>NC_137794.1:101315557-101915557 GCF_963383645.1 Muscardinus avellanarius | reverse complement strand
GATTCTTTATTAGGTCCCGGTATTTACTTTTGTTTTGAAGTGGGCTAGAAGATTCTGCTAACCACAAACCCTTATTTATTGTAGAAAAGTTTTCCTTGGGAAACAGTAAAATTTTTTGACCTTTAGAGAGGAATTGGCATGAGTAAAGACTTTGGCAGATCTAATGCTGGTTTACAAAGCTGTCCCTGAAAATGCAAATCTGTGGTCAGCTGAGACAGAAAAGTCAAATCTTGAGAGAGGGCGTTGGGCTGGCAGTGCTCGGCGCCCTTCCGTTTTGAGAAGCCGCACATGGCCCCTGGGAGTGCCAGCCCGCCCGCGCTAGGCACAGAGCCCCTCGCTCTGGGCCTGGTCTCCGTCACACCCCTGCGCGTGCCATTTTCTTTTCCCGTGCACATGTTTCTGAGAATGGGTCTCCAGTGAGTTGATACTGTGAATGACATGTTACCCATGGCAGGTATATTTAAATTATAAACCTTCTAGCCGGGCGTGGTGTTGCACGCTTATAATCCCAGCATTCAGGAGGCTGAGACAGGAGGACCATGGTTCCTGGACAGCCTCAGCTACTTAGCGAGGCTCTCCGTAACTTAGTGAGACCCTGTTTCAAAATAGAAAAGTTAAAAATAGGGCAGAGGGAGCCGCTCAGAGGTAAAATGCCCCTAGGTTCCATTCCTCAAAAAACATTATAAACCTTCTCAACAGATGAGTGAGGCCCCAGGGGGAGGAATGTGGTTCTCCCAGTGATCCGGCATCGCCATGTCGGTGGTGTGCTCCTTAGGCTGATCTTTGGAGAAAAACAAAAGAGCTCTAGAGTTTGGGTGGGGAACAGCTCTCAGATGGTTATAAAGTGAGATAGGACATCCAAGTGAAAGGAGAGGACCTGAAGGCCAAAAATTGTAAGAGCCAGCCGGGCATGGTGGCGCACGCTTGTCATCCCAGCACTCGGGAGGCTGAGACTGGAGGATCGCGGTTTGCAGACAGCCTCAGCTACTTAGTGAGGCCCTCTGCAACTCAGTGAGACCCTGTTTCAAAATAAAGAATAAAAAATAGGGCTGAGGGTGTAGCTCGGAGGTAGAATGCACCTGAGTTCCATCCCCAGTACCACACACACACAAAAAAAATTGCAGTAGAAACTTAGCTGGGGACTACGCCAGCCCAGGACAGTTCTTTGTTGCAGCTACTCAACACTGCCCCACAGCCCGGAGCACAGCAACTCATTTAAATAGTCCCTGGTTTTCATTATTAGTCTTTGTTGATGAAAAACAGGACACTGAGTGGATTTCTAGGAACAGCTTCTGTACAAATGTTTCCAGGCTTAAGTATGAGCAGGTTATTTGAGCTGCTGGAACTGAGCAGAGGGTTTTGTTTGTGTCTTAGTGCTATAAGATGTTCTAATGTGCCGTCAGCTCATGCCGGGCTTATGTATTTCCAGCGTAGAAAGCAGTTTGGCACAAACTGGCATCTAGCGTAGCATCTTTCCCCTTTAATTTTTGTAGGCGTTTAAAGACAAGTCATTCCTGCCATCACTTAACACCAGGATTATACACACTCTAGAAATTACCCTGAGGAGAATGTACAGTGCAGGCCCATCCGCGCGTGCATGATGTTCCTGTTTGCATTTTTAAATCCTAAGTGGCAATCTTTTGAAACACATGAAAAATACTGGAGAGAAGCTGGGTGTGGTGGCGCACACTTGTAATCCCCGCACTTGGGAGGCTAAGACAGGAGGATCGCACAGGTTCGAACCCTGTTTCCAAATAAAGTATAAAATAGGTCTGGGAGTACAGCCCGGAGGTAGCAAAGCCCCTGGGTTCCACCCTCACCACAAAACAAAAAACAAAAAAACAAAAAAACACTGTAGAGGCTAGTAGAGTTTATTTTTAGACTGTATCTAAAGTACATAGTTCCTTTAGCAAAGGGCTAAGTTGGGTATGAAATATCTTATCAAAATACATTAACAAATGGAAGTTAGTTCTAGAAAAGTAAATTGCCAGGTGTGGAGGTGCATGCCTGTAATCCCAGTACAAGGGAGGTTGAGACAGGAGGATCACAAGTTTGAGGACAGCCTCAGCAAGTAGTGAGACTCTCATCAAACTAGTGAGACCCTATTTCAAAATAAGAATAAAATTGGGGTGGGGGCATAGCTCAGAGGTAGAAAGGCCCTGGGTTCCATCCCCAGTACCCCCCCACACACACACACGAGTATCATTTTTGTCTCCTGAGAAACTCCAGCCTTTTAAAGAGTGTGTAGAGTTGAGCAATGATATGATTTAGATTTCTCAGTGTGAATGAACTTAAGGTATTTACACTCTATGTGATATTGTACAGTATGATATTATAGAAAAGGATGTCACCTACAGCCATACCCAATGGAATAAAAACTGATAAGGCATGCATCTTTCAGCAAATCTTTTATACATGAAGAAATGAAATTTGATTTAATCTTATGATGGTATTGAAGTGCTTATGATGTCTCACATATATGTAAACTATATCCCTTTAATAAATTGTATTTATTCTTAAGCCTATTTTAAAAAGTCCTTTACTATAAACCTGTAAGTTGTTAATATTGACTGTGTTGTTACAGTATTATTCAGATTTAATCATACCACCTCTATTTTATAAAGGGGGAAATTAAGAGTTTAAAAGTGACTTGCCAGCCGAGCGTGGTGGCGCACGCTTGTAATCCCCGTGCATGGGAGGCTGAGACAGGAGGATCGCACAGGTTCGAAGCCAGCCTCAGCTACCTAGTGAGGCTCTCAGCGACTTAGTGAGACCCTGTTTCAAAATAAAGTATAAAATAGGTCTGGGAGTATAGCCTGGAGGTAGAAAAGCTCCTGGGTTCCACCCACAGTACCACCAAAAAAAAAAAAGTGACTTGTCCAAGGCCTTATAAAGTATACTGGGGGAAGGGAAAACCAGTATGAAGTATTTATATTAATAAATGGACTGAATGGGACTTATTTTTTGTAGTACTGGGGATGGAACTCAGGGGCATTCTACCTCTGAGCTACAACACCAGCCCTGTTTTACAACTAAGTTGCTGAGGCTGGCCTCTTGCCTCCCACGTATTGGGATTCTAAGTGTGAGCTCTGAATGGGAATCATCGTGCCTGTGATTAGGTTAGTGAAGGAGTTCTGCATCTAAGAAAACTCAAAAATAATTTCAAAGGGAAATTTACTTCTCAAAACATGTTGTTTCGCATTTCTTTTCCTACGCAAAGATTCACCAAACTATCTTCCTGAAAACTTAAAACTTGATCATGACTTTCACGCAGGAGTCTCCTGTGTGAACACACTGCAGAGGAGTACATGCCCTAGAACGCTGTTGATAGCAGACTACTAATATTCCTTAGCACAAGCATCTGAGCCTGAGCGTCTGTAATTTGGCTGTCATCTCCAGTTTCACATGTTGACTTGCTTTCTTTTGTGGATTACACCGTTTTCTTCCGAGCAGAGCTACTCCACTCATTTGTCTTTTGCAGTCCCAGTATTCTATGATTTTTTGTATTAAAATTGAAGGAGCTGGGCGTGGTGGCGCACGCTTGTAATACCCGCACTTGGGAGGCTGAGACTGGAGGATCGCGCAGGTTCAAAGCCGCCTCGGCTACTGAGTGAGGTTCTCAGCGACTTAGCGAGACCCTGTTTCTAAATAAAATATAAAATAGGTTTGGGAGTGTAGCCCAGAGGTAGAAAGCCCCTGGGTTCCATCTCTAGTACCACCAAAAAAAAAAAAAAAAAAAAAGAATGAAGATTTGACAAAGAACTGCTCACACTGAGTATGAAGAGGGAAAGCCATAGTTTGCTGCCTGTGAGTGTCCCCATCTTGCTGCTGTGTGCTGTGAGTGCCTAGGAGCATCCTTTTCTCAGTGCCTTTGCCTGGCCTGGTAGGACACCATGTCCTAATTGAGTAATATATACTATTTGGTTTCCTCTCCCACCAAGCACACCTGGCACAAACACAAAGTTAAAGATGAAGCCCAAGGCACAGAATCAACAAGTAATGTGGTGGGTGTTACAGTTTGGGAAACTGTCTCCAGGGACCTTTATTAGACCCCTGAAACAATTCCTATAAACAAAAATCGCAGGTTCTTGTCCTGAGCTAAGGATAAGTATGCAATAGCCCGGACTCTTGCTGAAGATTTAAAGGAGTTTATTAAAAGATAGAAATACAGAAGACAGTCACAGCCCCATGTTACCCACAGGTGACATAAGGGGGTGCTTTGAACAAAATCACTGAGATATAAAACACGGAACAGACTTTTTATACACATGACATCCTCCATCTTGTTCCAGTAACTCTGACATAGTAAAAGTCCCTGTAAAGTCCCTCCCCTTACTTTTCCCACCAAACTCTTGGTCTGCGCCCAGATTTCTCCTTTCATGAAGGTCGACCTCCTCCTCCCATCCTCTTAACTCAAAGCACTTATCATGTAAACCTGTCTTTAGAACGAGGAAGTCCTGGTTCCCTTCTCCTATCAACTTGTTAATTATTTTTAGCCAGGTTAATTTAAGTTTCAATGGCTGCTTGTTTCTTGACCAAAACCAAGTCCTTCCCTAGGTCTGCCCTTTTTACACTATGATTTTTGAAATATATTTATTAATAATCAGAGATTTCTCAAATCTTCCTACACCATTCCCAATACTGGTACAGTAGGAACGGTATCAGAAGGACTAAAGACAAGAAAATAATTGGACTTAACTTGGTATTTACTGTGTTAGAATACATAACACACACTTCCCGGGCCAATCACTTCAAGTGGGACCCTTTTCCTGACACTCTTCGAGGCACCCTTTAAATACAGCAGGGTCAAAACACTGCCCTTAAAAACAGAAAGAAACTCAGAGCCACAAATGAAATCCAACCAGAAGCCATTTGTTTTACTGAATATAGTTCCTAAAGGCCACAATAAGTTGTAGAAGAGTGATTAATTTTTTTATTTTTATTTTTGTGGTACTGGGGATTGAACTTAGGGACATTCTACCTCCAAGCTGTACCTAGTCCTACTTTTTTTGTTTGTTTGTTTTCTGTGTGTGTGTGTGTGTGGTGTGTGGTACTGGGGATGGAACCCAAGGGCATTCTACCTTCGAGCTACACCCCAAGCCCTATTTTTTATTCTTTATTTTAAAACAGGGTCTCACTGAGTTGCAGAGGACCTCACTAAGTAGCTGAAGCTGTCCGCGAACTGCGATCCTCCTGTCTCAGCCTCCCGAATGCTGGGATCACAAGCGTCAGCCACCACACCTGGCCTATTTTTTATTCTTTATTTTTGAAACAGGATCTAAGTTGCTGAGGGCCTCACTAAGTAACTGAGGCTGGCTATCAAACCTTCGATCTTGTTGTTTCATCCTCCCAAGTACTGAAATTACAAGCGTGTGCCACTATACCCAGCTAAAAATGATGAATTATATGCTGCAAGAACTTTAGCACTTACCTAAAATGAGTTATTGGCCCACTGGGTGACATTTAAAACATTTTTAAGCTATCCATATTTATTCTTCATTTACAATACTAGTATTCAGTTATGATACTCAGTACCATAAAAATTTGTTAACATTTAGCTAAAAACCAGAAATGCCTACCTTATTTTTTTTTTTTTTTTTTTTTGCAGTCCTGGGGATGGAACACAGGGGCATTCTACTTCGAGCAACATCCTCAGCCCTATTTTTTATTCTTCATTTTGAAACAGGGCCTGAGTTGCAAAGGGCCTCACTAAGTAGTAGCTGAGGCTATCTGTGAACTGCAATCCTCCTGTCTCAGACTCCCAAGTACTGGGATTACAAACCTGCGCCACCACGCCCAGCTGAAATACCTACCTTTCTAATAAAAATCACAAAACAGGAGTTATTTCCAGGATGATAATCACATACCTTCAAGAAGAGTTTCAAGGAATTAATGACATTTAGTTATTACTAAAGTGAACAAAAAAGTTATCCTATTTTGGAATTCACTGAGCTTTAAAGATGTCTAGGTCTAGGTACATTGTAGATAATTTTAAAAGTTTACTCAGCTTTTTAAAACAATAGAAGTTTTAAAATTAGGGAAATGGCATTTTAAATATTTGTGTGAACAATGGTATTAGATTAACACCCCCCATTATCATTTTTCTTTTCTTTTTTTTTTTTTTTAGTACTGGCATTGGGATGGAACCCAGTTCTACCTCTGAGCTCCGCCCCCAGCCCTATTTTTTATTCTTTATTTCGGAACAGGGTCTCACTAAGTTGCGGAGGGCTACACTAAGTAGCTGAGGCTGCCCTAGAACCACAATCTTCCTGTCTCAGCCTCCCAAATGCTGGGATTACAACCGTGCGCCACCATTCCTGGCTCTATTCTTTAAGCAAGGTCTTTCTAAGTTGCAGAAGGCCACACTAAGCAGCTGAGGCTGTCCTTGAACCACTAGCCTCCCAAACGCTGGGATTACAAAGCATGCACCACCATGCATAGCTCCATCTTCATTTCTTCTGTTACTGGCTGGGGAAGAGTTGAAACATTCAATAGAAACTAAAATTCACAATGCATGCTTATTAACATTTGACAACTAGATTTTATCTTTAAAAAGGTAATACAAATATAGAAAAGAAGAGACAGAAAGATGGCGGAGACAGCCAGTATTCGGGAGAGGAAGATAAAACCAATCCTACCTGCCGTGGACTGTTGGCGAAATCTCCCCCCAAAAAAGACTGCTCCTGCCCCACATGCTCACGACTTCTGGACAACATACTAAGTAAGGAAAATGCTCGGGAGGAGAGCCAAGATGGCAGTGGCGGCAGTGGGCAGTATCGGGCAGAGGCAGGTAGATTCATTCTAATCTACCCTGAACTTTTGAGGAAATCTCCCTGAAAGTAGACTGCACCTGCCCCACATGCTCAGGACTCTGGACAACATACTATGTAAGAAAAATGTTTGGGGCGCATCAGATGGAGCCCTGCATAGTCACGTCGGCCGGCGCCATGCATCAAGGGAACTCTCCGCGCTCATCTGCGCAGCACTGGGGCTGGGTGCGCTCAGAGCAGCAGAACCTGCTCTTCTTGGTGAAGCTGTGGGCCTCCGCTCTTGGCGGGGAGATAAAATACACTGCTACTAAATACTTGGGCCCACCCCCAAATGACACGTTTTCTCTTAAAAAATATTGAAGAGGGAGGAAGATGGCGGCAGCTGCGGTTGCAGCTGCAGCGGCGACCAGGGCTGCAGCGGTGATGGTTAGCAGCGGCCGAATAGGATATGCACCCCCTGAGAAACCTGGACAACAGATTTTGATTTAATAGCTGATTGGGACAACACACAGAAACAGTTCCAGTCATGACTTCCTATCTGAAATATAGGAGAGAGAGTGGAAAATGGCGGAATTAGAGGGACGACTGCAGTGTGACGCCTGCCAGAATATATATATATGGAGGGGAAAATGGGAACCTCTGTAAACATCATGCCCACAGTGACAGAACCAGAGCCTGCCGGGAGGTGAGGCTGGAACTGGAGCCTACTTCACAGCAAAGGGCCAGCGGGTTTCTTCAACTGTGTGGCCAGAAAGCAATAGAAGCTGCCACTGCCTCACCTAATCTCAGCAGATTTCCAGATCCAAGTGACCTCTATTTTTAAAAAAATTGGTTGTGAGTGGATCATTCTGTCAAAGTTACTCAAGTGGGAATAAGTGTGGAGAAATAGAAGATCTAATACATTGTTGGTGGGATTGCAAGTTGGTGCAACCACTTTGGAGAACAGTACAGAAGATCCTCAGAAGAAGGAAAATTTACTTACTTACCATATGATCCAGCAATACCACCTCTGAGTATCTACCAGAAAGAATGAAAACCAAAATACCAAACCAATGCATGAGCAACCATGTTCATAGCTGCCCAGTTCATCACTGCCGAACTGTGGAACCAGCCAAGATGTCCTTCAATGGATGAGTGGGTTTCCAAACTATGGGATATGTACACAATGGAATTTTGCTCAGCCATAAGGGAGAACAAAATTATGGCATTTACAGTGAAATGTCACAAAAAATAAGAAATCAGATGCTTTTCTTAATGTCCAAATTTTAGGGAGAAATGGATGACAGGAGGAACTCTAGATGAAGAAGGGACCCTATAGAGGAGCAATGAAGGCGACATACCTGAGGGGATAAAAGGGAGGATAAGGGAAACTCTTTAAAGCATGTGATGTACTTAAATATATCAAAGTCAATCAGGAAGCCAAGCATGGGTAGGAGGGAGGGGGTGGGAAGGGGTTAGAGATTGGGTAGGGGCTGATTGGCTGATGTGTGCATGTATATCTCCACGAGTTTTTTTTTTTCCCCATTGAGATGCATGACTACAATGCACCAATAAAAATTTACTTAAAAAATTAAAAAATATAGAAAAATTCTCGTGTCAACAGATCTCACTAGATTAAAACTATTTGAAATATTTCTTTTGTTGTGCTTCATATGATAAAAAGGAATCATTTTTACTAAGGAAAAACAAGCCAGACATGGCGGCATATGCCTAGAAGGCCAGTGCGTGGGAGGTGAAGACAGTCGGACCGCAGGTTCGCTGCAGCCATAGCAACTCATCGACCTAGATCGTTTCAAAATAAAAAACAAAAAAGGCTGCACGTGGTGGCGCATGCTTGTAATCCTCGCACTTGGGAGGCGGAGACAGGAGGATGGGGCAGGTTCCAGACGCACTGGCTTAAGAGACCCTGTTTCCAAATAAAAAGTATAAAATATGTCTGGGAGTGAAGCCTGGAGGTAGAAGGGTTTCCAGGAACCCCATTAACGCCCAATAAAATAAAATAAAAAATAAAAAAACAAAATAGGGCTGGGGTGAAGCTTGGAGGTAGAATGTCCCTGGGCATTTTAGAAATTATGACTACTAAAATTGATCTCTAACCTATATACATATATAAATTCAGCTCTCTTAATAAAAGCTTTCAGACCCAGTTAAAATCCATTACTTCCATCAGTTTCCAGTTAGTGGTGCTTTCTTAAAATTCATGTTGTTTATTCAACATCCTAAAATTTCAATTCATAAAAGTGTAAAGTCTGCCAGGCTTGGTGGCACATGCTTGTAATTCTAGCATTTGGGAGGCTGAGACAGGAGGATCGTGGTTCGCAGCCAGCCTCAGCTACTTAGGCCCTTTGCAACTCAGACCCTGTTTCAAAATAAAGACTAAAAAAATAGGATTTGGGGTGTAGCTCAGAGGTAGAATGCTCCTGGGTTCCATCTCTAGTACCACAAAAAAGAAAAAAAAAATTAAGTCTTAGTTAGATGGAATGGTACATGTCTGCAAACCTAGTACTTGGGAGGCTAAGACAGGAGTGTCATTCACGGCCAACCTCAGAAACATATCGAGGCTCTCAGTAGCTTACTGAGACCCTATTTTAAAATAAAAAATCGGATTTGGGGTATTGTAGCTCAGATGTAGAATGCCCCTGGGTTCAATCCTCAGTACTAAAAAAAGAAGTTGCCTTTAGGAACATCCGACTTATGCAAACATCTCAAATTGACACTGAATCTGGATGTGAAAGTTCTCATAGATGGGGTTCAGAAGCAATAAACAGTAGCAAACTTAAGACAGCAATAAACTTAGATTCTCCAAATAATGCTAGTTTCATACATCTATGATTCCAAGAAAAGGTCCTTATGAAAATAACAAATCTGAACATAAAATTTCTCATACCTAGGGTTCAGAAGCATTAAGCAGCAGCAAACCAAGCCAGCAATAAACTTAGGTTCTCAAATTTTGGGCACCAAATAATGCTACTTTCCAAGAGACACTTGTGAAAATATATATGCATAGTTTAAAAAAAATTTTTAAAGAATTGTGTATGTGTATGCCTGGCCATGTATGTGTGGTCCTGAGGTACACCCCCAACCCTTTCTTTCTTTTCTTTTTTTGCGGCAGTGGGTTATTCTACCTCTGAGCTACACCCTCAGCCCTATTTTTTATTCTTTATTTTGAAACAGGGTCTCACTGAGTTGCAAAGGGCTCACTAAGTAGCTGAGGCTGTCCTCGAACCGTGATCCTCGTGTCTCGGCCTTCCAGGAACTAGGATACACGCTTGTGCCACCACGCCCAGCTCACTCCCAGCCCTTTCTAATTTGTTTGCATACAAGGTCTGGCTAGGATGCTGAGGATCTTGCTACACTGCTGAGGTTGGTCTTGAACCTGTGATCTTCCTGTCTCAGCCTCCCAAGTAATTGGGATTAGCACCACCCACGGCAGAAGTTATAGTTTTGAAGAGTGGGGAAGGACATCTCACATGCTCACTAAGGACCTCCTTGCACAGAGCTGAATGGCTTTGCTGGGAGTGCCAGTTCTTATTTTAGAGCTTGCAGTATTTCCTCAAATTCTAGAACCCTTAGAAAAACTAGGATTTCTTACATTTAAACAAGATCCCAGAGTGCCACTGCCTTCTTAGAAATGCACTTTACAGTCATCATACCAATACATCTACACGAGGAGACTTTGGTGACGTGTTCCCCTGACATTAATCCGTTCACCCATTCACTCACTCAGCGCTTATTATACAGCTATTATAAGAACTGGGCTAGACGCGCAGAGAGAAATTGTGAATGAAATGTGGGCCTTGCCCTGAAGAAATGGAGTTGCATTCTATGATGTAGAAGATGGACAAGTGATGTTTACCTACTTTTATTTTGTGAAACAGAGTATTAGAGAAACAATTTTTTCTCTGTGATCTTCACATTCTGGATCTGGTGGAACTGATATTCCTTCTAGATTCAAACACCACTAATACCTCTTTTGCTTTTAACTTTATTTGGCAAAGCAGCAGTGTATAAGCTGTGCAGTAATTAGCACACAGCTTACACAGCATTTTAGGATCATATACATTATTAGCAGCAAACTAGAAACAGAAAAAACAATACTGAGCTGCAAGTCTCCTATCAGAATTAGAGAGAAAGGAAGAACTATGTAACTATGTCCAATCTGAACAGCTGAATGTTTATAGGACAGTACCTGCCATCTTAAGTCTCAATATTTACAAACGCCTAGTTTAAAGGTAACAAAGCAGCTGATTGTATCTACAACATGCTATTCTATGACACCACATCAGAAGCTTTAAAAAGAAAGCTCATCTCTATTTTCTTAGTAGCATCTAACAGACATCCAAATGCCAAAACCTCAACTTGTGAATGGTGGTGTTATCAGATGCACAAAAGAAATCTTATAAATTAATATCAGAACAGAATTAAATGTCCAAAAGAGAGAATTCACTCCTTAAAATCAATTCACAAACTAAGTTTTCCATTTTGCAGAACACCCCGTTTTTAACATTTTAAAGTAAAACGTGGGCATGTTAAATTAATAACACACAGATTTATACTCTGCTTCCTTCTACTAACTTGGCTCTGGGCCTCTTTGAAGAATTAGAATACCCTATAAAACCACACATTTTCATGCTAAAAATGATAGTGTAACAAAGTCCAAAACAAGCTGTGATGCTGTTGGTTTTCAAAAGCTTTAAGGACTGAGATGAGCGATCCACTGCAGTATTATAGACTGGTCAAGCTGATGCTGCTTTCACAGTTCATCCCTGGGGAGAAAAGAAAGGAGAATATAAGTAGAAGTTACAGCTGTAAAATCTGGCTAACAGTTCAGATACAATGCTTAAGTCAGCCAAAATGATTCCCCAAGCAGTATATTTAAAAAGACAAAGCACAAACAATCACAAGTCAAAGCAAAAATGAAAGGCAGTCATTTCAAACATCTTTCATGCTACTCCAAAATGAGGTATGAGACCTAAAGGGCCTGAGTTCTTTATTTTTCTTAAGACAGATTTCTTCCTTCAAGATCAAAAGTTCAGAAAAATTATAACTTATAGATCTAGGACCATGCTGCTAATACATTTCATCATAAAATATCTAGAGTATTTAGAGTTCAAATTCTTTTTTTAAAGTTACAGCCACAAAACTGGACAAAAATGTATTCTTCTGCTTAGAGTGTCTGATAGCAATTGCAGAGTGGGTCAGTATCAACCCAAACTCTGTGGGATAAGATGCGTCATCTGTAGGTATATTATACCTGTCAGCTGATTTCATAAGGCAGCTTTATCAGCTCCAAAAGAAACCTTTCGCTCAGCCAGGTGGAGCACTGGGCCAGCAACTGCCAGTGAGAGGAAGGAAGGTGTAAAAATGCAAGCTACAGTAAACTGTATGGTATATAAAGTCTACCTCAGTAAGCAGCTAAAAGTAAAACAGACAAATGAGACTACCAGGAAAACCTGAAGGCCTCATATTAGAGGGTAACCTGAGTGGTTAAAAAGCACGGTGAACACTCAATACTTTGGGGTAAAGAAACATTCTCTTTGCAGCTAAATCTCAAATGATTCTGGGAAAAAAATATTGTGTATGTATGTGAGGATAGAGTGAGAAGGCAAATGTAGAGAAGGAGTGAAAACGAGTGATTCTGGATAGAGACTCAAGAGAGCTTTACACTATTCCACTAGCCTCTGTCTAAGAAAGCGTAGAGGTTTTGAAAAAGTTGTTAAAATACTGAAAAGGAAATAAAGAGCTTTTATTTCACTGGTAAGTGGTCTATTTGTTTTTTTAACGAGTTTTGTAAATAATGCAACAAAATATTTTAAAAATTACTTCTTCCAATAGCTACCTTGTCATATAGTGATGGATTATTTATTTATTTACTTACTTATTTGTGGTACTGGGGTTCCTGGAAGCCCTTCTACCTCCGGGCTACACTCTCAGACCTATTTTTATACTTTTTTAAAATTTGGAAACAGAGTCTCTTAAAGCCAACGTGGCTGGCTTCAAACCTGCACGATCCTCCTGTCTCTGCCTACCAAGCGCGGGGATTACAAGTGTGCGCCAACACGCCCGGCTTATTTATTTATTTATTTACTTACTTTTTGGTGGTACTGGGAATGGAACCCACAGGCTTTCTACCTCCAGGCTATACTCCCAGACCTATTTTTATATTTTATTTGGAAACGGGGTCTCACTAAGTTGCTGAGAGCCTCACTCAGTAGCTGAGGCTGGCTTCAAACCTGTGATCCTCCTGTCTCAGCCTCCCAAGCGCAGGGATTACAAGCGTGTGCCACCATGCCTGGCCTGGATTATCTTTTAAATGATAAATGACCAGTTTTGATCTCTTAATATTTATTTATTTATTTATTTATTTATTTATTTATTTTAGGTACTAGGGATTGAACTCATGGGCATTCTAACTCTGAGCTACACCCCCAGCCTAATTTTTTATTCTCTATTTTGAAATAGGGTCTAAGTTGCAGAGGGCCTCACTAAGTAGCTAAGGCTCACTAAGTTGCTGAGGGCTACGAACTGCGATCCTCTTGTCTCAGCCTCCAGGTACTAGGATTACAATCGTGTGCCACCACGTCTAGTGATCCTTCAATATATTCTCTTTGTGTGTGTGGACGGAACCCAGTGGCAGTGCACCTCCGAGCTACACCCCCAGCTCTATTTTTTAGCTTTTTATTTTTGAAACAGGCTCTCACTGAGTTGCAAAGGGCCTTGCGAAGTAGCTGAGGATGTCCACAAACCCTGATCCTCTGGTCTCAGCCTCCCAAATGCTAGGATTACAAGCAGGCGCCACCACACCTGGATTCCTCAATATATTCTAATAGTCTTATAATTCTCATAGAATAGCATCTATTTAAGGTAGACATTAACATGTAATATATAGGCATATATTATATTTACCTGTGGCAAAGCACTGAAGATATTAATTAATCCTAATGCCCCATGGAGAATATGGTATACGGCCAAATGTGTGTGTGCGCGTGTGTGTGTGTGTGTGTGTGTGTGTGTGTGTGTGTGTGTTACTAAGGATTGAACCCAGGGGTGTCCTGCTCCTAAGCTATACCCCCTGAACTATTTTATTTTTACTTGAAACAGGGTGGAGGGCTTCACTAAGTGCTGAGACTGGCCTCCAACCTGTGACCCTCCTGTCTGTCTCCCAGGTACTGCAGTTACAGGTGTGTGCCAGGATATCCAGCTTCAAATATCGTTTTCATGTAAGCCGGTCGTGGTGGTGCACGCTTGTAATCCTTGTGCTTGGGAGGCTGAGACAGGAGGATTGCACAGGTTCGAAGCCAGCCTCAGCTACTTAGTGAGGTTCTCAGCAACTTAGTGAGACCCTGTTTCCAAATAAAGTATAAAATAGGTCTGGGAGTATAGTCTGGAGGTAGAAAGCCCCTGGGTTCCACCCCCAGTACCATAAATGCACAAAAAAATCCTTTTCAAACAAAAAAATTTTCTTAAAAATATGACATGCTAGCTGGGCATGGTGGTGCACACTTGTAATCCCAGCATTCAGGAGGCTGGAAAGGAGGATCGTGGTTCGTGGACAGTCTCAGCTACTTAGTGAGGACCCTTTGCAACTCAGTGACACCCTGTTTCAAAAAAAAGAATAAAAAATAGGGCAGGGGATGTAGCTCAGAGGTAGAATGCCCCTAGGTTCCATCCCTAGTACTTAAAAAATATATATATGCTAATCAACTGTTCTACTGCAGCATGCCTGCTAACTACAATTTTTTAAAAATATAGTTTGTAACATCTCTGGAGAAATTCAATCTCACCCTTTTCTCAGCCCCTGGATTCCTCAGTAAAAAGATGGGAAGTGGTGAGAAACAAGAAAGTGGTCCTTAGAAAGCACTATCCTGAGTTAAGTTTATCTTGAACAGTTTCAAAGAACAAAAACCACCCAGCATGGTCAGAAGTTGACCAAAAGACACTTTTTTTTTTTTTTTTTTTTTTTGGTGGTACTGGGGATTGAACCCAGTACATTCTTCTACCTCTGAGCTACATGCCCAGCCTTTTTTTTTCATTACTGGGGAGGGAACCCAGGGATGTTCTACCTCTGACTTATACCCTGAGCCCTAATTTTTATTCTCTATTTTGAAACAGGGTCTCACAGATTTGCAAAGGGCCTTAAGTAGCTGTGGCTGTTTGTTAACCAAGATCTACCTGTCTCCACCTTCCGGATGCTGGGACTGCAAGTGTGTGCCACCATGCCCAGCCCTAGCCATTTTTTGTTTGGAAATGGAAACAGGATTTTGCTAGGTTGTTGAGAATCTCACTACCTTGGTGAGGCTGGTCTTGACCTTGTGATCCTCCTGTCTCAGCCTCCCAGGTACTGTGAGTCCAAGCATACACTACCACACCTGTTTCCAAGGAACTTTTGTTGTGTGTGTGTGTGTGGCACTGAAGGTGGAACTCAGGGGCTTTTCTACCTCGGGGCTATACTCCCAGACCTATTTTATACTTTATTTGGAAACAGGGTCTCACTAAATTGCTGAGAGCCTCACTAAGTAGCTGAGGCTGGCTTCGAACCTGTGCGATCCTCCTGTCTCTGCCTCCCAAGCGCTGGTAGTACAGCATGCACCACCACACCCGGACTCCAAGGAACTTTTTAAAATGTTAATTTCCAAATGTAAGATGGACACTTAAGAAAATAATGACCCTTTCTGGATGTGGCCATCAACCTCCCTCCCTCTATCTTCACTCTAATTTGTTACAGATCCCCCCTGCTTCCAACTCTAGGTTTGTCCCTTTCCAGTGTTCTCTCTATGTGATAGCTGGAGTGACCTTCCTGGAAATAATTCAGATAGCTTTACTACTTGGCTTAAGCACTTCAGTTGCTCCCTTCTAAGAGTCTAAGGACCCTAAATTGCAACTTCACGCTGGTTTGGCCTTTATTTGGATCTCCTACATGACTTAAAAGCTCCATGAATGTCAAAGTAACAGATGAAGATTCCTGACACTGGTATAGGGCCTGCCAGAGTGGGCACAAACTTGCTACATTCATGAATAATATTAAGAAGGTGTTTAGCCGGGCGTGGTGGTGCACGCTTGTAATCCCAGCATTCGGGAGGTGGAGACTGGAGGACTGCGGTTCACAGGCAGCCTCAGCTACTTAGTGAGGCCCTTTGCAATCCATTGAGATCCTGCTTCAAAAATAAAAAGACGAAAAAAACAGGGCTGGGAGTGTAGCTTGGAGGTAGAAAGACCCTGGGTTCCATTCTCAGTACTGGGGAAAAAAAAAAAACAAACCTGTAGCCAAGTGCACCTATAATCCCAGAATTTTAGGAAACTAAGGTAGAAGAATCTTGAGTTTGAGGCCAGACTGAGCAACAGAGTGAGACCCTGTAAGCGACAGGAGGAGTGGGCACTGGCGAAGGGGAAGGAGACAGTGGTGAGAACCACTTTCAGTCAGACCCCATCTGCCACAGGGCCCTCCCTACTTCCACTGAAGTCTGGCTTCTACGATTCCCTGGTAAGAGAGAAAACAGTTCGCAGACCTGGCCGTGGCTGCTTCCCATCACCATAGCTGCTGTCAGTACCCCATCCCCTTCTCCCTTGTCTTACCTTGGCTGTTCCTGCTCTCAATGAGTTCTAGTAAAATTGCCTTTCTCCTTCCCCCATTGGGCCTATAAAAGTAGAATCTTTGTACTATCACTCTGAGTGTCCGTGGTTCTCAGGTATGTCAACGTTCCTTACTGGTTTCCACAGGCTTTCTTAAATTTTACTGAACAGTTTCTTCATTAAACTCACCTCAAGCTCAGGTGCCTTCTGTTTCCTGCCTAGACCATGAGGGGATACAGTTTGTGACCACAAACAGAAATGGCAGGATTAGATTTTAAGTTAACTATTGATACTGTACCCTCTCCAACATTCTATTTTCTAGTAATTTTTAGTATGCTTTTTTAATGTTGCAAATGACTTTTACTAATTTATATTCTAAATTTTTTCACCTTTAGTTATTCTTTAAACATCCAGAATTACAGTCAAGTAGCTGAGTATCTTTATAATTAGAACCACATCTTTGAGCTGGGTGCTGTGGCCCATGCCTGTACCTCTTGGTACTGGGAGGCTGAAATAGGAGCCTGACAGGTTCAAATCCAACTCTTGGTTACTTACTGAGATCCTGTTTCAAAATAAAAATAAATTAAAAATAAATGAAGGGCTGAGGTATAGCTCAGTGGTAGAAGACCCCCCCCCATTCAATTCCTAATCGCACGCACGTGTGTGCATGCATACACACACACATACACACACAAAATCATATCTTTGGATGTTAGAAAAAATGTATGTGAACAGAGATAGAAATGTACAACAGAAAAAATTAGAAACTCCTAGTACAACTAGAAAAATATTCTCCAGTGATGAAAACATGAAAAATTGCTCATTTTCTTAAGATCCAAAGGCCCCCCGAAAAAACAGGCACACATTTAAATATTCAGTAAATTACTAACTGTCCATAAAGTTAAAAGTTATTTTCAATTTTTAACACAATAGTTTGGTTTTAACAGGGATAGATTCAGGTTTGGGGAAGGAGCTACATTTTATGCAATTAAAACACAAGAGTACTGTTCTATGAGAATAAGAGAAATCAGTAAGATTGTGCATCTAGAACAGAGCCGGAAAGCCCTTAGCAAGCAAGGGTTCTGAAGGGTCAGCTCCATTAGCTCATGGTAAGCCCACTCTGATTATAAAAATGAAACACCTTTTCGTAATTCCTCCACAAGTAAATTATAGTTGGGATGTTCAAAACTTTATTATGTATAAAATAGATTTTTTTTTTTTTCCAGAATTGGGGATGGAACCCAGGAGCATTCTACTTCCAAGCTACACACCCAGCCCTAATTTTTATTCTTTATTTTGAAACAGGGTCTCTCTGAGTTGCAGAGTCTCAATAACTAGCTGAGGCTGTCCATGAGCTGTGATCCTCCTGTCTTAACCTCCCAAATGCTGGGATTACAAACGTGTGCCACCATGCCTGGCTCATAAAATAATATTTTAAATTTATCTATCTATCTATCTATCTATCTATCTATCTATCTATCTATCTATCATCTATCTGTTTTGTGGTACTGGGGATGGAACCCAGAGGCACTCTACCTTCAAGCTACACCCGCAACCCTATTTTTTTTTTTTTTGGTGGTACTGGGGATGGAACCCAGGGGCCTTCTACCTCCGGGCTACACTTCCAGACCTATTTTATATTTTATTTGGAAACAAGGTCTCTTAAACCAGCTGAGGCTGGCTTCAAACCTGCGCGATCCTCCTGTCTCAGCCTCCCAAGTGTAGGGATTACAAGCGTGTGCCACTACACCCATCCCCCATCCCTATTTTTTATTTTTTATTTTGAAACAATATCTCATGGAGTTGCAAAGGGCCTCACTAAGTTGCTGACCGAATCGCAATCCTCTTGTCTCAGCTTCCCAAATGCTGGGATTACAAGCATGCACCAATACACCCGGCTAGATTTTAAATTTACTAAAAAAAACAACAAAAAAACCCCACTCTACCTTGATATCAAATTTCAGTTAATTTCAATGACATATTTGCCCCTTTTATATACAATGGTAATCATACAATTATGTAATTTTCTAAGCATATTAAGAGGTGAAGGATTATTGCAATTAGGTGTTATTAACTATTTCTGATTCAAACTAAAAAGATTGTTTTATAAAATAATTTTTCTTGCTGGGTGTGGTGACGCACGCTTGTAATCCCAGAATTCAGGAGGCTGAGACTGGAGGATCATGGTTCATGGACAGCCTCAGCTACTTAGTGAGGCCCTCTGCAACTAAGTGAGACCCTGTTTCAAAATATAGGGCAGGGGGTGTAGCTCGGAAGGTCAAATGCCTCTGAGTTCCATCTCCAGACCTGCAAAATAAATAAATAAATAAATAATTTTTCTAAATAATTTTTCTTTTTTTTGTGTTACTGAGAGTGGAACTCAGGGTTGTTTTTTTTTTGTTGTTGTTGTTGTTTTTTTTTTTTTAACCTCTGGGCTATACTCCCAGGCCTATTTTATACTTTATTTGGAAAAAGGGTGTCATTAAGTTGCTAAGAGCCTCACTAAGTAGCTGAGGCTGGCTTCAAACCTGTGTAATCCTCCAGTCTCAACCTCCCAAGCGCTGGGATTAAAAGTGTACGCTACCACGCCTGGTTCTTAAATAATTTTCCTAAGAAGCTCATATTTAAACTTTATCCTAATAAATTTTAATACATAGTAAATAATTTTTCTAAACATAAGCTATGCTCCTGGTTAGAATTCAAAGGAAACAGCTATACTATACTAGGTAAAAAATAAAATGCAATTCCTAGTAAGATATCTTAGAAAAGACTAAATGGAATTTAGGTTAAAGTAAAGCATTATTTCAAACAAATTTAATTAGATTCACTATCATTTTTGCAATTTAACATTTATTAAAAAAGTACCTTTCCTATGCCAGGCGTGGTGGCGCACGCTTATAATCCCCACGCTTGGGAGAAAGAGACAGGAGGATCACGCAGGTTTGAAGCCAGCCACACTGGCTTAAGAGACCCTGTTTCCAAATAAAATATAAAAATAGGTCTGGGAGTGTAGCCCGGAGGTAGAAGGGCTTCCATTCCCAGTACCACCAAAAAAAAAAAAAAAAAAAAAAGTACCTTTCCTCTTTAGGGAAAACAAAATTGAATTTATAATTATGGCTTACTTACCAAGAAAATAATCATCTTAAATATAAGAAAACAAGAATGTGTGTGTGTGTGTGTGTGTGTGTGTGTGTGTGTATTACTGGGGATGGAACCCAGGAGCCCTTTACCTCTGAGCTATGCCTCTAGATCTATTTTATGTTTTATTTGGAAACAGGGTGTTACTAAGGTGCTGAGAGCCTCACTAAGCTGCTGAGGCTGGCTTCAAACCTACAATCCTCCTGTTTCAGCCTCCCAAGTACTGGTATTACAAGAGTGTGCCACCACACCTGGCTAAAATAAGAATCTTTTTTGTTAACTAAAAAGAGATTCGAAGATAAACTATAAAGCCTTTTGTACTTTGGCATCCGACTTCAAGCAGTCCTAGCTAATGGCACTTGTATGTGCTAGTCTTATTCCCTCTTACCCCAGAGAAAGTGGACAGTGGAAGAGAAACCTTAATGTTTATCTTAACAGGTTATGCTATGATAAAAAGCAGGGCCAGGCCAGGTGAAACACACCTGGAATCTCAGCTACTCAGGAGGCTGAGGAAGGAGGATTACGGGTCTAAGCCAGCCTGGGCAACTTAGGGAGACCTGTCCCAAAATAAAATGAAAAAGGTGGGAGACGTATATAGGTCAGTGACCAAGAGAGGCCAAAAAGCAAACAAAGCAAAGCAGGCATTATCTGTGCAGTCAGCCTCACAGAGCTTGTGCTGTATGCCCCTGATGCTCTGGGTGGGTCTGTGAACTGGGCACTCACCCAGCAGCTTCTAGAGCCCCTCCCCTCCTCTCCCCAGAGACTTAGCCAGAAGAGCTTAAAAACTGGCTGCCTAAGTCTATTGAATAATGACAACTTCTCATCAGAGCTCTTAAATCATGGCCAAATTTAAAACAGACTGTCAGACATCTCTAAATTAACTGAAAGAGCCGGGCATGGTGGTGCACACCTGTAATCCCAGTACATGGGAGGTTGAGACAGTTTGATCACAGGTTCGAAGCCAGCCTCAGCAACTTAGTGAGGTTCTCAGCAACTTAGTAAGACCCTGTTTCCAAATAAAAAATAAAATAGGGCTGGGAATGTAGCTCAGAGATAGAATGCCCCTGGGTTCAATCCCCAGTACAAAAAAATAAATAAATTGACTGAAAGAGAGAAACCAAGCCAAAAGATAAAATGTCCTCTCTGGATTCTAACATTTTTGAAAACTGGGCTTTCCCCTTCTTCTTCTTCTTTTTCTTCTTCTTTTTTTTTTTTTTTTTTTTTTTGGTACTGGGAATTGAACTCAGGGGCATTCTACCTCTAAGCTACATCCCCCAGCCCTATTTTTTTATTCTTTATTTTGAAACAAGGTCTCTGCCGGGTGTGGTGGTGCACACTTGTAATCCCCACTCTTGGGGAGGCTGAGACAGGAGGATTATACAGGTTCAAAGCCAGCCTCAGCAACTTAGTGAGGCTCTCAGCAACTTAGTTAGACCCTGTTTCCAAATAAAATATAAAATAGGTCTGGGAGTATAGCCTGGAGGTAGAAAGCCTCTGGGTTCCACCCTGAGTACCACACACACACACACACACACAAAAAGAAACAAGGTCTCACTAAGTAGCTGAGTCTGGCCAATACTACGATCCTCCAGTCTCAGCCTCCCAAATGCTGGGATTACAAGTGTGTGCCACCACGCCTGGCTCCCTTCATTCTTTTTATAATGGTGGTACAATAATAGTGAATAAAACAGGAAAAGATGGCCCCTTCTTTTCCAGATCAAAGCTTCTGTTCACATGCCCATGTCGCAGCTATAGAATTATTTCTACATACAGAAACACAGAGTGGCTAATAATGAATAAAATATCCTTAGGAAGTACTGAACTGCTGCTCAAAGTCTTTTAAAACAACAACAACAAAAAAACCCTTGTGCTAACCACATCTCACCTTCCCTTTCCCAAAGATATGTTAAACTAAAAGAAGAGCAAACCATGCAAAAGTTTTCACATGTTTAATGTCACGAATTTCTGATGTTTTAATGGAGTAGCATGAAGGTGGCAACCAAAAAAAAAAAATCGCTCTTGCAGGCTAATGTCTTAAAAACCACACCCTTTCACCTTGCATGTGTGGAAGAAGAAAGAGCAGAAGAGAAAATCACTTCCACCTGGACCACTGCTTCTCCTTATCTGTTAAAGGCACGTAGATCACCCCCATCAGAGGCTTCATTTTGACACTGCCATCCTGCAGCTTGTCATACTGTTCCAACATTTGGTTTCCACCTGCAGGACCAACTGGCAGTATCAATCTTCCACCAGGCTTTAACTGGTCTATTAGCTAAAAAAAAAAGCATATATCAAGTTATAGATTTTATATTAACAGTCATTTGACGTTACTATAACACTCAGTGTCTATGGGCAGAAAGCAAAAAGTGCTTCATTTAGTGGGTACAGTCATTTCTTGTATGCTTGGGGACTGGTTCCAGGATGGATACCAAAATCGTTACTCAAATTCCATATATATATATGGCCTAATAATTGCATATATTGTATGCACATACATCCTCAAATAATCAGTTAATTAATTTGTTAACTAATTATTTGAGACAGGCTCTTGCTATATTGCCCAGGCTGACCTTGAATTTATTATCCCAAAGGAGCCTTATCACCCTTATCAGCCTTCCAAGGAGTCACCATGCCTGACTTTTCCCATTTACTTTAAGTCATTTCTAAATTACTTACAATATCTAATACAAGGTCTATATATCACTGAATTTGCATGAATTTAGCACAGCATTGAGCACTCAGCAAAATCAAGTTGTGCCCTTTGAACATTTCTGTATTATTTTCCCCAAATATTTTCCACGCATGGTTGGCTGAATCTGAGAATTTAGAACCCTCAGATACAGAGGGCCAATCATATACACTGAGTGTTAGTCTGTAACTCAACTACCCACTCATTCATTTAGCCCTCAGCTTCCCCTACTAACCTACAAGTTCCTTGGGAACAGGGGCAGTGAGTGTCTTTATGCCCCTAGCACCTAACATAGTACCTGTTAACTGCAGCACTCAATATGTCTGAACTTAACCACCTAAAGTAGAGCTATTCTCATGGGACAGAGGAGGGCAAAGCAGAAAATTCTAACGACTATGTATCTGTTTGGGATCTTCACGGGTTAGAGGAGAGGGAGAAGGGAGGAAGGAAAGTGTAGGAAATCTGCAAGAAATCCCTATCCTATTATTGCAGAATCTAGGGCATCAGTGAAGAAAAGATAAGAGAACTCTAGCTACGGTGACTGAATTCATAATTGCTGGCACCAGGAGGAGGGAAGGCAGGGCTGCAGCGTTAGAATGAGGACATTCCCAGCAGGAAGAACCAAGACTACTCAGTGAAAGCCCCTCCAGTAATAAAATGCTGAAATCATCTGCTACCATTTGGACAGAACCTCACAGATCGCCTTATCCAGAAACAGTAAGAAACTGACTGGAGAGAACTGCCCCAGGGAAAGGTGACCTCAATTAAAATCTGGGCAGCAAGTTATTTTTCCATTATGAGGTTTTTCATCATTTTTCTGAATTTAAGACTTATAATGAAAAACAGACTTTTTCCCCCCAACTCTAATTTTGCTTTCTAAATCCAGGCATTTTAAATCCTTTTAGCTATGTCTTCTAGTATTACTCTTTATCTTTCAAACTATAAGATAAATATTGAGATCCCTTTTTTATATTTTTAAAATATTTTTACTGGTGCATTGTAGTTTTACATCTTAACGGGGTACAAGATGGTGAAGGCATACATGCACACACCACTGAGATCTCTTAATAGTCTACTTCCTTCTCCCCACTTTAACCAATCAATTTTTCATTAAACTGAAATTATTTTTATTTTCAGTTATTACTGTAAATATAGTTTGGTGTCTTATGATTGTTCTTTCTTATATAATCATTTTGTTTTCCCTGCAGGCAAAATTGAAGGTTTTTTTTTTTTTGGTGGTACTCGGGTTGGAACCCAGGGGCTTTCTACCTCCGAGCTATATACCCATCCCTATTTTTTATTCTTTATTTTGAAACAGGGTCTCACTGAGTTGCAGAAGCCATCACTAAGTAGCTGGGGCTGGCCACGAACCACGATCCTCCGGTCTCAGCCTCCCGAATGCTGGGATTACAAGCGTGTGCCATCACGCCCGGCTCTGTAACAGTCTATCTTTCTACTCTCTAGCAGCTTCTCAATGAAAACCTCACAGACAACCCCACCTAAGGAGTGTTTTGTCTTCCCTGCAGACTCCCTTCAATGCCTACTGCTGTCATCCTGAGACTTGCCACTGCAATAATCCTGGACATTTCTATTACCTCTCTCTGACCAAGATGCCCTACTTCCCAGGTCCTATGACTCTCTCTTTGGTATTTTCTACTATTTCTATCTCCATGCCCTCCTTGTGATTGTGTGTTGGGGTGGAGATGGGAATAAAATGTAGGGGCATTCTACCACTGAGCCACATCCCTAGACTTTTTTTTTTTATTTTCTATTTTGAGACACGGTCTCACTAAGCTGTCCAGGCTGGCCTCTAACTTGTGATCCTCCTACTTCAGACTTCAGAGTGGCTAGAATTACTGGCATATGCCACCACGCTTGGTCCTCATTTCCTCTTTTATCTTATTTTTTGTGGAACTGAGAATTGAACCCAAGGGTATTCTACCTCTGAGCCACACTCCCAGCCCTAATTTTTTATTCTTATGTTAAAACACGGTCTCACTAAATTGCAGAGGCCTCACAAAGTAGCTGAGGTTGGCTGCAATCTGTGATCCTCCTGTCTCAGCCTCCCACGCCTGTTCATTTCCTCATTTGTTATGACATTATTAAAGCAATCCCTCCAAAAGCATTTTGTAAAATGATACATAGAATATGAGATAGATTGAGATTTACAAGTCTAAAACTATTCTGATTTGCTCCTCTGACCTGTTGATTCTAATGCTGTTATTTTGTAACCTGATGCCTTTCTGCTTACCAATCCTTAACAAGTATCTGCTTTGCTTTTCTGGAAGCTTTTTAGAATCTTTGACCATATATATATATATGCTTTTTTATATATATAAAATATATTATATATATGTGTGTGTGTATATATATATATATATATATATATATTCCCCCCCCCCCAGTACTGGGGATGGAATCCAGGGGCATTCGACCTCCAAGCTTCACCCCCTGCCCTATTTTTTTTTTTTTTATTCTTTATTTTGAAACAGGGTCTCACTGAGTTGCAGAGGGCCTCACTAAGTAGCTGAGGCTATCCGTGGACTGCGATCCTCTGGTCTCACCCTCCCAAATGCTGGGATTACAAGCGTGTGCCACCACGCCCGGCTTCATTTTTTTTATTTTTGAAACAGGGTCTCACTGAGTTGCAGAGGGCCTCACTAAGTAGCCGAGGCTGGCTGCGAACTGCAATCTTCCTGTCTCAGCCTCCCAAATCCTGGGACTACAAGTATGCACCACCACGCCCAGCTTAGAATCTTCTGAATCTGAATATTCTGAAGTTTCATGATAATACTGTGGTTCATTCTTTCTCTCCTATTATTTATTTATTTGTTTGTTTGTTTATGCTTGGGATTGAACTCAGGGGCATTCTACCTCTGAGGCACACCCTTAGCCCTTTTTATTTTTTATTTTGAAACAGAGTCTAAGTTGCGGAGGGCCTCTCTGCGTGAGGCTAGCTGCAAACCTGCTATCCTCCTGTCTTAGCCTCCCAAGTACTGGGATTACAGTGTGAGCCACCATGCCTGGCTGGTTCATTCTTAGTTTAAAAATTAATAGTGCTAGACAATCAGCAAGTCTTCTCAACTACAGATTACTGTTTTTCAGTTTGAGAAAGATGTCTTAGGTAGGACTTGGGGCTGTTTCTTATAGAGCTTACAGTAGCAACCCTTCTTTTCAGACTCAAACTTCACTTCTGATTTCCAAGATCTGAACATCTCCAATGGCGAGCCTTTTCAGAGTTCAGCACTTTTCAGCTTGCTTCTGCGCTGACAGACTTCTCTCTACTACCTTTCTTCTGCTTTTCTGAGTTAGCTATTATTCCATCTACTTCCTATGTGTACACAGCATTGCAGGTATGCCCACCTAGGTAACTGAGGGTAAAATTTGTGTTTCTGTTTCTTGTTTTGCATAATTGTTTTGCAGTAATATTTAAGACAAAGCAAAAACAGCTTTAGTCTGCTATCTTTTTTTGGGGGGGGCGGTTATTGGGGATTGAATCCAGCAGCAATTTCCCTCCGAGCTAAACCCCCAGCCCTATTTTTTTATTTTTATTTTTTGTTTTGAAATAAGGATTAAGTTGTGAAGGGACTCACTAAGATGCTGAGTCTGGCTTCGAACCTGAGATTCTCCTGTCTCAGCCTCCTAAGTACTGGAATTCCAAGCATGCACCACCAGGCCTGGACTTAATCTGCTATCTGAAAACTGGAAGCCCCTTAGCACATCTTTTTAAAAGTGTAATCATATGTATAATTAATATATATATAGATTAACTGCATATAATAGTCACAAGCACTAAGACAATATACATACATTTATTTGTTTGTTTGTTTGTTTATTTATTTTCAGTATTGGGGACTGAACCCAGGGACATTTTACCTCTGAGTTATATCCCAGCCCTATTTTAAAAAATTTATTCTTTATTTTTATTTACTTATTCATTTATTTTACAGTACTGGGGATAGAACCCAGAGGCATTCTACCTCTGTGCTACACCCCCAGCCCTATTTTTTATTCTTTATTTTGAAACGGGAGTCTCACTGAATTGCAAAGGACCTCACTAAGTAGTAGCTGAGGTTGTCCTCAAACTGTGATTCTCTTGTTTCAGCCTCCCAAATGCTGGGATTACAAGCGTGCACCACCACGCCCAACTGGCTATTCTCTATTTTGAAACAGGGTCTCAATAAGTTGTGGAGGGCCTCAATGAGAAGCTGAAGCCAGCCTCCAACCTACAATCTTCTTGTCTCAGCCTCCTAAGTAGTGGGATTACAAGCATGTGCCATCACACCCATCCTAAATTCATATCAAGCTAAATTTAGAAATGTCCTTCAAGATCATCTCAGAGTCCGAATAAGTAAGATGAGTCCTGCACCCGTTCCTTTCACTTCAACACAGTTCTACTTGAGATTTCAACTACTCACTCAAGGTTGCCAGTATGCTTTTTAGAAAGTTAAATGCCAACTGCTCACATGTGCATGTTAATATTAAGTGAGATATTCATTTATGATTTGTATACCTTTCTATATCATGTTAATACTTCTATGTGTTAAAACAAGCTGGGCACAGTGGCTAAATACTTGGGAGGCTGAGAGAGGAGGATCCTGGGTTTGTGGCCAACCTTGGCAACTGAGCATGATATTCTGCAACTTACTGAGACCCTGTTTCACAATAAAAAAAATAAATAAAAAGGGCTGGGGATGTAGCTCAGAGGTAGAATGCCCTGAGTTTAATCCCTAGTATAAAAAAAAGAAAAGATTTTCCTCTGTAGTCTATCATACGTTAACATAGCATTAAATTCCCTGTTAAATGTATTATATATCTGTTCTAGAATGTATGCTTTGTGGGAATATAATGTGTGATGAATACTTTCTGGTAACTTAGTCTTTCATATTCTTTTTTTTTTTTTTTTAATTTAACCCAGGGAAAGTCTACCTCTGAGCTACACTCCCAGCCCTATTTTATTTTTTATTTTGATACAGAGTCTCACTAAGTTGCAGAGGGCCTCACTAGGTTGCTAAGGCTGGCCTCAAACCTGCAATCCCCCTGTCTCAGCCTCTTAAGTACTGGGATTACAGGTCAGCACCACCACATCTGACTCATATTATGGAATAATAAAACTCTAAACTGATTATTAGGTCATGGACTCCAAAGACATTTTCCGAATTCTACTGTTATCCTAATTCTTACCTGGATCAATTTCTACTTCAAATAAGACAGCCATATGCTAGAGCTTAATAATTTCAAGTCATTTACATAATTGTTTACACATGGGAAAAAAGTATTCCAGCTAATTGTAATCCAAATGCATGAAAGTCTCAATATAATTTGAACATAATCTAGAAGCAAATTCTATATAAATCTTTTAGAGTTTTAGTTGAATAAAATACACAAATACAAAAAAACAATCCCAACTCACTGCCTGGGGCACAACTGGGGCTGCGGCTCCTACATGAATAGCATCATATGGAGCTTCAGCGGCGTATCCCATTCTTCCATCCCCCACTGAAAGAGAAAAACGCTGCTTTAAAACCCTGCTCAGACCAAATCCACTGTGAAGAACCATAGTAGAGGAGGCTGAAAATGGGAAAAGGATAGATCTCTTAATGATAATGGGACAATTGGATATTTACATGGAAAAAATAATAATTGGGTCCCTACCCTGATTAATACACAAATCAACAATGGGAAAATCAAAGACCTACACATGAAAAGGTAAAATGATAAAGAAATAATATAAAGATATCTTTATGATTTCAGGTAGCCTTAAATAAGATACAGAAAACATTGAAAAAATTGCCAAGTATGACTACCTTGAAATTAGGAATTTCAATCAAAAGGAACCAATAAAGCCAGGCATGGTAGTATGGACTTGTAATCTCAGAACATGGATCCTACTGAGACAGGAGGATCACAGGTTCAAAGACGGCCTCACCAACTTAGCAAGACTCTCAGCAACCTAGTGAGACTGTTTCAAAATAAAGAATAAAGGTTGGGTGTGGTGGCACACGCTTGTAATCCCAGCATTCGGGAGGCCAAGACTGGAGGATCACAGTTCACAGACAGCCTCAGCTACTTAGTGAGGCCCTCTCAACTCAGTGAAAGACCCTGTTTAAAAAAAAAAAAAACTAAACTAAAAAATAGGGCTGGAGGTATAACTCAGAGGTACAGTGTCCCTGGGTTCCATCCCCAGTACCACAAAAAAGAAAAGAAGAAAAGAGGAAAAAGAAAGAAAGAATAGGGTTGGGGGTATAGTAAGCAGTAGCTGACTATATTTATTAGCCTCAGCTGCTTAGTGAGGCCTTCTGCAACTTAGTGAGACCCTATTTCAAAGTAAAGAATAAAAAATAGGGCTAGGGGTATAATCAGTGGTAGAATGCCCCTGGGTTCAATCCTCAATTCTGCCAAATCAAAAAAAAAGGGACAAAAACATTGTTTAACTTACTCCTTAAACGTGACTATAAAAAGAATACAATTAATAGTTTCAAGCATTATGCAACTAGCATGGATCCTCTGAAAATAAAAATCCCAAGGGAAAAAAAATTTAATTTTCTGATACTTACCAACCAGTTGTACTCTCCCTGAAGACAAAAGTGTTGGATCATCCTTTTTGACATTATTAATTGAGTCATCTACTAGCTCTTTAATATGATCAATTCCTATGACTTTTCCACTATATCCAACCTGTAAAAGAGGAAATAAATCAATACCTCATTGAACTATATCTGTATTTCTAAAGTGTCATGAAAATGTGTTCTTAAAGTCACATTGCACAATGAGAAATTTAAAAATAAACAGCATAAGCTTCTGATTAGATTGTTTAACTCATCCATACAACTTTATCAACTATAAGCCTCACTGAGTAATTATATTTAAGCAATAATGGAGACAGAATAAATTACAAATTAAAATACTAAGAAAAATTATATCTTTCTTGGAGTTCTATTTGTTTTTTTTTTTGTTGTTTGTTTGTTTGTTTTTTGTGGTACTTGGGGATTGAACCCAGAAGCATTCTACCTCTGAGCCACACACCCAGGGCAATTTTATTTCTTATTTGCAAATAAGGTCTCATTAAGTTACAGAGGGCTCACTAAGTTGCCAAGGCTAGCTTCAAACCTGTGACCCTCCTATCTCTGCCTTCCAAGTACTGGGATTATAAGCATGTGCCACCATGCCCAGCTCCAGAGTTCTAATTTTAAGCCTAGAACTTTGAAGTAGCACTTAACTACTAATATTTAATGGCAGTGCAATATTCATTCATTCATTCATTCATTCATTCATTCATTCATTCTATGTAGTACCAGGAATTGGACCCAAGGGCATTCTACCTCTGAAATACAGCCCCTTCCAGGTCATTTTACTTTTTTATTTTGAAAAAAGGTTTTGCTAAATTGCTCAGACTAGTCTTTTCATGTATCAAGTCCTATTCTACATGCTTAGAATATAACAACAACAACAAAAAAAAACATTAGATACTAAGCATCTGAGAAGAGGACTGCAGGTTCGAGAACAGTGCAGAGTAAGTTAGCAAGACTGTGTTTCAAAATAAAAAATTCTAAGCCAGGCATGGTGATGCACACTTGTAATCCCAGCATTCAGGAGGCTGAGACAGGAGGCAGCTTCAGCTACTTAGTGAGGCCCTCTGCAACTTAGTGAGATCCTGTTTCAAAATAAAGAATTAAAAAAAAAAGGCAGGGAGTATAGCTCAGAGGTCGAATGCCTCTGGGTTCCACCCCCAAACTCACGATAAAATAAAATAAATAAACAAAATAAAAAATTCTAAAAAGAGCTGGGGGTGTAACTCAGTGGCAGAATTCCTCTGGGTTTAATACCCATCATATCTCCCTCTCTGTCTCTCTCTCCCTCTGTCTCTCTCTCTCTCTCTGTCTCTCTCTCTTTCTCTCTCTCTCTCTCTCTCTCTCTCTCTCTCTCTCTCTCACACACACACACACACACACACACACACACACACACACACACACTCATAGACAGCACAATTCGCTCTTCCCTGAGCTTACATTCTTTTGGTCTGTTGACTATATGTTTAAAGCAAGTTACATGGATTCTAGTCCAAGAAGGCTCCATAGATCTCAACTGCACCAAAATCTTCCAGTCTGAGCTCCAGACACAAGATTGCCCATAACCAACTTGATTTTATTATGTGAACACAGATGAGTCTTTACTCTGTGGAGTTTTAGTGGACACCCACTTTATTCTCTAGATAGTCATCTATTAGACAAGTCTCTGGCAATAAAATCTAAACTATGAATAAAAAAAAAAAAGCAGTCTTTTTTTTTGTCTGTGTGGTGCTAGGCATTGAACCCAAGGGCATTCTGTCTCCAAGCTACATACCCAGCCCTATTTTATTCTTTATTTTGAAACAGGGTCTCGCTAAGTTACAGAAGGCCTTACCAAATTGCTGTGAGGCCTGTGATTGCTAGAAATCTGTAATCCTCCGGTCTCAGTCTCCCAAGTCCTGTCATTATAAGCATGTGACACCAAGCCCAGCTCAAGGCAATTCTTTCTAATATAAAAGAAGCTCAGCTGGGCACGGTGATGCATGCTTGTGATCCCAGTACTTGGGAGGCTGAGTCAGGAAGATTGTAGGTTTGAGCCCAGTCTCAGGAAGTTAGTGAGATCCTTTGCAACTAAATAGGGCTGGGGTGTAGCTTGGAGGTAGAATCCCTATAGATTCAATTCCCAGTTACCTCTATACACACACACACACACACACACACACACACACACACACACACACACACGAAGCTCTACCTTCATTCCTAATAAACCTGTAGAAGTGTCTGAAAACTGAGCTTGCTCTATTTTTTTCTGCTAAATGAGAACTTGGAAGAATGTGGTTTGGGAGCTACCATCTGCCATCTTGGAATCACAAGGGCACAGTCTATCTAATAAGGAAGCTAACACAGGAAAATGAAGACAAACCAAGATCAGAGAGAAACCCTTGATAATAACACCTCATTTTCTCCTAAACCCACCCACACAAGAAGCCATATATACCCTTAGACTTTCTCATTACATGACCTAAATAAAATCCTTTTCAGTTCTGCCAGTGTGCATTAAATATTCTGTCTCTTTTAACAATAACAACAAGAAAATGGTAAGGGATGCATATTTCAGTCACTAACTTAATAGAACAAACAAAACACACAAATCAAAACCACTTGTGAAAAGAAGAGAGTCAAATCATGATGACTTTCTGTTAGGATCAGAATGGAAACTACAGCTCTTACCATACGTGCGAAGCATGCAGTAAGGATTCCGCTTCCAGATCCTACATCAAGAGCTTTAGCTCCTTCATGCAATTGATCAAACAGAAGTTCTAGCGCGTATGCATGCTGCCAAAAGAAAACAGATAATATAACCATTTCTTTTCAAGACTTTTAAGCATCATAGTATATAAATAGAGTTGCCAGGTCAGGCATAGTGGCACACACTTGTAATCCCAGTACTTGGAAGGCTGAGACAGGAGGATAGTGGGTTTGAGGCCAGCCTTGGCAACTTAAAGAGGCCCTCTGCAACTTAGTGAGACTATTTCGAAATAAAAAATAAACTAGGTCTTGGGGCTTAGATCAGAGGTAGAATGTCCCTGAGTTAAATCCCTAGTAAACACACACACACACACACACACACACACACACACAATTACTAATGATGAAAATGCATTCTTTTTGGAAGGAAATTCTGACACAAGGTATGATGTGTCAATAAATGAAAAAAATGTCCTTCATTATGCAAAGTTAAATAAGCCAGGCACAAAAAGACAAGTGCTGTCTGCCTCCACTGATATGAGTACCTGGAGCAGTCAAATCCAGGTACAGAAAACACAATGGTGGTTGTCGGGGGCTGGGGAATGGGTGCTGAATCGGTACAGCTTTCATTTGCAAGATGAAAAGGGTTCTAAAGATTGGTTGCACAACATGAATGTACTTAACGCTAAACCATACAATTAACATGGTGAAGATGAGTCAGGCGTAGTGGCTCATGCCTGTAATCCCAGTACTTGGGGCGGCTGAGACAGGAGGATAGCAAGTTTGAGGTGAGTCTCAGCAACTTAGGGAGACCAACAACTTAGCAAAACCCTGTCTCAAAAAAAAAAAAAAAAAAAGGCTAGGGTGTAGCCAGTGCAAAAAAAAAGGGCTAAGATAAAAAATTTTATGCTATATGTATATATATTTGGTGGTACTGGGGTTCCTGGAAGCCCCTCTATCTCCGGGCTATACTCCCAGACCTATTTTTACATTTTTATTTGGAAACAGGGTCTCCTAAGCCAGCGCGCGGCTGGCTTCGAACCTGCGCGATCCTCCTGTCTCTGCCTCCCAAGCGCGGGGATTACAAGCATGCGCCACCACGCCCGGTTTATGCTATATGTAATATTTTTTAAAATACTGTCAGGCATGGTGGTACACGCTTGTAATTCCAGTAGTTTGGGGGCTGAGAGAGGAGGATTGCAGGTTCCCAGCCACCCTCAGCTACTTAGTGAAGGCCCTCAGCAACTTAATGAGACCCTGTTTCAAAATAAAGAATAAAAAATATAAAAATAGGACTGAAGGTGTAGCTCAGAGGTAGAATACCCCTGGGTTCAATCCCTAGGACCGCAAACAACAACAAAAAAGAAAAGGAAAAAAAACTAAATGCATCTTTTTCAAAGAATAAGCCCTCACCAATTAAGAAATAGGTAAGAGATCTGAATAGATACTTCTCCAAAGATGACATATAAATGACCAATAATCACATAAAAAGACATTTGCCAGGGGAATAGCATACTTTGTAATCCTAATATTTGGGAAGCTGAGACAGGAGAATCGAAGGCTTAATGCCAGCCTCAGCAATTTAGCAAGACTCTCAGAAACTTTGGGAGACAGTTTAAAAATTTAAAAAAAAAAGAAGGAAGAAGAAGAGGACGAGCAGGAGAAAAGGGTTGGAGAACAGTGTCTAGTTCAGAGTTAGAATGCCCCTGGGTTCATTCACCAGTATCAAAAAAAAAAAAAAAAGAAGCTCAAAATCATTAATCATTAGTGAAAAATCATGAGATAGCAGACAGCTATAGTAGCTCACACCTGTAATCCCAGGATTTGGGAGGCTGAGACAAAGGATTGCAGGTTTGAGACTAGTCTTGAGACAATCTCAAGATAAAAATTAAGAAAAAACAAATGAGGACCGCGCAGAGCACACCAGAACCCTGGAGAAACCAGGCCGGTCCTCAGACCCTGGGTCCTGGGCGGAGATCCGGACCCTGGAACAGCCGGGCCCGCGTCACAGAACCCTGGGCCCCGAGCCGGACTGCGCGGAGCAAGCCAGACCCCTGGAGAAACGGGCCCAGTAGTCAGATGCTGGGTCCCGGGCGGGGGGTTGGGCGGGGCATGCCTGACCCTGGAACAGCTTGGGCCCGGGTCCCAGGACTCTGGGTCCCGGGCTGGACCGCTCAGAGCAGGCCAGACCCCTGGAGAAACCGGGCCAGTTCTCAGACCCTGGGTCCCAGGCAGGGGTCGGGCAGGGCACACCGGACCATGGAACAGCTGGGGCCCAGAGGGGCCCCGGGCCGGACTGCGCGGAGCACACCAGACCCCTGGAAAAACCGGGCCCAGTCGTAAGACCCTGGGTCCCAGGCGGGGGTCATGCGGGGCGCGCTGGACCCCTGGAAGAGCCAGGGCCCAGGTTGCAGGACTCTGGGCCCCAGGCGGAGTCATGCAGAGCACGCTGGACCCCTGGGGAAACCGAGCCAGGGTCACAGTGCTACTGAGTGCCTGATCCCACTACCTCCTCAAACCACACATACTGTCTTATTTAAAAAAAAAAAGGAAAAGGAAAAGAAAAAGAAAGAAGAAAAATAATGGAGAGGGGTCAAGAAGGCCATGGTGATTGCCAGGATACTGGAGATGCAGACAAAACTTATCCAAATGAACTGAAACTTTTGGAAAAATTTCCCGTGAAGGAGGACTGCTTCTTCTCTACATTGTTAAGAATCTTGGACATCACCTGTAAGGAGAGAGTTTAGCGGAGACCAAGGAGAAAGGGGGTATTGAAAGTGGTCTCCGCAATGGCAGTGGAGGCTTGTAGTCAAGAGAAGCAGAAATCGGATCCTATCAACCTTATTTTTTTTGGAGAAATTACACCAAATGAAGAATGCTACCACTGCGCATGCTTAGGAACACTGGACAACATTCAGAGTGGAAAAAGAGCTTGGGAAAGATTTGAAATGGTGGAGGCAGTGGCAATGGCCAGTACTCAGGGGAGACAGAGATCTGATGCATTACACCTGGAACCTTTGAAGTAATAACCCCAGAGGCAGAATGCTACCACCACGCACCCTTGAGAACGTGGTACAAATGATTGGAGCCTGCCATGACGCAAGGCCAGTGCTGGAGCCTCCAAGGCCAGGATTGGAGCCTGCCGAGGGGTTAGGCCAGTGTTGGGGCCAGTGAGGCCGGGATCGGAGCCTGCCATGAGGCAAGGCCGGTGCTGGGGCCTTCGAGGCTGGGATCGAAGCCTGCCGAGAGGTTAGGCCAGTGACGGGGCCAGCAAGGCCGGGATCAGAGCCCGCCATGAGGCAAGGCCAGGATCGGAGCCTGCCGAGGGGTTAGGCCGGTGCAGGGGCCAGCGAGGCCAACATTGGAGCCTACCGTGAGGCAAGGCCGGTGCTGGGGCCTCCAAGGCCGGGATCTGAGCCTGCCGAGGGGTTAGGCCGATGCCGGAGCCAGCAGTCAGCATCGAAGCCTGCTGTGAGGCAAGGCCGGTGCTGGTGCCTCCGAGGCCGGGATCAGAGCCTGCCAAGGGGTTAGGCCGGTGCCGGGGCCAGGAAGGCCGGGATCGGAGCCTACCGTGAGGCAAGGCCGGTGCTGGGGCCTCCGAGGCCGGGATCTGAGCCTGCCAAGGGGTTAGGCTGATGCTGGGGCCAGCGGTCAGCATTGGAGCCTTCCGTGAGGCAAGGCTGCTACTGAGGCCTCCGAGGCCAGGATTGGGGCCTGCCAAGGGGTTAGGCTGATGCTGGGGCCAGCAAGGCTGGGATCGGAGCCTGCCGTGAGGCAAGGCTGGTGCTGGGGCCTCCGAGGCCGGGATAGGAGCCTGCCGTGAGGCAAGGCCGGTGCTGGGGCCTCCGAGGCCGGGATCCGAGCCTGCCGAGGGGTTAAGCCAGTGCTGGAGCCAGCGGCCAGCATCGGAGCCTGCCGTGAGGCAAGGCCGCTACTGAGGCCTCCAAGGCCAGGATCAGAGCCCGCCTTTAGGCTAGGCCGGTGCTGGGGCTACTGAGGCCGGGATAGGAGCCAGTTGAGGGGTTAGGCCGGTGTCGGGCCAGTGAGACCAGAATTGGGACCTCCCATGGGCAAGGCCACTGCTTGAGCCAGCGAGGTCTGGATCAGTCCACCGGGTAGCCAGGCCACTACTGGGGCCGTCAAGAGTGGGATCGGTACTTGCAACGCGGCATGCACAGAGAAATATCGCAGATAATTAAAACCAGATGCTTCCCCTAATCAGCAATAACTAGGAGGAAAGGGGCAACAGAAAGAGGTCGAGCTATAGAAAGGGCCCTATAGTGAAGTAATCAGAGGGTATGGAATAGGGGAGGATGGCGCCTCTTTAAAACGCAGGAGGCACATAAACAAATGTATCAAAGTAATCACCAAACAAGCATGGGATGGAGGGAGGGGGAGGGAATGGGATGGGGACTGGATGAGGGCTAATTGGATGATGTGTGCTTGTATATCCTCTCAAGTCTTGTATTCCAATGTGATATAAGATTACAATGCACCAATAAAAATAAATTAAAAAAAGAAAAGAGAAAAAAATGAAAAGGGCTTGAAGGCAGAACTGGGTTCAATGTCCAGTGCAAAGGGGAAAAAAGAGAAAAGAAAAGAAAAATAATAAAACTGGGAAGCATAAGATTGATTGATTGATTGATTGATTGATTGATTTTGCAGTGCTGAGGATGGAAACCAGGGGCATTCTACCTCCAAAATATATCCCCAGTCCTATTTTTTCTTCTTTATTTTTGAAATAGGGTCTCATTAAGTTGCAGAGGGCCTAAGTAGCTGAGGCTGGCCGCGAAACTACGATCTTCTTGTCTTAGCCTCCAAAGTACTGAAATTACAAATATATGCCACCACACCTGGCTTATTTATTTATTTCATTTATTTATTTATTTATTTTTAGTGGTGCTGGGGATTGAACCCTGGGGCATTTTACTTCTGAGCTACACCCCTAGTTCTATTTTTTATTCTTTATTTTCAAACAAGGTCTCACTGAGTTGAGGAGAGCCTGACTAAGTGGCTGAGGCTGGCTGTAAACCTGCAATTCTCCTGTGTGTGCCACCATTCCTGGCTCCAACATATTTATTTATTTTACATTTTGATAGATATTGCTAAATTGCCTCCCCAAAACACTTAATTCACTCCTTCCCCCAATAAAGAAAGGTATGTTACTGTTCTCCCCCTTTCAGTACAACTAATCAAAAAAAAATTTTTTTTTGCGGGTCTGGGAATGGAACCCAGGGGCATTCTACCTCCGAGCTACACCCCCTGCCCTATTTTTTATTCTTTATTTTGAAACCGGGTCTCACTGAATTGCAGAGGGCCTCACTAAGTAGCTGAGGCTGTCCATGAACCGCGATCCTCCAGGTCTCAGCCTCCCGAATGCTGGGATTACAAGTGTGCGCCCACCATGCCCGGCTTAAATGTTTTTATTTTTACTTTTTTTTTTTTTTTAATATTATGGTACTATGGATTGAACACCGGAGTGGTCTACCTCCAAATTACATCTAAAACTTTTTATTTTATTATTATTTGTTATTTACTTGTTTGTTTATTCATTTATTTTGTGGTAACGGGGAGTGATCCCAGAGGAATTCTACCTCTAAGCTATTCTGCAACAGGATCTCATTAGGTTGATGAAAGTCACACTACTTGCTGAGGCTGTCCTTGAACCTGCAATCCTTCAATTTTAGCCATCCAGTGCTGGGATTATAGGTGTGTGTCACCACACCTTGCTATTTTTTAAAAATTTAAAACAGGGTCTTACTAAGTTGCTAACGGACTTGATAAATTGCTGAGGCTGGCCTTGAACCTGCTATCTTCCTGTCTCAGCGTCCCAAATACTAGGAATACAAGTCTTCAAGATCATGCCTGGCTCTGACTTTTTGATCTCTGCCAATCTGATCGATGACAAGTGGTACTTCACTACGGTGCTAATTTGAAATTTACTAAATTCAAGTGACGATGACATTTTATTTCCCTAATAGCTGATGTCACATGTATTTTTCAATGCACTATCAATCATTTCCTTGACTCATTTTTTGTTGGATTTAGTGATCTTTCTCTCTTATTAAAGGATACACATGTATATATGTGCATGTGTGTGTGTATTTGTCCTTTGCTATTATATGTATTAAAAATATTTCTCATTTTCTTTTTTTTATTTTAGTCTATAACATTGTTCTCAGCCATGTATGGAGGTACACATCTCAATCCTAGTACTTGAGAGGCTGCTGAGACAGGAAGATCGAAGGTTTGAGGACAGCCTCAGCAATTCGTGAGACTCTCATCAACCTAGTGAGATCGTTTCAAATTAAGAAATAAAACTGGGCTGGGGGATGTAGCTCGAAGGTAGAATGATTCTGGATTCAATTCCCAGCACTAAATCCTAAATTCTTATGTTGCAAAATATAGTGATTTTTTAATGGCTTCTGTGTTTCTGTCATTTATTTTTATTTTTATATTTATTTATTTATTTATATTTATTTATTTATTTATTTATTTATTTATTTATTTATTTATTTATTTTGTGGTACTGGGGATGGAACCCGGGGCATTCTACCTCCAAGCAACACCCCCAGCTCTATATTTTATTCTTTATTTTTTGAAAAGGGTCTCATTGAGTTGCAAACAACCTTACTAAGTAGCTGAGACTGGCTTCAAACCTGTGTGATCCTACTGTTTCAGCCTCCCAAATGCTAGGATTAAAAGCATTTGCCACCATGCCCAGCCCTGTCATGTTTCAAAAAGCCAAGTATATTCAATTTTTACAAATAAGTCCTCTACTTTTTACCTTTATGTATTTTTGTACTATTATTGATTCACTATAAATATAATTATATATATAAATTTTATTTAGGATAAAGTTTTTTTTTTTTTTTTGTAGTACTGGGGATGGAACCCAGGGGTGTTCTACCGTGGAGCTACACACCCAGCCCTATTTTTGCAGGTCTGGGGATGGAACCCAGAAGCATTCGACCCCCGAGCTACACCCTCTGCCCTATATTTTATTCTTTATTTTAAAACAGGGTCTCACTAAGTTGCGGAGGGCCTAAGTAACTGAGGCTGTCAGTGAACCGTGATCCTCTCTGGTCTTAGTCTCCTGAATGCTGGGATTACAAGCGTGTGCCGCCACGCCTGGCTCCCTATTTTTTATTCTTAATTTATGAAACAGGGTCTCACTGATTTGCAAAGGGCCTCACTAAGTAGCTGAGGCTGTCTGCGAACCGTGATCCTCCGGTCTCAGCCTCCCGAATGCTGAAATTGCAAGCATGCAACACCATGCTTGGTTTTAGGATAAAGTTTAAATAAGAGCTTCTTCAGGGCTAGGGATGTTGCTCTGTGGCAGAGAGCTTGCCTAGCAAGCACCAGGCCTGGGGTTCAATCCCCAGCACTACAAAAGAAAAAAAACAAAAAACAAAAAGAGCTTCTCCAACCCAAATAACTGAAGGGAATCAGAAAAGCTACTGTTTTCTCTACCAAAAGCCAACAGAGTACTCATTCAAACCACTGACATTTAGAACCCAGGAAAATTCCCAACAGATTAAAAGTACCAGATCACTTAAAAAAGGTCCTTTTCAAGGATACATAGCTTCAAGTTTGCTTTACTTAAGCATTACTGAATGATTTTTCCAAATAAAATGTAAAATACTCAATTTGAGATTTTTTTTTTTTTTTACAGTACTAGGGAATGAACCCAGAGGAATTCTACCTCTGAGCTACACCCAGCCCTATTTTTTAATCTTTATTTTGAAACTAGTTGCAGAGGGCCTAAGTAGTTGGGGCTGGCAGTGAACTTGCTATACTCCTGTCTCAGCCTCCCAAGTACTGGGATTACAAGCATGTGCCACCATGCCCAGCTCAATTTGAGATTTCTATAACATGCCCGTTGTATTATTTAAAATATTATTTCTCTTAAGTCATCACTAAATAACTTGCTACTTTTACTTGTTTATTTTTGGTAGTGCTGGGGATTAAACTCATGGGCATTAAACCACTGAGCTATACCCCCAATCCTATTTTATTTTATTTTTTGAAACAGGGTCTAAGTTGCAGATAGCCTCACTAAGTTGCTGAGGCTGGCAGTGAACCTGTGATCCTCAAGTGTCAGCCTCCCAAGTACTGGGATTACAAGCATGCACCACCACTCCTGGATCTTTATTCAAATTTGCATGTCATAGATACTAATGACAGACATCAAAGGCTTTAATATGATAGTTTTTACCAAGAGGAGCTCCCTGTAGATACTATGTATAAAAGAATAAGAAGATCATTACAAGTTTATATAACCTAGAGATGACAAAATTGATATAATAAAAATTTTAAACTTTTTTAAGCTTTCTTCACTAAGGAAAATGACTTTTCTAAAGAAAGGGGCAAAAATCTAATCCATTTGTAACTAAATGAACAAAGTCAACTTACCATGTGTGGAGCACTGATTGTTGCCTGGAAACCTGCAAAACAAGAAGAAAACCACTGATACATTCATGCAAAAACATACTGAATATTTCACGTAGTTTCTTTTCTAGCATTCATATACTGCTTTTCACAAAAATTCTGTTTTAAAGTTTTTATGATCTCAAAAAAGAAATTTTGTCAGAGTATTGACACAATGTAGTTAAAATTAGAAAATATTATCAAAAGCCAGGTGTGGTAGCCCATGCCTGTAATCCCAGTACAGCAATGTAGTGAGATTCTCAACAACCTAGCAAGACCCTGTTTCAAAATAAAACAAAACAACAACAAAAAGAAAAATAGGGCTGGAGGTGTAGCTTTGCAGGTAAAAGTCCCTGGGTTCAATCCTCAGTACCAAAAAAACTAAACCAAACAAACAAAAATCCCTAGACAATCAAAGTATTAATAAATTACCTCAATTCCTCTTCATATTGTCACCTAATGTTAATCCACACCATATTTCTTTGTTTTTAGCTTTTGGTTTCTTTTCTTCTGATGTTACTTTCTCAAAACTTATTTACCTGCTTCTGCCTCTGAAGCAATTTTCACTGAGCGGTGGTAGCAGGTGCCTTCGGGGTTCAGAAGCTCCCCAGGATCTTCTTGCTGAAGTGCTTCAAAAGAAGACAGAATGGCAGCTGGCCGACAGGATCCTGAGGCACTTCTAAGCCTCAAAGGCGCCCACTGCCAAGGCTCAGCAGTTCAGCAAAACCTGCTTCAGGAGAAGGAATTAAATATGGAAATTTCTAAAAACAAACACAAGCCAAAAACTCAGGGCAAATTAAGCAGGAAAGTCAATTATAATGTAATGATTCTAATTTCCTTTGGACATCAAATTTTAAAACTTAATGCCAATGTGAAAACACATTAAGGCCCCTAGAGAAAACAGCACTCAGCAAAGACTAAGTTTTCATTATAACATTTGCCCTTCACTAAAATATTCTAAGTTTTAAAAATCTTTATTCATCTTATAAGTTGTGAAACACATCAAAAACATTTTGCTAGCCGGGCATGGTGGTACACACTTGTAATCCCAGTACTTGGGAGGCTGAGACAGGAAGATCACGGTTCGCGAACAGCCTCAGCTACTTAGTGAGGCCCTTGGCAACTCAGTGAGACCCTGTTTCAAAATAAAGAATTAACAAAAAAAAAAAAAAATAGGGCTGGGATGTAGCTCAAAGGTAAAATGCCCCTGGGTTCCATCCCCAGTACTGAAAAGAAATTTTTTTTTTTTTCTAAAATGGACATGTTTGGGGCTATGAAATTTACTGAATCATAAAACTCAAATAAGCAGGGTAAAATTAAAACTCGTGTCCTGGTTTTTTTCTAATTATAAAACAGAGTAAATGAAGGAAAACGTGGCATCTTCAGAGATCTAAACCTTACCTATTGATTGTGGAGAATCCATATAAGGGTTACATTTTGCATAGTGCGAGCGGTCTGTAGCCAGCATCACTTCAAATACTTTATCTGTCTTGATGATTCCATTTTCTGAAATGAATGAGACAAATATTTTAGGCAGAGAGTGACACAGATATCTGAGAATTATTTATTCTGTGCTGCAATAAAGAGACTGGACTGGAAGAGAGCAAGTCTAGAAGTCACAGCAATGATAATTATGTAGGGGGGTGAAGGATGGATCCCAGAGCATTCTACCTCTAAGTTATCCACTCTCTACTAGCCCTATTTTATTTTTTACTTTGAAACAGGGTCTCAGTAAGTTGCTGAGAGGCTTACTAAATTGTTGAGGCTAGCCTCCAACCTGTGACCCTCCTGTAACCAGCCTCCCCAGCACTGGAATTATAGGCATGGCCCTGGTATAATTTGGTCTTTAATAATGACAGTCAGAGAGCCGGGAGTGGTGATGCACACTTGTAATCCCAGTACTTCAGAGGCTGAGACAGGAGGATCGCAGATTTGCAGCCAGCCTCGGCTACTTAGTGAGGCCCTGTTTCAAAATATAAAATAAAATAAAATAAAATAAAATAAAATAAAATAAAATAATAGGGATGAGGGTGTAACTCGGAGGTAGAATGCCCCTGCATTTAATCCTAGTCATAGTTAAGGGGAGAAGGATAGATTATTCACTCAGGGGCTATGGATTATACAAATGGAGATACTCAACAATCGATTAGAAACATATATCTGGGGGTCAGAAAAGAGATCTAGAATAGAGGTAAAGGTTTCTATTTATATAGATGGCAACTGTGTGTGTGTGTGTGTGTGTGTGTGTGTGTGTGTGTGTGTGTGTGTGTGTGTGTTTGGAAATACCTAAACCTAAGATCAAGAAGGAACACAGGAAAACCACACATGATCCACTGTCATCACATTACCAGGTAAAAGAGAATACCCAGACTTCAAATTACCTGTAAGTATAAAGAGAAATAACAAAGCACAACAAAGCTCTTGCTACAGTTGGAAGCTTGTGGGCGGAGAATGCAAAGGTGGCAGGGGAGGCTTAAAGGTTGTGGTGACACAACCCTGTAATCCCAGTACTTGGGAAGCAGAGACAAAAGGATTGCAGGTTCAAGGACAGCTTCAGCAACTCAGCAAAACTCTCAGCAACCTGGTGAGACTGTTTCAAAATAAAAAACTGAGCCAGGCATGGTGGTGCACGCTTGTAATCCCAGCATTTGGGAGGCCACGGACAGCCTCAGCTACTTACTTAGTGAGGCCCTTTGCAACTCAATGAGACCCTGTTTCAAATATAAAGAGTAAAAAATAGAGTTGGGGGTGTAGCTTGGCGGTAGAATGCCCCTGGGTTCCACCCCCAGTACCACAAAAAATAAAATAAAAGAAAAAACCCTGATGCCAAGCAATGGTGGCATATGCCTGTAATCCCAGTACTTGAGAGGCTTTGACAGGAGGATTGCAGGTTGAAACCAGTCTCAGCAACTTACTGAGGCTCTCAGATGGGAGGGGGTGTATTTGGAGGTATTTGCCGTGGAGTTCAATTCCCAGGACCACAAACTAAAGCTGGGGGACCTAGCTCAGAAGTAGAATGCCCTTGGGCTCAACTCTCAGTACAAAAAGAAAAAAAGAAAAAATGGTTAACCATTCATAAGAGCAGCACTGAAAGCAAAGGAAGAATGAAGAATATTTTCAAGTAATTCAAGGAAAGAAATTACAACCCAGCAAAAAAAGTGTGAATTACAAATGCAACACTTCACTACTAATCTCACTAACGTGTGGAGAGGAGGAAGGGAGTGAGTAGGTCTAAGGAGGAAGTTCACCAAGTGACGTGTGCATGCATGTCTGTATCACTTTGAATTCCACTGTGGCGTATAACTACATTGCACCAATAAAAATAAATCTCAAGGGCATTGGGAAAGAAGCCCAACATGGAGATACACACTATTATGATGTCATGATGTCATTCATATCAAATTCTAGAAAAGCAAAAACCACAGTCATAGAGTGTTGAGAGCATTGTTAGTCATCTGCTCTGAGGTCACCTCGGTCTGGCTTGCAAGGGGCACAAACTTCCCACCCAAGTGGGAACTGTTTGCACATAGACACGTTTCCAAGGACTAAATGGGACGGGTAACCAGGGACCCTGAGCGATAAGACCCTGACAGTTTCCTTGTTTACCCTTCCTTCCCTGATTCATCTGTGACTACCTTGGTGTAGAGGGCTTGGTAGAGGGCTGATCTGTAGTTGCCAGGTGTTGGCACTGGAGGGAGGAGATAATTGCAAAGGGGTACGTGGGAATTTTGGGAACAGAAGAAATGTTCTTTGAGCTTTAGTTCAGCAAATTTTGTAAAGGGCCAAACAGTAAACATTTTAGGCTGTGCAGACCATAAGACTCTGTTGCAACTATTCAATTCTGCCATTGTAGTGCCAGAACAGCCAGGGACAACACATAAATGAAAGGACACGGCTGTGTTCCAATAAATATTTATAAAACCAAGCTGCAGGCCAGATTTGCTGTGGGCTGTCGTTGGATGACTCCTGGTCTATATCACCATTAGGGTGGTAGTTACACACTACATATGTTTGTCACATTTTTTAAATTGTGTTTTTGTTGGGTGAAGTGGTGCATGTTTGTAATCTCAGTATTTCGGAGGCTGAGACAGAGGGATTGCAGGTTTGCAGCCAGGCTCAGCTACTTAGTAAGGCCCTGCAGAACTTAGTGAGAACCTGTTTCAAAATAAAAAAATAAAAAATACAAGTGGAGGTGTACCTTGGAGGTAGAATACCCTTGGATTCAATCCTCATTATTAACACACACACACACGCACAAATGTTTTCTTTTTAATTAGTGAATTTTAGCCAGGTGTGTTAGCCCATGCCTGTAATTCCACTATTTGGCAGTCTGAGACAAGAGGATTGTAAGTTTGAGGCCAGCCTCAGCAAGGTAGCAAGACTCTGTTTCAAAATAAAAAACAGAAATGGCTGGGGGTGTAGCTTGGAAGTATAAAATAAGCCCCTATCAATCCCCAGTATCAAAATAAAATGGAAAATATTTTGTATTTCTATTTTATATACTTACAGAATATACTATTTCTATATAAAGTAACTAAGATAAGCTACTCAGAAAGGTCATTAAAATAAAATAGTCAGGTATACAAATGCTTGTAATCCTAGTATTTGGGAGGCTGAGATGAAGGATTGAAGGTTTGAGGCCAGTATAAAGCAACTTAGAGACTGTTTAAAAAAAATTTTTTTTGTGGGTACTGGATATTGAACCCAGAGGCCTTTTACCTCCAAGTCACACCCCCACCCTATTTTATTTTTTATTTGGAAACAGAGTCTTACTAAGTAAGCCTCATTAAGTAGCTGAGGCTGGCCATGAACTTGCAATCCTCCTATCTAAGCCTCTCAAGTACTGTTACCAATGTGTACAACCATGCCTAGCTCCAAATTAAAAAAATAATAATAAAATTAAGGATCTGGGGTAGTAGCTCAGAGTTAAAATTCCCCTGTGTTCAGTCTCCACTACCAAATACATACATGCATATGTACATACATACATACAAGTGAAGCCGGGCATGCTGGTATACACTTGTAATCTAAGCATTTGGGAGGCTGACAGGAAAATCATAGGTTCAAGGACACCCTCAACAAATAGTAATACTCTCCAGCAAAACCTCATTCCAAAATAAAAATAAAATAGGGATTGGGGTATAGTTTGGAGGTAACAAAAAAAGAAAAAAGAAAAAAAGGAAAACATAAAAAGTATTTTTAAAAGTTTACAGCAGAATAACAACATAATTTTTTGAAGTTCATTATGTATCAGTCAGAGTGCTAAATACTTTTACATAAAGTATCAAAATATGAATTTATGGCTGGATGTGGTGGCACACATTTGTAATCCCAGCATTTGGGAGGCTGAGACAGGAGGATCATGGTTCAAGGCTAGCCTCAGCTACTTAATGAGGCCTTTTGAGACTCAGAGAGACCCTGTTTCAAAATAAAGAATAAAAATAGGGCCGGGGTGCCCAACAGGGTGGCACACGCTTGTAATCCCAGCATTCAGGAGGCGGGGACCAGAGGATCATGATTCCCAGACAGCCTCAGCTACTTAGTGAGGCCCTTTGCAACTCAGTGACACCCTGTTTCAAAAAATAAAAAGGAGCCAGGTGTGGTGGCGCACGCTTGTAATCCCTGTGCTTGGGAGGCTGAGACAGGAGGATCACACAGGTTCAAAGCCAGCCTTGCTGCTTTAAAAGATCCTGTTTCCAAATTTAAAAAAATATAAAATAGATCTGGGAGTATAGCCCAGAGGTAGAAGGGTTCCATCCCCAGTACCACCAAAAACAAAACAAAAACAAAAACAAAAACAAAAGGAGCCAGGTGTGGTGGCCTACCCTTTAATCCCAGCATCTGGAGGCTGAGAGGGTTGGATTGCGGTTCATGGACAGCCTCGGCATCACTCAGAGGTAGAATGCTCCCGGGTTCCATCCCCAGCATTGCAAAAACTAAATAAATAAAAAGACAAAAAAAAAAAAAAATAGGGTTGGGGTATAGCTAGGAAGTATAATGCCCCTAGGTTCCATTCCCGGTACTGCAAAAAAAATGTATGAATTATGAGATAGGCTTGATTAAGAAGTAGACACTAAAGCCAGGCTACTGGTTTTATTTCTATTATTTAAAAATTGTTTATTCACCGGGTGTGGTGGCGCACCTTTGTAATCTCTGCGCTTGGGAGGCTGAGACAGGAGGATCGCGCAGGTTCGAAGCCAGCCTCAGCTGCCTTAAGAGACCCTGTTTCCAAATAAAATATAAAATAGGTCTGGGAGTGTAGTCCGGAGGTAGAAGGACCCTGGGTTCCATCCCCAGTACCACCAAAATAAAAAATAAAAAATAAAAAGTTTTTATTGAGCCGGGCATAGTGTAGCTTGGGGGTCAAATGCCCCTGAGTTCCATCCCCAGACCCGCAAAAACAAACAAACAAACAAACAAACAAACAAACAAACAAACAAACACAGATTGTTTATTGCCAGGTGTGGTGGCACACACTTGTAATCCCAGCATTTGGGAGGCCGAGACCGGAGTATCGTTGTTCACAGACAGCTTCAGCTACTTAGCAAGGCCCTTTGCAACTCAGTGAGACCCTGTTTCAAAAATAAAAAAAAAAAGACTAAAAAGTAGGGCTGGGGTGTAGCTCAGAGGCAGAATTCACCTGGGTTCCATCCCCAGTACCAAAAAAAAAAAAAAAAAAAAAATCATGGAACGTAGACATATAAAACTCAAAGTTACACAGGTAGAGCTGTGGGCAGAGCTCAGCGGAGAGTGATCAGGCCCTTGGCTTGATCCCAAGCAAGTGAAGAAAGTTCAAAGGTAACCACAAAGCAGGAAGCAAAAATTATGATATTTTTGGGGGGAGAAAAGATTTTTCCGGTAAATACCAATCCATCTTGGCATGGGTCAGCACATGATACCTAAAGTTGAGGTGGGAGGATGGCTTGAGTCCAGGAGTTGGAGACCAGCCTGGGCAACACAGCAAGATCCGTGGTCAAAAATAACAACAGTCACCAGAGGAACCAAAATCTGTTCTAAGTGGTTCACACAAGAGGTGGGAAGAACAGGACAGGCAACTACTGCTTTCACCTGAAGACGTTTCTATACTTTATCTTTTAATTACATACATAAACATTTGTGAAGGGGTGCCGGGGAGTAATCCCTGGGCATTTTACCTCTGAGCTACACCCCCAGTCTTATTTTACTTTTCTTTTGAAACAGGCTCTCACTAAGTTGCAGAGGCTGGCTGCAAACCTGTGATCCTCCTGTCTCAGCCCCCCAAATACTGGGATTACAAGCATATGCCACCATGCCCAGCTTATTTGCATATATTTACCTTTTCATAGCCAAGCGTGGTAGAGCGTGCTTGCAATCCCACTTAGGAGGCTGAAACAGGAGGATCACAGGTTCAAATCCAGCCTCAGCGTGAGACTCTCAGAAACCTAGTGAGACCTTGTTTCCAAATAAAGAAATAAATAAAATTGGGCTTTGGTTAAAAAGAAAACTTATCTTTTTAATTCAAACCTCTCTCAAACCCTGCAGAAAGGAAAGAAAGATCACTAACATAAATATAGTAGTATTTATATATGGATGTATAAGTACGAATAAATATGTATGAATACACACACACACACACACACACACACACACACACACACCTATAATTATAAATATGAAAGAGGGACTCCTTTCCTTTCAGTGATAGAACTTGAACTGGGTGCATTCTCTAGCCACCCTGTAATTATGTGTAGGTTTACAATTAAGTTTTGTCAATGTAACATATGCAGAAATTAAGTATGCAACTTCCAGATCATGACCTTAAAAAGAAAGACGTGGGTATTCTGTTTTCTCTTGTTTTACTTCCCACAGGCTGGAATGTAGAAAACATGGAGATAAACTGTCTTTAACCTTGCAGATAAGGATGAGAAAAAGGGCAGAGAAAGAGAGAAGTCTCCATTTTCAACAGCAGGATAACACCACATTCTGAATCACGTATATTGGGATTGCTATGGGAAAGAAAAACTTTTAAGTCTTTGTTATAGCAGCTGAGCATGTATCCTAATGCACAAGACATATAGGAAGGAAAATGAAAAGATTCTGAAGAACAAGAATGGAACTGGAGCACGGAAGTAGGTTGTACAAGACTATAGAGGCTTGAAGTGGAGCCAGAGGTGTTTCCATTTGATACAGTAAGTATTTGGAAGCCTGAGCAGAAAACTGACCTAACAGAAAGCAGTACACACACCAGTAGGGACCTGAGGGGAGGGAAACTGAAAAGTGTGACAACCAATCAGACACCAGCTGCACTGCTTCAAGTTTGAAAGAGAAGCTGGACTGGGAGGGATGGTACTGCGGTTTGGACCTGGTGTGTCCCCACAGGCTCATGTGTTAAAAGCCTGGTCTCCAGCCCATGGTCCTACAAGAAAGACATGGAAACGTTAAGAGATGGGGCTTAGTGGGAAGTCCTCAGGCCAGCAGGGCCATGTCCTTGAAGAGGCCTTGGGACCCGGGTCACTCCCTCTTCATCTCTCCTCCTTTATTGGCCATGAGCTAGGCAGCTCTTCTCTGCCACACACTTCTGCCATGATGCACTGCTTTGCCACAGGCCAAAGCAACAGAGCCTATTGATCATGGACTGAGTCCTCCTCAAATGTGACCTCAAATAAACCTTCATTTTATTATCTCAGGTATTTGCTAAGTGATGGAAAACTAACAGAAAATCAGTACCACAAAGTGGGGCTATTGACTATGTCTATATTTGAGTCAATGTGGAGAAGCCTCCAGATTTTGGCTTACAAAGCAACCCGGGAAAGTTTGGAGAAGCAAGGTAGAAAAGGCCTAAAATGTCATAAGGAGATCTTAATAATGATTCTGATGGGGCTTGGAATGCTGACAAGAATATAAACAGTATATGCTATGCTGAAGAAGTTTAGTGTGGAAATGTAGATTTGATTGGGAATTGGCCACCCTCATTACACCATGGCAAAGAATCTGTTTCATCCATGCCCTCAGATTTTGTAAGTGGCTGAGGTTGAGCTTTAGAGGTGACAAACCAGCTTATCTGGCAGAGGAAATCTCAAAGCAGCAAAGCACACAGGCAGCAACATGGAGATTATTGAATAGTTTCTGCCAAATTTACTGTGAGAATCAAAGCAAAAAGGAACAAAACAGAAAGGTTCAAAAAACTTGGTAGTTTGGCCAGAAAAGCATGTATAAAGGTACAGATGAGGAACTTCTGTTGCCAAAGAGATTTAGGCCATTAAAAAGAAGGCAAGCCCTTTGTACCAGGACAACAGAAAAGATACCTGGAGGACATCTCAGGAATCAGCAAGACTCTACCCATTATAAACTGGTAATGGAAATGTTTCAAGACTTTTCAGGGCAGAAACTTTAGAGAAGAGAACCTTTCAGAATATACTGCTGGCCCTGACCTACCTCAGGAATTTTCAGTATGCAACCTGGAAGCCACTCAGAGGCCACTGTGGCTATTACAGAGAGTACAGGTATAGCATGTGGGGTGTGAGTGTGTGTTACTGGTGAATAAAGCCAGGGGCATTCACTCTCTACCTTTGAGCTACCCCCCAGCCTATCTTATTATTTTTATTTGGGAATAGGGTCTCACTAAGTTGCTGAGAGCCTCACAAAGTTGCTGAGGCTGGCTTTGAGTCTATGATCCACATATCTCAGCCTCCCAAGCACTGGGGATACAGGTATGCGCCACCATGTGTAGCTTGTGATGGTTTTATAGTTATGAATGGGGTCATGGAAGCTTCCACTGAAATTTCAAACAAAAGCTAGGGAGTCAGGCAATGAGTGACAGATTCAGAGTCCCTGCAAGCACTTCTGACACAATGGTGCACAGTGAAGCTGTGAGGATGAAGCCAAAACTGCCAACAGAAGTCTGAAGAAGTCAGAGGTGACAGGAACACAGAATCCTGTCTCAGCCTTCCAAGTACTTACAGGGATTATGAGATTACAGGCATGGGCCACCATACCCAGCTATGGGAAATAGCTAAATTGCTAAGGCTGCCTACAAACCTGCAATCCTTCTGTCCCAGCCTCCCAAGTACTGGGATTATAAGCACTCGGCAAATGGTGGAAGCTTTAAGAGGTGGAGCTTAGCTGGGCATGGTGGCGCATACTTGTAATCCCCGCGCTTGGGAGGCTGAGACAGGAGGATCGCAAGGTTCGAAGCCAGCCTCAGCTACTTAGTGAGGCTCTCAGCAACTTAGGGAGACCCTGTTTCCAAATAAAGTATAAAGTAGGTCTGAAAGTATAACCCGGAGGTAGAAAAGCACCTGGGTTCCACCCCAGTACCACAAAAAAAAAAAAAAAGAAAAAAAAAAAAAGAAAAAGAAAAAAGAAGTGGAGCTTAGTGGAAGGCCACGGGTGGTGTGTCCTTGAAGGGATTGTGGGACCCCAGTCTCTTTCTCTCTTTCATTCTTGGGCATGAAATAAGCAGCTTTGCTTTTCCATATGCTATGCTTTGCTCTGATGGTGCTGCCCTGGCACAGGCTCCACACAGGCAGGAAAACCATTCATGGGTAAAACCTTCAAAACCGTGAGAGAAGATTCACCCTTTTCTTGTCAGGTGTAGTGAAGCATACCTGTCATCACAGTACTGGGAACTAAAACAAGGGCACAGCAAACTTGAGGCAGCCTCTGCAACTCAGCAAGGCCTCACCAACTGCACGAGAGCCTGCTCAAAGTAATGGGCTGGAGGAGGTAGCTCAGAGGTAGAATCCACCCTGGGGTCAATCCCTAGCATAAAAAATAAATCAAATAAAAGATTTAACTTTTTTTCTTCATAAATTATCTCAAGTATTGTTATAGTGATAAAAATGTGAATAATATTGATGCTATCATTGACAAAATAGTGAAAGGACTGGCTATGAAAGGCGTTTTAAGAATTGCTGAGTTAGCCAGGTATAGTGGCATATGCTTGTAATCTCAGTACTTGGGAGGCTGAGACAGGAGGATCACAGGCTCGAGGCCAGCCTCAGGAACTTAGTGAGGACTTCTCAATTTTGTGAGACCCTGTTTCAAGATAAAAAAAAAAAAAATAAAACAGGGCTAGGGGTGTGGCTCCAAGGAAAATGCCCCTGGGTTCCGTCTCTAGTACCACCACCACAAAAATATGAGTGAATGTGTGTGTGTGTGTGTGTGTGTGTGTGTGTGTGTGTGTGCGCGCGCGCGCGCTGCTAAGTTTCAAATGAATGACTGTTCCAAAATTTTTGATCTGGGAGAGTGAAGAATGACAGAAATGAAAATGAGAGGAACAGTGCTGGTATGATGACTTTCAAATCACATAGAAACTTTTTTTTTGTACTAGGGTTTGAACCCAGGGGCATTCTACCTTTGAGGTACACCCCTGGCCCTATTTTATCTTTTAGTTTGAAATAGGATCTCTCAGGTTGCTGAGTCTTGATAGGTTGGCAAGGCTGTCCTCAAACCTACAGTCCTCTTGTCTCCACCTCCCAAATACTGGAATTATAGGCATGCACCACCCAGCATAATGTTACAAAGTTACATCTCAAGCCTAGCATGGTGGTGCACATTTGTAATCTCAGTATTTGGGAAGCTGAGACAGGAAAATCACAGGTTTGCAACCAACTTCAGCTGCTTAGTGAGGTCCTCTGCAACTTAGTGAGACTCTGTTTCAAAATAAGGTATAAAAAATAGGGCTGGGGGTATAGCTAGGAGGTAGAATGGCCCTGGGTTCAATCCCCAGTACTGCAAAAAAAACAAAAAAAAACCAAACAAACAAACAAACAAAAAACCCAAAGTTACATCTCAATAAAAGAAATATTACCTTATTGCATGGCTTGAAGGATTTAATACAAGCTGGGAGTGATGGTGCATACTTGAAATCCCAGCATTTGGAAGGCTGAGACAGGAGGATTGGGCAGGTTTGAAGCCAGTCTTAGCTACACAGTGAGGCTCTCAACAATTTAGTGAGACCCCGTTTCCAAATAAAATATAAAATAGGTCTGGGAAGCTGGGCGTGGTGGCGCACGCTTGTAATCCCCGGGGCTTGGGAGGTGGAGACAGGAGGATCATGCAGGTTTGAAGCCAGCCACACTGGCTTAAGAGACCTTGTTTCCAAATAAAAAAATATAAAATAGGTCTGGGAGTGTAGCCCAGAGGTAGAAGGGTTTCCAAGAACCCCAGTACCACCAAAAAAAAAGAAAAGAAAGAAAGAGAAAAAAATGAAAAAAATAGGTCTGGGAATGTAGCCTGGAGGTAGAAAAGCCCCTGGGTTCCATCCCCAGTAGCACGAAAGAAAGAAAGAAAGAAAGAAAGAAAGAAAGAAAGAAAGAAAGAAAGAAAGAAAGAAAAGATTTAACACTTATTAATAACTTACATACATTTCTTCTCCACTATCAATGATAGATTAACAAAACATATACCTTTTATTTCCTATCGAGAGTGATTAGGTACAGTAGATGTTAACTACCACTTAAGACACTTCCAGTACAGAAAAGTATAAAAGGAAGCTGGGTGTGGTGTAGCATACTTGTAATCCCAGAATTTGGGAGGCTGAGACAGGAGGATCTCGGTTCGTGGACACCTCAGCTACTGCTTAGTGAGGCCCTTTGCAACTCAGTTAGACCCTGTTTCAAAATAAAGAATAAAAAATAGGGCTGGGGATATAGCTCGGAGGTAGAATGCCCCTGGGTTCCATCCCCAGAACTGGGAAAAAAAAAAAGCATAAAAGGAATTGGAGGTAGACACAGTGGTGCCTGTCTGTAATCACAGTACTTCAGAGGCTGAGACAGGAAGATCGTGGGTTCAAAGACATCCTCAGCAAGTAGTGAGCCTTTCATCAAGTTAGCTAGACCCTGTTTCCAAATAAAATATAAAATAGGGCTAGGGTTGTAGCTCAGAGGTAGAATTCCTCTGGGTTCAATCCCCAGTACTTTAAAAATAAGAGGGGGATTATATTTAAATTCATACTATAAAGAAATTTGTATCAAGTCTAGTTATGGTAAATGAAATCATCTAAGTACCAGATATTTTATTAAAATACCTTTCTCTATAACCTAATCACTTTTGGTAGACAAAAAGCAGACTCTTTTGATACTATTTCTTAAAGGAGAAGGAAATGTTCCACGGACTCCTTTTCATCTCCAACAAAATAACATTATGCAAAACCTCTAAAATGTAGAGAGCATTAGAAGTTAATCTTAAAATTCTATGTTTGTTTCTAAAACATACACACACCATAACTATTATATAGTTCAGAATGCTAGGAAAAAAAAGTCACAGAAACTTAGACTTACCAAAGGTCTTCAAGGTCTAGTATACATTTAGATCTGATAACAAAATTCTTCCTACAATATCCCTTACAGTGAAATGGTCAACAATTCTTTGCTTCAACATATTCAGTGACAAACACTATTTTTGGAAGCCAACTCTTTGATACTCAGGTAACTCCGTGATTCTTCCTTTTTTTTTTTTTTTTTTAAGGTACTGGGGACAGACCCGTTCTACCTCCGGGCTACACTCCCAGAACTATTCTATATTTTATTTGGAAACAGAGTCTCTTAAGCCAATGCGGCTGGCTTTGAACCTGCGCGATCCTCCTGTCTCCACCTCCCAAGCGTGGGGATTACAAGCGTGCGCCACCACGCCCGGCTAATTCTTCCTTCTAATGAGCTGAAATTTGCTTCCCATTTGTCCTTATTCAACCCTCTTCTACACAACATTTCTTCTAATATTTAAACACCATTGTTCTCTAAAACCTGCTCTCTGTTAAACCAATCTATTCTATCAAAGCACCATAGAAAACGCTGCCTCTTCATTGTTCTTGTCTAATGATTTTCGTTTTTCTCTGCCCCTTTAAAGCATGCCAGCCGGAGCAAAGCCCAATACTAATAAAAATATGTCTAACAGAACAATGGAACCTCTCCTCTCCTACAGCCTACGCTCACATGAAACAGAAGTAACAAAACCAAGCATCTGGATCCAGCACAATCCAACAGGATCGTCTGTGACGGAGGACACATTCTGCGTCTGCACTGTCCAGCACGGAAGCCACCACCTTCGTGTGCCTAGCAAGCTCTTGAAATGGCCAGGATAACAGAAGAATCACATTTCATGAATTCTAAATGAGGCCTCATGGGACTGGGGGTATAGCTTAGCATACAGCACTTGCCTAGGATACTTAAGGACCTGGGTTGAATCTCCAGTATCACTAAACAAATAAATGAAGTTTCAGTTTCTTAGGATTTTACTAGCTGGTTATATTTATCCCATCTACACAAACAGTAACGGACAATAAAGACTAAATGCTCTTTTCCACTAGCTATACTACTAGTGGATAAGAACAGATGTGTTAAACAGAATAAAAAAATAACTGATTGGCAAAAGTAAATACTTTTAGGACACACACACACAAAACTACAAATTACCATACTCATACATATTCAAATGCATAGTAAAAGCCCCTACTTAAATGTTTTTTATCACCTCAAATCTAAGATTTCCCCAAACAAAATTTCTGTTCTTCCCACATGGATCCTCCAACAACAAAAACTGCTGCTCACTTACTTCCAATTCAAACAATGGCAACTCACTCCAGCCGTGAAGGCCTAGAAACCTTGGCTCCATATCCTTGTCTCTGATCTCTTTCACACCTCAAATGCAAATCTAGCACCTGTCATTTCTTCTGCCTGGAATGCCTGTCCCTCAGCTCTATCTGTGTGACTTTTTTCCCTTCCAACACATCTTTGCTGAAACGAGACATCAGTGAGGACTTTGCCTTAGACACAAAGCCACTGCCCACAGTCTGTCTCCTCCCCTATTTGCCAGCTTGACATCATGCGACATTACTGCATGCTGTACCTGGTGGCTCCCATTGGAAGTACACTACAAAGAGAATGGATGTTTGTTCTGTTCACTGCTGCCCCCGCACAGTGCCTGGCACACAGAAGGTACTGAGGCAGGCGTGATGGCACTGGCCTGTGGCGCAGGCTACTTAGGAGGCGGAGGCAGGAAGACTGCTGGGGCTGGGCCAACGGCTTCAAGGCTAGCCTGGGAAAAGAGTAAGACTCTGTCTCAAAAACCAAAGTGTGGTGGCACACACATGGAATTCCAGAACTTGAGAGGCTGAGATGGGAAGATAGCAAGTTCATAACAGGTATCCACTACTGTAACAAAACTCTGTTTCAAAATAAAAAGTAAAAAATAGGGTTGGGAGCCAGGTGTGGTGGTGCACACTTGTAATCCCAGTACTTGGGAGGCTGAGACAGGAGGATCGCTCCGGTTCGAAGCCAGCCTCAGCTACATAGTGAGGCTCTCAGCAACTTAGTGATACCCTGTTTCTAAATAAATATAAAATAGGTCTGGGAGTATAGCCTGGAGGTAGAAAAGCCCCTGGGTTCCACCTCCAGCACCACAAAAAAAAAAAAAAAAAAAAAAAAAACCCACTGGTTTAGATGCCTCTACTCTAGGAGACTATCTCGTGTACTCCCGTCCATAATCTTCCTAAAATTTTACCATAGCTAGAAGTTATCTCAGTAGAAGTAGGGAATAAACTCTATAAGCATTATTTAAACAGTTTCATTCCCTAGATTAAGCAGGCTAATAGTTATTTTAAGTTACAGTAATCTGTTTCTGAATATATTACCAATTCATAATTATAAAATAATAGTCAGTGTGGTGATATCTGTAATCCCAGTTCTTGGAGGCTGAGACAGGAGGATTACAAGTACGAGGATAGCCTTAGCAAGTAGTGAAACTCCATGAACCTAGCAAGACCCTGTTTCAAAATAAAAATAAAACAGGCTGGGGCATAGCATGGGAGGTAGAATGCACATGGGTTCAAACCTGAGACTACAAAAATTTAAAAAATCATAAAATAACTTTATTTTTCATTTCTATGGGCCTGCACTGTCCAATATGATAACCCTATGTACATGTAGTTATTTAAGTTAGTTAAATAAAAAAAAAATTCTACTTCTCATTTGTCTCAACCACATTTCAAATGCTCAATGCTACATGTGGCTAGGAACTCACATATTGAACCACATAATACAGAACATCATAGAGACTGCTATAGGATTTTTCTTATACTTTCTTATATTTTATTTTATTTTTTATTTTTGGTGGTACTGGGGATGGAACCCAGGGGCCTTCTACCTCCAGGCTACACTCCCAGACTTATTTTATATTTTATTCGGAAACAGGGTCTCTTAAGCCAGCTGAGGCTGGCTTTGAACCTGCGTGATCCTCCTGTCTCAGCCTCCCAAGCGGGGAAAACTTTATTTTATTTTTTGTGGTATTGGGGATGGAACCCAGGGGTATTCTACCTCTGATCTACACTTCCAGCCTTATTTTATTCTTATTATCTTGAAACAAGGTCTAAGTGGTAGAGAGCCTCAGTAAGTCGTTGAGGCTGGCCACGAACCTGCGGTCCTCCTGTCTTAGCCTCTAGAGTACCAGGACAACCAGCGTGGTCCACCATACTTGGCCTCAAACTTTAAAGCACAGAAGGATTTTGCTAAAATACTGGCACAATTTAACTTCGGATCTTTCAATTCTTGTATCTATAGTTCTCAAAATACAGTTGCAGCATAAAGAGTTAAACATTTGAAATGCAACATCTGTATACAAAACTCCCAATCAAAAGACATAAGGAGGGGGCTGGTTGGACCAGGAGGGAACTGCTGTAAGAGCTGTGTGCGTGTATGTTTCTATCACGTGATACACCAAATAAAAGTATAATCTCCAGCCCCAGCAGTTTATTTATTCATTAATTTAATTAATTTAGTTATTTAGTGGCACAGGGGATTGAACCCAGGGGAGTTCTACCTCTGAGACACACCCTCAGCCCTATTTTATTCTTTAGTTTGAAACAGGGTCTCCCTAGGTTGCTGAGAGTCTCACTGTTGTAGAGGCTGTCCTCAAACCTGCAATCCTCCTGTCTCAGTCTCCCAAGTATTACAAGTGTGTATCATCATGTCTGGCCCCAGCAGTTTATTTGACAAGTTCTCTACATGATCCAGGAGATTCTGAAGCATTCTCAAGTTTTAAGGTCACTGTTCTAACTTATTAAAGACCATAATCAAAACATAAGCCATGAGATGATAAGACATCTGCCATCACAATCTAGTCTATAAATGTTTTGACCGTGAAATCATACAGTCATGTTTGTATTATGATGTTTAATACAAAACAAAAAGTATTTCCAACAATTATATTAAAATTTAGGCGGGTGGTGGTGCACGCTTGTAATCCCCACGCTTGGGAGGCTGAGACAGGAGGATCGCACACGTTCGAAGCCAGCCTCAGCTACTCAGTGAGGCTCTCAGCAACTTAGTGAGACCCTGTTTCCGAATAAAATATAAAATAGGTCTGGGAGTATAGCCCAGGGGTAAAAAGCCTCTAGGTTTCACCCCCAGTACCACCAAAAAAATAATAATAATAATAATTGTGGGCGGGCATGGTGGCGCATGCTTGTAATCCCAGTATTCAGGAGGCAGAGAACAGAGGATCGTGGTTTGCAAACAGCCTCAGCTACTTAGTGAGGTCCCTTGCAACTCAGTGAGACCCTGTTTCAAAAATAAAGAATAAAAAATTAGGACTGGGGGTTTCACTCAGAGGTAGAATGCCCCTGAGTTCCATCCTCAGAACCACACACAAAAATTAATCATGAATTTAATATCCATTAAAAACATTAAAACTGTAATTTGCTTCCTCTTCCAATTTATACATGTCTTTTTTACTTCAAAACAGCATAATCACAGTTCCATCTTTTTTTAGATTCAATTAATACCTTTGTGCAGTGTGTGCACATGCATGAGCATGTGTGTGTGTGTGTGTGTGTGTGTGTGTGTGTGTGTGTGTGTGTGTGTTTAACTGGGAATTGAATCCAGGGATATTCTACCTCTGAGCTATACCCCCAACCCTATTTTATTTTTTACTTTGAAACAGGGTCTCATTAAGTTGCTGTGGGCCTCACTAAGTTGTTGAGGCTGGCTGATCTTGAACCTGTAATTCTCCCATCTCAGCTTCCCAAATATTGGGGTTACAGGCATGTATCATCAAGCCTAGCTAAATGCCTTTAGAGAGCTGAGAGTGTAGCTCTGTGGCAAAACACTTGCCTAGCATGGATGAGGCCTTGGGTTCAATAATCAATACCACGGGGGAAATATAAAAAGAAGGAAAATGAGGAAGTATTTTTTGTGTGTCTGTGTGGTCCTGGGGATGGAACCCAGGGGCCTCTACCTCCAGACTACACCCCCGACCTATTTTACATTTTATTTTGGTGGGTTTTTTTTTGTTGTTGTTTGTTTGTTTGTTTTTGTTTTTGTTTGGTGGTACTGGGGTTCCTGTTAACCCTTCTACCTCCAGGCTACACTCCCAGACCTATGTTTATACTTTTTTATTTGGAAATAGGGTCTCTAAGCCAGTGCACATGGCTGGCTTCGAACCTACACGCTCTTCCTGTCTCTGCCTCCCATGTGCTAGATTACAAGCGTGCGCCACCACGCCCGGCTATATTTTATTTAGAAACAGTGTCTTACTAAGTTTTTGAGAACCTCACTAAGTAACTGAGGCTAGCTTTGAACTTGTGTGATCCTCCTGTCTCAGCCTCCCAAGTACTGGGATTACAAGTGTTTGCTACCACACCTGGCTAGAGGAAGTATTTTCAAAATGTGTCCTAACTGTAATTTTCACATGGGCAAACATTACTTTTATAATCAACTAGTAAATAACATGGTGTAGTGGTCCATACCTGTAATCCCAGTACTTGGGAGACTTAGATGGGAGGAACACAGGCTCAAAGTCAGCCTTGGCAAGCAGTGAGACTTTCAGCAACCTAGGGAGACCTTGCTTCAAAATGCAAAATAAAGAAGGCTGGGAGTGTAGCTCAGCGGTAGAATGCCTCTCTCTGGGTTTAAGCCCCAGTACCGCAAAAATAAATGAATAAAATAATACATTAGTAAGTAAAAAACCCTACTTCAGCAAAAAGTTAAAACTAAAGCTGCACAAGTATTACAAACTAAACAATTTCAGTACTCTATTTCCTCTTACCTACCATAGGTCTAGTATAAAACTAAGTATTTGCAATATCAACATCCATGTATATTAAATATGCCTTACTAAAGTTTCTGACAGGAAGACTTCTTTAGAAATTTTGGCTAAGAACATTCATGCAATACATTAAAGTGATTATAAGACCACCGGGAGATCTAGTCTTGGCTTACCACAAATTTGGCCCAAAAAGGAAGGTTTTAAGAGCCTGATAGATTACAAATTTCAACTACAGCCAAGTGTCTACTGTGATAACCTACTAGTGGAAAACTACTTAGTCACAATTCATATATAGAATGCTGTATAGTGTAACAGCAGGCACTTAGATCATGTGAAGAAATTTTATATAAATATTTACAACAAATTGAGTTTATGTGCAATCTATGAGAATCTACATTACACTTCATATTATTGTCTTGGAATAAAAAACATGAGTGGTGGCAATGGTTAGCAAAACAGTGACACCTAAGTCAGGGGTGGTGGTGAACGTTTATAATCCCAGTACTTGGGAGGCTGAGACTGGAGGATCAAGGTGTGCTGCCCACCTAGGAAATATAGCAAGGCCCTCTGCAACTGAGTAAGACCAAATAAAACAAAATCAGGCTGGGAACTGGAATGAGTTCAATCCTCAGTCACACACACACACACACACACACACACACACACACACGAAAGTAATGACACCTAAACATTCTACACTACTCTTCATTACTAAACACTAAAAACACAACTTCCACATTTTAAGTTTTTTTTTTTTTTTTTTCCGTACTGGGGATGAAACCCAGGGGCATTCTACCTCTGAACTACATCCCAAACCCTATTTTTTATTCCTTATTTTGAAACGGAGTCTCACTGAGTTACAAAGGTCCTCACTAAGTAGCTGAGGCTGTCTGCAAACCGTGATCCTCTTGTCTCAGCCTCCCGAATGCTGGGTTACAAGCATGTGTCACCATGTCCGGCTTAAGTATGGTTTTTACGTGATGTCGAGTGATGACTCTTTTACGGACCAACCCTGTGTCAAAGAGTTCTACTTATTTTTCTCATTCACCTTTGCATTCCTAGCACAGACCCAGGCATATAATGTGCACTTAATTGGCATTTGTGAAAAAAGAAGTACTAAGTTCTTTAAATATTAAAACAAAAAAACAGTCTCAGCCCTCAAGGGCATTAAAAATAGAGCAGAGCAAGCGGGCGTGGTGGAGCATGCTTATAATCCCAACATTCCAGAAGCTGAGACCGGAGGATCGTGGTTCGTGGACAGCCTCAGCTACTACTTAGTGAGGCCCTTTGCAACTCAGTGAGACCCTGTTTCAAAATAGAGAATAAAAAATAAAGCTGGGGGTGTTGCTCAGAGGTAGAATGACCATGGGCTGTGGGCGCGTGCGCACACACACACGGAGCAGAACAAGGGCCCTTCGCAACTCAGTGAGACTCTGTTTCAAAATATATATATATATATACACATACTAAAAAATAGGGTTGCGAGTGTAGCTCAAAGGTAGAATGTCCCTGGGTTCCATCGCTAGTATCAATCAATCAATCAATCAACCAATCAATGGAGCAGAGACCAAAGACTCGAAAAGCTAAAAATCACAAGACAGTTAAAAATAACACATGACAGCTCGGCAGCGCTGGCACAGGCCTGTAATCTTAGCTACTTGGGAGGCCGAGGCAGGAGGATCAAAAGTTCGAGGCTAGTCTGGGCAACTTAGCAAGACTCTGTCTCAAAATAAAAAATAAAAAATGAGCTAGGATGTATCTCAATGATAGAACACCCTTCAGTCTCCAGCACTGCAGAAAATATACATGGCAAAATCTGTAAAGTTAGAAGCAAAGAGAGAGCTATAAATTTTGTCCAGAGTAAGATTACGGACTGTGGTCCTTCTGTTCTCCTGACCAGAGAGTGACACTATATTTTAACTTAGAAAAGTGAGTGAGGGCCACAGCTCTAGCCTGTAATCTCAGTTTGGGGAAGACTAACACAACAGAATCCAGGTTCAAAGCCCAAAGAGGATAATTTAGAAAGACCCTGTTTCAAAAGAGTATGCCTCAGAGATAGAACCTTGCCGGGTTCAATCCGCAGTACCACTCCCTACACACACTCACATACACAGGACACAGCTGCCATTTCACCCTAAAATTATCGTCAAAGCAATGAATACAATAACTGAAAGAATGACATAAAGAAACTTCCATCCAGCCCGGCACGTTGACTCATGCCTGTAATCCCAGTACTTGGGAGACTGAGATAGAAAGATCACAGGTTCAAGATCATCCTCGGCAATTTAGCAAGGTCCTTAGCAACTTGGCAAGACGCTGTTTCAAAATAAGAAAATAAAATAAAATAGGGCTGGGGGATCTACTTTAGACGTGGAATCCTCAGTACTTACAATAAGAAGAAGAGGAAGAAAGAAGAAAAAGAGAAAGAAGAGGAGGAGGAAACTTCCATCTAAGGATTTTAAAGCCTATGGTAGTCCTGAAAAAAGTTTCAGCATTTCCCATACACAAGTGTTCGCTAGACTCCAGAATTACAAGTATCTCCTCGTTCCCTCTTCCTTCGCCCCCTACGGAGCTTCCTACTGGACAGCCGCCCCAGAAATTTCTCTCCGCATCCGCAATGGCAACTCTCATCTTCCTCTCCCTCCCCTCGCTGGTATCACACCGTGGCATCTCCCTCCAGAGGAAAAAACGGAGGGCGGGGGAGGCAGCAAAAGAAAGCAAGCTTACAGAGAGATCGATGAAGGAGGAGGAAGGTGGGAGAACGCGGGTGGGTCCCCCGTGGGTCCCCCCCGGTTCCAGGCCAGTCACCAGCAAGCAGGCCCACGCGTCCCTCCCCCGAAGTCACGCCCCTCGCCCGCCGGGCCGCGGCTCCGGGGACAGCCCGCCACCCGCGCCGCAGCCCGGCCCCTGCCCCGCGGCAGCGGCGCCTCGCACGCGCTCTCCCCTTCCGTCCACGTCGCCGGCGAGTGACAGGTCCCCGGGGAGGCACGCGCCCGCGCGGTTCCGGACTGCCGGTGCAACCGCGCGCGGAGGCCCTCCAGCAGGCGCGGGGTGCAGCAGGAACGTTCCGGGCGGCCCCGGGGACCCAGTCCAGGCCCGGCCGGCCCACACCCGGCGGGGGTGGCACTTACTGCGGAGATTGTGGATTAGCTCCGAGTGGCTGGCGCCGCCGGATTTCCAGGCCATCGCTAGGCACACCCGGAGCAGGTACAGAACCGCCTTCAGCGCGGCGACGGTGCCCAGCAGTTTCCCCAAGAGTGAGACCACCTCCCACACGGTCACCGCCCCGCTCGCGTCCCCGCCGTGGCCACCGCTGTTACTGCTGTCGCCGCCGCTGCCGCCACTGCGCGCTCCCGGCATCCCCCGCGGCACGCATGCGCTCTGTGACGCGCGCGGCCCGGGCTGGCCGGGTGGGGCCGGAGACGGCGCCGGGGGTGTCGGGGAGGCCGGGGAGGCCGGGCCGCCCTGCCCGCCGCCGCCCCGCGCCCTGCCCGCGGCCGGGGACTGCCGCCTCTGCGCCCGCGGCCGCCGGCGCGGTGGGCGGCGCTGCAGGCAGCGGCCCGGGACACCCAGCGCCGCTGGATGGCAGGAGCCGTCTGCGTCGCCGCCGCCCGCCGCTCCGCCGTCGCCGTCGGATCAGCTGTTGAGGGCGAGCGGCGAGTGCTCCTATAGCTGTCCAGATTGTTAGACCGTGGGCTTCCTCCGTCCTGCCTCACCCAACCCCGTTGATTTGAATAATTAGGTCGGTTGGAGTCCAGGCGCCCCGGGATGCAGGTGGAATAACAATCTTCATAGAACCCAAGGGCAGAGGCCCTCTCCAACCTGTGTACACCAGTCTCTGGTTTTGTGACATGCATGTCGCTGGTTAAACCTAGACTAAGACCCTGATTTGTTCTCAACTCTAAAGTGCAAACTCAGAGTGGACATAGGCGTAGAGTGGGGGGAAATGCTTTGCTCATTTAGAACCAAACAAACATTAAGGGTTATATAATTGGTTTAAAAATGCCATAGCAGCCAGGCACAATGGCACACACCTATAATTCCAGTGCTTGGGAGGCTGAGACAGGAAGATCATAGGTCTGAGGCCAAATTCAGCAATGCTCTTAGTGAGGCCCTCAGTAACTTAAGGAGACCCTGTTTAAACATAAAAAGGGCTCAGGGTGTAGCTGGGAAGTAGAATATCCCTGGGTTCAAAAACCAGTAACACCTTTCCCCTTTCTACCCTGCAGCAGCATCCTGTGGTGAATGTGTTTTTCTTCTAATGCAAGTGTCACTTTTCAGCGAATTAAGCCTCACAAACCCCACCCTAAGGCACCAGCTTTATTGGGCAGAACCTTGAAGCAGAGACAGGGAACATAGTATCCTGCCCAGTCCTAATTGAGACTGACAGAACCCAGCCGTCTTGTATTCTAGGCAGCTTTTAGGAAGGAAACAAAGAGAAGTCAAGACATCTATGTTACTATATTAGTAGCAATTTTCAAATTTTACTTATCAGATTTTGTCAAAGGTGATGCAATCTGTTTCCAATCGGAAATATGTATTGCCTGTTTTTCTGGGATTCTTTGGCCATAAGTGATACTGTGTAGAAAAGTGTAGAAATGTGTTCTTTACTTCAATATTAGGGTAATATTGTAAGTTGCATTTCTAAATCCACTCAATAGTTTTTCATTCCATCTTTACAGTTTCCCCATGGTCTTGATTTGAAATAGAAGGAAAACCTGAACAAAAATAGTTTATCTTAGTTCCTGAATGCCCCCTCTAGACTTCACCTGCTTTGTTACTTCTTAACATGCTTCATCTGCTTTTAGTTACTTTTAGTTGACTATAGATCACACCCCTGAGGTAAGACACATGATGAAGTTGCATCCAATCACCTTTCCCCACCTCAGCCCATATATAACCCCTTCAGGAAGCACATTCAAGACTTGCTCTCCCATCTCCCTATGCCTGGCCACCTTGTAAATAAACTCTTTTTTGCAAAGCTCATTGTTTCAATGACTGGCATTCTTCACAGCAGGCAAAATGAACCTGGTTTAGTAACAGTCTTCCCATTCAAACTCAAGGGTTTTTATTTACTTTATTTTTAATTTGTTTATTTTTATGGTACTCGGGATTGAACTCAGGGGCATGCTACCTCTGAGCTATACCCCCAGCCCTATTTTTTATTCTTTGTTTTGAAACAGAGTCTTACTAAATTCCAGAGGACCTTACTAAGTAGCTAAGGTCAGCCACAAACCCAGATCTTCCTGTTTTAGCTTCCAAAGTACAAGCTTGCGCCACCACACCCAGCCAAACTCAAGTTCTTTATATGTACCTGACAGTGCTTTCTTAAACGGACTTAGATATGATTGCATTTACATGCAGTACACTCATAAACTTACTGTAAATAGCTGAGCATGGTAGCACATGTCTGGAATCCCAGCACCCTGGGAGTATGGGGCAGGGGGAAGGTAAGTTGGAGGTTAACCTAGGCAACATAGCAAGACCCTGTCTCAAAAAAAAAAAAAAAAAAAAAAAAAAAGGCTGGAGATATAGGTCAATAGTAGAGTAGCCCCAACTGCAATAATCAGTATCCCCTGCATCTCGAATGCACACACGCACGTACACACACACACACACACACACACACACACACACACACCCCTATAGTTTAAATAAGATTAAAAAGATGAAGTCAGGTGTGGTGGCACACACCCGTGAGCCCAGTAGTTGGGAGCCTGAGACAGGAGGATTGCAAGTTCACAGCCAACCTCAGCAATATAGTGAGCTTCTCTGCAACTTAGACTCTGTTTCAAAAAACAAAAATAGGACTGAGGATGTAGCTTGGAAGTAGAATGCTCTGGGTTCCATCCCTGATACCACACACAAAATTTTTTTTTTTACTTTTTTTTTTTCAATACTGGGAATGGAACCCAGGGGCATTCCACCTCTGAGCTACGCCAGCAGCCTTATTTCAGTCTTTATTTTGAAACAAGGTCTCGCTAAGTTACGAAGGGCCTCAGAACTTGCCAAGGCTGGCGATGAGCCTGCAATACACCTGTCTCCACCTCCCAAGTACTGGGATTACAAGCATGCGCCACCACAACCGGCTCCACAATTTTTTATATTATTGTACAGTAATATATATATTACTGCACAAATATGTTGCCTCACGGTTTCTATATTGATCTTGCATACTTCTTGCAGGGCTCGGGCCCCCTAGCCTCAGTTTAGAGTCATCTCAATGAGGGTGGGCGTCCCAGGTCCCTTAGTTCAAAGCGCTGGCAGTGCCCGCGCGCGCGCACTGACGAGGATTGTCTCTCGGCGGCCACCGTCTCCGTCGCGCGGCCCCGTCCAATCAGAGCTCTCCGGGAAGGGGCGGGGCCGAGAGGCGCGCGCTGTGCTTCTTGTGGTACTAGCCGTGGTTGCACTCAGCATGGAGGAAATTTATGCCAAGTTTGTGTCTCAGAAAATCAGCAAAACCCGCTGGCGCCCGGTGCCTCCGGGGAGCTTGCAGACCGCGGAGATCTTCGCTACGGGCTCGTGGGACAATGAGGTATCGCCGTCCCGGGAAGGGCAGCTGCGGCTTCCTCGCGTTTCCGCGCCCCCGGCCTCTAGCTTCTTTCGCCTTTTTCTGCCCCCCAGCCCCGTCCTAGTTTGGATTTCTTTAGAGCCCGCAGTGGGGTGCCTGAGCCTCGTATCTCGTGGTGTGGTAAAGTCGTGGTTGCCATAACGTTTGTCTGAAATGCATTTGAAAGTAACGTTGGCTGGAGGCACTGTAAATGTTCCTTTCCTAGAGTTGACGCTTACATCGTCTAAAGATAAAAACTTTCTGCTTTGCAGGAAAACTATGTTTCGCTGTGGTCTATTGGAGACTTTGGGAACATGGACTCTGATGGGGGGTTTGAAGGAGACCATCAATTATTGTGTGATATCAAACACCATGGTGATGTCATGGATTTACAGGTAAGTCTGTGTTATACACAAAAGCTAACTTTATGTTACTTTTGTGGTACTGGGGATTGAACCCAGAAGCATTCTACCTCGGAGCTACATTCCCAGCCCTATTTGTTATTCTTTATTTTGAAACAGGGTCTCATAAATTAAGTTGTAGAGGGCCTCACTAAGTATCTGAGATTAGCAGTCAACCTGCAATCCTCCTGTTTCAGCCTCCAAAGTACAGGGATTACAAGTGTGTGCCACCACGCCCCACTCAAAAACAAACTTAAAAGAAAATTGAGTTATTTATTTATTTATTTGTGGTACTGGGAGTGGAACTCAGAGGCTTTCTACCTCCGGGCTATACTCCCATTCCTATTTTATATTTTTTACTTGGAAACAGGGTCTCAGTAAGTTGCTGAGAGCTTCACTAAGTAGCTGAGGCTGGCTTCGAACCTGTGCAATCCTCCTGTATCAGCCTCCCAAGCGCGGGGATTACAAGCGTGTGCCACCACGCCTGGCAGAGAGTAATATATTTAGAGATTCAGTAGATCTAAAAGTTTGTCTAGTCTCATCCCTGGTGATTAATTATGATTTGGCAACATCATTTACCCACTTGGTTGCAGAATCAGAACTGGGATCAGGGGTTGCAGATTTAATCATTTTATTTACTTATTTAGGTACTGAGGGTGGAACCCAGGGGCATTCTACCTGTGAGCTACACCTCCATTCCTATTTTTTATTCTTTATTTTGAAACAGGGTCTCATTGAGATGCAAAGGACTTCACTAAGGAGCTGAGGCTGTCCATGAACCTGGATCCTCCTGTCTCAGCTTCCCAAATGCTGGGATTACAAGCGTGTGCCACCATGCCTGGCTGATCATAATTTTACAGTTAATTGTCCATATACTCTGTGCCAACAGTTGTTTTGGGAGCTTTATATAAATTAATGTAATTCTCACTATGACTGAATCTTTTTTTGAAGGGTGCTGGGGATTGAAACTAGGGACATTTTACCTCTGAGTGAAATAGGGTCTTCCTAAATTATTTTGAAATAAGGTCTCTACAAATTGCTAAGGCTAGCCTAGAACCTGTGATCTTGGGGGTCTCAGCCTCCCAAGGGCTGGGATTACCAGTCTGTGCTACGACTTCTGGCTAATCATTGTTTTTGTATGTGTGTGTCTGGGTGTGGAGAAGTTTGTCTGTGTGTATGTGTGGTGCTGGGTGGTCTACCACTAGGCTATATCCCCAGCTCTCAAGTATTGTTACTTTGTGGGCATGGTGACACACACATATAATCTCAGTACTTAGGGGCAGGGAGGTTGCAGGTTTAAGGTCAGCCTCAGCAACTTAGTGAGAGCCTGTTTCAAAATAAAAATTAAAAGGGCTGGTGGTGTAGCTCATAGGTAGAATGCCCCTGGGTTTAATCCCCAGTACCAAAAAAAAATTGTTATTTCTGCTTTAGCAACACAGAAAACCTAACTAATACCATTTGAACATATATAGAGAATACTGTGCAGTTTACCTGTAACTGATTTTTAAGTTTTTAGAGTAATTCCTTGAGTAGAGATTAGTACTCCCTGTTTTAAAGGTTTACTGAAACTTAAAGGATTTAAGTTCTCTAAAAATGTCCCGCCGGGCGTGGTGGCGCACGCTTGTAATCCCCACGCTTGGGAGGCGGAGACAGGAGGATCGCACAGGTTCGAAGCCAGCTGCGCTAGCTGGCTTAGGAGACCCTGTTTCCAAAATGAAAATGAAAAATAGGTCTGGGAGTGTAGCCCGGAGGTAGAAGGGCTTCCAGGAACCCCAGTACCACCAAAAAATAAAAAATAAAAAAATAAATAAAAATAAAAATGTCCCAAAGTCAGATGTGGTGGCGCACACTTGTAATCCCAGCATTTGGGAGGCTGAGACTGGAGAATCACAGTTCGCAGATAGCCTCAGCTACCTAGTGAGGCCCTCCACAACTTAGTGAGATCCTGTTTCAAAATAAAGTATCAAAAATAGGGCTGAGAGTGTACCTCGGAGGTCGAATGCCCCTGGGTTCCATTCCCAGACCCGCCAAAAAAAAAAAAAAAAAAAAGTCCCCAAACCAGTCTTAACTGGTAGATTTGAAATTAAATTTTCAAAGCTGGATGTGGTGGAGGGAGAATGCCTGTAATATCAAATACTGTGGAAGCTAAGGCAAAAGGATCACCAAGTCCAGGATTTTGAGGTCAGTTGGGGTGACATAGAGAGATTGCATATCAAAAAAAAAAGTTTTGCCGGGCATGGTGGTACTTGGGAGGCTGAGATAGGAGGATTGCAGGTTTGAGGACAGCCTCAGTAAGTAGTGAGACTTTAACTTAATGAAACCCTCTTTATGCTTCAGAGTTCATCCGTTTTACTCCATAGAAGCCTACTTACCCTTGAGAACAATACTTGTGTTCATTTTGTGGTTTCATTGTTGTAGTCCAGAATTAAATTATAGTTGAGCAAGTTTAGGAAAAAATTCCTATTATTTATTCTTCATGCCAATACTTTTTTGTTTTTGTTTTTGTGGTACTGGGGATGGAACACGGGGGCATTGTACTTCTGAGGTACACCCCCAGCCCTCTTTTTTGTTCTTCATTTTGAAAAAGGTTCTAAATTGTGGAGGACCTCACTCAGTAGCTGCGGCTGGTGACAACCTGCAATCCGTGTGTGTTAGCCTCCCAGGACTGGGATTACAAGTTTGTGCCACCATGCCCAGCATGCCAATACTTTTATTTAAAGCAATTTTTACATTCAGATTCTATTAACACATTTTATTTGCTTAACATAGTTTGCTTTTTAAACTATTTTAGGTTATACTACTAATTCAGATCAACAAATGGGCTTCATTTCTACAATATGTTGATGTCTATAATAAGCTGGAATTTTCTGTTTAGTTTTTTGACCAGGAAAGAATTGTAGCTGCTTCATCAACAGGATGTGTAACGGTTTTCCTTCACCATCCAAATAACCAGGTAAAAAAACCCTGTATTGGAAGATCAACTTTGAGCTGGTTGTGGTGGGGCACACCTATTTTCTCAGTACTTGGGAGGCTAAGACAGGAGGATTGTCGTTTCGAGGACAGTGTCAGCAACATAGTGAGACTCTTAGCAACATAGCAACCTGAGACCCTGTTTAGAAAAAAAATGAAAAGGGCTGGGGGTGTAGGTCAGGGGTAGAATGCTCCTGAGTTCAGTCCCCAGTACTCCCTCTGAAAAAGGAAGTTTGAATTTTATTTTTAAGAATCTTTAAAAAGATTGTGCTAAATAATTATACAAACAAGAAAGTCTTAAGACATGAAGGAAGCTGGGTGTGATGGCATGTTCCGATAGTCCTGCACTCTGGAGGAGGCCGGGACAGGAGTACTGTCTGAATCCAACAGTTTGAATCAGCCTAAGCAACATAGTGAGACCCTGTCTCAAAAAGGGAAAAATAGCACTGTGTATTGCCCGGTTTTTTTTGTTTTTGTTTTTGTTTTTGTTTTTTTTTTTTTTTTTGAATGCTAAAGATTGAACCTAGGACCTCAGGTGTGCTAAACATTACTCTACCCCTGAGGTACACACCCTGTCCACTATCACCTGGATTTTTAGTAGGTTAAGTCTAAAACCATGTTTGTGTATGCCTTTTGAAATTGGACATCCCTTTAGTAGGTTTCCTTCCTTTCATTCATCCATCCTTCCATCTTTCTTTTTTTTTTTTTTTTGTAATGGGGTACAGAGCTTTGATGGAAGTAGTTTCTAGACAGTAATATGCTAAAGTACAAAGGAGAAAAATGTTATTTTTTTCTAGATGGGCATGATATTGAATCTTAAAATACTCTTAAGGAAAGCTCATTCTTTAACATTTTGCCTGGTATTTAAACATAACAAAGTCAACCACTAAGCCAAGCATGGGACGGAGGGATGGGGAGGGAATGGGGTGGGAATTGGGTAGGGGCTAATTGGGCGATGTGTACATGTATGTCCACACAAGTTTTTTACCCCATTCTGATGCATGGATACAGTGCACCAATTAAAAAAAAAAAAAAAAAAAAAAAAAAAAAAAAAAAAAAACTTTGCTTGGATTAATACTGCTTCATTCCTGATGCCTAGACTCTGTCGGTCAGCCAGCAGTGGACAGCAGCTCACCACCACACAGGGCCCGGCAGTCCTTCCTACAGCAGTGCTCCATGTACGAGTATTGTATGTGACAACCCAGAAATTGTCACTGTTGGAGAGGATGGGCGAATAAATCTCTTCAGAGTTGACCACAAGGAAGCTGTAAGAACTATAGGTAAGAATTGCTATATTTTCCACCCATGATGTAGTAATTCAGCACTTACAATATGCTAAGTAAACGGTGTTAAGTGTTTGTGGGGTACAGGAATGTATAAGGTAGGATTCCTTTGTTGAGGAGAGTATGTACAGTCCCGAGTGAATGACTACAGAAGAAAGAGAAGTTTTTTGGGTTTTTTTGGCTAGAAGGGATTCTAAGATCAGGAAGCAGGTGACAATTTAATCTAGGTTCTAGACCGTAAGCAATACTGAGTGACAGCACTAGGCAGTAGGAACAGTGTGGAGGCAGGATAAAGCTGCACAGCAAATGACAAGATTCCTTCACCTGACATTATATATGAACAATGAAACTGGGAAGGTAAACTGGGGCCAGGTTGCAAAGGATCTCAAATGCAAAACCATCTTTTAGATGAAAAGCTAAGGCACCATTGAAAGCTTTGGAGCCAGGAAATGATATACACTGTGCCGTGCTGTAGATGGATTATTTTAGCACAGTAATTCTCAACTCTGGTTTACAGACTTGCTGGATGAGATTTTCAACAGTCCACCTACCCTAGACCCCTTGGATCAGATCTCTATGGATTAAGCCCAGGAATCATTTTTCATGTTATTCTGGTCCTTGCTTCTGAGTTAGGCTGTCTGTTGATTGCAGCGTAAAGGAGTGGCACAACACAAGTCTCAGTGTGTGTGTTTAGTTATGTGCCGTAGTTCTGTTCTAAGCACTCTTGGATATCTAACAGCCAGGAAATTCTTCATGGAAAAGGAGGAAGCGAATAAGGGTAAAGAAAGATGAGCCAGCAGTATAAAGTCAGAGAGATCTCTGTAGGAATTGCTAGGTTTTGGCCCTCAGAATGGAAGTTGTGGTTCAAGGGGTAGTGGGAAATAAAGTTGGATATACAGAGCTGGGCATGGTGGCACACATCTGTGGTTCCAGTACTTGGGCGGCTGAAATAAAAGGATCCCAGGTTTCAGACCAGCCTCAGAAACTTAATGAGACTCTCAGTAACCTAGAAAGATCTTGTTTCAAAACAAAAAATTAAAGCTAGGCGTGGTGGCGCACGCTTGTAATCCCAGCATCCGGGAGGCTGAGACTGGAGGATTGTGGTTCGCGGACAACCTCAGCTACTTAGTGAGGCCCTCTGCAACTTAGTGAGACCCTGTTTCAAAATAAAGAATAAAGATATGGCGGGGGTGTAGCTCAGAAGCTCGAATGCCCCTGGGTTCCATTCCCAGTACCGCAAAACAAAACTAAACAAAAAATAAAATAAGACTGGGGGTATAGCTCAGAGGTAGAATAGCTCTGGGTTCAATCCCCAATATAAAAAAAAGAAAAAAAAGATTGGCTTTAGAGATGTATAAGCAGCTGTCTCATAAATGCAGGGTAACAACCTTAAGAGAAAATAAGAGAAAAGAATATATGAAAACTCAGCCCTCCATTTAAAAAACAGTTCAGATGTCATGTTAGTGGTATTTTTCTGTCAGAGGAGAGTCTATCTAAACATATATATTTTCCAAAGAAATTAAACTATGACTGAAAATTTTGCTTCTAATATTTTAATAAACAGATGGAATGTGATTAAGATTTTCTTGGGTAAAAGGGGCCTATACTTTTAAAAAAAATTTTATTGGTGCATTATATTCATACATCATATGGCTATACTTTTATACACTACCATTTTAAAATTTGTAGATAATGCAGATAGCAGTACACTCCATGCAGTAACCTTCCTTCGAACTCCTGAGATTCTTACAGTAAATTCAATTGGACAGCTAAAAATATGGGATTTCAGACAACAAGGAAATGAACCCTCTCAGATATTATCACTGTAAGTTTTGATTTTTAATTCTAATAATGTAATATAAAAATGATTAGTTTGTTATGGCAAATGACTTTAAAACTTTTCTTTCATCTGGGCGTGGTGGTACATACTTGTAATCCCAGTAATTGGGAGGCTGAGATAGGATTTCAGATTTGAGGACAGCCTCAGCAAATAGACTTTTATAAACCTAGCGAGACCCTGTTTCAAAATAAAAATAAAATATGGTTGGAGATTTAGCTAAGAAACAGAATGCCCCTGGGTTTGATCCCTAGTGACACACACACACACACACACACACACACACACACCCCTTTCTTTTTTTCCTTGGTGTGCTACATTCTAGCCTTTTTTATTTTGAGACAGGGTTTTTATAAATTGCACAGGCTGGCCTTGAACTTGCAATCCTGTCTCAGCCTCCCAAGTAGCTGTGAGGCTAAAACCATATATATATATATATTTTTTTTTTCTTTAAATGGGAAACTATTCTTTTTTTTTTTTTTCTTTCTTCCTGTACTGGGAATGAAACCCAGGGGTATTCTACCTCCAAGCTACATCCCCAGCCCTATTTTTTAGTCTTTATTTTGAAACAGGGTTTCACTGAGTTGCAAAGGGCCTCACTAAGTAGTTGAAGCTGTTCGTAAACTGCAATCCTCCTGTCTCAGCCTCCCAAATGCTGGGATTACAAGTGTGCGCCTCCATGCCCGGCTCAGGAAAATATTCTGGTTTTTATTTTGCACATTATTCTGAAGTACACAGATAATCTGGGTATAGTAGCTCATGCTTGTAATCCCAGTACTTAGAAGTTGAGACAGGAAGATCACAGGTTCATGGCCAGCCTTAGCTACTTAGTGAGGCTCTCTGCGACTTATTGTGACCCTGTTTCAAACTAAACAATAAAAAAAAATAGGGCTGGGGTTGTAGATCAGAGGTAGAATGCCCTTTGGTTCAGTCCCCAGTTCTTTAAAAAAAAAAAAAAAAAGATTATAGCTGGGCGTGGTGCCACATGCTTGTAATCCCAGCATTTGGGAGGCTGGCTGAGACAGGAGGATTGTGGTTCACAGTCAGCCTCAAAATAAACAATAAAAAAATTGGGCTAGAGATGTAGCTCGGAGGTAGAAGGCCCTTGGGTTCCATCCCCAGTACTGCAAAAAAAAAAAAAAATTATAAACCAAGTATAATATGATGTGCTTGATATTATCAGGCTTCGTTTAGTAAATATTTGTGTTCAGATACTTATCATTTTGAAGTTCATGTTACTAGAGAACTTCTATCTATACATCAAATGATTGTATTCATAATGGATAAAATTAACCCTAATATGATTGGGGGTAATTATAATCCAAAATATGTTTTCTGAGCAGAAATCCCTTTTTTTTCTAAAGAAAATAGAATATAAGCTGGGCATAGTGGCGCACGCTTGTAATCCCAGTATTTGTGAGGCTGAGATGAGACGATCGTGGATCGTGGACAGCCTTAGCTACTTAGGCCCTCTGTAACGTAGTGAGACCTTGTTTTAAAACTAAATAATAAGAAATAGGGCTGGATGTGTAGCTCAGAGGTAGAATAACCCTGGGTTCTATCCTCAGACCCACAAAAAAAAAAAAAAAAAGAAAAGAAAATATAGACTCAGGATTCTGAGGGAGCAGGAAGATCTAAAGTTTGAGGCCACCGTGGGCAACTTAGCAAAATATATCTTGGTAAGAAAAGAAGGGGGGAGGGGACAGAATGTGTTAGACTGAGAAAAGGTTATACAGACTAAGCACTAAATAAGATAGAAGTGAAGAATATTTGTTATTACAGGTGATACACGTTTTTAACATGTTTTTAACATGATACACATGTTTTACACATGATACACGTTTTTACACGTTTTAAATAGACATGTGTTTAATGCACCTTATCAGGTTATCTGGCTTTCCGTATTTTCAAACTGAGGAAAGAATGATTAACTTTGCCTTTTAATTCCAAAAATTTTTTACTATCTATAAATATAATCTTGTTAGTTTTTTTTTTTTTTTTTTGGTATTGTTAAAATGTAGTAGCTCCAGCATGGTGGCACATACCCACATACCTGTACTTATTCCCAGTACTTGGGAAGCTGAGACAGGAGAATCGTAGGCTTCAGGCTATTCTCAGTAACTTAGTGACACCTGTTTCAAAATTAAAAAATAAAGCTGGGCGTGGTGGTGCATGCTTGTAATCCCAGCATTCTGGAGGCTGAGAACTGAGGATTGCGGTTTCGCGGACAGCCTCAGCTACTTAGGCTCTTTGCAACTTAGTGAGACCTGGTTTGAAAATAAAGAATAAAAAATAGGGCTGGAGGTACAGCTCGGAGGTAGAATGCCTCTTGGTACCATCTCCAGTACTGCCAATAAATAAATAAATAAAATAAAATAAAAAGGGCAAGGTTATAGCTCAGAGGTAGAATGCTCCTAGGTTCAATCCCCACTACCAGGAAATAAAAAAAAAAAGACTTCATAGCCCAGCCACATAATTAACATTTATTTTCTAGAATAAAACATGCTTCTTGAGTTATGCAAGGGTAAATTATCCTTTACCCCATATCTGATATTATTGTCTCTCTCACAAAAGGACTGGTGACAGAGTGCCACTTCACTGTGTTGACAGACATCCCAACCAGCAGCATGTTGTAGCTACTGGTGGCCAGGATGGAATGCTGAGTATTTGGGATGTTAGACAAGGTACTATGCCTGTGTCTCTGCTGAAGGCTCATGAAGCTGAGAGTAAGTATTGTGGAGATAGCTGAGTCTTTTCTTGGGTGAGTTATATAAACAACTTTGCATAATGGTACATGTGGATCATTGTACGTCATAGCTTTTAATATCTGAGTTGTATAAATTTAAGTAAGCCCATTTAATTTGACACTTAAGATTGTTATGTGTTTCATTATTATATGCAGGACCACAGGAAATAAGTTATTCATTTCTGTGCATGTATTTTCTTATCATTTATAGGAGAATTAATGGGCTAAAGCTTCTGTACATTTTAAACCTATAATGTATGTTATCAGTGTTCTACATAAAAAAATACTAGTTTATATTGTTCTACTTATATATATGAGAATGCCTTTTTATAAGAACAATACATTTTTGTGTGTTTGTGATACTGGGAATTGGGCCCAGAGACATTCTACCTCTGAGCTACACTTCTAGTCCTATTTTATTTTCTGTTTTGAAATAGTTTTGCTAAGTTGCTGAGGACCTCAAACCTGCAATTATCCTATCTTAGGCTCACAAGTACAGGAATTAGAGATGTGTGCCACCATACCTGCTGATCATATTTTAATTTTTCCCTTTTTTTTGGGGGGGGGAAGTAAAGGGAAAGGAACCCAGGGGCATTTTACCTCCCACCTACACCCTTGCCCTATTTTATTTATTTTGAAACAAGGTCTCACTGAGTTGTAAAGGGCCTCTAAGTAGCTGAGGCTGTCCGTGAACCGTGATTCTCCTGTCTTAACCTCCTGAATGCTGGGATTACAAGCATGCACTACCATGCCCGGCTATATTTTAATTTTTCAAATATATTTTTTTGTAGTAGTAGGAGTAGGGATTGAACCCAAGGATATTCTACTACTGAGGAACACCTCAATCCTCCTTATTTTTTTTTTTTTGAGACAGGGTCTCACTAAGTTGCCCAGACTGGCTTTGAATTACTTGAAGTTCTCCTGTCTCAGCCTCCAAGTACTTGGATTAGGATTATGTTTTTAAATTCTAATTTCAAAGATGTTTACATTAAATTCTTCTTGAGTAAAAGTACGAGAAAACAACTGAACCAATATTGCAACTTTTCTGTTTAAGTAAATTTTGCATTATTACCTTGGAAATATAAATGACTTTAAGGTTATATTTATTTTATTTTTATTTTTTTGGTGGTACTGGGGTTCCTGGAAGCCCTTCTACCTCTGGGCTACACTCCCAGACCTATTTTTACATTTTTATTTGGAAACAGGGTCTCCTAAGGCAGCACGCGTGGCTGGCTTCGAACCTGCGCGATACTCCTGTCTCTGCCTCCCAAGCGTGGGGATTACAAGCGTGCGCCACCACGCCTGGCCTTTAAGGTTATATTTAAAAAACCAAAGGATAACGCCGGGTGTGGTATCCTGCACTTGGGAGGCTGAGACAGGAGGATCACAAGGGTTCGAAGCCAGCCTCAGCTATTTAGTGAGGCTTTAAACAACTTAGTGAGACCCTGTTTCCAAATAAAATATAAAAAAGGTTTGGGAGTATAGCCCGAAGGTAGAAAGCCTCTGGGTTCCATCCCCAGTACCACCAAAAAAATAAAATAAATAAAAATAAAAATTTAAAAGGAGGAGTTAAAATAATTATAAAAGGAGCAGTTAGAGCCGGGCATGGTGGCACACACTTGTAGTCCCAGCATTTGGAAGGCTGAGACAGGAGGATCAAGGTTTGCAGACAGCCTCAGCTACTTAGGCCCTTTGCAACTCAGTGAGACCTTGTTTCAAAAAATAAAGAATAAAAGCTGGGTGTGGTGACATACGCTTGTAATCCCCGTGCTTGGGAAGTGGAGACAGGAGGATCACACAGGTTTGAAGCCAGCCGCACTGGTTTAAGAGAACCTGTTTCCAAATAAAAAAGTATAAAATAGGTCTGGGAGTGTAGCCCGGAGGTAGAAGGGCTTCCAGGAACCCCAGTACCACCAAAAATAAATAAAGAATAAAAAATAGGGCTGAGGGTGTACCCTGGGGTTAGAATCCCCCTGAGTTCCATCCCTAGTACTACAAAACAAAATAAAAAGAGGGGTAGTTCATGGGTAGAATGCCTCTGGATTTAATACCCAGTACCAACAAACAAAAATGAGTAATAAATACATGAAGATGTCAGTTTGGGAAGTCTGTTCTTGGCCATACAGGATGTTTTGTTTTAATGAAACAAGGTGAATGTACTTTTTGGGAACTCATACTTCTCCCCAGGAAGGTGATGTTTTTACATTTTGTCACATATTTAATTGTGATAACTGTCAGTGAAGGTTGCTGTCCTGTACACGTGCCATTCACTCTTTTTTGCCATATTATCAGGCAGTTTCCCCGCTGATTCGCAGAAGGCTTGTTCACAAACTTCATGTTCTTTTCTTCACGATGCCTGTAACTTCCTATGAATCCCTGGCTAATCAACGGCTCACAGTTTTCTATGGACACACAAAATTCCCTTAAATTTTAAGCTGGCTGGCAAACCCAGTATGATTACTTGAGGCTCTCCATGTGAAACTGAATCCAGAAATTAGCTGGTATCCTCTCTGATGTAGGCCAGAAGTGTCCAGTCTTAGCATGAGCTACTAAAAAAGTCTTTTTATCTTATTGTTGTTCTTTTCCATAAAAAATGTAGTAAGCAATTATTTTAATGCGCCCTGGCCCAATCCACAAGTAGATTTACTTGGATTCTTTTCCCTACCTACATGTTAGAGCTATTAAGAGTTATAGTTTGTCTTTTTCTCAATTCTGAAGTCTTTAATCGGCACAGATTTGAGATTTGTAGATGTTGATAGAGGTTAAAGTAAGGTGATACCTAGAAACAGGTGGGTGGGTGGGTGTGTGTGTGTTTGAGAGAGAGAAAGATTGAACCCAGGAGCATTCTACCATTGAGCTCTGTCCCCCAGCCCTGTTTATTTTTGAAATGGTCTTGCTACGTTACAATGTGCTGGCCTAGAACCTGCGATCATCTTGTTTCAGCTTCCTAAGTACTGTGATCACAGGCTTGCGCCAACACGCCTGGCTCAGTGAAAGGGTTTCAATGTTGTTTGATCAGCTGATCTGTGCGGGAATAAGCATCTTGGTTTTTCTCTTTCAGTGTGGGAGGTTCACTTTCACCCATCCAACCCAGATCACCTATTTACTTGTTCTGAAGATGGCTCGCTCTGGCACTGGGATGCCTCCACAGATGTACCTGAAAAGTCCTCACTCTTTCACCAAGGTAAAATGTCTTAATGAGTCTTGTGTGTCAGTTTTAAGTACCAAATAAGACATTCATATATATATATATATATATATATATATATATATATATATATATATATATATATATATATGTATATGTATATGTGTGTGTATATATATATTTGTTTTTTGGTGGTACTGGGGTTCCTGGAGCCCTTCTACTTCTGGACTATACTCCCAGGCCTATTTCATATTTTTATTTGGAAACAGGGTCTCTTAAGGCAGTGCGGCTGGCTTCGAACCTGCACGATCCTCCTGTCTCTGCCTCCCAATCGCGGGGATTACAAGTGTGCGCCACCATGCCCAGCAGCATTCTCATATTTTTATGTTCAAGAATGGCAAAATATTTCCATTGTCCTCTCTCAGTGAATTTGAATATCATAGGGCTCAAACTCTGTCAGCCACTTACTACTATACGCCTAATAACTAGAGATGCTATTAGCCGGACAGCCAAGGTTCTTCTTTGTGAGTCTTCTTGACCTGGGTCTTCATGCCATATGACAGCTATCGGCTGATTTATAAGAACATTGGCAAGAGCACATGCCAAGAAGAAGGATGTTTTACACATTGTTTCCTCTTCGCTTAAAAGGTCCTGTCTCCTGATTAAAATTTTCAATGAGTAACCTCAACCAGAAAATATACACTAGTAATAAGGTCGGTCTGTCTGTCTTTCTTTCTTTCTCTCTTTAATGGGGATGGAACCGAGGGGCATTCTACCTCCTAGCTACACTCCCAGCCCTATTTTTTATTCTTTATTTTGAAACAGGGTCTCACTGAATTGCAAAAGGCCTCACTAAGTAGCTGAAGCTTGTCTGCAAACCGTGATCCTCTTGTCTCAGCCACCTGAATGCTGGGGTTACAAGCATGGGCCACCATGCCTGGCTTAAGGATTTTCTTTTTGTTGTATTTTCCAAGCTTCTTGTTTTTGATGATTTGTCTGGGGTTCCAATGTTTAGTAATTCATTGGGTATTAAATGTGTTGGGGCCTACAATGGGGAATAGAAAAAATACTTCACGCATAGAACAAACATCCCAGCAGACAATTAAAAAGTAGATAATGTACCAGTAACAGTTCAATTATAAAACAAAAACTACCCTGGATTTAGAGCGGGTTTGTTTCACATTTGTTATAAGGGCCTTGAAAACAAATAGGAACAGGAGGGTTGCTGCAAGAGAAAGAGAAAGAAAATACCCAGAAATCAGAAATTGTTAATAACTCTGCTGCTGCACCGTTGGAAAGACTGCTAAAGTTGATTCTGAAATTAGCAAAACAGGTACCGCCTCAACCAGCTGGAACAGCGCCAGCGCTCATTGCCAAGCCTGGAGCAGTAAGGGACTGTCTCACCTCCTCTGCCTTTCGGTCACCCCACACTATTGCCTCCCATTGGCAGGACCCATCTGGAAGGCAGATGGCAGGAGCCTGGAAAACAGCTTGCAGTTCCCACCTCCTGCAACACAAAAGAGGAGGCAGGGAAGGGGGCTGAAAACAAAACAGAAAATGACTGGGTCAAATGTATTGATAATTACTGTGAAGAAGAAGAAAGCAGAGGAGAATAAAGAATAAGCCAGGGCACAGTAGTGTAATCCCAGCTACTCTGGAGGCTGCAGGAGGACCGTAAATTTGAGGCCAGCTTGGGCAACTTAGTGAGATCCCATTTGAAAATAAAATTACAGCGGCTGGGTGCAGTGTGTGTGCCTGTAATTTCAGTGTTTTGGAGGCTAAGATAGAAGGATTGAAACTTCAAGCAGCCTCAGCAACTGTTGAGACCCTGTTTCAAAGTAAAAAGAAAATCACTGTGGGGGTATAGCTTAGAGGTAGAACACCCCTGGGTACAATCCCTGGTACCACAAAAAAGAAAAAAAGAAACATAAAAGCAGAGGGCTGGAGATAAAACTCTTGTTGAGTGCTTGACTAGTATGCATAAACCCTGAATAAAGGGAGATCCTTGAGAGTATTAGAAGATTCCACTTGGCAGAAATAACATTTGAGCAGAGACCTGTGGGAAGTGGAGGTGCGAGTCACATGACTGCATCCAAGCAGAGGCTTGAGATGGGAGGGCAGAGCCAGACCAGGGTGGGGAGTGGCAGGAGGTGAGGACTGATCTAAGAGATGACTTCCGGGGCTTGGAAGTCAGTAAGGACTCAGGATTTTATTATAACGTGACAGGAAGCCATTGGAGGAAGTTGTACAGTTTGACCTGTTTGCAAGAATCTCTGGTTACTGTGGAAAATAGACCATGGGAGAGGAGTAAGAAAAGTAGAAGCAGGGAGAGTGGGAGGAGTGGAAGCAGAGACTGGGACAGGAAGGAGTCTTATCACAGTGGTCTAATATTACACCTTGAGTTGGGCGTGGTAGTGCATACCTGTGATCCTGGTACTTGATGATGGGGGCTGAGACAGAGGATTGCAGGTTTGAGACCAGATTTAGCAGTTTACTGAGACCCTGTGTCAAGATAAGAAGTAAAATGGGCTGGCTGGGCATGGTGGCACACGCTTGTAATCCAAGCGCTTGTGAGGCTAAAACAGGAGGATTGCACAGGTTCAAAGCCAGCCTCAGCTACTTAGGCTCTCAGCAACTTAGTGAAACCCTGTTTCCAAATAAAGTATAAAAAATAGGTCTGGGAGTATAGCCCTGAAGTAGAAAAGCCCCTGGGTGCTGGGCGTGGTGGTGTACGCTTGTAATCCCAGGATTCGGGAGGCTGAGACCAGAGGATCGCAGTTCGTGGACAGCTTCAGCTACTTAGTGAGGCCGTCCGCAACTCAGTGAGACCCTGTTTCAAAATAAAGAATAAAAATAGGGCTGGGGGTGTAGCTCGGAGGTCGAATGCTCCTAGGTTCCATCCCAGACCCGCAAAAAAAAAAAAGAAAAGAAAAGCCCCTGGGTTCCAAACCCAGTACCACCCCTGCCCCCCCCCCAAAAAAAAAAAGTGGGCTGGGAGTGTAGCCTGGACATAGGACACCCCTGGGTTAATCCCCAGTATCTAAATGGGCTTGATGGCACTTACCTGTAGTCCCAGTAGTTGGGAGGCTGAGACAGAAGGATTGCAGGTTTGAGAATAGCCTCAGCAATTTAGTGAGACACTCAGCAACTTAGACCCTGTTTCAAAATCTTAAAATGGGCTTGGGTGTAGCTTGGAGGTAGAATGTCCTTGGGTTCAAGCTCTAGATTAAAAAAATAGAGCGAGATGTGACAGTAGGACTGTCTGCCTGTCTGAGAATTAAGCAAGTTGAAATCATATCTCCCTTTTGAAATATCAGTGGAAATTTAGATATTTATGAACATAAAATTAGTCTTAAAAGGTTTTCCCTTTTCTTTTTTTCTTCCAGGAGGAAGATCCAGTACTTTTCTGTCTCATACTATCAGTAACCAGGCCAATGTTCACCAATCTCTTATAAGTTCCTGGCTCAGCACTGACCCTGCAAAAGACCGTATTGAAATCACAAGTTTGCTTCCCAACAGGACTCTGTCTGTAAACAGTTTGGATGTTTTAGGTCCTTGTCTTGTTTGTGGAACAGATGCAGAAGCAATTTATGTTACTAGACAACTATTTTCATGAAAATATTGTAATTATAATATTGCAAGTAAAAAACACAGCCTTTTGAATTCCAACTTTGTGCAAAATTGTATTATAAAATGCAGTATTAGCAGGAGGAACATCAGTAAACTGCTATTAATGTCACTGTGCGTTGTTGGGGCTTTTGTTGGTTGGGTACTCCCACAACAGTTACTGAATCTAATAACTGACAGATGGGGAAAGATTCTGAACATGTGGAAGAACATCAGGGAACCCTTGTGCCAATGAATACATTGCCTTCAAAAGACTATTACTGACAGCTGGGGGACCAAATCTTCATTTTTGATGATGTGGGGTTTCACACTGTAAACCGCTGATGGGCTCCTATAATTTTTATGAACATTGTTCTTTTTTAGGAAGAAGTTAATAGAGCAAAAGTGATAAACTTACACTTGTGTTCAAATTATTTTAGTCTGTACAGGAAAGCACAGAGCTACATTCCCTATCCCTGCAATACTTTTTTTTGTGTGTGGGTGTAGGGATGGAACCCATGGGCATTTGACCTCCAACCTACACCCCCTGCCTTATTTTTTATTCTTTATTTTGAAACAGGGTCTTACTAAGTTGCGGAGGGCCTCACTAAGTAGCTGAGGCTGTCCGCGAACCACGATCTTCTGGTCTCAGCCTCCCGAATGCTGGGATTACAAGTGTGCAGCACCACGCCCGGCTTATAATACTTTTTATAATAATGAAATTATACATGCTATATTTGTGGATGCATATTCTCTGGAAGTAACACATTTCCCTACTATAGTTTTTGAATGGCTTCTCTCTCTCTCTCTCTCTCTCTCTCTCTCTATATATATATATATATATATATATATATATATATATATATATATATATATATTGTGGGGGGGGGTACTGGGGTTCCTAGAAGCCCTTCTACCTCTGGGCTACACTCCCAGACCTATTTTTATACTTTTTTTATTTGGAAACAGGGTCTCTTAAGCCAGCGCCGCTGGCTTCGAACCTGCACGATCCTCCTGTCTCTGCCTCCCAAGCACGGGGATTACAAGCGTGCGCCACCACACCCGGCCTTACTTAATACTCTAAGGTAATATTTAAGATAATGTTAAAGGTAAAGATATGTATATCATAATTTCATTTGACTGCTTAGTATTAATTATTATATGTTCCCAGTTTCTCAATATTATGATTAGTGCTGGAATGTCTAATAAGTATTTCTTCTAAAAGTTGCTTATATTTTTAGCCATTTTTATTTTCTGAGGTAGGTTATCCTTATTAACTTGTCACCTTTTTATATACGAAGATTATTTTTTTGGCTTTGGTCATATGGTCATAAGTTTTTTTCAGTTTAGCTTTGGCTTTACTTATGGGTTTTTCATAGAAGTTGGATTTTGTACATGGAAAAACCAGTTGATTTCGTTCTTTACAATTTATGATCTTTGCATCATGCTGTATCTCTATCTTAGGTTTATATAAATGTTTGCCTAAAATTCTGTTTTGAGGTTGTATAGTTTGCATGCAGTCGTCACAGTTAAAGATTAATTACCTAAGGCATTCATGTACTCATAGCTACTTGGGTGGCTGAGCAGAAATATCACAAGTTTTAAGTCAGCCTGAGTAATTTAGCAAGATTGTCTCAACATAAAATATGAGAAGGGATAGGAATGTAGCTCAATGGTAGAGTATCCTTGGATTCAATATCCAAGATCAAAAATGGAAAAACAAAGCAATTACATTAAAAAGTCAATTATGCTGGGTGCAGTGGCACATACCTGTAATCCTAGTACTTGGGAGGCTGAGAAATGAGGATCACAGGTTGGAGGACAGCCTCAGCAAATACTGAGACTACCAACCTAGTGAGACCCTGTTTCCAAATAAAATAGGGCTGGGAGTGTAGCTGGGAGGTAGAATGCCTCTGGGTTCAATCCCCAGCATCAAAAAAAAAAAAAAAAAAAAAAAAAAAAAAAAAAAAAAAAACTTACAACAACATCTTAAAAAGTTTTGAGGGAGCCGGACGTGGTGGCGTACGCTTGTAATCCCAGCATTTGGGAGGCTGAGACTGGAGGATCGTGGTTCGTGGACAGCCTCAGCTACTACTTAGTGAGGCCCTGTTTCAAAATAAAGAATAAAAAATAGGGCAGGGGATGTAGCTCAGAGGTGGAATGCCCCTGGGTTCCATCCCCAGACCCGCAAACAAACAAAAAAAAAAAGTTTTGAGGGAGCCAGGAATGGTGGCGCACGCTTGTGATCCCTGTGCTTGGGAGGCTGAGACAGGAGGATCACACAGTTTTGAAGCCAGCCTCAGCTACTTAGTGAGGCTCTCAGCAATTTAGTGAAACCCTGTTTCCAAATAAAATATAAAAGATAGACCTCCAGTCCTTTTTTGTTGGGGATTGAATCCAGGGGCATTCTACCTCTGAGCTACACCCCCAGCACCTCACCCCCCTTTTTGAAACAATTGCCTTGAACCTGTGAGCCTCCAGTCTCACTCTCTCAAGTACTGGGATTACAGATTTGCACACGTTTCTTTTCTTTTTCCTTCTTTCCTACCTCCTCTTCCCCATCTGTTTTTGGTGTGTGTGTGTGTGTGTGTGTGTGTGTGTGTGTGTGTGTGTGTGTGTTTTGCAGTACTGAGGATTGAACACGGTCTTGAGCACACCAGGTAAGCACTTTTGTGCTGAGCTGCATCCTCAGCCCCTCTGACATTTTTATTGTGAACGGGTCTCACATGTTGCATAGGCTAGCCTTAGTCTGTTCCCACCTCCGCCTCCGCCTCCTGAGTAGGTGGGGTCATAGCCAAGTGTTACTACATTCAGCTGCTCTTGTTTCTTTTTTGTTGAGATGTCAGTTTATAATGAATAGATCAAGCAGACAATATATTTGCCCACTGATCGTGCTTCCTAGATTGATGCAAAAGGAGTAAATAGTGCCAGCTGTTATTTTTTGCCTTCAAAAGCTACCTTTCTTTCATTTTGTGGTATTCTCAGGTAGATTTTTTTTTTCTCTAGCACTGAAAAGAGGTAGACTAAGTAATTCGATAATTTCTGTTACCTTAAATTCCAGTCTGAGGACTAGTTTCAGTTTAGCTGTCCTTCCCTAACTCCCCAAACAGTGTGGTTTACCTGTCTGCCAGTTTAGAGGCACATCAAATGACAGCTTGAAGGTGTGGTTAGCCAAATCCAAATTTGAAAAGTTCTATAAAGACAAGCTGGTTCCTTCAGTGAAAGTTTCTGTGTGTGTGTGTGTGTGTGTGTGTGTGTGTGTGTGTGTGTGTGTGGTACTGGGGATGGAACCCTTCTACCTCCGGGCTACAGGCTACATTCCCAGACTTATATTTTATTTAGAACAGGGTCTCTTAAGCCAGCTGAGGCTGGCTTCGAAACTGTGCGATCCTCCTGTCTCAGCCTCCCAAGTGCGGGGATTACAAGCGTGCACCACCACCCCTGGCAATGAAAGCATTTTTAATGAAAATTAATAGCTCTGAGCCTGAAGCCCTTACTGTTTCTACAGAGAAATGTATATATTCATATATAATGGGGGAAATGTGGCTGGCATAGAGCTTAGCAATACAGCACTTATCTAACATGGGAGGCCCTGGGTGTGATCCTTAGTCACACACACACACACACACACACACCCCACACCTAAATAAGAATGCCAGTACTTGGTAGGCTAAGACAGGAGGATTGCAGGTTGGAAACCAGCCTTTACAACTCAGCAAGGCTCTCAGCTAAGATGGGAAGATCAGGTTTGAAGCCAGCCTCAGTAACTTAACCTCAACAACCCAGCAAGAGCTTGGCTCACGCTTGTAATCCCAGCATTCCGGAAGCTGGGACTGGAGGATCTAGGTTCCCAAACAACCTCAGCTACTTAGGCCCTCTACAACTTAGTGAGACCTTGTTTAAAAATAAAGAATACAAGCCGGGCGTGGTGGCGCACGCTTGTAATCCCCACGCTTGGGAGGCTGAGATAGGAGGATCGCACAGATTCAAAGCCAGCCTCAGCTACTTAGTGAGGCTCTCAGCAACTAAGTGAGATCCTGTTTCCAAATAAAATATAAAAAAGGTCTGGGAGTATAGCCGAGAGGTAGAAAGCCTCTGGGTTCCACCCCCAGTACCACCAAAAAAAAAAAAAAAGAATACAAAATAGGGCAGGGGGTGTAGCGGAGGTCTAATGCCCCTGGGTTCCATCCCCAGACCCACACACGCACAAAAAAAATGCCCCTGGATTTAATCCCTAGTACCACCAAAAAACAACTGATTGTGCAGAATTTAAATAAGCAGCGTGAAGCCAGGGGTGGTGCACGCTTGTAATCCTAGCATTCAGGAGGCGGAGGCAGGAGGATCGCAGTTAGTGGACAGCCTCAGCCTCTTATGCCCTTTGTAACTCAGACCCTGTTTTAAAAAAAATGAAGAGACTAGCCGGGCGTGGTGGCGCACGCTTGTAATCCCAGTTCTGGGGAGGCGGAGACAGGAGGATCCTGCAGGTTCGAAGCCAGCTGCGCTGGCTTAGGAGACCCTGTTTCCAAATAAAAATGTAAAAATAGGTCTGAGAGTGTAGCCCGGAGGTAGAAGGGCTTCCAGGAACCCCAGTACCACCAAAATAATAATAATAATAATTAATAATAATAATAATAATAGACTAAAAATTAGGATTGGGGGTGTAGTTCAGAGGTAGAATGCTCCTGGGTTTCATCTCCAGAATGGCAAATAAATAAGCAAGCTAGCAGTGTGTCTTGCCTTACTGAGCCACAAGAAGAGAACATGGCTTCTTTGGGGGAGGGTATTGAGAGTTGAACCCAAAGGCATGCTACCTCTGAGCTGTACCCCAGCCCATTTTATTTTCCCCCAAAGACAATGGTTTATGGAGATACTTTCCTTTAGGTTTAAAGTACATTGAGGAGGTTAAGTTATGAAGTTCCATGGGTTGGTGACATGTGACAAGATTCTGGAGGTGGTATGCTCTTCTAGTTAGGTACCTGACCTTTCTGGTCATGGCAAGCAGGCCCGTGACTATGTTAGATTCACATATATTTTAGGGCTAAAAGGGACCCTACAGGCTACTTAGTCCTCCAGTTTAAGAAAGACCCAGTAGAGCTTCTTAGTGGCCCACCAAAGGCCACCTCTGTATCCCATATATGCTAACTTAGAAAGTGTGTGTGTGTGTGTGTGTGTGTGTTTGTGTGTGCGCGCGCGTGTTACTGGTGACTGAGCCCAGGGGCATTCTACCTCTGAGCTACACCCCCAGCCCTATTTTAAGTTTTTGTTTTGAAACAGAATCTCACTAGGTTGCTGAGTCTACTAAGTTGCTCAGCCTGGTCTTTTTTGTTTTTTTGAACTGGAGATGGTACTGAAGGGCATTATACCTCTAAGCTATACCCCAGCTCTATTTTATTTTGAAACAGGGTCTCCCTAAATTGCCTAAGCTGGCTCCAAATCTCTGATCCTCCTGTTTCAGCCTCCCAACTCCTGGGATTACAAGTGTGTGCCACCATGCTTGGCTTCAGCTTGGTTTTGAACCTGCAATCCTGTCTCAGCCTCCCAAGTAGTGGGATTACAGACTTGAGCCACCATGCTCAACCAAGGGATACATACTTTCAAAAATGTTTTTGAAATACATATTTTTTGGTGAGTGTGTCAGGGATTGATCAGGATCTACTGCAAGTTAAACAAGTTATTCTACCACTGAGCAACACTCTCAGCTGAAATGGAATCTTTTTCTTTTTTGAGGTACGGAGGATTGAACCAAGAAGTGCTTTAACTCTGAATTACACTCCCAGTCCTTTTTTCTTTTTGGACAGGTTTCCCCTAAATCCCCCAGGTTGGCCTTGAATTTAAGATCTTCCTGCCACAGCTTCCTAAGTAACTGAGATTACAGGTTTGCCAGGCTTGACACGTCTTTATTTTTTTCTTCTTCTGAGACATAGAGATTTATTTAAGAAAGTAGGAAATGCACATTCAAGGGAGAGTAGCGCCACTCCAAAAGCAAGAGTAGCACTTGTGAGAGTGTAGGGCTCTGATTCCTAGGGGACTTTCATGAGCGGTGGGCAGAGGGAGGTATGTGAGGATGACCCGGGTCCAGTAGTCACATGTGATTTAGGGTGTTACATGTAAATTTTTTTGTTGTTTGTTTTATAAGAGGTAGCCTGCTGGGGTCCAGGCCTAGCAGGAATCAGGGGTCGTGTGTTGGTGAGAGAAGAGTTGAGGTCTGGAGAGAAAACACTGACACACAAGATCAGATGCAAGCTTCTCTAACTTTATTCAGGACCTGCTACAGTCTATACTTTCTTTCCTGGCAGGATAGACAAAACCAGTCATGCAAGCAGAAAACTTCAAGGACAGAAAAAGTCTTTAACAGACTTCAGGGCAGGGTGCCAGACATTTAATAAATCATAGAAAGTATGCTTTGCCTCATATCACGCCTCATATCACCAGGTCAGCCTGAACTTAATCTTATATGTTGGCCGGGACTTTGTCCTTGGGAAAAAAATCCTTGATGACTCAGTCTCTCATGCACCGCTGCCCATTATTTATAATGCTTATTCATAAAATTCCAATTACACATTTTAATCCAAATAATTTCAAAATAATTCTTTTGAAGGGGGAGAGGCTAGCCTTTCTCGCAGGGACTCAGGCCTTTGTGAGTCCTCTGCTCGAGGCTTGCACGAGATGCTGTAGCAGTAGCCAGCTACCAGATCCTGCAAGTTTTTTTTTTTGTGTGTGTGTGGTACTGGGGTTCCTGGAAGCCCTTCTACCTCCGGGCTACACTTCCAGACCTATTTTTACATTTTTATTTGGAAACAGGGTCTCCTAAGCCAGCATGCACGGCTGGCTTCGAACCTGCCAAGCGTGGGGATTACAAGCGTGCGCCACAACGCCCGGCCTAAATTTTGTTTTTAATTTTTCATTTTGTGCTCTGTTGGGGATTGAACCCAGGACCTCATACATGTGAGGCAAGTGTGCTTACCATTGAGCTACACCAGCTCCCTCCAATAATAATTTTTTTTTTAAACAAAGTCTCAGTAAATTGCAGGGGGCCTAGGTTGCTGAGGCTGACCATGAACCTGGGCTCCTCCTATCTCAGTCTCCCAAATACTGGGATTAGAGCCACCAAGCCCAGCAGAGATATGTAATATTTAAGCTCTTGGATACAGCAGCCAGCAGTTAATTTAAGAGCATAAAAAACAGCCTTTAATTTTTGAAAAAGTTTTATAATCTCTAGCAGAAAAACGGCAAAAGTAAATATGTGAACATATTGTATTTTCTACAGGCAAAATTGGCAGAGGCACTCTTTATAAAGGGCAGGCAGTAGTATCTTTATCACAAGTCCAATGATTCCAACCCAAACTCCCAATTCAATGTAAGAAATAAACCCTCTTCACACCGTCACTGTTATTCCCGTTATGACAATGATCTCGTGTAGTGATTCGGCTGACAGATATGCGACCTCTAGTAATCAATAGGTCCTGGTTAGACCGCTGGTTCAGAAAACACACAAGCTCACCGGGGGCGGGGTCGCGCGCCTGTGAACCCAGTACTTGGGAGGCTAAAACAGGAGGCTAGCGGTTCGAGCCCAGCCTAAGCAATTTACAGAGATCCTGTTTCAAAATAAAATAATAGAATAGGTCTGGGGTGGGGGCGTGGCTCCGAGGCGGAATGCCCTTGGGCTCAGTAATCCCAGTTTCCCATTCTCATTCCCAAAAAGGAAACGCATATGCCCGAAGCCCAAAGACTTACTCGGGGAGAAGGTACTAAGCAGCCATCGGACCTCGCTTAAGTCCTACAACTCTCCAGTCCTGACGTCCACCGCGAGGCTGCCGTTCCCGCCTGAGATCTTCCTCCGGGGCGCGTCCCCGTCCGGGCGGGAGAGCCCGCGGCGGGGCCGGGGCGGCGGAGGTCGGAGGCGGCGCCCCGCTCCTCCCGGCCGCCCGAAGCCCCCGGTCCGCGGCCGCGCAAGCGCCGCCGGGAAATGCCCACATCCGGGAACCCTGCGCCGCGAGCGGCCGCGGCGACGCGGAGTGGAAGGCAAAATGGCGGCGGTGGCGGCGGCCTGGTGCTGAGGGGAGAGCCAGGTCCTCGCGACCCCCGCGACGGGCCGCGCTGGGCCGCGGCGGCGCCCGGCCTCTCTCCGCGCGGCACCTCCCGGCGCGCTAGGCCCGGGGCGGGCTCCGGCCGCCTCGGCGTCGGCCTCGGGCCGCGGCCGCTGCCCGGGCGCCCGTCTGCCTGCAGGTGGGTCGGGGGCTGGCCGGGCGGGTGGGGCGCGCGCCGCTCCAGGCTCCCAGCCGCCGGGGCCCACGCCCATGCCCGCTGGCGGGGGTCCAGGGGCTGCCGCGGGCGGGCTGAGCCGGCCGCCGCCTCGGCCGCTGCAGGGACCGCGCGAGCCCTGCCCCGGGGAAGCGCGGGCCGGCCGCACCCGGGCTGCAGGGCCGCCTGGGCTGGTCGGCCCGGCGGGCGCTGCACCTCGGCGGGCGCTGCACCTCGCTGGCCGCGGAGAGCTCCCGCAGCCGCAGGCCCGGCGCCCGACGTCTCACCCCACCCCCAAGACGTGGAGTCCGGGAAGAAAGCGAAAGGTGGTTCTGCAGGAAAGTTGCACGGGGAGCAGCTGCAGTTCCTTGGATCGCCGAGGGCCCCGGTCCTGGTGTAATAACTTGATGAAATCCGGGGGCTCGCTCTTTCCAGTCCTCTTTCTTGTTAGCTCACGGTTCCTAATTGGAAGTGGTGGGAGAGGTGGAGGTGTCTTTATGGAGTTGGAGTGTTTATACAGAAAATGAAGGGCCTTCTATTGAAAGTCATTCTCTAAGGGAACAAAGTTAATGTTTGTCCACTCTTGTGTAAACAGGACTTGGGAAATATGTATCATCGTCTAGAAGTTATTCATAAGTCTAGTGAGCCGTACGTATAATCTCAACAAATAACATCGTTATCACTCCAGTTTTGGAAATGGATTCGAATGTCTGAGATCATGAAGCTTGCCAGAACTTTATAAAATATTGAAGTTAAACTTTTTTTTTTATCAATTTTTCCCCATGAGGAAGAAAAGGTTGGACATTATTATGGTCGGAATGAATGTTCTCTGCTAAAATACTATATTTGTGATTGTCTTAACTAAGGTTTTCTTTTACCTTTAAGTAAATCATCTGGTAAAATGGGCTAGTTGATTCCCCAACACAGTGCAAGAGTTTGATTTTGCAGTAAGAGAGCAGCACCGTGTTTTGATAGGCTGCTGCAGGAAACTAGATCATGGCACAGGCTGGTAAAGGCACATTCTTTTTGTGCCTATTGATTGGGTATGCCTTGCCCCTCCAAAACAATTAAAAATACTTTCACCTTTTTTCTTTTTGTGGAACGGGAGATTGAACCCAGGGGTATTACACCTCCAAGCTATACCTCCAGTCTTTTTTAACTTTTTGTTTTAAAACAAGTTGCTGAGGGTCTCTATAAATACAGAAAATGAAGGACCTTCTATTGAAAGTCATTCTCTAAGGGAACAAAGTTAATTTTTGTCCACTCTTGTGTAAACAGGACTTGGGAAATATGTATCATCGTCTAGAAGTTATTCATAAGTCTAGTGAGCCATACCTATAATCTCTCACACACAAATAACATTGTTATCACTCCGGTTTGGGAGTGATATCACCCAGTAGGCTGGCTGTGATCCTCCTGTCTTAGCCTCCCAAGTTACAGGGAGTACAGGCATGTGCCACCATGCCCAGCCACTACATTTTTTTTAAGTATGATATTTGCCTTTCACTCTATAGGCTATTTTTATATTTGTTTTTGCTTTTAATATCAGTTCTTGTCATTCTATGTACATACAGTCTTGCATCAGTTCCTACTCTGGTTATTTAGTTATTTTAGATGTGATATTTATATTAGTAGATGACTTTTTTTTTACACCATCAATGTTTGTTAGTCACCACACAACATTATCAGGAAAAATGATCATTTTTAGTATGAAAATAAAAATACCAGTGATTGTTTTCACTTTTGATAAATTAATTCTATTTGTGTGTGTGTGTGTGTGTGTGTAGAACTGGAGATTGAACTCATAGGCATTCTACCTCTGAGCTATACCCCCAGCCCTGTTTTTTTTTTTTTGTTTGTTTGTTTGTTTTTCTTTTTATTTTGAAACAGGGTCTCACTATTAGGTTGATCAGAGTCTCCTACTTGCTGAGGTAGTCCTCCAACCTTGATCCTGCGTCTCAGCCTTCCAAGTACAGGGATTACAGGTGTGCACCACCAAGTCCAGCTCAATCAGCTATTTCTTAGAGACTAAATGAAATAAAATATTATTTTGCAGAGATTTTGTGACTATTGCTATCTGAACACCTTAAATTATGCTAAGAAACACTGCAAATTGTATTGTTTTCTTACTGCTCAAAGCAGTGAGACAGGTTATCTTTTTTATAAACTTAATTCAGCCGGGCGTGGTGGCGCACGCCTGTAATCCCTGAGCTTGGGAGGCGGAGACAGGAGGATTGTGCAGGTTCGAAGTCAGCAGGTTCAAAGTCAGCCGCGCTGGCTTAAGAGACCCTGTTTCCAAATAAAAATATAAAAAATAGGTCTGGGAGTGTAGCCCAGAGGTAGAAGGGCTTCCAGGAACCCCAGTACCACCAAAAAATAATAATAATAATAAATAAATAAACTTTATTCAACTCAAGGTAACTTTGAAATCTTATTATATAGTTGGTACCTGTTCTTTTCTATCCAAGTTGGACAAGAAAACAGTATGCATTTTGGTTTGTAAGTGTTCCAGAATATTTATATTCTGGAAGGTTTACATTTTTTAAAAATTGAAATTCTGTCTATTCGTTCTAAGTAATATAATTATGTGCCTCTTCAAAGCATATATGAGTGAGGTGCGGTGTGGCACACCAGTAATCCCAGTACTTGGGAGGCTGAGACAGGAGGATCACAGGTTTAAGGCCAGCCTTAGCGACTTAGTGAGGCCCTCAGCAACTTATTGAGACCCTGTTTCAAAATAAAAAAATAAAATAAAATTGGATGGGGGGGCAGAGCTCAAAGGTAGAATGCCTCTGGGTTTAATCCCTAATATCCCTAACAACCACAACAAAACCTGCACAAGTGAACTGTGCTCTTTGAGCCTGGGAGGCTCTGGCCTCAGGCTGGGTTAGGGCTGCTGGAGTCGATTCCCAGCCTTATCTCTAGCTTACTGCCTGGCCTTCTGCAGGTCATTTCCTGGTCTGTTAGAAAGTATGTGTGTATCTCTAAACTCATTATGCCCTCTGAATCTGTGGCCCCCATGGGAAAAATAACACTAGAGGCTGAGTCTGGAGGATCGCAGTAGGACGACGTGTAAGTTTTACTTGAATGGTAGGAAGTGCATTGGTGTTGGGAGAAGAGGAACAGCTGGGAGTTCAATGAAAGTTTCTATTTAGAGGAGACAGTAAATGAGACCTTGAAGGGTATACATAATTTTGTCAAGAAATAGGGTTAGGGCTCTCCAAATAAGAATAAACAGGATAAGCAGAGACATGTAAGTAGAAAAGCACAAGATATGTTATCTAAGAGCCAGTGATTTGTTTTGGTTAGGGTTTAAGGTACCACTATGGAGATACCAGGAAGCGAGGGTCAGATAAGACCCACATTGAGTCAGGAGTGCATTCTTAACACTTGACATGTGTTACACTTACTGCTCACAGCAGCCCTGTGAGATGGGACCTAGTCGAGCAGCTCAGCAGCTTGCCCAGGCTCACACAGCTAGTAAGTGGCAGAGCCGGGTCTTGCCGAGCTCTTACTTAACCAGTGAGTTAAAGAAGCCACTTAATGCTGTGGACCAGGGAACTGACCTGATGGGAGCTTTCCCGAGGAAGATGCATTTGGCACCGTTGTGCCACGGGTAGAAGAGGCAAGCTGTTTGCTTTGAAGAATTCTTTACTGTATTTCAGACGGACTCACTGTGTTGCTCTGGCTGGCCTCAAATTTGTAATCCTCCTGCCTTGGCTTCCTGAGTAGGTGGGATACAGGCATGTGCCACTGTACTTTGAAGAGTTCTTTAAAAATTCTTTTTTTGCCTGTTATTAATTTGGATTTTGACCTCTTATGGTAATAATAATTATTGAGATTTGATAATGCCTGTGTTGGCCATACCTTGTTCAAGAGATTATGGATTAGTACGTCTCTTGGAAGGCAATCTGACAATAAGTATCAGAATTTTAGGTAGGCACAGTTGTGCACACTGAAATCCTAGTACTTGGGAGGCTGAGATAGGGGGATGACAGTTTTAAGCAATTTAGCAAGATTCTGTTTCAAAATAAAAAATAAAAAGGGTCAGGTGTGTAGCTGAGAGATAGAATACCCCTGGTTTCAATCCCTAGTACTCTCTCTCCCTAAAAAGTAGCAGAAATTTCAGTATGCAATGAAAATATGCCTTGCGGTCTGTGTGTGTTCATGTGGGCAGTACTGGGGGTTGAACCTAGTACCTGGAGCATGCTATGCCAGCACCCTGCCAATGACCTGTACCCAACTCTGTGGTTCCTTTTTGTATTTGGATGGGGTGGGGGTAACAGGGATTGAATGCAGGCGTGTTCTGCTGCAGAGCTACACACCAACCCTTTCTATTTTTTATTCTAAAACAGGGTCTTGCTAAGTTTCTGAGGCTGACCTCAAATCTGCTGCAATCCTCCTGTCTCAGCTTTCCAAATACTAGGATTATACTATGCCCAGTTTATGCATTCTTTCTGATCCAGCATATCTTTATCTGGGAATTTATTTTAAGGAATGCTCAACAATATACACACAAGAGTTTTTACTGCAGCCCATTTTTATTAACTTTTCATTTCCATACTAGGAATTGAATTCAGGGGTACTCTACTGCTGAGCTATATCCCTACACTTTTTACTTTTTTTATTTTTATTTTTTTTATTTTTGGTGGTACTGGGGATGGAACCCAGGGGCCTTCTACCTCCAGGCTACACTCCCAGACCTATTTTTTATTTTTTTTTAGTTTGGAAATAGGGTCTCTTAAGCCAGTTGAGGCTGGCTTCGAACCTGCATGATCCTCCTGTCTCAGTCTCCCAAGTGCAGGGATTACAAGCTTGCACCACCACGCCACCACGCCCAGCTACTTTTTTTTTTTTGGAGGTCTGGGGATGAAACCCAGGGGCATTTGACCTTTGAGCCACCCCCCCTTTATTTTGAAACAGCCTCTCACTAAGTTGTGGAGGGCCTCACTAATTAGCTGAGGCTGTCTGCGAACCGAACCGAGATCCTTGGTTTCAGCCTCTTGAATGCTGGGATTACAAGCGTGCGCCACCATGCCCGGCTTATTTTAGTCTTTTTTTTAAAACCAGGTCTCTGAGTTGCTGAGGGTCTTACTAAGTTTCTGAGGCTGTCCTCAAACCTGCAATCCTCCTGACTCAACCTCCCAAATATTGGGGTTGCAGGCTTGCACCATTGTTTCTGACAGCTAATTTTGATATGGCTAAGGAATATGCGATACACATTTAAACTATGAAGTATAATAAAATGGACATCCATGAAATTACCATCTATAAAATAGTACCAGTATAACTGAAGTAATTATTAGTGTTTGCAACACTAATACCAAAAAAAAAAAAAAAGAAGAAGGAGGGCAGGAACAACCTAAATGTCTGTCAGTAGTGGAGAGATAAATTATAGTACATCTATTACATAGTGAAATTCATATAATTATTTACTGGGATAAATATGAATTGTCATTTTCTCAGTTCTGAAACACCATTAAGTACAAGACAAGCTGAGCTGGGCTTGGTGGTACACACTTGTAATCCCAGCATTCGGGAGGCTGAGACTGGAGGATCGCAGTTCACGGACAACCTCAGCTTACTTATTGAGGCCCTCCTCAACTTAGTGAGACCCTGCTTCAAAATAAAGAATAAAAAATTTGGGCAGGGGGTGTACCTCAGAGGTAGAATGCCCCTGGGTTCCATCCCTAGAACCACCAAAACAAACAAACAAATAAATAAATAAATACAAGACTAATAATTTTTCAGGAGGAAGAAAATAGACATGGTTTTTTCAATCATCAATAACATATGATTTATCCATTTAATTGTAGACCATTTTCCTCTGTTAAAATCAGAGTCTCAGCCTTACATTCACAATCTAGAATTTTTTTTTTTTTTTTTTTTTTTTTTGTGGGTCTGGGGATGGAACCTAGAGGCATTTGACCTCTGAGCTACACCCCCTGGCCACTTTTTTATTCATTATTTTGAAACAGGGTCTCACTGAGTTGCGTAGGACCTGTCCATACTACTGAGGCTGTCCGCGAACCGCGATCCTTCAGTCTCGGCCTCGCAAATGCTGGGATTACAAGCATGCACCACCTTGCCCAGCTTCACAATCTAGAATTCTTCTGAGTTCCTATGAGCTCTTGTAGTTGATGCATAACATGGTGACATGCTGGGTTTTTTTGTTTTTTGGGTTTTTTTGTGGTTTTTTTTTTTTTGTGGTACTGGGGTTCCTGGAAACCCTTCTGCCTCTGGGCTACACTCCCAGACCTATTTTATATTTTTATTTGGAAATGGTCTCCAGCCAGCGCGGCTGGCTTCGAACCTGCGTGATCCTCCTGTCTCCGCCTCTCAAGTGCGGGGACTACAAGCTTGTGCCACCATGCCCGGCTACGTGCTGTTTTTTATAAGCCTTGCCGGTTACCATTTTGTGTTTGAGTGTATATGTGTTTGTGTTTTTCAGCACTAGAGATTGAGCCCAGGGACCTGAGCTTGAAGTGCTTTACTACTGACTACAATCCCAGCCCCTTTTATTTTTCATTTTCAGACAGGGTCTTGCTAAGTTGCCCAGGCTGGCCTTGAACTTGTGATTCGCCTGCCTTCTCATCCTGAGTAGATGGAAGCACAGGCATGTGTCACCTCCAACACCACAGACGCATTTGGCATGTTTCATGGACTTCATGAATCCATCTTCCCTTCAAACACTCTGGGGTCTTGCCAAAACTTAGCAATGTTCTATGCTTTTAACTACTATGCCTCTTGCCTGTGCACAATGCTACATTATAGTAGAATGTTTCCAAATAGTTTGAGGATCATATGTGGTACAACCAATGAAAATAATATAACTGAGGAGACAAGGAGATTTCACCTTTTATTATGACTTAGACATGTCAACAATGGGTCTTCTAGAATTCTGTTTTAAGGTGGATGGTTTCTTTTAATTTTGATTTTAAGATATACTAAATTCCAGAAGTATCAAAATATGGAAAAAACATGCATCTCAGAATCAAGGACATATATTTATTGCTGTGTAAGGATGTTGATAATCTTATGTTGCTCTTTTGCCAGCAACGTGAGCCCTACTCAGTTATAGCAGCTAGATTCATAGGTGCTCTGGTCCACATGCTAATAACTTCTCCTTTAGTTCCACATATGGCTCCTTTTGGTCTAGAGACCTACGAGCTAGTAATCTGCCCCGTGCACACACATTTCTTACTTTCACCTTTCAGCCTCAACCCTTCTTTTTTTCTTTCCCACTAACTCACCACAACACGTAATAGTGGAACACGGATAGGAGTGTCATTGCTTTGCTGTTAGAAGACCTGGGTGTGGTGGTACACACCTGTTGTCATACACTTGGGAGGCTGTCACAGACAGAAGGATCACAGGTTTGAGGCCAGCCTCAAAAATTTAGCAAGACCCTGTTTCAAAATAAAAAGTAGAGCTGGGCATGGTGGCCAATGCTTATAATCCCAGTACTTGGGAGGCTGAGACAGGAGGATTGTAGGTTCAAAGCCAGCCTCAGCAGCTTAGTGAGGCTCTCAGCAACTAAGACCCTGTTTCCAAATAAAATATAAAATGGGTCTGGAGGTAAAGAATGGAGGTAGAAGGCCCCTGGGTTACATCCCCAGTACCACACACACAAAAAATAAACCCCCAAAATATAAAAAATTTAAAAAATAAAAGGAAAGCCAGGTGTGGTGGTGGATACTTGTCATCCCAGTACTTGGAAGGTTGAGACAGGTGGATCACAGTTACAAAGCCAGCCTCAACAAATGAGTAATCCTCTCAGCAACTTAGTGAGACTCTGTTAAAAAAAAATAATAATAATTAAATAGGCCTGGGGGTATAGCTCATGAGTAGAACTCCCCTGGGTTCAATCCCCAGTTCCACACATTAAAAAAAAAAAAAAAAAAAAAAAAGTAAAAATAAACTGGGTGCATGGTGGCGCATGTCTATAATCCTAGTACTTGAGGCTGAGACAGGAGGGTTGCAGGCTTGAGGGTAACTTCAGCAAGTAATGAGACTCTCAACCTAGCAAGACCCTGTTTCAAAAGAAAAATAAGACTGGAGGTAGCTTGGAGGTAGAGTGCCTTTGGGTTCAATCCCCAGTAACACACACACACACACACACACATGTGCGTGCAAAAATAAAATGGGCTGGGAGTATAGATGGAAGGTAGCATGGCCCTGGGTTTAATTCCCAGTGGGAAGAAAGAAGGAAGGAAGGAGGGAAGGAAGAAAGAAAGACCAGAGATAAACAGCAGTGGTAGATCTATAATTTTTCAGAATTCTCTTTAGGCAGATAGTTCACTTCCTCATGTGTTCTTCTTTTGTGGTACTGTTGATTGAACCCAAGGTAGCTATACTACTGAGCTGTATCCCTACCCCTTTTTATTTGAGACAGGGTCTCATTAGACTGCACAGGCTGGCTTCTAACTTGTGATCCCCTTGCTTGCCTCAGCCCAAGTCCAGAATTCCAGGCATGGGCGGTGGTGCCAGGTTCCTTAGGTCGTGTATAAGCACCCGGAATTGGAGGACGTGTAGATTCTTTGATTGGACCTTGATTCAGTTATGTGGGAGGAGCTCATTCATGTATTTTCCATTGACTCTTCTCCGACCCTCCGAGAATCTCCTGGGATGTTTCTTTTCATTTATTATCAGTGGTCACACGTGAAGTTTGTGTTGTTGCAATATTCCCCCTTTGTAAGACATGAGCCTTTCTCATCTCTCTTGCTGCTCATAGAAAGTGAGAGCCAAAGGTTTTTGTTTTGTTGTTGTTGTTTTTTGTGTGTGTGTGTGATACAAGAAATGGAACCTAGACTTCCGGGAAGATGGCGACCGAGAAAAGCGGGGCTTAAGAGCCCTGCTAACAACCAATCTCCATTACCACAATATCAGTGCCTTTCATAGCCAGAAAACACCATCACCAGAGAAACAAAAAAATCACCAGGCTCCAGAGAGAAAGCGGACTGAGAACAGAGCTCAGAGCCACAGAGGAGATACACCGGCCTCACGCCTGAGAACGCGGCAGCAGTGCCATACTGCGGCGGCAGCGGCAAATTCACCGGACGGCTACAGCAAGCCGAGGTGAGCCGCTGCGGAACAGCCAGGCGGGATCTTTCGGCGCAGGGAGCATCTAAAGCTCCCAGTGGCTGAGCTCAGCACACGCTGCAGGGACTCAGAGTGGAACTCAAAACCAGAGAAGAAAAAATACGCCAGCCTCACGGCCGAGGGCGTAGCAGCGGAGCCATATTGCCACCGGCGGCAGCAGCAGTGAATTCACCGAGTCCAGTACAGCTACATCTGCGTACTCAAGAACAGTGAGTCAAATTGCAGGCCACAGAGGAGAAATCCCAGGACTGTACTCCCTGGGACTTGACCCAGTGGGGGAGTGGCGGTGGCAGAGATATCACACCATAGGAGAACGTGCAACCTGGCACCCCCCATAGTCTAAAGCAGCCTCTGTCGACTCCCTGGGTCGGAGACTCTGTGATACAACCCAGTAAAGGAGTAGTGGGGTCAGAGATACTACAGACTCGAGATCCAGAGCACCTTAAGGGAAGTCATAGTGACCCAAGGGAAGAACCCAGAGAAGGCACAAACTCCCGAAATCATGGGAAAGAGGAATAACAATGGAGCAATGAATGCCCACAACCCCACAACATCAGAACCCAATAAAACAGAAATCAGAGATTTCTAGAAGATCAAATCAGGAAAATAACTAGAAATAATAGAAGTGTTTCGAAAAGAATTCAGAGAGAGCCAAAAAGAGATAAAGGATGCAATTAATGAAGTAAAGGCCTCAATTCAAAGTACAAACAACCGATTAGACCACATGGAGAATAGAATCTCGCTCTTAGAAGATGAGCAATCCAAAAATGAACGCATAGTTTCTAATCTAGAAAAAAATATCCGACAGCAGGAATCTGACATTGAAGAAATATGGGCCCATTTTAAGAGAGCTAACCTAAGAATAATTGGAATAGAGGAGGGAAAAGAAGGTGAAACCAAAGGGATCAACAATCTCTTCAAGGAAGTAATAGCAGAAAATTTTCCAAACATAGAGCAAGAGGTCGATACACAGGTCCAGGAAACTTATAGAACTCCCTTTAGACAGGATTGGAGAAGAGGATGCCCACGCCATATAATTGTCAAAATGACCAATGTGGAAGCCAAGCAGAGAATCTTAAAGGCAACAAAAGCAAAGGGCCAAGTGACATTCAGAGGCAAACCAATTAGAATCACTCCAGACTTCCCAAACCAAGTTATGAGAGCCAGAAGGGCTTGGAGTAACATATTCCAAACTCTGAAAGAAAACAACTTCCAGCCAAAAACTTCCTACCCAGCAAAACTTTCTATCAAATTATATGGAGAAATAAGAAGCTTCCATGACAAACAGAAACTGAAGGAATTTATGTCTTCAAAACCAGCGCTAGAGAAAATACTCAAAGAGATTAACTACAAAAAAGAAATAGGTAACACACACCAGAACCAGAGAAACAAGATTTTCCATCCAACAGACAACTAAGATTGGTTATCTGTGGAGATTCATTATTTATGTTAGTCTTTTACCTATCTCTAAATTGTATTGTTTGCCTTTATTGTTGTTAATTTTTAGGATGTTTAGTTGGAATATTAATATACCTTCAGATATAGCATTTGGAAATATTTTATCCCATTCTATTAGTAACTTAACTGTTTACATTGTCTTTGGATATACAATTTTTTTTATTTTTTAGGGAGTTTGTATACTCTTCTGTTGCCTGTGCCATTGAAATCATATCCAAGAAATCACTGCCAATTTCAATGTTGTGAGGTTTTATGACCCAGATTTTCTTCTAAAAGTTTATAGTATTAAGATTTATATTTAGGTCTTTTATCTATTTTGAGTTAATATTTGTATATGTGTTAGGTAAGGGTCCAACTTTATTCTTTTCCATGTAATTATTATTTTTCAACAATATTTAGTTAAAAGATTATTATTTCCACCACCAAATGTTTGTGGAAACCTTGTCAAAAATAACTTGACAATATAGGGAAGAATTTAGCTCTAGGCTTGTATTTAACTCCAGTGGTTTATTTATCTGTCTTTAGAACAGTACTACACTGTTTCAATTATTGTAGCTTTATATGGTTTGAAATCAGGAAATATATATCTTCTAGCTTTGTTCTTTTTCAAGATCGTTTTGGGTATCTAGAGTCCATATTCCATATTAGGATAGATTTTTTTTCTGAAAAATAAATATATAAATATATGCTAGTTTCACCTAAAAAATAAATAGAAAAAAATATTCTCTGGTAAGAAAGAAAGCAAAAAGAAATATTGAAATGTTATCTTTAAGTCATCAAAAACTTGGTATCAGACAAATGAAACTGTTATGTGAAATTATCATTTTTAATTTTGGATAAATTGCTGTAATACTAGATGTCAACCACTAAGCCAAGCATGAGAAGGAGGGATGGGGAGAGAATGGGATGGGGATCAGGTGGGGGCTGACTGGGCGATGTGTGCATGTATGTCTACAAAAGTTTGTATCCTGCTATGATGTATGAATACAGTGCACCAATAAAAAAAAAAAAGAAAGGAAATGGAACCCAGAGGCATTCTATCTCCAAGCTACAACTCAAGCCCTGTTGTTTAGTCTGTGTGTGTGTGTGTGTGTGTGTTACTGAGGGTGGAACCCAGTGGCTTTTCTACCTCTGGACTATACTCCCAGACCTATTTTATATTTTATTTGAAAAAAGGGTCTCACTAAGTTGCTGAGAGCCTCACTAAGTAGTTTAGGCTGGCTTTGAACCTGTGCAATCCTCCTGTCTCAGCCTTTCAAGCGCTGGGATTACAAGTGTGCGTCACCACACCCGGCTGGTTTAGTCTATTTTGAAACAAGAGTCTTGCTAAATTTCAGAGGGCCTAAATAGCTGAGGCTGGCTGTGAACCTGTGATCCTCCTATATCGGCCTCCCAAGTATTGGGATTACAAGCATGTGCTACCACACCTAGCTTGAATTTTAAATTTTGAATAGTCAAGAGCTTTTTTTTTAGTCTGAACTTGAATTGATGTTAAAAAACTTGTTTTCTCAAAGTTTGTTAAGGCTTTTCTGATCTTATAGATTGGTTCCAATTAGTTCTGTCAGTAACAACAACCAGCGATCACGTGTTAATGCCATCCAAACATTTGAGAGCTTTTGTGGCTCTTAGTTGGCTACTTGAGGCTATTTAGGTTTGAGTGGGAAGGCTACGCCCTTACTGTGATCTCTGCCACTGTACTTTCTTTTTTTTTTTTTTTTTTTTTTTTTTTTTTGGTGGTGGTACTGGGGATGGAACCCAGGGGCCTTCTACCTCCGGGCTACACTCCCAGACCTATTTTATATTTTCTTTGGAAACAGGGTCTCTTAAACCAGGTGAGGCTGGCTTCAAATCTGCGCGATCCTCCTGTCTCAGCCTCCCAAGTACAGGGATTACAAGCGTGCGCCACCATGCCTGGCTACCACTGTACTTTCTTAGGTAAGAGATTTCAGTGGTGTTCAGCAACTGTGGTGTTTGTGTGTGTGTGCACACGCGTGCATGCATGTCATGGGATTGAACCCAGGGGTGTTCTAACTCTGAGCCATACTTGTGGCCCTATTTTATTTTTCTTTTATTGGTGCATTATAGCCTGACATCAAAATGTAAATCATAGTGATAGTCACATTCATGCACAGAGCCCTTGGAGGGCTTTCCCTGGCTTCCTCTCCACTCCCACAGGGCATTGAAATTAATATTGGTGTTCTCACATAAGTATAAACTGTCAATGGAAGTAATTCCTTCTTTGATCCCCTATCTCTCTCCCCTCCCCTAGACTACCTCTCTGGCTCCACTGGAGTATCTCCTCTGTTATCTGAAGTCCCTGTAGTATCCTGATAACTTCCTAGCTTCCACATATTGGAGAAAACATATGACCCTGCACTTTCTGTGACTGGCTAATCTCACCTAACAATGTTCTTCAGATCCATTCATTTTCCTACAAATGACATAATTTTTTTTATTGCTGAGTATAATTCCATTGTGTTGTATATCCCACAGTTTTGTAATCTGTCCATCTATTGATGGACACCTATGTTGGTTCCATAATTTGGCTACTGTAAATTGTGCTGCTTTGAACATGGATATACATGTATTACTCTAATTCTCTGATCTCAGTCTCTTTGGAAAGCTACCCAGGAGTGGTAAACTGGATTAATTTTGGCCTTGAAACAGTTTTGTTAGGTTGCTGAGAGCCTCCCTATGTTGAGGCTGTCCTCAAACATGCGATCCTGTCTTGGCCTCCCAAGTACTAGGATTACAGGTTTGCACCACCATGCCCAGCAACAGGGCAACTAAGTTGCCCAGGCTGGCTTAGAACTTGTGTTCCTCTTGATATTGCTTCTCATTTGCTGAGATTATAGGCATGTGTATCTTCCTGTGGTCTCTTTTATTTTGCAGTACTGGGGATTGAACCCAGGGGCATTCTAACTCTGAGCTATACCCCCAGTCCTATTTTTTTATTTTTTATTTTGAAATTGGGTCTCACTAAGTTGCAGAGGCCTCACTAAGTAGCGGAGGCTGTCCGAAACCTGTGATCCTCCTGTCTCAGCCTCCAAAGTACTGGGATTTACAAGCGTGCAGTCACCATGCCTGGCTCCCTGCAGTCTCTTAATGTAATCAAGATATACAGGTGTCTGAGGCTGCTGCAGGTGTAACCTGGGGTACTGTTTTACAGTGAACTTTATTGTTACTAAGTAAAGTAGTATACTAAAATTAAGTAGAATATAGTAAACACATAATGCAGTAACATAGTCACTTATCAGTGTTATCAAGTATTATGTACTGTACATAATTGTAAGTGGTGCTCTTTTATAGGATTGGTGGTGTATACCTCTAATCCCAGTACTTAGGAAGCTGAGACAGAGGGATTATAAGTTCAAGACCAGCCTCAGGAACTTACTGAGACTCTCAGCAAACTAGCAAGACCCTGTTTCAAAACAACAACAAATAAAAAGGGCTAGGGGTTTAGCTAGGAGGTAGAAAGCTCTGGGTTTGTCCCCAATACCACAGTATGACTGGATAAGAGCATAGGCGAATTGGTTAGCATTGATCAGTAGCAAGCTGTCCACAGGCACTGCGTGAAGTCTCTTGATGCTTTCCTATGAAGAAAGCATTCCTAACCATGCAAATCATGATGGGATGGCTTTGTTGAGTTAGTCATTTTCCCTATCAGTGGGGACATTTAAGTGACTTTAGATGACTCTTCTTATAGTATATTGTAGAAGGCATTCAGTATATTGAGGGATAAAACAAGATGACCTTGGACCTTTACTCTGTCTCATTGTTGGTAAGCTCACTGTGTTTATAGTTCCATTCTGCAGTTTGGGGAATAAACCCAAGCATCTCTTTGGGTTTTTTGTTTTGGTTTTTTGGTACTGAGGATTGAAACCAGGGGCATTTTACCTCTGAGTGGAAACCCAGCCCTTTGTATTTTTTTTAAATTTATTTATTTATTTATTTATTTATTTATTTATTTATTTTTGTAATACCGGAAATAGAACCCAGGGGCATTTTACCTCCAAGTTACCCTTCCATCTCTATTTTTTATTCTTTATTTTGAAAAAGGGTCTCACTGAGTTGCAAAGGGCCTTACTAAGTATCTGAGGCTGTCCGAGAACCCCAATCCTCCTATTTTAGCCTCCCAAATGCTGGGATTATAAACATGAGCCACCACACCCGGCTCTGTATATTTATTTTAAAACTGGGTCTCACAAAGTTGCTGAGGCTGGCCTTGAATGTATGACCTTCCCATCTCAGCTTCCCACGTACTGGATTATAGCCATGTACCACCACATTGATCTTAATTTTTATTTTATCATCGTAAATACTTACGGAAATAAATAAGTCCATTGTATAGACTGGGAAATAAGCACAAAAAGGTTAAGTTGCCCTGATCTTATAGTAATCCTTAATGGAGCCAGAACTGTAACCTAGATCTCTTTTCTCTTTGTTTGTTTGTTTGGGGTTTTTATGGTACAGGTATTGGAACCCAGGGGCATCCTACCCCTGGCCCACAGCCCAAGATGTATTTTATTTTTTATTTCAAAACAGGGTTTCACTATGCTGAGAGTCTTACTAAGTTGTTGAGACTGGCGTCCACCCAGCAATCCTCCTGTCTCAGCCTCCCAAATACTGGGATTACAAGCATGCACCACCACACCCTACTTAGCCTAGATCTCTTAACTCCTGTACTAATGAAAGTTTACTCTAATACATGGTACTGTTTTATTCTTCATGTCATAGCTTTTATCTATTTATTTATTTTATAGAGTAAATTATTTCAGTTGTGAAGAATTTGAACATTCCTGGGGACTTCCTCAAAGGATCATTTCATTTTTTGCTCAAGAGAAGACTCTGAAACTATCAAGTAGCTTTTAAAGTCCTTTGAGTGGGTTACATATATAAATGTTTTCATGAAGAGGAGTGATAAGCCCGAAGGATATAGACAAATGAGGCCTAAGACCTTTCCTGCCAGTAACTACACTGGTAGTAGCCGGCAGATGTTGCAAGAAATTCGGGAATCCCTTAGGAATTTATCCAAACCATCTGATGCTGCTAAAGCTGAGCATAATGTGAATAAGATGTCAACAGAAGACCCTCGACAAGTGAGGAATCCACCCAAATTCGGGACACATCATAAAGCCTTGCAAGAAATTCGAAACTCTCTACTACCATTTGCAAATGAAGCAAGTTCTTCCTCCAGGAGTACTTCAGAAATTAATCCACAGATGTTTCAAGATTTGCAGGCTGCTGGATTTGATGAGGTAAGACCTATGTGTATATTCCATCAATAATGTTACATTTACAATGCCATTAATTATTATAACAAAATAATAAGTTTTTGTTTTGTTTTTTAGTTTTTATATGCTACCTATCACTAAATTCTGAAGCTTCTAGAGTTTAAATGGTCAGGCATGTCATCAGAGTAGAAGTACAGTTGGAGAAAGCCAGAGGTGAGGGTAGGGGAAGAACCTTGGATTTAAATCAGGGCCTGGTGCATGCTAGACAAGACCTCTACACCGAGCTCCATCCCCAGCCTCAATGTCCTAGTCTTTATTTATAGACAATAATAATATTAATTGCTTTGCAATTACAAAGATATGTTAGCATTAATAAATCACACATTTGAAAATTGTCCCCTTATGACACTGATAACCTCAAGCAAGCCGGGCATGGTGGCGCACGCTTGTAATCCCCGCGCTTGGGAGGCTGAGACAGGAGGATTGCATGGGTTCGAAGCCAGCCTCAGCTACTCAGTGAGGCTTCCAGCAACTTAGTGAGACCCTGTTTCCAAATAAAATATAAAAAAGATCTGGGAGTATAGCTCGGAGGTAGAAAGCCTCTGGGTTCCACCCCCAGTACCACCAAAAAAAAAAAAAGATAACCTTAAGCAAGGTTGCTGTAGTGAAAGCATTCATGCACATATTGATCATCATTTGTCCACATCGTGCAGGCATGGTACTAGTTGCAGTGATTGTGATGTAAGGAATAGGGCACTTCTCCTACTTCCTACTTTGTTTAATCACTCATTATGGGAACTTCCCTTTATATTGTTAGCATTTAAGTATAAATGCTTGGTTCTTAGAACTTGGTACTTCATAATTCTTGCAGTTTCTCATTTCATTTTTTTTTATCATTTCATAAAACCTAATTATTCCTTTCATTAACCATACCAATGCCAAGTTCAAGGTAGGTGCTTTTTTCTTTTTTCTTTTTCTTTTCTTTTTTTTTTTTTTTTGGTGGTACTATGGACTGAAATCAGGGGCATTCTAACTCTGAGCTACCCCCCCCACCCACCCTATTTTTATTCTTTATTTTGAAACAGGGTCTCACTGAGTTGCAAAAGTCCTCACTAAGTAGCTGAGGCTGTCCTTGAACCAGGATCCTCCTGTTTCAGCCTCCCAAATGCTTGGGTTGCAAGCATGTACCACCACCACACCCAGCTTTCCAGTTTTATTTTTTATTTTGAAACAGGGTTTCACTATGTTGCTGAGGTTGGTCTTGAACCTGCAATCCTCCTGTCTCAGTCTCCCAAGTGCTTACAGGCTTATACCACCTTACCTGGCTCTTTTTTCTTTTGAGAATGTGTTTCTGGTAATTCTGTAGTATTATAAACTCAAATATTCCAGGATTAATTTCCTCATGGGAATAAATGAAAACAGGATTGATGCATTCTTAGAGCACATAAATTTATAATCATTGAGGTATATTATTTATTTATTGGGAGGGGTTTCTGGGGATGCAACCCCAGGGGTATTCTACCTCTGAGCTACACCCCCAGCCCTATTTTTTTTATTCTTTTTGTGTGTGTGTGTGGGGGGGGTACTTGGGATGGAACCCAGGGGCTATCTCCAGACTACACTCCCAGAGCTATTTTATATTTTATTTGGAAACAGTCTCAGTTAGCTGCTGAGAGCCTCATTAAATAGCTGAGGCAGGCTTGGAACCTGTGTGATCCTCCTATCTCAGCCTCCCAAGTACTAGGATTACAAACCTCCATCACTATGCCTGGCTGATGTGTATTTTTCTATAAACATAAAAACAGACATAAATATGTGGACCTTTTTCTTTTCTTTTCTTTTTTGGTGGTGCTGGGGTTCCTGGAAACCCTTCTGCCTCTGGGCTACACTCCCAGACCTATTTTATATTTTTACTTGGAAACAGGGTCTCTCAAGCCAGGGAGGCTGGCTTTGAACCTGTGTGATCCTCCTGTCTCTGCCTCCCAAGCGCGGGGATTACAAGCATGCGCCCCCATGCCCAGCTGTTTTTTCTTAACACTTCAACCTAATGAACAGTTTCTTGATAGTATTACAGATGTAAAAAATATTTTGTTACTTTAAAATTTTTATTTATTATTATTGGTGTCTGTGTTACTTAGGGATTGAACCCAGGGGCATTCTACCTGTTAGCTACAACCCCGGGCCTATTTTATATTTTTATTTTATTTATTTATTTTGTGGCACTGGGGATTGAACCCAAGGGCATTCTACTTCAAGCTAAACCAGGCCTCTTTCATTCATTCATTTATTCATCATTCACTCATTCATTCATTTGGTACTGGGGGTTGAACCCAGAGGCATTCTACCTCCGAGCTACATCCCCAGCCCTATATTTTTTTAATTCTTTATTTTGAAACAGGGTCTCACTATCTTGCAAAAGGCTTCAATAAATAGCTGAAGCTGGCTGAGAACTTGTAATCTGCTTAGCTTCTATATTATTATTCGAAACAGGGCCTCACTAGGTTGATAAGAGTCTCACTACTTTCCGAGACTGTCCTCGAACCTGTGATTCTCCTGTCTCAGCCTCCCAAATCCTGGGGTTACAAGCATGCACCACCATTCCTGGCTCCCTTTTTATTTTGAAACAGGATCTCACTAAGTTGCCGAGGCTGAGGATAACCTTGAACCTCTGAGCTTCCTCTCTCAGCCTCTCAAATACTGGGATTACAAGCATGTGCCACCATGCCTGGTTTATAAAAAATATTTTAAAACATAGCAGTAGGGCTGGGCATGGTGGCACATATTCAAAATCCTAGTATTTGTGAGGCTGAGGTAGGATCACAGGTTTGAGGACAACCTCAGCAAGTAGTAAGGTTCTCCTCAACCTAGCAAGACCCTGTTTCTAAATATTAGGCTGGGGGATGTAGTTTAGAGGTAGAATGCCCCTAAGGTTCGATCCTTACTACCTCAATCAATCAATCAGTCAATCAAATAAAGTATAGCAAAAAGTTTTAAAAATAAAAGCCAACATAATCACCACTGTGATTGGCCAAAATTCCAGTGTATTTAAGAAGATGATGATTTCCACAATATCGAAAAAGGCTAGTGGTTGCCAATTTGCTTGCCAGCTGAATGGGCATTGCCATGTGATAATAGCATAAATAGGAAGTTCAGTTGGCTTAACCAATTTTAAAATTCAGGACTTTTTGATAAATTTTAATTTGGGGTCATTTGTATTCTTCTAGCTTGCATATGAAATGAGACATTAATTTCCTATCTCATTGCAAATTTGTAAAGTCTAGTTGGCATAAAATGTGATCACTGCCAGGCGTGGTGGCTCATGCTTGTAATCCCAGCATTTGGGAGGCTGAGACAGGAAGATCACGCAGGTTCAAAGCCAGCTTCAGCTACTTAGTGAGTCCCTTTGTAACTCAGTGAGACCCTGTTTCAAAATAAAGAATAATAAAAAAATAGGGCTGGCACTGTCACTCAGAGGTAGAATGTCCCCCTGGGTTCCATCCCCAGTACCACAAAAATAAATAAAAAAATGTGATCACACTATATTTTTGTTTCAGTTAGGGATTGAATTTGGTTGCTTTTAACAAAAATCCAAATAAGATGATTCAGTTTAAATAATTATCATTCATTGGTTCAGCTTCTGAAAGATGTCAGATGCTAGGACCCTTATGAGTCTCCTGAATTTGCTTTTTTTTTTTTTTCCCCCAGTACTGGGGATGGAATTCAGAAGCATTTTTAGCCTTTATTTTGAAACGGTCTCACTGAGTTGTAAAGGGCCTCACTATGTAGTAGCTGAGGCTGTCTCGGAACCCGGAACCTCCTGTCTCAGCCTCCCGAGTGTTGTGATTGCAAGCGTGCGCCACCACACCCAGCTTAAATTTGACTTCTTGGTGGCAGCATGTTCTAGCACAGTTATCATACAGATCGCCTTGGAAATAGAATGCAAGGGGAAGGACCAGTCCTTAAATCAGAGGTAGGAAAATTATCATTTCTTCCTACAAGATCAGTAACTTTCAGGAAAGGAAGAATGGATTTCCATCAAAATCTTTGGTTGGTCTCACATTCATCTCTAGTCACTTTATTTTATTTTATTTTATTTTATTTTATTTGCAATACTGGGGTTGAACCCAGGGGCATCCTACCTCCGAGCTACACCCTAGCCCTATTTTTTATTATTTTATTTGAAACAGGGTCTCACTAAGTTGCAGATGGTCTCATGAAGTAGCCGAGGCTGACCACAAACCTGCAATTCTCCTATTTCAGCTTCACAAGTACTGGGATTACAAGCGTGCACCACCATGCCTGGCTTTTAGTTATTTTATATAGGGTATCATTTATTTTATATAGGGTATCGTCTGTTAGTAGCCTGTGACCATTCGTCTTTTAAAGCCATTTTCCATTTTTAAATGTCATTTGAAATACTAAATCCTCTAGGACAAGTGATTGCCTCCACTCTTGAAAAATGCATGTCAGTATACTTTCTGGATATTAGTGTATACTTTATGCTTACATTTTAGCATAAAGTGTAAAGATGGAGAATAACAACCAGTTTTGGGGATCTAGGTGCTATGCTTTTGTGCTTTACGTGTTTTCTTAGGTACTCCTCACATCAGCTCTGTAAGTTTATCACAGTTAAAGAAACTGAGGCTCTGAAGTGTTAAATAACTCACCAAAGCTGATACATGTCTAAAATGAAGCTACTGGAACTCAACCACAGATCAGTCTGATTCCAGATCCTGTTTGCTTCATCACACTATCTAACCTCCTAAAGCCTTCCTCACATAATTATATCTCTTTAGTATTTTCCTCTACCATTTTCCACATATTTTTGTCTCTGTAAATATAGTTTTCTGCAAATGTAAACTGTAAGAAGATAAAACATCATAACTAGGTAGTTCTTTTACTACTATACATAACTGCAAGGATACTTATAAATACCTTAATGACACAAAAATTGTTTCTAGTATTTTGGTTGATAGCTTTTGTGTGTGTGTGTGTGTGTGTGTGTGTGTGTGTGTGTGTGTGTGTTATTGGGGATGGAACCTGGGGGCATTCTACCTCCGAGCTACACTCCCAGCTCAATTTTTTATTCTTTATTTTGAAACAACTAAGTAGCTGAGGCTGTCTGTGAACCGCGATCCTCCCATCTCAGCCTCCCAAGTACTGGGATAACAAGCGTGTGCCACCATGCCTGGGTGGTCAGTAGCTTTTTTAACAATCTGATAGTCTCTGTTTATATAGGAATGAAACTAAGAATGAGAAACAATCAGAATCATGTTGCTCTGATTGTAACATGAAGTTAATCCTAGAATGATTTCATCCCAGAAAGAAACAGTAATATGCTACATAAAGGTGAAAGTATTAAAGAATCATTTGAAAGATTTTAGGCTTTATTTCCTTTATTAATGTTAGCTACAAACAGGACATTATTATTATTATTATTGTTAATATTAGTTAATGTTATTGTTAACATTAATTAATATAATTATAATCAACATTACTGTTGTTATTAATATTATAAGTAATATTGTTATTAATATAATATTAATAACTGATATTATAATATTAATTAGCTGGGTATGGTGGTATACACTTGTAATCTCAGTACTTGGAAGGCTGACAAAGGAGGATTGCAGATTTGTGGTTAACCTCAGATACTTAGGCCCTCTACAATTTAGTGAAACCCGGTTTCAAAATGGAGTAAACAATAGGGGGCCAGGCGTAGTGGCGCATGCTTGTAATCCCAGTGCTTGGGAGGTGGAGACAGGAGGATCATGCAGGTTCGAAGCCAGCTGTGCTGGCTTAAGAGACCCTGTTTCCAAATAAAAACATAATAGGTCTAGGAGTATAGCCTGGAGGTAGAGGGGCTTCCAGGAACCCCAGTACCACTTTAAAAAAAAAAAAAAGGGATGGAGAGCCAGGCATGGTGGCGCACTTTTCTAATCCCAGCATTCGGGAGACGGAGACCAGAGCTACTTAGGGAGGCCCTTCACAACTCAGTGACACTCTGTTTAAAAAAAAAAAAAAACAAGGCTGGGCATGGTGGCGCTCACTTGTAATCCCCGTGCTTGGGAGGCGGAGACAGGAGGATTTCGCAGGTTTGAAGCCAGCCTCGCTGGCTTAAGAGACCCTGTTTCCAAATAAAAATATAAAAAATAGGTGTCTGGGAGTGTAGCCTGGAGGTAGAAGGGTTTCCAGGAACCCCAGTACCACCAAAACAAAACCAAAAAAAACAAAAATAATTGGAGCTGAGGGTATATAGCTCAGAGGTAGAATACTGGGGTTCCATCCCCAGTACTGCAAAAACAAACAAACAAACAAACAAACAATAGGGTTAGGGGTATAACTTGGAGGTAGAATACCCTGGATTCCATCCTCAGTATGGGAGGGGGATTATGGTTTGGCTCCCATGTAACCCAGTGTTCTTTTCTCCTACAAATCATAAGATTTAAAATTTATTTCTGTTTTGTTTTCTCTAACCTCATATCAGGATATGGTTATACAAGCACTTCAGAAAACTAATAACAGAAGTATAGAAGCAGCAATTGAATTCATTAGTAAAATGAGTTACCAAGACTCTCGGCGGGAACAGATGGCTGCAGCAGCTGCCAGACCTCTTAATGCCAACATGAAACCAGGTGATTCATCAACACATTTTTTTTCTGAACTCTCATGGTATACTTTTAAAACACATAAGTCTATCAAGTCTTTGATCTTAGAAAACCTAAAAGTATCTCAGTAAATGAAAGCCTAAAATTAAGAGAATAATATAGTATTGTACCAAAATTAATTGGAGAATGGGTCATCAGCCTTAAAAGTTGGTAAGTAACCATGTGTGGTAGCACACGACTGTAATCACAGTACTTGGGAGGCTGAGACAGCATCATAGGTTTGAGGCCAGCCTCAGCAATTCAAGAGAGACTCTCAGAACTTGGCAAGACCGTGTTTCAAAAATAAAATATGAGCTGGGCGTGCTGGCGCACACTTGTAATCCCAGCATTCAGGAGGCTGAGACCTGGAGGGTCACGGTTTGCGGACAGCCTCAGCTTCTTACTGAGGCCCTCTGCAACTCAGTGAGACCCAGTTTCAAAATAAAGAATAAAAAATAGGGCAGGGGGTGTAGCTTGGAGGTCAAATGCCCTTGGGTTCCATCCCCAAACCCGTAAAAAAATAAAAAATAAAACTCCGAGGCAGAATGCCTCAGGGTTCAATCCCCAGTACTACATAAAATATATCATGCTCCCCAATACTATAATTTAAACTAGCCCTTTTTTGTATTTTAGTTTCATATTTTAAGGGTAATATGTGTTTATTATAGACTATTTAGACAAAAGTTAAGCCCAAAAGAAATACCTCTGTTAATTCCATTATTTTGATGTGTTATTTTATAGTCTTTTTTCTTATGGAAAATATGAGTGGGAGTGTGTGTGTGTTTTGTTTTGTTGTTGTTGCTGTTGTTTGGTACTTGAGATTGAACCCCAGGCTGCTATTCCATTGAGCTACATTCCCAGCTCTTTTGTTTTTATTTTTTTACTTTGAGATCAGTCTTGCTAAGTTTTCCATGATAGCCGTGAACTTGCAATCCTCCAGCCTCATCCTTCTGAATTGCTGAGATTACAGTCATGTACCATCATGCCCCACTGTATGTGTGTGTTCTTGTGATTCTTATGGTTTAGACAAAAGAAGGGGATCATAATAAATCCTACTTTATTCATCTAATATACCATGCCTAGCTTTCTTTGTTTTTAAATGTAGTACAAGATGTTTTTGGTATACTTGGTGTTGGGGATCAAACAAGCCCTATGCATTCTAGGCATGCACTTATTACCACTGGGCTGTATCACCAGGACTACTACATATATATATATTTGTTGTTGTTTTTTTGTTTTGTTTTGGTACTGGGGATGCATTCTACCTCCGAGCTACACTCCCAGCCCTATTTTTTTATTCTTTATTTTGGAACCAGGGTCTCACTGAGTTGCAGAAGGCCTCACTAAGTAGCTTGAGGATGTCAGTGAACCATGATCCTCCTGTCTCAGCCTCCCAAATGCTGGGATCATAAGCGTGCACCACCACACCCGGCTTTACAGAATAATTCTAGTAGCCCATTAAAATAGATTTATCACAGGCCGGGCGTGGTGGCACACTCTTGTAATCCCCGCGCTTGGGAGGCAGAGACAGGAGGATCGCGCAGGTTCGAAGCCAGCCGTGCTGGCTTAAGAGACCTGTTTCCAAATAAAAATATAAAATAGGTCTGGGAGTGTAGCCCGGAGGTAGAAGGGCTTCCAGGAACCCCAGTACCACCAAAATAATAATAATAAATAATAATAATAATAATAATAATAATAACAATAATAATAATAGATTTATCACATACTTTAACTAGTCTCTTATTTTTGTACATTTGCCATGTTTCTTTTTTTTTTTTTTAAACCCGTGTGGCTAAATTTTGTGTGTGTGTGTGTGTGTGTGTGTGTGTGTGTGTGTGGTACTGGGAATGGAACCCAAAGGCTTTCTACCTCCAAGCTACACTCCCAGACCTTTTTTTTTTTTTTTAATTAATTCAGAAATAGGGTCTTACTAAGTTGCTGAGAGCCTCACTAAGTAGCTGAGGCTGGCTTTGAAACTTTGCAGTCCTCCTGTCTCAGCTCCCCAAGTACTAGGATTACAAGTGTGCGCCACCACGCCTGGCTATCTTTATAAATACTTAATGATTTCCTAAGAGTAAATTTTAAGTGCTTGTCAAAATTTTGAAGTTTTTTTTAAGATATTGCTGTTTAGACAGTATAAACTTATAGTCTCCCTATCAAAATTTACAATGAGAATGAAAGTACATTACGATGAAAAAAGCAAGTTTGTAAAGATTGAATTTTATCATTTTTCTTTTTTTCCTCTGTTTTTGGTACTGGCGATTGAACTCAGAAGTGTTCTGCCTCTGATCTGCACTCCCAGTCTTTTTATTTTGAAACAGGATTTTATTAAGTTGTTGATGATGCTGTCCTTGAACCTATACTCCTTCTGTCTCAGCTTCACAAGAACTGGAATTACAGGCATGTGCCACAACTCCGAGCTTATATTTATTTATTTTTTGTAGTGAGAAAACTTAAAATCTACTCTCTCTGGGTTTTATGGTGCATGCTTGTAATCCCAGTATTTGGGAGGCTGAGATAGAGTATTAGGGTTCATGGCCAACCTCAGCTACTTAGTGAGCCCCCCCTTTCTCTCTCTCTCCTTCTCTGTCTCTGTCTGTCTGTCTGTCTGTCTGTCTCTCTGTCTCTGTCTCTGTCTCTCTCTCTCTCTCTCTCTCACTCACTCACTCAGACACACTCACATACATACAAACACACACACACACATACACAGTCTACTCTCTTAGCAATTTTCAGGAATGTAGTACATTGTTATCAGCGATAGTTACCATTTTGTAAAACATCTCTTAAACTTTTCCCCCATTAAAAAAATTTTTTTTTCCAATATTGGGGGTTGAACCCAGGGGTGTTCTACCTCTGAGCTACATCCCCAGTCCTATTTTTATTCTTTATTTGAAGCAGGGAACTAAGTTGTGGAAGGCCTCACAGATTAGCTGAGGCTGGCCATGAACCTGTGATTCTCCTATCTCAGCCTCTCAAGTACTGTGATTACAAGCAAGCACCACCAAGCCTAGCTCCGTTTTTATAATTTTTGAAAGAGAGTTGAGTGTTATTTAGTATTTTCAGGATTCCAAGTTAAAATTTTTCAAAAACAAGAGGCTAAAACCACGGTTTTTCTCTTTTGTGATCCTAGGGAGTGTGCAACAATCAATTAACCGAAAACAAAGCTGGAAAGGTTCTAAAGAGTCCTTAGTTACTCAGAGACATGGCCCACCTATTGGGGAAAGTGTGGCCTATTGTTCTGAAAGTCCCAATTCACAGACAGATGTAGGAAGACCTTTGTCTGGATCTGGTATAACATCATTTACTCAAGCTCACCCTAGCAACGGACAGAGAGTGAACCCTCCACCACCACCTCAAGTAAGGAGTGTCACTCCTCCACCACCTCCAAGAGGCCAGACTCCCCCTCCACGAGGAACAACTCCACCGCCCCCCTCATGGGAACCAAACTCTCAAACGAAGCGCTATTCAGGGAACTTGGAATATGGAATGTCCCGAATCTCTCCTGTCCCACCTGGGGCATGGCAAGAGGGCTTTCCTCCACCACCTCTTAACACTTCTCCCATGAATCCTCCCAATCAGGGACAGAGGGCCATTAGTTCTGTTCCCGTTGGCAGACAACCAATCATCATGCAGAGTTCTAACAAATTTAATTTTCCACCCGGGAGACCAGGAATTCAGAATGGTGGTGGTCAGGCTGATTTTATGATACATCAAAATGTTGTCCCTGGAGGTGCTGTGAATCGGCAGCCACCCCCACCATATCCTCTGACCCCAGCTAGTGGACAAAACCCTTCTGCCTTACAGACAGGGGGATCTGCTGCTCCTTCTTCATACACAAATGGAAATATTCCTCAGTCTATGATGGTGCCAAACAGAAACAGTCATAACATGGAACTTTATAACATTAATGTACCTGGACTACAAACAACTTGGCCTCAGTCATCTTCTGCTCCTGCCCAGTCATCCCCGAGCAGCGGGCATGATATTCCTCCATGGCAGCCTAACATACCAGTGAGGTCAAATTCTTTTAACAATCCATTAGGAAACAGAACAAGTCACTCTGCTAATTCTCAGCCTTCAGCTACAACAGTCACTGCAATTACACCAGCTCCTATTCAACAGCCTGTGAAAAGCATGCGTGTATTAAAACCAGAGCTGCAGACTGCTTTAGCACCTACCCACCCTTCTTGGATTGCACAACCAATTCAAACTGTTCAACCCAGCCCTTTTTCTGAGGGTACCACTTCAAATATGACTGTTATGCCACCTGTTGTTGAAGCTCCAAACTATCAAGGTCCACCACCACCTTATCCGAAACATCTGTTACACCAAAACCCATCTGTTCCTCCATATGAGTCAATAAATAAATCCAGTAAAGAGGACCAGCCCACTTTGCCTAAGGAAGATGAGGGTGAGAAAAGTTTTGAAGATGTTGATGGTGGGGATAAAGAAAAAAAACAGATTACAACCTCACCTCTCACCGTCAGGAAAAACAAGAAGGATGAAGAGCGGAGGGAATCTCGCATTCAGAGCTACTCTCCTCAGGCATTTAAATTTTTTATGGAGCAGCATGTAGAAAATGTCCTCAAATCTCATCAGCAACGTCTGCATCGCAAAACACAATTAGAGAACGAAATGATGCGGGTAAAACCTTTTAAAATAACTTTTTATACTTGGCCATCTGTTTTTTGTATTTATTTTTAAAAGTTGTGCTCTAGTATTTTTCTTACTTCTTAGAGATTAATGTAATATATTATCAAGTTGGCAAGCTTAAAGTATTTTTGATTATATCATCTTATTTCAGTATTTCAAGATTTATTCAGAATTTCTGGTAATAAAGCTCTTGTGTTAATTTTAGAAAATATATTTACATTATATAGTTTTAGGTGTACATACTTCCTTTATATGGAAATCGGAGCAAGGGTTATTTTTAGATTTAACACATTATCTTTTTTTTTTACAGGTCTGGGGATGGAATCCAGGGACATTCGACCTCTGAGCTACCCCCCTGCCCTATTTTTTATTCTTTATTTTGAAACAGAGTCTCACTGGGTTGTGGAGGGCCTCGCTAAATAGCTGAGGCTGTCCGCAAACCGCTATCCTCCGATCCTCCAGTCTCAGCCTCCCAAATGCTGGGATTACAAGCGTGTACCACTACACCAGCACTCATTATTTTAATAACAACTAAAAATCAACTACAAATATCTGAGTCAGATTGTCAAAGATAGAGCCCTTCAGTTATTTCCCCCTTTAATTTCATCATTATAATGTCCTAGAGAAAAATGTGCTAAACTTATTAAGTAAAAGTGTACTAAAGCCAGGTGTGGTGGCGCACACTTGTAATCCCAGCTCTTAGGAGGCTGAGACCAGTGAATCGCACAGGTTGGAAGCCAGCCTCACTCAGTTACTTAGGCTCTCAGCAATTTAGTAAGACCCTGTTTCCAAATAAAGTATAAAATAGGTCTGGGAGTATAGCCCAAAGGTAGAAAAACCCCTGGGTTCCACCCTCGGTATCAAACACACACACACACACACACACACACACACACACACACACACACACACACGGTGTGCTAAAAAGGAGATCAGAATATATAAAGACTCACTTTAGATTGATCTGTCTTATGATCTCATTTAAATTTCTTCACTAGATATTGTATCATCGTTTTGATTATGTGCTTAGATTATCATGTGCTTAGATTTTATTTCCTAATTTTACATCTACCACTAGAAATCCAAGATCAACCTTTTGGTTAAACAACTTTGTATACTTCAGAGTTCTTTTATTTATTTTTTTTATTTTTTTATTTTTTTATTTTATTTTATTTTATTTGGTGGTACTGGAGTTCCTGGAAGCCCTTCTACCTCTGGGCTACACTCCCAGACCTATTTTTATTTTTGGAAACAGGGTCTCCTAAGCCAGCGCGGCTGGCTTCGAACCTGCGCGATCCTCCTGTCTTCGCCTCCCAAGCACAGGGATTACAAGCGTGCACCACCACGCCCGGCCAGAGTTCTTTTAAAATGGTTATTCCGAGCTGTGCCTGGTGAGGCTGAGACAGGAGGATTGAAGGTTCATGGTCAGTCTCAGCTAATCAGTGAGGCCTTCCACAACTTAGTGAGACTCTGTTTCAAAATAAAGAATAAAAATTAGGTTTGGGAGCCAGGCGTGGTGGCACACGCTTGTAATCCCAGCATTCAGGAGGCTGAGACCTAGAGGATCGCGGTTCGCGGGCAGCCTCAGCTACTTAGTGAGGCCTCTGCAACTCAGTGAGACCCGGTTTCAAAATAAAGAATAAAAAATAGGGCAGGGGGTGTAGCTCAGAGGAACCCCTGGGTTCCATCCCCAGACCTGCAAAAAAAAAAAAAAAAAAAAAAAAATAGGCTTGGGGGTGTAGCTTGGAGGTAGAATGCCCCTAGGTTCAATCCCCAGTACCAAAAAAAAAAAAAAAAAAAAAAAAATTATTACAAATCTCATTGTATAGTATAGCATTATTATTCTTAATATAAACTGAATTATGTTAGATGAAAAATACATGATAAATCTCTGTGACTTAACCATATTATAGTTCTTTTAGTCCTTGGGATTTCTTACTAAAGTCTGTATGTATTTTCTTAGTTTATTTTTCCTTTTTCCTCTTCACTTTCACTAATAGCTGATTTAAACTTTTATGGTGTTGGAAGCTTTGCTGACTTCTGTAGCCTCCATTACTGTGTAGGCAAGTAAGATTTTAAGAGAAAAAGTTCTATGCTACGTCTGGCATGTTGCTCTTCTGAAAAGACTTGCATGTAAATGTGCATCCTAACAGAAGCATGAGGTTGCTGTATTTGAATTAGTCTTGGCATTTCTAAAATTAGACTACTTTTCTAGTTGAAATCCTTTTCTGGTTAGACCCTTCAGTTCTTAATAGTTAGCCAGAAGAAATCCAAGTATTTACTTAGAAGTTATTTTATCATATATATATATATTTGTCTCTCTATAGAGATACCTATGTGTCTTTGTAAGTCACACTATTCTTTGAAATATTAAAAAATATCTGGGAGATTGTTTTTAACCAGTTTGTCTTTTTAAATGAGATAGAAACACTTTGCATTATGTGATGATAGTAGTGGGCTGTAAGGCCCACTTTTTCTAATCTTTAAGAAAGATTAAAAAAAAGAAAAGAAAAACTGTCAATACTATTGTGTATTTCTTGAGAACAGAGAAAGGCTTAGTGAGTTAGAGAAAACATTCTTTTGTTGTTCATAACACATGATTTTTTTTTTCAGAAAATTCTTCCATCCCAGAGCTGGGATGGAAGAATTTTTTTTTTCATGCAAAATAAAATGAGAGGAATATTTGAGGCCTCAATATTTCACAAAAAGAACCATTTAGAGCCAGGCATGGTGGCCCACGCCTGTAATCCTAGTACTTGGGAGGCTGAGACAGGAGGATCACAGGTTTGAAGCCAACCTCATCAATTTAGCAAGACCTTACTTAAAAATAAAAAGGGATGGGGATGTAGTTTGTAGGTAGAATGAACCTAGGTTCAATTCCCAGCACAAAAAAAAGAAGAAAAGCAAGGCAATTTATCCTGTAATTTTGTTTGAATATGCATGGAGAGTTGAGGATGCATGTTAACAGACATTTATTTATTGCACACTGGGAACCTATATTTTGAGTACTCTGCTAGAAAAGAATAGAAAACTGTTAATATCTTGTTTTCTTCAGCTGAATTTGCATACTCACCTTTTATACACTGTTAGCTATCTTAAGCTGCACTCTTGGTCATTAGTTTTCTCTGAAATACATTCTAGTTTTCTAACATGCTTTATTAAAGATTATTATGCATTAACCTTTAAATTTATGCCCCAATTTTTTATAAGCATTTTAAAATATTCAATATTGAAGAAGACATTTCCTCATTTAACATCTAGTTTATTTACCTAGGTTGGATTATCTCAAGATGCCCAGGATCAAATGAGAAAGATGCTTTGCCAGAAAGAGTCTAATTACATTCGTCTTAAGAGGGCAAAAATGGACAAGTCTATGTTTGTGAAGATAAAGACACTAGGAATAGGAGCATTTGGTGAAGTCTGTCTAGCAAGAAAAGTAGATACAAAGGCTTTGTATGCAACAAAAACTCTTCGGAAGAAAGATGTTCTGCTTCGAAATCAAGTTGCTCATGTAAAAGCTGAGAGAGATATACTGGCTGAAGCTGACAATGAATGGGTAGTTCGCTTATATTATTCATTCCAAGATAAGGACAATTTATACTTTGTGATGGATTACATTCCTGGGGGTGATATGATGAGCCTGTTAATTAGAATGGGCATCTTTCCAGAAAATCTGGCACGATTCTACATAGCAGAACTTACCTGTGCAGTTGAAAGTGTTCATAAAATGGGTTTTATTCATAGAGATATTAAACCCGATAACATTTTGATTGATCGTGATGGTCATATTAAATTGACAGACTTCGGCCTCTGCACTGGCTTCAGATGGACACATGATTCTAAGTACTATCAGAGTGGTAAGCAAACTCAAAATTTATTTTAGTTTATAGTAATGTTACTTATTTATGAAGTAAAATGCAAAATGGTATCACTAGATGGGAGCTGAAGATCTGGGTCTGGACTCTGTTGGATAAGCTTGGGTAAATCCTTTAGGCACTTAGGCTTACAAAATAAAAGAATTTTTTATTTGATTAATTCTAATTCACATTTTTGAGATAAGGCTCTTTACAAATTTTATTTTGAAATGTCAGATATGTTTTTAAAATGCCTGCCAGCTGGGCGTGGTGGCTCACACTTGTAATCCCAGCATTTAGGAGACTGAGAGAGGAAGATCTTGGTTCAAGGCCAGCCTCATGTACTTAGGCCCTTTGTAACTCAATGAGACCCTATTTCAAAATAAAGAAAAAAAAATAGGGCTGGGGGGTATAGCTCAGAGGTAGAATGCCCCTGGGTTCCATTCCCAGTACCGCAAAATAAATAAATAAATAAATAAATAAATAAATAAATAAATAAATAAATAAATAAATAAAGTCTGCTGCTCTGCTCTCAGACCCTTAGGACATCCAGGTTTTAAAGTCCTGTGGCTCCAGGCCTGGTCTCATTTGCTTCCTTGTGGGGCTCATGTGTATGCATATGTACCCCAGTGACTTGAAGAGTCCATGTAACTATTTTATGTATACACATGAATACTTAAATGCCAACATTTTCAATAATTTGATAAAATCTTTGTAGACACTCAAAAAATAAAAATAATGTCTGTGTAGGGGTTACTGGAGATTGCGCTCCACAGGCACTCCGCCTCTCCAGCCCTGTTTGTTTATTTTTGAAACGGGGCCTCCCTAGGTCACTGAGAGTCTTGCTACTTGCTGAGGCTATCCTTCAACCTGCAGTCGGCCTGGTGTGGTGACACACACCTGTAATTTCAGTACTTGGGAGGCTGACAGGATTGCAGGTTTGCAGCCTGCCTCAGCAGCTTAGGCCTTATGCAACTTAGTGACTGTTTCAATATAAAAAATAAAGGGCTGGGGTTATAGCTTGGAGGTAGAATATCCTGGGGTTCAATCCCCAGTACCACATACACCCAGAAACCAAAAACCTGCCATCCTGGTCTCATTGCAGGTGTGTACCACCACACTCACTTTAAAAAAATTTTTAAATGAAGCCTATATTCACCAAAATAAAAAGTACTTTAGAAACTCTAAACAATCACTTCCCTTCTTTCCTCCAGAGATAACCATTTTGTTAGAACTTCATAATTAGTTCTTTTTCTCTATACTTTTATAATATGTCCATATCCTTTAACAGTGTTATTTCATTTTGCCTGCTGTTAAACCTTTATTTAAATATGATCATTCCATATACTGTGTTGAGTTTTTTGTTGTTGTTGTTTAAGGTTTCTTCATGTTATTGCATATAAATTTTATTTTCACTGCTTTGTAGTATTTCATTGTGTGACTATTATGCAATTTGCTTAACCCCAAAAGTTTATGTAGCTGGGCATGATGACACATGCCTCTAATTCTGGTATTGGGGATGCTAAGACAGGAAGAACACAGGTTTGAGGCCAGCCTCAGCAACTTAGCAAGACCCCATTTTATTTTTTTTAATTTTTAAAAATTTTTTAATTTTTTTTGCGGGTTTGGGGATGGAACCCAGGGGCATTCGACCTCCGAGCTACACCCCCTGCCCTATTTTTTATTCTTTATTTTGAAACCGGGTCTCACCAAGTTGCAGAGGGCCTCACTAAGTAGCTGAGGCTGTCTGCGAACCGCGATCCTCCAGTCTCAGCCTCCCGAATGTTGGGATTACAAGTGTGTGCCACCACACCCGGCTAGCAAGACCCCATTTAAAAATAAAGAATAAAAATGGCTGGGGGTGCAGCTCAGAAGTAGAAAGCATTTATGTACATAGTTCTATGTGTTTAAGCTGGGTGTGGTGGCCCATGCTTGTAATCCAAGTTCTTTGGGAGGCAGAAATAGGCAGATCATAGGTTCGAGGATAGCCTCAATAAGTAGTAAGACCCTCATGAATCTAGTGAGACTTTGTTTCAAAATAAAAAATAGGGCTAGGGATGTAGTTGGGAGGTAGAATGCCCCTGGGTTTAAACCCTGTAAAGCGCGCGCACGCACACACGCGCGCACACACACACACACACACACACACACACACACACACTTTTTTTTTCACAGTTCTGGAGAAATTCAAAATTAAGATGTAGACAGGCTTCATTCCTCCTGTGGCCTCTGTCCTTGGTTTGCAGATGTCACCTTCTCTGTGTCCTCATATGGCTGTCCCTCTGTGGAACATACGTAATGTTACTTATGACTCAGATTGTCATTTGACATTGAGTAAATTGCTGAGCTTTCTGGTTTTCCTAGTGTACAACTTTTCCTATTGATATTTCAGAAAATTAGGCCTTAGTAATAAGCACCATCAGTGATAGGGCATAGTTCATGTTTCAGTTTGTTACAAAGGAGAACGTTGATTACCATTGGCTTTAGCTTTTCTCTTGTTTTCATAAAGTTTTTTCTTTCTTTCTCTTTACAGGAGACCATCCACGGCAAGATAGTATGGATTTCAGTAACGAGTGGGGTGACCCCTCCAACTGTCGATGTGGAGATAGACTAAAGCCATTGGAGCGAAGGGCTGCACGCCAGCATCAGCGATGTCTAGCACATTCTTTGGTTGGGACCCCTAATTACATTGCACCTGAAGTGTTGCTAAGAACAGGTAAAGCTGTATTTAATAAAAAATCTCAAAAGACCTTTGGACAAGCCAAAACCTAGAGTGGAATATGCCTTATTTTTCAGATTTATGATAAAAGTATTTTGAGCCTGGCGTGGTGGTGCATGCTTGTAATCCTAGCATTTGGGAGGCTGAGACAGGAGGATCCCAGTTCTCGGATAGCCTCAGCTACTTAGTGAGGCCCTCTGCAACTCAGTGAGAGAGACCTGGTTTCAAAATAAAGAATAAGAAATAGGGCAGGAGGTGTAGCTCGGAGGTTGAATGCCCCTGGGTTCCATCCCCAGACCTGCAAAAAAAAAAAAGAAAAAGTATTTATTTTGCAGTGTAAACTGATGATTTAATGTTGTTGGTTATATTCTGAGCATTTTAGAAGTGCTTATGAATAATTATAATTTTGGTATCTTTAGGATATACACAGTTATGTGATTGGTGGAGTGTTGGTGTTATTCTTTTTGAAATGTTGGTGGGACAACCTCCTTTCTTGGCACAGACACCATTAGAAACACAAATGAAGGTAAGATATACAACCTATACTAACAGAATTATCAGAGTCTCTAAACCATGAAACTTTATTAGTATAGGTCGAGTATCTGAAATGCTTGAGGCCAGAAGTGCTTTAGATTTTTAAAAATATTTCCATGTGAGCTAGGCGTGGTGGTGCACGCTTGTAATCCCAGTATTCGGGAGGCTGAGACCAGAGAATCGCGGTTCATGGACAGCCTCAGCTACTTAGTGCGGCCCTCTGCAACTCAGTGAGACCCAGTTTCAAAATAAAGAATTAAAAAAAAAAATAGGGCAGGGGGTGTAGTTCGGAGGTTGAATGCCCCTGGGTTCCATCCCTAGACCCGCCAAAAAAAAAAAAAAAAATATATATATATATATATATATATATATATATGGTACCCAAGTCCTAGGATGAAATTCATTTATGTTTCATGTACACCTTATACATAGAGCCTGAAGGCATTTTTTTAACAGTGATTTTAGAGCTGTTTTATGGGCTTTTGTTGTTTCGCTTAATTTGGTGCAGGATTGGGGATCAGACTCAGGATCTCATATGTGCTAGGCACGTGCTCTAGCACTGAGTTACATCCCCAGCCCCTGCACCTTCACTTTGACTATCACATGAGGTGAAGCATAGAATGCATTTGTGGCATCATGTCAACATTTTAAAAGTTTAGGGTTTTAGAGCATTCCAGATTTTGGGGTTTGGGGTTAGGGATTTTCAAACTGTACTTCACTTGGAGCATCTTAAAATGGAGTTGAAAGGTTAATTTATAAAGGTATATTAGCCCACTAACATTCCATGTATGACCTCTAATCCCCATCATCCCAATATTCCTGTCCTCACTCATACAACTATATATATATATATATATATATATATATATATATATATATATATATATATATAGAGAGAGAGAGAGAGAGAGAGAGAGAGAGAGAGAGTGTGTGTGTGTGTGTGTGTGTGTGTGTGTGTGTGTGTGTGTGTGTGTTGGGAGAGTCTCTTAGGGATTAAACCCTGGGGCATCTGCTGCTGAGCTACAATCCAGTCCTATTTTACTTTTTAAAATTTTGAAACAGGGTCTCAGTAGAGAGCCTCGCTAAGTTGCTGAGGCTGGCTGAGAACCTATGATCCTCCTGTCTCAATCTTCCAAGTACTGGGATTACAGGCCTGCACCACCACACCCAGGTCCTTATAAAGATCTTTAGGGTCTTTAGAAGATTTATTCCAGTTTACTCCTTGTTAGTCACCTGTATGACTTTCCATGTATATTCTAGCCCCAAATCACAAGCATACATCTGTATCTCTACTTGAAAATACCACTGGCACTTAATGAGAAACTGCCCACAATGTTTTGTTTGTTTGCTTGCTTGCTCTTAGGGGCAGGGGTAATGGGGAATTAAGCCACAGGCATTCTGCCTCCAAGCTCTACCCCCCAGCCCTATTTTATTTTTTATTTTGAGACAGGATCTAAGACAGGATGGTAAGTTGCTGAGGCTCGCCTTGAGCTTGTGATTCTCCTATTTCGGCCTCCCAAGTTCTAGGATTGCAGGTGTAGGCCACCATGCCCAGCAGCCTTGTTTTATAATAATTTCCTCTCATGATATCTAATCCAGTCCCATGAGAGCAACAACTCAAACTCACTCCTGCAAGATGGCATTATTATTATTTTTATGAAGGCCAAACCCTCATGGCCCATATAAATGCCTTTTTAAAAATAACATATGAGCCGGGTATGGTGGCTCACACTTGTAATTCCCAGCATTTGGGAGGCTGAGACAGTAGGATCATGGTTCGCGGACAGCCTCAGCTACTACTTAAGCCCTTTGCAACTCAGTGAGACCCTGTTTCAAAATAAAGAATAAAAGATAGGGCTGGGGGTGTAGCTCAGAGGTAGAATGCCCCTGGGTTCCATGCCCGGTACCGCAAAAAAAAAAAAAAATGTATTTATTAAAGTACTAGGGATTAAACCTCAGGCCTTGTACATACTAGGCACAGGGTTCACTACAGAGCTACATCCTCTGTCTTTTTTATGTATTTTGAAACAGCATCTCATTAAGTTGTCCAGTCTGGCCTCAAACATCAGTCCTCCTGCCTCAGCCTTGAAAATTGCTGGGGTTACTGGTGCACACCACCATGCCCTGCTTCAGATGTTTCTTTATAGGCCTTGCCATTTTAAACACTTTCATACTGGGGACCAAGCCTCATCATGTGTTTTGATGAGGCCAAACCAGAGTCAAACCATAGTAGTATGGGTTTCAGTCATTGAAGGACCTTTAACTATCCATATCTGCCAGGCATGGTGGCGTATGCTTGGAATCCCAGCACTTGGGAGGCTGAGACAGGAGGATCACTTTTTGAGGACAGCCTCAGCTACTTAGTGAGGCCCTTTGCAACTTGTGAGATCCTGTTTCAAAATCAATAATAAAAAATAGGGCTGTGGGTGTAGCTCGGAGATAGTATGTCCTTGGATTCCATGACTAGTACCACAAAAAAAGTAAATAAATAAATAAATAATAAAAAAAATCTACTTCCTTCTACCCTTGATTTATGTTAATGGGGAGGGGAAATTACTGGAGATTAAGCCCAGGGCCCTATTTTATTTTATTCTTTTAATTTTGAAACAGGTCCTCCATAATTTAACACATACTGTAGTCTCATATCCCTTGAGTAATGCATCATTTTTCTCTGACGCTTTCAGTAATTTTTGTCTTTAGTTTTCAGTATTGTAATCATGATGTATCTGGGCATGGATTTCTTATGGCTTATACTATTTGGTGTTAAGTATCCTAAGTTTGTTGGTTTATGTTTTCTATCATTTTGGAGAGTGTTTAGAGCTGTCTTTTTTTTTTTTTTTTTTTTTGTATTATTGGGGATTGAACCCAAGGGCATTATACCTCTGAGGTATACCTCTATCCCTATCAACCAGTTGTTGAGGCTGGCTGTGAATCTGAGATCCTCCTATCTCAACCTCCCAAGCTCTAGGATTACAGGCATGCACCACCATGCCCGGTTTAGGTATCATTTCTTACAATATTTTTGTGTAGCTGGGCGTGATGGCGCATGCTTGTAATCTCCGTACTTGGGAGGCATGGCACAGGTTCGAAGCCAGCCTCGCTGGCTTAAGAGACCCTGTTTCCAGATAGGTCTGGGAGTGTAGCCCAAAGGAAGAAGGGTTCCATCCCCAGTACCACACACAAAAATATATATTTTTTTTGTGTGCCACAAACTCTTTCCTTTTGAGACTCAGTGACAGGAATGTTAGACCTTCTGGTATATTACTACAGATTCCTGAGGTTCTATACATACATATATATTTTTTTTTCTTTTTTTTTTTTTTCTGTACTGGGGATGATGGAAACCAGAAGCATTCAATCTTCAAGCGACACCCCAGCCCTATTTTTTTGTTCTTTATCTTGAAACAGGGTCTCACTGAGTTGCAAAGGGCCTAAGTAGCCGAGGCTGGCTTCGAATCTGCGCAATCCTCCTGTCTCAGCCTCCTGAATGCTGGGATTACAAGCGTGAGCCACCATGCCCGGGTCTATACATATTTTAAATCCTTGTTCTCTCTGCAAAATTTTTTTCTTATTAATATCTTAAGTTCACTTACATTTTTCTCTGACATTTGCTATTATGCCTATCCACTTGAGTTCTGTTAGTTATTTTTCATTTCTAAAATTTCCATTTGGTATTTCTATATATCTTCACCTGCTTTGCTGACATGCTTTTTCTTTATTTCCAGGGTAGTCGCCATTATTTGTTTTTTATTTATTTTTATTTATTTGTTTATTTTTATTGTTATTTATTATTATAATGTTTTTTGTCAGATAATTCTACCATAGTGTCATTTCAACAGTATTGTCTTTTCCTGTGTGAGTTGAAATTTTCCTGATCGTTTGTATGCCACATAATTTTGGATTATATCAGGAGTTTTGAATATTATGTTATGAGCCTCTGGGTCTTATTTAAAGCCTTATGCATATTTTGTATTATTTAGGCAGGCATTAAAACCTGGTTAAATTCAGGCCACAAGTTCCATTGTATTTTCAATGTTTCATCCCAGAGCCTTTGTATAAAACTAGGCAGATTTCTCTCTGGGCTGTGGCATTTTCCTGGTTTAGTTCTCAAAGTCTCTGGTGTACTCTTTAGCATTAGATCCACATATGGTTTGAAGCATGACCCCAGCAGTTCATAAACAACTTTATGGGACTGATTTTAAATCTCCCTTTCCAATGTTCATAGAACTTTGCAGTTACCTAGGGCTCCCCTTCTCTGTTTTCTCATCAGAAAATGAGGTTTCGCTGGGTGTGGTGGTGCACCCTTGGAATTCCAACATTCCGGAGGCTGAGACAGAGAATCGCAGTTCACAGACAGCCTCAGCTATGTCGTGAGGCCCTTTGCAACTCAGTGAGACTGTGTTTCAAAATAAGGAATAAAAAGCCAGGTGTGGTGGCGCACGCTTGTAATCCCAGCATTTGGGAGGCTGAGCCCGGAGGATCACGGTTCTCACACAGCCTCAGCTACTTAGTGAGGCCCTCTGCAACTCAGTGAGACCCTGTTTCAAAATAAAGAATAAAAAATAGCGCTGGGGGTGTAGCTCAGAGGCAGAATGCCCCTGGGTCCCATCCCCAGTACCGCAAAAAAGAAAAGAAAAGGAGGCTTTATTTGCTCCCACTCTGCTATATATATATGTCTCATAATAACACCAGCATCCAAAGTAATGTAACAAGAGGACAGAGAGAAAACAAGCAACAGGACTTGAAACCATCTTCTTGGGACCCCATGCTAAGTGATCTTATTACTAACTGGAGGAAGGCATTCACTCAGTTTTAGGGACCTATGTGCCCTATGGTCACCTGTGTCTCTGCAGGAAACTCCTTTCAGGAAGTTCCCTGAGCCATAACTATGAGGGATTCTCCTGGCTCTATCACTTTCTCTCACTCAAATCTGGAACCTCACTATGACTTTTGTAGGAGATTTATTTATAGTGGTACCTACCATTGAACTGAAGGGGATTGTCCCTCCAAGCTACACCCCCAGTCCAATTTGTGTGTGTGTGTGTGTGTGTGTGTGTGTGTGTGTGTGTGTGTGTGGTGCTTGGGATGGAATCCAGGAGTATTCTACCTCTGAGCTACACCCCCAGCCTTATTTTTTTTGTATGTATGTATGTATGTATGTATGTATGTATGTATGTATGTGTGTATGTAGTTTTGTGTTACTGAGGGTGGAACCCAGAGGCTTTCTACCTCTGGGTTATACTCCCAGACCTATTTTCTATTTTATTTGGAAATAGGGTCTCACTAAGTAGCTGAGGCTGGCTTCAAACCTGTGCGATCCTCCTGTCTCAGCCTCCCAAGTGCGGGGATTACAAGCATACGCTAACACGCCGGGCTTTATTCTTTATTTTTAAATAGGGCCTAACTAAGTAGCTGAGGCTGGCCACCAACCTGTGATCCTCCTGTCTCAGCCTCCCAAGTACTGGGATTACAATCATGTGCCACCATGTCTGGCTCCAAATTTTTATTTTTATTTTGAAAAAGGGTCTCACTAAGTGGTAAGACTGTCCTTGATCCTGTGATTCTCCCGTCTCAGCCTCTCAAGTACTGGAATTACAAGTGTGGACCACCAAGCCCAAATTATCTTCTACTTTGAAACAGAGTGGGGTCTCACTAAGTTGTGGAGGGCCTCACTAAGTTGCTGAGGCTGCCCAAAATTCTAAGATCCTTCTGTCTCAGCTTCACAAGTTACTGGGATTCCAACACACTCAGCTCTTTAAGTTTTCTGAAGTTTGAGTATGATGTGCCCATGTGCAGTTTTCTGTGCAGTTATCTTGATTGGTATTCACTAAAGTCCTTGATGACATTTTGGGACATTACCTGTCATTCTCTTTTCTTTTCTTTTTTTTTTTTTTTTGGTGGTACTGGGGGTGGAACCCAGGAGCTTTTCTACCTCTGGGCTATACTCCTGGACCTATTTTATATTTTACTTAGAAACAGGTTCTCACTAAATTGCTGAGAGCCTCACTAAGTAGCTGAGGCTGGCTTCAAACCTGTGCGATCCTCCCGTCTCAGTCTCTCAAGGGGTGAGATTACAAGTGTACACCACCATGCCTGGCTCTCCCTCTCTGAGATTTTTCTTCTTTTCTCTTCATACTAGAGATTGAACCCAGGGGCATTCTACCTCTGGGTTATACTGTTAGCCTTGTTTTTTTTTTTTTTTTTAATTTATTTTGAAACAGGGTCTTGCTAAGTTGGGAAGGCCTCACTGATTAGCTGAGGCTGGCCACAAATCTGCTATCCTCCTGTCTCAGCATTCCAAGTACTGAGATTACAAGCATATACCACCATATACAACATGGAATTTTAATTGTTATGTATAAAATATTTGTTTGATATTGTCCTCTGTCTCTTATGCTTTATTATTTTTTCTCTCTGCTTTGGTTTAACATAATTTATACTGATTCATCTTTGAATTAACTCTTGATGTTTTTAGTATTTTTTTAATGTTAAACTAAAAGTTCCTAAATGTTCCTTATAATAAAAAGTAATAAAAATGAAAAATGTATCAAGCTAGTTGTATATTTTCATTTATCCTATCTAAAATAAGTGATGGAACAATATGACACTAATTATCTGAGGCTGGCTGAGAACCTATGATCCTCCTCTCTCAGCCTTCCTAATACTAGGATTACAGTTATGTGCCGCCATGTCCAGCTGGCTCCTCATTGCATTTTGTATAAAACCAGAACTTGGTCTTCTTGAACTTGTGCCAGGTAGTTTGCCAAGTACTGGGAAACACAAAGACAATCAAAACATGGATCCTAGAAGCCGGGCTTGGTGGCACACGCTTGTAATCCCAGCACTTCGGGAGACTGAGACTGGAGGATTGTGGTTCACAGACAGCCTTAGCTACTTAGACCCTCTGCAACTTAGTGAGACCCTGTTTCAAATTTAAAAGAATAAAAAATAGGGCAGAGGTTGTAGCTCGGAGGTTGAATATCCCTGGGTTCCATCCCCAGACCCGAAAAAAAAAATATTATGATAGAAGTAAATATATAGTATACGGGAGACAGAGTAGAAATAATGTAAGTAGCCTTCTGTGCCAGAGGGCTTAGCAGAGGAGGTAAAAACTTGTGAGCTTTGTGGTGTGAGTTTAAGTTGCCTGGGAAGGAGGGGTTAGGAGAAAAAATTATTTCCCAGCAGTGATTCATTATTAAATGTGTGGAGGGTAAAATGCCATGCAGTTTATTAAAAAAAATAAAGTAAGTCTTTTGTTATAAAACTTGGAGGAAATTTTCATCTTTCTTCTCTTCCCTCATAATTTTTTAAATTGTTTTTTAAAGGTTATCAACTGGCAGACATCTCTTCACATTCCTCCACAAGCTAAACTGAGTCCTGAAGCCTCTGATCTGATCATTAAACTTTGTCGAGGTCCAGAAGATCGTTTAGGCAAGAATGGTGCTGATGAAATAAAAGCTCACCCATTTTTTAAAACAATTGATTTCTCCAGTGATCTGAGACAGCAGTCAGCTTCATATATTCCTAAAATTACACATCCAACAGATACATCAAATTTTGATCCTGTTGATCCTGATAAGTTATGGAGTGATGATAATGAGGAAGAAAATGTAAATGACACTCTCAACGGATGGTATAAAAACGGAAAGCACCCTGAACATGCTTTCTATGAATTTACTTTTCGGAGGTTTTTTGATGACAATGGCTACCCATATAATTACCCAAAGCCTATTGAATATGACTACATTAATTCACAAGGCTTAGATCAACAGTCGGATGAAGATGATCAACATACAGGTTCAGAGATCAAAAATCGTGATCTAGTATATGTGTAACACACTAAGAAATAATTGTTATGAGAATTTCAAAAAGGCCTGAAATGCGGGATTTTTTTTAAGTTTTGAGAGTAAAATTATGCAAATGTGGCAGAGCTTTGTGTATATGCTCTGTATATAATATTTTATTTTCCTAAATTATGGAAAATCCTTTTAAAATGTTAATTTATTCCAGCCTTTTTAATCAGTAATTTAGAAAAAAAATTGTTAGAAGGAAAGTAAGTTATGAACTGAATATTATACTCAGTTCTTGGTACTTAAAGTACTTAAAGTAAAAATAGTGCTTTGTTTAAAAGGAGAGGCCTGATATCTATTTGTATATATGCTAAATAATTTTTAAATTGAAAAGTTTTTGAAAGACAGTTTTAGTTTGATCTTGCTTTAACCAAATATGAAAGATACGCATATTTACAGAACTCTTTTTATCCCCACCCCATAACCTTTTTTTTTTTTTTGGTATAGAATAAGCTAGAGAAATTAAGCCATCATTTTGGGGAATGTTCCTAGCCTAAGGATAATCTATATAAGTCATATCCTGGAACTAAGAAATACAGGGTGGAAATAGTCAGTATGTTCATCCGAAGGAAAATTATACAATTTGTCTTTTTTCTCCCCTCTGTGAAATATTTAATCTTCTGGCATTTTATCTCAATAATTACTGGCTTTAAAAGAAGGCATAGTACTACTACTTTTTTTCCATATTGGTATTAATGCTGCTTCCAGTTAAAGGGGGAAAAAGTTACCATAAACCAAAATTTTCAAATAGTAAAAGCTATGATCTTTCATACTTTTATTTTGAAATAAAATTTTTCCATTCTCCTAAGCATAGGAATTATTTACAGTTTATATGAAACTTTGATTAGAAATGATTAGTTGTTACTCACTAAAAAGTACTTTTTGCAGGGGCTGAAGATATAACTCAGTGGTAAAGGCCTGCCTTCCTAGCATGTACCAGGTCCTGGGTTAAATCCCCAGCACTGCACACAAGAAAGTACTTTTTCTATGTAGTGATTAGTCTTGATTATGTCATCAAAGCTATTGGTTTCTTCTTTCAGAACAGTGGTACAAATACAGATTATTATTGACAAATGAAAATGTGACTCTGGCAATATTTTAAATTGAGGGCAGATTAACTGGTGAAAATATAATTATTAACTCTTGAGATTGCGATTAGTAATTGGGAAAAGTTACATAGTGGTCTTAGTAGAAAATTCAGCTCCATCTAACTTATTTAAGGTTAGTAGTATGTTTTTCAACATGTTTATGTAATGTTGAGGCTCTAAGGAAGAATTGTAGTTTCATACCAAAATACATAGAAATGATCTTTTAGGAAGAGGAGTTGGGCTCTGTCCTGCCCTTAGTAATGTGTTGACTTTTCTTAAGCTTCATTGATATACAGTTGTGTTATCAAAACTTAATGTCCATATTTTAGTGATCCAGAATTTCAGCTTTCCTCATATAAAAGGTAATGGAAACCATATCTATATGTATATGTATATATACATACACACATGTGGTTTATGTATATTTATAAATTAAAGTTGTTCCAGTTGGATTGGGGCAGAGGGGGAAAACATTTGTTACTTGACACTTCCCACCTTTCTATAGGTGGTCCTTTCAGAGCTCAGCTTGCAAACCATTGCCTATGATTGTGGATCTTTTGGGTCACTGGCTCTTTTGAGAATCTAGTAAAGGGCCTAGATTCTGGTCCCAGAAAAAAAAAATGCACACCAATGAATACATATAAAATGTTTTAGTCAGTTTTAGATTCTGGACAGGATGAAACCTGTCACAAACTAGGTTAAATACCTCCGTAGTGTAAAAAAAACTGACATGTTAAAATAAGAACTTTGCTTTTAACTTACTGATGAGTACTCGGATTAGCACATCTTGTATAAGTACTGGTAATTTGTGATGGTAAATGTCTGTAGCGTGTGGTAAGGTGACTCTATGAATGCCTCTCTTTTGCTGGTACAACACTAAGGAGTTTAAAACATGCCATACTGAGGGCACTAAAATGTTTGGCTTTTAATCAGAGAAGTGTAAGAAAATGTATTAAAATGCAGTCTTCACTTAATGGAATATTTGGTCTAGTTCTATAAAAATCCTATGCAAAACTAGTTAAAGAATTCTTAGTTTGGTACTCACATTTATAAGATAACCCTCTTATCCTTTGAGCTTTTTCAGGCAGATATATTTAAATTTTCATTTAATGTTTTACTTCTGGACTGTGGTGCAATACAGTAGAAAACCAACTTTGTTACATTTACATGGTAGAAAAACTAAGGTGCTGACTCTCCCTCTCTCCCCACGAGATCCGTACTGCCCTTTTCCCCAAATATAACAGACACTGTGCTTTTTATATTAGTCTTTTAAAATTTCTTCTGACATAAGTTTTTTGTGCTTGTCTGAAGCAGTATACAAGCCTTTGGTATCACAGTTTTAATACTTTAGGTGTACTTATTAGCTATCTTGTTATTTCTGCACTACATCTAGTTCCTCCAGTGTAGAATATGGTGCTCCCTAATCAAAATGATGAGAACAATATAAAAAATCTGGATACTCTCAATTGAAATGGAGTGAAAACATTGGTTTTACATGTTGTCATTTTTAATTTTCTCTTAACAAAATGCTGTCTTTCTTATACTTACCCCTTTTATGCATATCAATAGTATTTATAAAATGTGTTCTATAATTATGTAATTGTAGATACTGTTAAGTATTATCCAGTGACATTCTAAGGCAGGCCCTATTGCTGTATCTTTTATACATTTTTTATTTGTAATAGAACTATAGAATGTATGACTAAGAAGTCACTTTGAGATTGACTTTTTAAAAAAGTTATTATCTTCTGCTGTTGCAAAGTGCAAAACTGTGAGTGGAAATATTTTATTCTGACTTAATAATATGTTAGAAATTAGAGAATACAGTGGGAGGATTTTTAGATACTGCTGCTGCTGTTACCCAAGGTACTTTAGAAATTTTTCTTTAATAAACAAAATAAAACATCCCTTTGGTATTTAAAGTGAACATTTAGCCTGTTTGTTTTAATCTGAAGAAAAAGTAATTTGGGTCAACATATTGGTATATTTGTAAAGCCTTAATATATCCCTTTATGGAAGGCACTACACAGTTTACTTTTATATTGTATTGTGTATATACGTATTTTGTATTCAAATGAAATCAATGGCAACATTACAGTTTTATAAAATAATGCTTTGTTAGAAAAAGGAATTACAGCTTTGCAATATAACTAAATTGTTTTGCATACTTCTGAATGTAACAGAATAATCAGCCTTTGTTTTTAATGACTTTTATTTGTATTTTCCCAATCATTTCCTCTAGTGTAATGTTTGCTGGGATAATAAAAAAATTTTCAAGTCTTTCAATTATGTGTGGAAAGGTGATACTTAAGCTGCTTAGGTATGTTATTTTTTTCATTTAGAAATTTATTTTAAGCTGGGTGTGGTGGCACACACTTGTAATCCCAGCATTCTGGAGGCTGAAACAGGAGGATTGCAGGTTCAAGGCCACCAGCCTCAACGACTTAGTGAGGCCCTCCACTACTTAGTGAGAAATAAGTGGCAAAATAAAGAATGCTGGGATTACAATAATACGCCACCATGCCTGTTTTAAAATAAAGAATAAAGAGCCGGGCGTGGAGGTACCCGCTTGTAATCCCTGTGCTTGGGAGGCTGAGATAGGAGGATCTTGCAGGTTCGAAGCCAGCCTTAGCAGCTTAGTGAGGCTTTCAGCAACTTAGTGAGACTGTTTTCCAAATAAAATATAAAATAGGTCTAGGAGTATAGGCCGGAGGTAGAAAAGCCCCTGGGTTCCACCTCCAGTACCACCAAAAAAAAAAAAGGCTTCCTTCAGATTTTCAGCTTAAAACTTTTTCATTGTTAAAGTCTACATTTAGCCAGGCATGGTGGCTCATGATTGTAATCCCAGCATTCAGGAGGCTGAAACAGGAGGACAGCCTCAGCTGTTCGTGGACAGCCTCAGCTACTTAGGCCCTCTACGACTCAGTGAGACCCTGTTTCAAAATAAAGAATAAAGGAAAAGGGCTGGGAGTGTAGTTGGGAGGTAGAATGCCCTGGGTTTCATTCCCAGTAACACACATACACAAAAAGGTCTACACTTAATATTATTTAAATATACAACTTTTAAAGTATGAAATCTCTAATGTTTTCCTTTATCACATGAAATGCTTACCAGGTCAAAAAATATGTAGATGTTGTATCTTACCTCTACCTCACATGAACATGAAATACTAGGATTTCTTCCTCTTTTCAGGCATTCCCATCGTTCTTGTCTTCTTTTATAGCAGTTTTGTATCTCCTTGTAAATCTGTTTTTTATCTACATGAAGCTGTTACATATTACTTAACTGACCTAAACTGCATTATTCATATATTCATTTTACTGTATCATGGACCACTTCTGGCATGCCTGAAGTTGTGAGTACACGTTACTGTGTCCCCCTGCCCCACAAATGAGTGTCTATGTGTGAAGGCAGAGCGACCGCTGCCTTCAGGAAGCATAGGCAGTTACTGTTTCCAGGATCCAATCTCCTTCCTTTCAATAAGAGTTACCCAGAGATCTTGAACATTTTGCTGGACTCAGAATCTGGACAGCTGGGTTTTCCCCTGGGGAGGAAAGGAGTTTGCTCTGCCACAAGAAAAGTTCTCATACCTCGTTCCCGAGTGACAGAATAATGACGGGCAACTCTTGTCCCCCAGTGTCCATTCTGCCCTTGTACTAAGCCCCCATCCTCCAAGCCTCAGTTGCCCCACCGAGTCCCTGTTTCTTATATTCCATTGTGTTTGTTTCTATTTATGTTTTTGTTTTTTGCGGTACTGGGGATGGAATCCAGGGGCATTCTACCTCCAAATACACTTGCAGCCTATTTTTTATTTTGAAACAGGGTCTCACTGTGTTGCAAAGGGCCTCACTAAGTAGCTGAGGCTGTCCGCAAACTCCGATCCTCATGTTTCAGCCTCCCAAATGCTGGGATTACAAGTGTGCACCACCACACCCAGCTTATTTCCTTACTTGATGTAGATGTAGCCTATATAAAAGATAATTTTAGATACTGCTTCTAGTACAACCAAGTCAGCTCTTTTTTTTTTTTTTTTTGTGGTACTGGAGGTGGAACCCAGAAGCTTTCTACCTCCGGGCTAAACCCCCAGACCTATTTTATACTTTATTTGGAAACAGGGTCTCACTAAGTTGCTGGGAGCCTCACTAAGTAGCTGAGGCTGGCTTCGAACCTGTGCAATCCTCCTGTCTCAGCCTCCCAAGCGCAGGGATTACAAGCGTGCACCACCACGCCCGGCCCAAGTCAGCTCTTAATGGATTTACTCTATTACATATAGCATCTATAAACTCCAGGAAAAAGGCAAAAACAACTACTCAAAGATCCTGGAGTGGAACTAATACCAGGCCAGTTCTGGAGGGCAGATGAAACAACATGAGTTAATTTTCCTCCTTTGATGACCTCTTGCCTAAGAAAGGCCCAAATCTCTGGCAGAATCTTGAACCATGTATGTGCAAGAAAGAATCCAAACATCCTAAGAATAAAAGAACCAAACTGACATTTGAGGTGCTCTTCAAGAAAAAAGGATCCAAGCCAAGTTACCATAGTGTTCAACAAAAGAAAAACACCTACAGAGACATCACAGGATACAGAGTATCTACAATGCCCAGGATACAATTCAAATTATCTGATACTATAAAGAATCCTTCCTTCCTTCCTTCCTCCCTCCCTTCCTTCCTTCCTTCCCCTCTCTTTTCTTTCTTTCCTTCCTTCCTTTCTGGGTCTAGGGATGGAACCCAGGGGCATTCAACCTCTGAGCTACACCCCCTGCCCTACTTTTTATTCTTTATTTTGAAGCCGGGTCTAAGTTGCAGGTGGCCTCACTAAGTAGCTGAGGTAGTCCACAAATCACCATCCTCTGGTCTCAGCCTCCCAAATGCTGGGATTACATGTATGTGCCACCATACCTGGCTGTGTAGTCATTTTTCTTGTCCGTGGTCAAATTATCCTCAACATCTTGTTAAGTTCCATGGGGCTTTTTGACTAAACATACCACCATTGTTTGGTTTCTGTTTGAATCATTTTTTAGTAGATTAGGTTTCTGTTCCCCAGGGTAACTGAGTATGGAAGGAATGGCTCTTAATCTCCAAATTCTGGGTTTACTGACTTAAAAATGGGTGCTGTGATTTCAACATCTGATACCTTTCCTGAACTAATTTTTTAAAAACTCTTAGGGGTTCCAAAAGGGTCAGTTAATTGCTTTCCAGGAGATATTTCTGTAGCTGACTCAAAAAGCCTTTAGACCTAAATTCCTTCCTACTCATTAAAAAAAAAAAAAACACAGGTTTTTTTTTTTTTTTTTTGGTGGTACTTGGGGTGGAACCCAGAGGCTTTCTACTTCTGGACTACACTCCCAGACCTATTTTATACTTTATTTGGAAACAGGGTCTCACTAAGTTGCCGAGAGCCTCACTAAGTAGCTGAGGCTGGCTTCGAACCTGCGCAATCCTCCTGTCTCAGCCTCCCAAGAGCGGGGATTACAAGCATGCACCACCACGCCCAGCTAGAGTTTGTTGAACTGAAGGAATAAATGACTTAAAGCAAAAAGAAATAAAATATAACTATTCTAGTGGAGGCTGACTCCAAGATCCTATTTCCAACATCTGGACTTGGCAGTCAAGGTCATTATAACAACTCTTTTAACTATGTATTGTAAAGAAAAATATTCTAAAAAATATGAATATAGGAAATCTCAGCAAGGAAGTAGAGACTACAAGAAATAACCAAACTAGGCATGTCACTCAGGGGTAGACTGCGTGCCTGGCATGCATGGGGCCTTGGGTTTGACTCCCTATCACTACAAAAAGTAAATGAAGCCAGGCGTGGTGGCACACGCTTGTAGTCCCAGCACTTGGGAGGCTGAGACAGGAGGATCGCGCAGGTTCGAAGCCAGCCTCAGCTACGTAGTGAGGCTCTCGGCAACTTAGTGAGACCCTGTTTCCAAATAAAGTATAAAATAGGTCTGGGAGTGTAGCCTGGAAGTAGAAAGCCCTAGGTTCCACCCCCAGTGCCACCAAATAAATAAATAAATAAATAAATAAATAAATAAATAACCAAAAGGAATTTGAAAATAATATCTGATGGGCTTGAGAGAATAAAGATGACAGGAAAGATTAAATGAAAAGAACCAAATTATCCAATTTGAAGAAATTATCCAGTTTAAGGCTGGAGTTATACTTAGTGCACTAGGTCCTGGATTTCACTTGTCCCCAGCATTGCAAAAGGAAAAAAGAGTAATCCAGGCATAGTTGTGAATGCTTGTAATCCTAGTATGTGGGAGGCTGAGACAGGAAGATCACAGGCTTGAGGGAAGCCTCAGCAATTTAGTGAACTCCTGTTTCAAAATAAAAAATAAGCTAGGTGTTGTGGCCCACAACTATAGTCCCAGTATTTAGGACGCTGAGACAGTAGGATCAAGCTATGCTAGCCTCAGCAACTTAGCAAGGCCCTCCACAACTCAACAGACCCTGTTTGAAAAAATAAAATAGGGTGGGCGTTGGTGGCACACGCTTGTAATCCCAGCATTCCAGAGGCTGAGACCAGAGGATCGTGGTTCGCAGACAGCCTCAGCTACTTAGTGAGGCCCTCTGCAACTTAGTGAGACCCTGTTTCAAAATAAAGAATAAAAACTAGGGTAGGAGGGTATAGCTCGGAGGTCAAATGCCTCTGGGTTTCATCTCCAGATCCGTAAATAAATAGAAAGAAAGAAAGAAAGAAAGAAAGAAAGAAAGAAAGAAAGAAAGAAAGAAGAAATAGGGTCGGAGTGTAGCTCAGAGGTAGAATGCCTTTGGGTTCAATCCCTAGTACCACACACAAAAAGTAAAATAGAGCCAGGCTTGGTGGTGCAAGCTTTTAACTCCAGCATTTGGGAGGCTGCGACAGGAGGATAGCGGTTTGCGGCCAGCCTCAGCTACTTAGGCCCTGTTTCAAAATACAGAATAAAAAATAGGGCTGGAGGTGTAGCTTGGAGATAGAATGCCCCTGGTTTCCCTCCCCAGTACTGCAAAAAAAAAGTAAAACAGAAAATAAAATCAATAAAATAGGACTGAGAATGTAATTGAGAAGAAAAATGACCCTGTTTTCGGTCCCTAGTACCACCCAAAAGAAAATTAACAAAAGGTTAACCTGTAACTGTAAGACCCCCGCCGAGGGGAGACCCTCAATCAGCCTCGGGATAAGCGACGACAGCAAGAACACACGAGAAACTTTAATTTCCTTGATGCAAAAGTAAAAGGTAAAAGGTTTATTAAGGAGCTAGTGCACTGGGGCCGACTTGTATAGGAGTTCGGCCCCGAGCCACTGAAACTGAGGGTATTTATAGGGAAAAGACCATTAGTTAGGGGGTTTTGGGCTAAATTGCATGCGTATACAGAAAATTACAGAATCATTTGAAAAGTACATTCTGTAGTCAAGTGTTAGATAAAATACCAGGTGCAGTCAGTAAGCTCCCGGGTCAAGGCGCTCTGGCCCAGACAGTATAGATAAGATGGGGTGGGCTTATCGCATATCTTACATCCCTAAGCTGTAAGCTGCAGTAAAATATACTTTTTCTTTTTAACTATTAGCTGGCTGTTTTAACTATTAGCTAGCTGCTAGGGGCTTATGATTTTTCTTCTAAATGGAGCCTTTCATAACATACACATAATTGGTATACCTCGACCGGGCGTGGTGGCGCACGCTTGAAATCCCTGTGCTTGGGAGGCGGAGACAGGAAGATCACACAGGTTCGAAGCCAGCCGCGCTGGCTTAAGAGACCCTGTTTCCAAATAAAAATATAAAATAGGTCTGGGAGTGTAATCCGGAGGTAGAAGGGTTTCCAGGAACCCCAGTACCACAATGATGATGATGATGATGATGATGATGATGATGATGATAATAAGTATACCTCTCTCTCAGTAGGAAAATGAAACAGGAAAAAAAAGGAGTCTTTGGCCCCAAACATGATGGACATAAATTTACAGATTCAAGCAACTGAAAATCTACAACAATCCACAACACAGGATAAAGATGACCACAGAAAAGCACCTTTGGTAGCCAAGAAAATGAAACCCAGTGTTTGGTGGAAAGTACAACAGATAGCCAGGTGCAGTGGCACATGCCTTTAATCCCAGTAATTGGGAGGCCAGACAGGAGGACTGCAGATCTGAGTCCAACCTCGGCAGCTTCCTGAGACCCTGTCTCAACATTTAAAAAAGGGGCTGGAGGGGTAGCTCAGCGGTAGAATGCCTCTGGGTTCAATCCCCTGTACCAAAGTAGTAGTAGTAGTAGTAAGGCTGGGCTATAGCTCAGAACTAATGCCTCTCTGGGTTCAATCCTCAGTACAAAAATGATGATGATGGCGGTTCGTGGCCAGCTTCAGCTGTTTCAAAATACAGAATAAAAAATAGGGCTAGGGCTGTAGCTAATAGGTAGAATAACCCTGGGCTCAATCCCCAGTAAAACACACCCCTACACAGAGAGAATAATTAATAGCCTCTGCTGCTGTGCTCTGAATCCATCCTGTTTGTACCTAGGCTTCACTGGTTTCAAGGCCAGCAGGGACACTGAGACCCATTGTTACAAGATTCCTCTGAAGGGAGCTTTGACTGGAAAACTCCCCACTGGCCTTGCCAAGTCCTTAGAACAGTCCTGCAATCCAGAGCTTCTGCTGCCCAGCCTTTCTTTCTAGTTTATTTTTTTGCTACATCTTGCCTCAGCCTCCAGAGTAGCAGGCATTACAGGCCTAGGCCACCATGCCCGGGTTGATGAGCATTGTGCGGGTGCTATGTGTGCGTTTTACTGGGGACTGAACCAAGGGGCATGCTACCTACAAGGTATGCCCCAGCCCTTTATATTTTTTATTTTGAAGCGAGTTTTCTCTAGGTTGTTGAGAGTTTCACTAAAGTGGTGAAGCTGGTCTCAAACTTACAATAAGGAAACTTATTTCATGTTGGGATTACAGGCGTGTGCCACCACACCCAGCTTTATAAGACTTTAACCCCCATGAAACATTCGTTTTTCTTGTCCGTTGTATACTGGAACATAGTAGATGCCCCCAAACTGATAACTGAATGGATGTTACTTCCCCTTAATTATTATTTTTTTTTTGTTTTTTTTTTTTGTGGGTCTGGGGATAGAACCCAGGGGCATTTGACCTCCGAGCTACACCCCCTGCCCTATTTTTTATTCTTTATTTTGAAACCGCGTTTCACTGAGTTGCAGAGGGCCTAAGTAGCGGAGGCTGTCCAGGAACCGCGATCCTCCAGGTCTCAGCCTCCCAAATGCTGGGATTACAAGTGTGCGCCACCACGCCCGGCTCCCTTAATTATTTTTATATAACTAGGCATTAACTGTCTGGGAAAATTTTTTTTAAGCAAAGCTTTATTTATTTATTTATTTTGTGGTACTAGAGGTGGAACCTAGGAGCTTTTCTACCTCCGGGCTATACTCCCAGACCTATTTTATACTTTATTTGGAAACAGGGTCTCACCAAGTTGCTGAGAGCCTCACTCAGTAGCTGAGTCTGGCTTCGAACCTGTGCGATTCTCCGAAGCGCTAGGATTACAAGCTTGCGCCACCACGCCAGGCGTTTGGGAAGTTTTAAATTAAAATTTAATTACCATGCCCTCTTAAAAGCAAACGTGTATTAAATGCCTTCATCCTACTCCAGGGGGCGGTAGAGGATGGAGAGGGAGTCTTGAAGCAGGGCCAGTATCACTGTTCTGTAGATAACTGTAATTCGCGAAACATCGTAACTGTACTTGTCTGGTTATATTAAAACGATGACAAAAAAATGAAAAAATACAATTCCGCCAGCAGCGTATCCCAGTGTCTTTGTTTACGTCCAATTTTATCCCTGTTACTCCGCGACAGGGGCCCCAGTTGGTCTATTCGGTCTACTAGGTTCTAAAACAGGGTTTGTCATAAACGAAATGCTTGACCCTTGACACGCACGTGTAAAATAGACATTCTGACTTCCTAACCTTCGAGGAATCTATTAAAAGTCAAACCGGAGGAAAAGAGAGCAAGCGCTCGGGTAAAAGTTACCGAGATACTCCAGCTGGTTACCAATGAAGGTCTTCACCGCGCCGCCCTTCTGCACCCGCCTCGGCACGGGAGCGCGGCCGATTGCGCAGGCGCGACCGGGCCCCAGGCCACGCCCCTCCGCCCCGCCCGGCGCGCGCACGCCGCTCGGCGTCCTCGCTCCCGGGGCGTCGCCGCGCGTGCGCAGAAACACCCGGACGGCCCCCAGCACCGGAAGTGGCCTTGGAGGATTTGCCTTCAAATTCTGGACGAGCAGAGGCGGCGCCGGTGGGTGGTGTCGGTTGACCCCGACGGGACCCGCGCGGGGAGCCGGGGCGGACGGCGGGGCAGTGTTCGCTTCCTTCCTCGGTGCCCGGAGCCCGCTCGGCCCTTCCTCCGCCCAGCGGCGGGTGGCTTTCGAGGCGCCGGGGACACGGTAGGTGAGCTGTGGCGACGCTCGACCCCGCGGCCGAGCCGCCGAGGACTCGGGAGCCGGCTGAGATGGGAGCCGCTGCTCGCACTGCCCGAGCTCGCCTGTGCCCGCGCCGAGGTCTTGGGTCCTTGCAGCCGTCGCTGACACCTGTGGCTCAGGTGACAGACCCCCACCTGAGGAATCCCAACCCGCCGGGGATTTGTGGGGGGCTGCTGTCCATCCATCGCTAAGCCTTTTTTAGAGAAGTCACCGGCCTAGAGAAAGTGTTCCAAGTTCTCTTTTTGGAGTAGTCCTCTCCAGGATCGGTCCACGCTCCGTACAGCGAAACTCTCACCCTGAAAAGTCCCCAAAGCTTTGACATTGGGATTCAGCTTTCTTTCTAACAGTTTGTTTTCGTAGTGTGATATTGTTTCTTTGTCTTTTGCTTTTTTTTGGTATTGGGGATTGAACCCAGAAGCATTCTACCTCCAAGCTACACCCCCAGCCCTTTTTATTTTTTTGTTTTGAAGCACGGTCTCACTAAGTTGCTGAGTGTATTGCTGAATTGTTGAGACTGGCCTCGAACCTGTGATCCTCCTTTCTCAGCCTCTGAAATACTGGGATGACAGGCGTGCATCACTACTCCGGGCTAGGATATTATTTCTTATTTAGATTATTGTAGAACTCGGCATCCTTAGGGAGGCTTATGGCTCTTTTTGTTTAATTAGTTAGAAACGTTTAGAAAATCCCTCTCGAGGCATTTTTTCATCCACATTATTTAATAACAAAGTAGATAAAAGTGGATCTGAAGCAGGACGTGCTGGCACATACCTATAATTCCAGTACTTGGAAGGCTGAGATAGGATTGCACATTCCAGATCAGCCTTAGCAATTAAGACCTTCAGCGTCTTAGCAAGACCATGTTTCAATGTTTCAAAATAAAAAATAAAGTAGAGCTAGGGGTGTAGTTCAGAGATCTGACATTTCTGGGATCAATTTCTAGTGAGAGAGAGAGAGAGAGAGAGAGAGAGAGAGAGAGAGAGAGAGAGAGAAGAAGAAGAAGAAGAAGAAGAAGAAGAAGAAGAAGAAGAAGAAGAAGAAGAAGAAGAAGAAGAGGAGAGAAAAAGAGATGGATCTATAAATGTCTCATGCTCTTGTGTGTGTGCGCCTGTGTGTATGTGGGGGGGGTGTACTAGGAATTGAACCCAGGAATGCTCTACCGCTGAGCTACATCCCCAACCCTTTTCTTTAAAATCATTTTTTTCTTTTTTTTTTTTTTTTTTTTTTTTTGGTGGTACTGGGGTTCCTGGAAACCCTTCTACCTTCGGGTTACACTCTCAGACCTGTTTCATATTTTTATTTGGAAACAGGGTCTCTTAAAGCAGCGCAGCTGGCTTCGAACCTGCTCGATCCTCTTGTCTCCGCCTCCCAAGCGCAGGGATTACAAGCCTGTGCCACCACCTGCCCGGCTTAAAATCATTATTTTTGAAATCAGGTCTCATAAATTGCTGAGACTGGCCTCAGATTTAGGATCCTCCTGTCTCAGCCATCCAAGTACCTGGATTATAGGCATGCACCACTAAGCCAAGCTTAAGTTCCTCTTTTAACTGTGAAGTGCCACTTTTATATTAGTTACTAACTTCCAATAGCACTCTCTTGAAAGCACCCATTTACACCTTCTTCGTAGTTAGTGCTGAAAACATTTCTGATATTTTAGAATGTGTGCAATAGATCTTTGCCACATAATCACAAATTCACAGTTTGTATAAAGGAATATTCTTGTAATGTTTATACAGGCCTAAGTGTCACAATATATAACCCTGTTTTCCTCTATGAAGGAGTGTTTTCATTTTTTATTTTATTTGCGGATCTGGGGATGAAACCCAGAGGCATTCGACCTCCAAGCTACACCCCTGCCCTGCTTTTTGTTCTTTATTTCGAAACAGGGTCTCACTAAGTTATGGAAGGCCTCACTAAGTAGCTGAGGCTGTCCAGCAATCCTCTGGTCTCAGCCTCCCAAATGCTGGGATTACAAGCGTTCACCACCACGCCCAGCTGAGATTTTTTTAAATCAGTGAGTTTTTTTTTTCTTTTATAATATTTTATTTTGATTTATTTTCTTTTTTAATTTTTTAATTTTATTTTTATTGGTGCATTGTAATCATACATCACATTGGAATACAAGACTTGAGAGGATATACAAGCACACATCATCCAATTAGCCCTCATCCAGTCCCCATCCCATTCCCTCCCCCTCCCTCCATCCCATGCTTGTTTGGTGATTAACTTTGATACATTTGTTTATGTACCTCCTGCTTTTTAAAGAGGCTCCATCCTCCCATATTCCATACCCTCTGATTGGTCACCTTAATTGCTTCACTATAGGGCCCTTTCTATAGCTCAACCACTTCCTGTTGCCCCTTCCCTCCTAGTAATTGCTGATTAGGGGAAGCATCTGGTTTTTATTTTCTGTGATATTTCTCTGTGCATGCCGCGTTGCAAGTACCGATCCCACTCTTGATGGCCCCAGTAGTAGACTGGCTACCTGGTGGACTGATCCAGACCTTGCTGGCTCAAGCAGCGGCCTTGCCCATGGGAGGCCCCGATTCTGGTATCTTTGGCCCCGACACTGGCCTAACCCCTCAGCTGGCTCCGATCCTGGCCTCAGTGGCCCCAGCACTGGCCTAGCCTCAAGGCAGGCTCTGATCCCGGCCTCAGAGGCCTCAGTAGCAGCCTTGCCTCACAGCAGGCTCCGATGCCAGCCACTGGCCCCGGATCGACCTAACCCCTAGGCAGGCTCTGATCCTGGCCTCGGAGGCCCCAGCACTGGCCTTGCCTCATGGTAGGCTCCGATCCCGGCCTTGCTGGCCCCGGCATCAGCCTAACCCCTCGGCAGGCTCCGATCCCGGCCTCGCAGGCCCCAGCACCGGCCTAACCTCTTGGCAGGCTCCGATCCCAGCCTCGGAGGCCTCAGTAGCGGCCTTGCCTCACGGCAGGCTCCAATGTCGGCCGCTAGTCCCGGCACTGGTCTAACCCCTCAGCAGGCTCCAGTCCCGGCCTCGGAGGCCCCAGTAGTGGCTTTGCCTCACGGCAGGCTCCGATCCCGGCTTCACTGGCCCCAGCACCGGCCTAACCCCTCAGCAGGCTCCAATCCCGGCTTCACTGGCCCTAGCACCGGCCTAACCCCTCAGCAGGCTCCAATCCCGGCTTCACTGGCCCCAGCACTGGCCTAACCCCTCAGCAGGCTCCAATCCCGGCCCTGGAGGCTCCAGCACCGGCCTTGCCTGTCCAATCCCAGCTTTGCTCTGTCCGTCGCTGGCCTCACTCCTCGGCAGGCTCCAATCCGAGCACCCTCTTCGCCCAGCCATTTGTCTCACATTCTCGGTGCATGGTGGTAGTATTCTGCCTTTGGGGTTATTACTTAAAAGGTTCCAGATGTAATGCATCAGATCTCTGCCTCCCCTAAGTACTGGCCACTGCCATTGTCACTGCCTCCACCATTTCAAATCTTTCCCAAGCTCTTTTTCCACTCTCCATGTTGTCCAGTGTTCCTAAGCATGCGTGACAGTAGCATTTGACATTTGGTATAGTTTCTCCAAAAAATAAGGTTGGTAGGATCTGATTTCTGCTTCTCCTGAATACAAGTCTCCACCGCCATCACAGAGACCGCTTTCAACACCGCCTTTCTCCTTGGTCACCGCTAAACTCTCTCCTTACAGGTTATGTCCAAGATTCTTAACAATGTAGAGAAGAAGCAGTCCTCCTTCACGGGGAATTTTTCCAAAAGTTCCAGTTCATTTGGATAAGTTTTGTCTGCATCTCCAGTATCCTGGCAATCGCCATGGCCTTCTTGACCCCTCTCCGATATATTTCTTTTTTTTTTTTCTTTTTCTTTTTCTTTTCCTTTTCCTTTTCCTTTTTTTTTTTTTTTTTTTTAATAAGAGAAGACAGTATGTGTGGTTTGAGGAGGTTGTGGGATCAGGCACTCAGTAGCACTGTGACCTGGGCTTGGTTTCCCCAGGGGTCCAGCGTGCTCTGCACAACTCAGCCTGGGGCCCAGAGTCCTGCGACCTGGGCCTCGGCTCTTCCAGGGGTCTGTCATGCTCTGCCTGACCCCCGCCCAGGGCCTTGCGACCGGGTCCTGGTTTCTCCAGGGGTCTGGCGTGCTCCACGCGATCCCACCCAGGGCCCAGGATCCTGCAACCCGGCCCCGGTACTCAGGGTGTCCAGCGTGCTCCGCCTGACCCCCGCCCAGGGCCTTAGGACCAGGCCCCGGTTTCTCCAGGGGTCTGGCCTGCTCCACGAGGTCCGGCCCGGGGCCCAGAATCCTGCGACCCTGGCCCCTGCTCTTCTGGGGTCCGGTGTGCCCCGCCTGACCCCCGCCCGGGACCCAGGGTCTTACGACCGGGCGCCAGTTTCTCCAGGGGTCTGGCGTGCTCTGCGAGGTCCGGCCTGGGGCCCAGAGTCCTGTGACCCGGGCCCCTGCTCTTCCGGGCTCCGGCGTGCCCCGCCTGACCCCCGCCCGGGACCCTAAATCAGTGAGTTTTTACACCAAGAAATAGAAACAAAACCCTGTGTCTTGTGTTAACATTAACATCTTGTGGCCTGTATCATGCCTTTAAAAAGAAGTCGGCTGTGGTGGCACACACTTGTAATCCCATCATTTGAGAGGCTGAGACAGGAGGATTGTGATTCACAGCCAGCCTCAGCTACTTAGTGAGGCCGTTTGCAACTCCGTGAGACCCTGTTTCAAAATAAAGAATAAAAAATAGGGCCGGGGGTGTAGCTCAGAGGGTTCCATTCCCAGTACCACAAAAGAAGAGGAAGAGAAGGAAGAGGTGGAGGAGGAGGAGGATCAACTTTCAACCTTATGAAAAGTGTTGTAACGCTCCTTTATGGCATAGATTAAGTGCTGAACATGCTATAGATCTATAGATTTTATAAGAGATTTTGTATAAGTACCGTGCGCTAACCCGTCACCACTAGAGCTCCAAGGGATTCTGTACCTTATTTTGAAATTGGTACCACAGCTTTGACAAATGTGGAGGGTTGGAGAGTCTTGCAAATTTACTGTATTAACATTGTTAAGTTTCTGTTTACAGCAATGATTTGGTTTTTCTTTAGCTACTTGACTGTCTAAAAAGATAGTGTATCAAATCAATATGGTCAGTGTTGATAAAATGCTAAATAGATTTTGCTTGTGTGGTTTACTGATAACCTTGAATGTAGGTTTAAAATTATATTTTTAAATGTTATGCTCATCAATCTGTTTGCTTTGTGTATGGTAAACTGAAAGTTTACTAAATATACATGTAGTGGACTTTTTACTTTTCTGAGCAGTTTCTTTTTTGGTGCTTTTTAAAAATAGTTTTTATGCTTGAGTATTTATTGTGTGGTGATTGTAAAGGTAAGAGAAATGTATGCCATGCTTTAATTGGTCATGGGTCACTCATATATTGAGTGATTATTTATAATAATCAGTGACTGACTATAAATTGGCATATTCCAGAGATGAACATTCCGAAGGTTACATACCAGCCTTTTATCACTCTTAGTCATATACACATGATTTACTAAAATGCCTAAAGGAGGATGCATGGTTGTTTTTTAAAAAATATGTTCTTGCCGGGCATGGTGGCGCACGCTTGTAATTCCCGCGCTTGGGAGGCAGAGACAGAAGGATCACGCAGGTTCCAAGCCAGCTGCGCTGGCTTTAGAGACCCTGTTTCAAAAAAAAAAAAAGGTCTGGGAGTGTAGCCCGGAGGTAGAAGGGCTTCCAGGAACCCCAGTACCACAAAAAAAAAAAAGAAAGAAAGAAGAAAAATATATATATGTTCATGTTTTACAGAATAAATTTTGCAGATAAATACCTCTACAACATTATAACTTTTTTGTTTTTGATGCTGGGCTTGAGCTTCAGGCCTCAGGCATACTGGGAAAGCATTCTTCCCTTGAACTATAGTAGCCCTGGTGCCAATTTTTTTAGTCTGTGCTTTAATGATATTCTATGCTTGCTTCCTCTTACTAAGGAAAAAAAAAATCCTTTACAGTAAACTTCAACAATTTCAAGGTTGAATTCTCTTATTCTTATTTTTGCAATTCAATCTGTTTCTGTCTTCAGAGCAATTCCTTGCACCTCAATTTTCTTTAAATACTTCTTGAATGGATAATCTAGGCACATTATTGTAAAACTGCAGTGTCAGTGGATGAGCCCGACATTACTTTAAAGACTAAATGGGTAAGGTGCCCTTTTAAGATGTGGAGTAGGGAGAGCCCCGTGTTCATTTTTCAGGGGGAGAATAGAAATCTTAGAACTCAAATATTTGAAGCTATTGCCTGTTTTCTTTCAGTCTCTTTGATCTCTTCCTTTTCTGAATCTCAGAGGAGAAAAAGCTTTGTCTTTCTAAAGAGACACTATACTCTATCAGATACTAAGTTTGCTCAAATTTTTGCCAAGAAGCCGGGCGTGGTGGTGAATGCGTGTAATCCCAGCACTTGGGAGGCTAAGACAGGAGGATCCAGGTATGAGGACAGCCAGCTACTTAGTGAGGCCCTATGCAACGCAGTGAGACTTTGTTTCAAAATAAAGAATAAAAAATAGGGCTGGGGGTGTAGCTAGGAGGTAGAATGCCCCAGGGTTCCATCCACAGTACATAAAAATAAGCCATAAAATTCAGATTTAAATATTAGATTTTAAAAATTTCACTATTAACTTGAATTAACTTTTTATGTATCTTGCACAGTTGAAATAAATGAATTTATTAATTAGCTAAATCATAAACCCTAAAGTCTTAATAAACAAAAAGATGCTTCTTTTAGAATAATGTAAATGAAAAGCGTGTCATGAAGTAAAAGCAGCATAGCCCGTAGTTATTTTTCTCAGTCTGTGTAACCAAGAGTAAATCTTGAGGCCATCTCATTTGTATGAGTGCTCTATTAATAATCAGCCAATAGCCGGGCATGGTGGCGCACGCTTGTAATCCCCGTGCTTGGGAGGCTGAGACAGGAGGATCACACAGGTTTGAAGCCAGCCTCAGCTGGTTTAAGAGACCCTGTTTCCAAATAAAATATAAAATAGGTCTGGGAGTGTAACCCGGAGATAGAAGGGTTCCATCCCCAGTACCACCAAAAAAATAAATAAATAATAATCAGCCAATAGGTGGTGTTTGTAGTTCATCGTGATTAACATTCCCTTTGTCAGCTCCCTCCCCCCAGTAGACTTGTTTCATGAAATACTGCCAGATATTATGCCAGGTAGATCCAGCTTCTGTCCTTTGCAGTATAATTTTAACAGTGATAAAATTGGAGAATTTCCTAAATTTACACTGGTGACATGCATTTGAAAAGATGTTTTAGGCTTAGATTACTTAAAGAATGGAAAAGAATTATTTTTGTTTAACATTTACTGAACAAAGTGTGCTTTGATATTATTATCTGTAAACACACTGCTGCTTTGAGAGCCAAGGATTTTTCAGGTCGTTGGTTAAGGTCACCTTGGGTTGACTTTGCATTTCTATTTGTTAGAAAATATCAATTCTTGCCGTGGTGGCGCACGCTTGTAATCCCCGCGCTTGGGAGGCGGAGACAGGAGCCAGCCTCGCTAGCTTAAGAGACCCTGTCTCCAAATTTAAAAAATATATAAAATAGGTCTGGGAGTGTAGCCCGGAGGTAGAAGGGCTTCCAGGAACCCCAGTACCACCACCAAAAAAAGAAAGAAAATATCAATTCTTTGGCTCCCAAGAATTTTTATCTGACTAGAAAGGAAAGCTCAAAATACAAAACCATTGAAGAAAGCCTGGAGTAATTTCTGAATTTAGAGCCATTGAACCATGGCCTTCAAAATAATAAAAGTAAGAGCATAGTTAGTGGTGGCATATGCCTGTAATCTCAGTACATGGAAGGCTGCGACAGGGGGATTGGCAGGTTAGAGGACAGCCTCAGCAAGTAGTGGGGCTCTCATCAACCTCATGAGACCTTGTTTCAAAATAAAAATAAAATAGGGCTGGAGGTGAAATTCAGAGGTAAAATATCCTTGGATTCAACCATCAGTACCAAGGGCTGGGGGCATAGCCCAGTGGTAGAACACCCCTGGGTTCCATCCCCAATAGCAAATTTAAATGAATGAAGGAATGAATGAATGAATGAATGAATGAATATGAAGCCAGGCATGGTGGCTCACGCTTGTAAACCCAGCATTTGGGAGGCTGGGACAGGAGGATTGCAGTTTGAGGCCAGCCTCAGCTACTTAGTGAGGCCCTTTGCAACTCAGTGAGACTCTTTCAAAATAAAGAATCAACCAGGCGTGGTGGTGCGCACTTGTAATTCCCGTGCTTGGGAGGCAGACACAGGAGGATTGCTCAGGTTTGAAGCCAGCCGCACTGGCTTAAGAGACCCTGTTTCCAAATAAAAAATACAAAATAAAGAATAAAAGCCAGGCATGGTGGCGCACACTTGTGGTCCCTGCGCTTGGGAGGCGGAGACAGGAGGATCGTGCAGGTTTGAAGCCAGCCTCGCTGGCTTGGGAGACCCTGTTTCCAAATAAAAGTGTATATCAAAAGTGGGTCTGGAGGTGAAGCCTGGAGGTAGAAGAGTTTCCAGGAACCCCAGTACCACCAAAAAAATAAAGAAAGAAAGAATAAAAAATCAGGTTGGAGGTGTAGCTTTGAGGTAGAATGCCTCTGGGTTCCATCCTCAGGGCCGCAATAAATAAATAAATTAATTAATAAGAAAAAGAAGGGAAAAAATCAAGGGCTACCTATAAATAAATAACCGTTCAGTTTAGTTTTTTTTTTTTTTTTTTTTTTTTTTTTTTTTTTTTTGGTGGGGGGCTTGTTGGGATCGAGCGAGCTACATCCTCAGCCCTTTTTCTCCTGAGATAGGTTCTCCACAGACAGACCAGGCTGACCTCAAACTCTTGATACTGGCTCAGCCTCCTCAGCTGGGATCTCAGGTGTGTGCCACCACACTCAGCCTCTAATGTAGATTTTTTTTAAGTAAAAGGGAAGAAAGATCTAGAGGGAGTTTATTAAGGAAGAGAGGGAAAGAGGGGAAAGTTTGAGGTCTGATCCCCAATCCCTTCCAAATCCACTGTATGCCTCTGGCAGCTGGCAGAAGATACACTCTTCTAACAGTGTTCTTCTGACCAAGTGCCCGTAGGGCAGGGATGCCTTGAGCAGGGGTCATCACCAGGACCCAGGCCGGGATCCCCGTGTGGTAGGGAGGAATTGAGTATCAAGGAATGAGAGAGTACAGTGTGGGTAAGGAACTGGACCCTGCGGAGGTGAGAAGTCTTGGTAGACAAGACAACCCCCTGGCAGTATTCATTCATTCTCAGAGGGGTATGGAGACCTGCTGGGGGCCAGGCATGGCCCCGGGTGCTGGTGATGTGTCAGTTAACACAGGAGGCCCTGGCTGTGGGGCTCTTAGGACGGAGCATTATTAATGGTCGTAATTTAGGGAGTCACTGTTAAGGCTGAGGAACACTCTTTTTCGCTTTCTTTTGGACCTCAGGCGCTCAGTTTGAGTTACTCAAATCTCAGCTTATAGCTATATTGCTTCTGAGAGAGGTCTTTGTCAAAGCTGTAATCAGGATGTCAAGGGCTGTTGTCATCTCAAGACTCACCTGAAGGAGGACTCCAGCTCGCTCTCATGATCGTTGACGGCATCCAGGCTGCGTGGGCTTTTGGACCGAGGGCTTCGGATCATCACTTGTTGGCTTGGAGCCTCCCTCAGGCCTTTGCCACGTGGGCCTCTGCACACGCGGCTCTCTGCATGGTAGTGGCATCCCTGTGAGTCGGCGGTCACAGTCTAGTCTCAAGTGAAATTGCATATTACACAAGGGCACATGTACCCAGAGGCAGAGGTGATAGAGAGCCATTTTGATGTAAAGCTTTTCTTTTTCACATTTTTTTCCCTCCCACCTCTTCATCCAGTTTTACACTCACACTCCTTCCTTACCCTTCATAGACTGGTTTTGTGGTACTGGGGATTGAACCCGGGGCCATTCTGGCTCTGAGCTTTTTTGTGTGTGTGTGGTACTGGGGGTGGAACCCAGGGGCTTTCTACCTCGGGGCTATACTCCCAGACCTATTTTATCTGGAAACAGGGTCTCACTAAGTTGCTGAGAGCCTCACTCAGTAGCTGAGGCTGGCTTTGAACCTGTGCGATCCTCATCTCAGCCTCCCAAGCGCAAGGATTACAAGTGTGTGCCACCACGCCTGGCTCTCTGAGCTCTTTTAAATGAAATAGGATCTTACTAAATTTCTGAGGCTGGCCTCAAACGTGTGATCTTCTTGTTTCAGCCTCCCCTTCACGATCGTCTAATATGTTCACTATACATTTTTTGCTTTGTATGTATCATTTAAATATTAGTATTTATAGGCTAGGCGTGGTGACACAGGCCTGTAATCCCAGTACTTGGGAGGCTGAGATAAGAGGATCACAAGTTTGAGGATAGCCTCAGCTGCAAATTTAGTGAGACTCTAACCTAGCAAGACCCTATTTTTTTTTTTTTTTTTTTTTTTTTTTTGCGGGTCTGGGAATGGAACCCAGGGGCGTTTGACCTCCGAGCTACACCCCCTGCCCAATTTTTTTTTATTCTTTATTTTGAAACAGGGTTTCACTGAGTTGCAGAGGGCCTCACTTAGTAGCTGACGCTGTCCGCGAACCACCATCCTCCGGTCTTAGCCTCCCAAATGCTGGGATTACAAGCATACACCATCACACCTGGCTTATTCTTTATTTTGAAACAGGGTCTCACTAAATTGCGGAGGGCCTCACTAAGTAGCTGAGGCTGGTCATGAACTACGATCCTTCAGTCTCAGAGTATGTTATTTTGAAACAAGATCTCGCAAGGTTGACGAGAGTCTCACTGAATTGCTGAGGCTGTCTTTGCACCTGTGATCCTCCTGTTTCAGCCCCCCAAGTACCAGGATTACAGATGTGTGCACAGTTCTGGGCTGGGGCTGTAGCTCAGTGGTAGAGCACTCAAGCCCTTGGTGCCAGTCCCTGGTACTGTACCATGAATGAATGAGCAGGCACAGTTCTAGAGAACACCTCCAGCTGTATTAAATTAAACTAGGTCACGGAGGGTCTACACTAAGAAGTTACTCTGTTCATCTAAAAGATAGGTCTATTTAGATATCTTGGTGATGTACAAAAGGAGAAAAATAATCTTTCTCTTCGTACTTCTGTCTCTCTCAGCTCTCCTGTGATCCTTTATGATTTCCCGTTTTTAGTATCTCAAGCTTGAAACTTCGTTTTAAATGTCTTTTGCACACAGTGAGTTCGTGAGCAATATCAGCAGTTCTTCTTGTGCCATTTCAGATTACTTTAGTGTGTGTGTGTGTGTGTGTGTGTGTGTGTGTGTGTGTGTGTGTGTGTTACTGGTGATTGAATTACCCCTGAACTACAGCCCACAGCTTTTGGGGGGAGGGAATCTGGGGATGGAACCCAGGGGCATTCGACCTCCGAGCGACACCTCCAGCCCTATTTTTTATTCTTTTTTTTGTGTGTGTGTGGTACTGGGGTTCCTGGAAACCCTTCTCCCTTCAGGCTACACTTCCAGACCTATTTTATATATATATATTTTTTTTGGAAACAGGGTCTCTTAAACCAGCGCCGCTGGCTTCGAACCAGTGCGATCCTCCTGTCTCCACCTCCCAAGTGCGGGGATTACAAGCGTGTGCCACCACGCCTGGCTTATTCTTTATTTTTGAAACAGGGTCTCACTAAGTTGCGAATGGTCTCACTAAGTAGCTGAGGCTGTCCATGAACCGTGATCCTCCTGTCTCAGCTTCCCAAATGCCGGGGTTACAAGCGTGTGCCACCAGGCCTGACCCCCACAGCCTTTTTTTAAGTTTTGTTTTGTAAAAGGGTCTCACTGGGTTGTTGAGGCTGGCCTCAAACCTGCAATCATCCTGTCTCAGGACGTGCACGCCCCGCTTTTATTCTTTATTTTGAAACAGGGTCTAACCAAGATTTTTCTAACTTCAAAACAAATATGCTAGCTGGGCGTGGTGGCACACACTTGAAATCCCAGCACTTGGGAGGCTGCCATAGGAGGATCAGGGTTACGGTCAGCCTCAGCTACTCAGGCTCTTTGCAACTCAGTGAGACCCTGTTTCAAAGAATAAAAATGGGCTGGGGGTATAGCTTGGAGTTAGAATGTCCCTGATTTCCATCCCCAGTAGAGCCAACCAAAAAAAAAAAAAAAAAAAAAAAAAACCCACATGCTTTCTGCTTATTTGTACCACCTCCAGAAACTGTATCTAATATTCACAATTGGTTCAGCAAATGTTTAATATGACTGTGTGTCTTGCACAGAGGATACAGTCTTATACCTTTCAGATGCAAACCCTGTTCTGGAAGAACTTGGTCTAGTAGAGGGAAGACATAGAAGGTAACTCTAGAAAGTCCCAGGAAAGAGCCAGGGCTTTAGAAAAGGAAGCGCTTATTTTGAACGGGAGAGTTTGGGGTCAGGTAAATGAGAGCTGCTGAGTGGACCTCACTTTGACACTTGGGTAGGCTGGGATGTGGAAGTAACATTTCTTTACGAAGTGGAAAGAGTAGGTGCCAATGTAGATGGTGTGACTGTGAGCTTCTTCAGGATCCTTGGAAACCCCACTCTAAAAAAACTGTGGAACTTGTTTTTAAGAGACATATAAAACAAAATTGTTTCTTTTCTTTTTTCTTTTTGTAGCTTACAGTTGAGCATGAGTCTTCTTATGATTAGTGAGAATGTAAAATTGGCCCGTGAATATGCTTTGCTGGGAAACTACGACTCTGCCATGGTCTATTATCAGGGAGTTCTGGACCAAATGAACAAGTATCTGTACTCAGTTAAAGATACATACCTCCAGCAGAAATGGCAGCAGGTGAGACTCACATCTGCTTTATGTTCTAATGTCTTAATTACTCAGAAGAGATTTGGATCAGTTGTCAATACTATATTTAGATAAACATTAACAGTCTGTTGTTAAACTGGACGTGGTGGCACATGCCTGTAATCCTAGTACTTGGGAGGCTGGGTCAGGAGAATTGAAGGTACGAGGCCAGCCTCTGCAACTTAGTGAGACCCTGTTTCAAAGCCTCAGCTACTTAGTGAGGCCCCTTGCAACTCAGTGAGACCTTGTTTCAAAAATAAAGAATAAAAGCCAGGCATGGTGGCGCAGGCTTGTAATTTCTGCGCTTGGGAGGCTGAGACAGGAGGATTGCACAGGTTCGAAGCCAGCCTCAGCTACTTAGGCTAGCAGCAACTTAGTGAGACCCTGTTTCCAAATAAAATATAAAGTAGGGCTGGAAGTATAGCCTGGAGGTAAAAAGCCTCTGGGCTCTACCCCAAGTACCACACACACAAAAAAACAAATAAAAAATTAGGGATGGAGATGTCACTCAGAGGTAGAATGCCCCTGAATTCCACCCCCAGTACCACAAAGAAAAATAAATAAATAAATAAATAAATAAATAATAAATAAATAAATAAATAACAAAAGATAAAGCCAGGAATGGTGGCACACGTTTGTAATCCCAGCATTTGGGAGGCTGAGACAGGAGGATCACAGTGTGAGGACAGCCTCAGCTACTTAGGCCCTTTGCAACTCACTGAGAACCTGTTTCTCAATAAAGAATAAAAAATAGGGCTGGGTGTGTAGCTTGGAGGTAGAATGCTCCTAAGTTCTACCCCCAGTATTACAAAAAATTTAAAAATAAAAGTAAAATAGGACTGGGGGTATAGCTAAGAATTAGAATGCCCTTGGCTTCAATCCCCAGTACAAATAAACAAACAAACTGGTCTGGAGATACTGCTCAGAGGTAGAATGTCCCTGGGTTCAATCACTAGTGACACATACACACGCAGTAACACATATACACGCACGCGCGCACACACGCACGCGTGCATGTGCACGCACTCCAATCTAAATATAACTTTTTTTTTTTTTTTATGGTGGTACTGGGGGTGGAACCCAGGGGCCTTCTACCTCTAGGCTACACTCCCAGACCTATTTTATATTTTATTTGGAAACAGTGTCTCTTAAGGCAGCTGAGGCTGGCTTCGAACCTGCACGATCCTCCTGTCTCTGCCTCCCAAGCATGGGGATTACAAGCGTGGGCCACCATGCCCAGCTAAATATAACTTATATGTGTGTGTGGTACTGGGGATTGAATCCAGGGGCATTCTATCTCTCAGCTACACTTCCAGCCCTATTTCATTGTATATTTGGAAACAGGGTCTCACTAAGTTGCAGGAGGCCTCATGTTGCTAAGGCTGGTTAACTTATGATCCTCCTGTCTCGGCCTCCTAAATACCAGAATTACAAGCATGTGCCACCATGCCTGACTCTAACTTTTTAAAGTTTTATTTTTAGCCAGGCACGGTGGTGCACACCTGTTATCACAGGTTTGAGGACAGCCTTAGCAACTTAGGCCTTCTGCAAATTAGTGAGATCCTGTTTCAAAATAAAATAATAAAATAGGGCTGGGGGTGTAGCTCAGAGGTAGAATGTCCCTGGGTTCCATCCCCAGCACCAAAATAAATAAATAAGTAAAGGTTTTATTTTTGTCAAACTTTAAAGTTACAGTCAACTTTTCAATTGTTACTGGAATTCGCATAATTTTATCAGAATTAGTTCAGAGTTAGTTTTGTAACTGAAAATACAGAATTAAGGAACCATTATTAACATCTTGACAGAATATCTGGGTATGTTTTACTGGATATCTGCTACCAAAACAGGGGTTCTAACATCTAATCAATGGCCCTAGCTTAATCTTAACACTGATTTGTTAATTACCTAAATTTAAAGACCCATATTCTTCTTTGAACCTAGGTTTGGCAGGAAATAAATGTGGAAGCTAAGCATGTTAAGGATATCATGAAAACTTTAGAAAGTTTTAAACTAGACAACACCCCCTTGAAAGCTGCACAGCATGAGCTCCCGGCCTCCGAGGGAGAAGTCTGGTCCTTGCCTGTCCCTGTTGAGCGAAGGTGAGTGGTGACCTTTTAAGGAGCCAGTTAGCCCGGGCAGAGGCCTCGGTCGTGTCTGGGAGGAGACTGGAGGGCTGAGAGACAGGAACGGGGGAGAAGTTTACTGACAATTCCTTGTTTAACTGTTGAATTGTGTATTGTGTGACTCTGTGACCTATCTCAAGAAATAAAACTTAGTTGGAAATAAGCCAAAAATATGCTTTTTGAGTGAGCTGAAAGTAGTAGAGATAGCGTATGGAAGAGAGTGGGAGTAGGAGTTGAAATATCCGGATTCTGTATCTTTGCTGCTATTTGTAGCTTTGGGAAAACAATATAACCACATTATCCTTTCTAGACTTCAGACTAGAAGGGGCTGCCTTGTCTCACACGCTCACCTTGCAGAGAGCAGAAGTGGGTCCTGGTGGCTCTGATAAGGACAGTAATCCTGTGGGCTGAGGCGCTCCTCCTTGCCTTTGCTGTGTCTGTTTCTTCCTGCGTTTATGTTTCTTACCCCTTTACAAGATAGCTTTCAAAATTCCTTCTGCTCTGTTACTCTTCATCAGTCCTCATGCTTCAGTCATGCTGTCTTCAGCTTTGATAATTCTAGCCTAGTCGTCACCTGATGTTTTAGTCCCATTTAAAGACCACATTCAGCCAATCCAGTGTTCTCTTCTAAAGCTGCGCACAAAAATGCAAGTACAAGTAGGTTCATTGAAGGCTTACAGAGAAAAGATTAGAAATAACTGAAGCACTTCTAGACCTGTATCACTTAAAAGTCAGCCGATGGCCAGCTGGGCGTGGTGGCGCACGCTTGTAATCCCAGCATTTGGGAGGCTGAGACGGGAGGATCACAGTTTGCGGGACAGCCTCAGCTACTTAGTGAGGCCCTCTGCAACTCAGTGAGACTCTGTTTAAAAATAAAAATACAAAATAAGGTAGAGTATAGTCGGAGGTCAAATGCCCCTGGGTTCTATCCCTAGACCTACACACACACACACACACACACACACAGTCAGCTGATGTCCCTCAGATATGTTCCCACCTCAAGAACAGAACGCAGTTCTTTACCATCTCTCAGGCCCTGTGAGATTGGGCTCCCTACTACCTTGGCAGCCTGAGTCCTGACTGCTCTGTGCCGGGCGCTGTGTACCGGCCACGCGTTTCCTAAACAAGCCACACACAAATGCTTCTCCCGTTCCCTGGGCTGCCCTTTAGCCGCTACGTTTGATGCCTGTCCTCTCTTTGTTCAGGTGTCTCCTAAAGCCCCTCCTCAGAAGGCCGTCTCTCGGGCGCTTCTCACTGCTGCAGCCTACGCCAGCAGGCCTCATGTCTTCTCAACACCCGTGGCCTACACGCACCTCCCTGCATCCTGCCAGTGTCTCTGTTCAGTGTTAGACTAACCTTTATGAAACTGGACCTTTTCAGTGGATTGTTGGCAGTTGGATGACTCCACTGAAAGGATTAATCTTGAAACGATTAAGGCTTAAACTGGTTCAAACTTACTGAACCACCTCATTTGTTGAAACCGGCTCTCCTTTTTAAAAAAGTGTATTTTTGGCACTGGGGATTATTATTATTATTATTATTTTTTTTTTTGGTGGTACTGGGGTTCCTGGAAGCCCTTCTACCTCCGGGCCACACTCCCAGACCTATTTTTACATTTTTTAATTGGAAACAGGGTCTCCTAAGCCAGCGCGCACGGCTAGCTTCGAACCTGCGCGATCCTCCTGTCTCTGCCTCCCAAGCGCGGGGATTACAAGCGTGCGCCACCACGCCCGGCCTAGCACTGGGGATTAAAACAGAGGCATTCTACCTCTGAGCTATACTCCCAGTCCTAATTTATTTTATATTTTGAAACAGGGTCTCACTAAGTTGTTATGAGCCTGCAAGTTGCTGCTATCCTCCTGTCTCAGCTTCCCAAGTACTGGAATTACTGGCATGTGCCACCACGCCCAGCTCTATAGATCTTCTTCTTGTTGAAATATACTCTGAGGTATTTGAAGATAGGACATCCATTCATTCATTCACTTATTTATTCATGCTGGGAATTGAACCCATGGATGCTCTTCCGTGTGTGTGTGTGTGTGTGTGTGTGTGTGTGTGTGTGTGTGTATTTTATACTGGGAACTGAACCCAGGGACATACTACCTCTGAGCTACACCCCCCAGCCCTATTTTATTTTTATTGTGAAACAGGGCCTCACTAGGTTGATGATAATATCACTACGTGCTGAGACTGTCCTAGAACCTGTATTCCTCTTCTCTCAGATTTCAAGTACTAGGATTACAAGCGTGGGCCACCATGCCTTGCTTTATTTTTTATTTTGAAACGGGGTCTCACTTAGTTACTATATACTGGCCTCGACTCTCCCAAGTACTGGGATTGCAGGTGTGTGTCCGCACACTGGCCCACCAGCCCTTCTTATTGTATGTTCTGAGACAGGGTCTCAGTATGTGCCTAAGCTGGCTTCGATGTTTGGATCCTTCTGTTTCAGCCTCCTGAGTAGCTGTGATTGTGATGGGGGTGTTCCACCACACCCAGCCCTTTTTTAAATTTTTTTTTGACCCTTTTAAGGCTCCAGTAAAGTCGAGGAGCATAGTAGGAGCCTAATAACTTTCGGGGATGGTACTGGGAATTGAACTGGGGGCATTCTACCCCTGCCCTCTTTTTTTTTTTGTGTGTGTGTGTGGTACTGGGAATGGAACCCAGGGGTATTCTACCTCTGAGCTACACCCCCAACCCTGTTTTTTATTCTTTATTTTGAAACAGAGTCTCACTGTTGCAAAGGGCCTCACTAAGTAGTAGCTGAGGCTGGCCACAAGCCACAATCCTCTTGTTTCAGTCTTCCAATGCTAGGATTGCAAGCATGTGTCACCACGCCCAGCTCCTATTTTTTATTCTTTGTTTTGAAACAGGATATCACTGAGTTGCAAAAGGCCTCGTAAGTAGCTGAGGCTGTCTGTGAACAGCGGTCCTCCTGTCTCAGCCTCCCAAATGCTAGGATTGCAAGCGTGCGCCACCACACCCAGCTTTTTTTGGGGGTGGGGGCAGGTTCTCGTTAAGCTGCTGAGGCTGGCCTCAATCCTATGATCCTGCTGTCTCAGCTTCCCAAGTACTGGGATTACTTGTATGCACCACAATGCCCGTCATAATAAATATTGAAGAAGTCTGAATTCTGCCACAGAAATAAAAATGAAATAAGGCTATGTATGTAAATGTAAAGTCATACATCAGTTCTGTAACTGTCCACAGCTTTTTTTTTTTTTTTTTTTTTGTGGTGCTGGGAATAGAACCCAGGGGCATTCTACCTTTAAACTATATGCCCAACCCTATTTTTTATACTTTATTTTGAAACAGTGTCTCACTGAATTCAAAGGGCCTCACTAAGTAGCTGAGGCTAGCTACAAACCATGATTCTCCTGTCTCAGCCTCCCAAAAGCTAGGATTACAAGTGTGTGCCACCACATCCAACCCCACGCTGTTTCTTATACCAGTTCTTAAAAATGGGAAAATGAAGCCGGGTGTGGTGGCACACACTTGTAATTCCCGCACTTGGGAGGCTGAGACAGGAGGATCACACAGGTTCAAAGCCAGCCTCAGCTACTTAGTGAGGCTCTCAGTAACTTAGTGAGACCCTGTTTCCAAAAATAGGTTTGGGAGTATAGCCCGGAGGTAGAAAGCCTCTGGGTTCCACCCCCAGTACCACAAAAAAAAAAAAAAAAAAAAAAGGAAAATGAGCCAGGCATGGTAGCACGTGCTTGTAATCTCAATAATGGGAGGCTGAGACAGGAGATTTACATGTTCACATCTAGCTTCAGTAACTTAGTGAAGCCCTCCACAACTTAGTGAGACCTTGTTTCAAAATAAAAATAAAATAGGACTTGGGGTGTATTTTAGAGGTAGAAAAATCCCCTGTACTAAAAAGCGGGGGGGGGGATGATTAAAATTTTATTAACTAATACATTAGAATTTTTTGTTCTAAATAAAATGGCACCAAATTCTGTATATACCAGTGGACAACATGTGCACTATATTTTGGTTCTTTTTGTAAAACTCTTCTCTGATAATTGTTCATTTTTCAGTTTCCAACAATCTGACTGATCTTTCATTCATCTTTGATAGGTAACAATGTCCTTTATAAGTAGGGGTGACCAGTACTTTCTTTTCACTATATTTACAATATTACTATATTACATTACTTTCATTAAATAACCACAGCAACTATGTCCGTTTGAAATTTAGATGTTAGGTTTTGACATCCTGAAGTTTGTTGAGTCCTGTTTTGTGTTCAATTTTTGTCTTGGCTTCTTGAGTCATGATTCTAACTTACACTCTATGTGTGTCCATATTTGGACCAACTCCAGGAGTCCGTTACTAGTTTATGATCTTGTGTTTGATTAGACCCTCACCAGGACCTAGAAAACGCCAGTCTCCTCAGTACAGTGACCCTAAGCCACATGGTAACCGCCCGAGTACAGCCGTCAGAGTCCACCGGCCATCTGCACAGCACCTTCACAACGACAGAGGGAAAGCTGTTCGAAGTCGTGAAAAGAAAGAACAGAATAAAGGAAGAGAGGAAAAGGTAAATGTTACTGATTATCATAAATGAAAATGTTATTTATTAATCTTAAAAAAAAAGACTACAAGCCAGGATTGGTGGCGCACACTTGTAATCCCAGTATTTGGGAGGCTGAGACAGGAGGATTGCAGTTCGAAGACAGCCTCAGATGCTTAGCGAGGCTCTTCACAACTCAGTGAGACCCTGTTTCAAAATAAAGAATAAAAACTCGGGCTGGGGGTGCAGCTCAGAGGTGGAATGCTCCTGGGTTCCAAAAATGAAGACTCAGTCTCAGTCAGTTTTATATGTCAGAGCTGTCATAAAACCTTAGTCATAGTAGTCGACCGTAGGCTGGGATTTTCCACATTCACCATTTAGCAAATATTTTGGTTGTTTCAAACTAGCAATCATGTCACAGGAATAGTATAAAGAATTTCCATGTATTTTACCTAGTTTTATTAATTATTAATACTTTGCCTTGTATGCTTTATTTATTCTATTTGTATCCCTGTTTTCCTGAATCACTTGAGAGTAAGTTGTAGATATAATGTTTCTTTACCCTTTAACATTTACAGTGTGTTATTTATTGGTTGTACAGGGGATGGAACTCAGGGATATTCCACCTCCAAGCTACACCCCAGCCCAAGTTTTTATTCTTTATTTTGAAACAGGGCCTCGTTAAGTAGCAGCTGAGGCTGCCCATGAACCACGGTCCTCCCGTCTCAGCCTCGCAAGTACTTGGATCACAAGCATGCGTCACCACACTTGGCTTATTTTTTTATTTTTAATTAATTAACTTATTTCGTATGTATGTATGTATTTATTTTGAGGATCTGGGGATGGAACCCAGGGGCACTCGACCTCCAAACTATACCCCCTGCCCTATTTTTTATTCTTTATTTTGAAACAGGGTCTCACTAAGTTACAAAGGGCCTCACTAAGTAGCTGAGTCTTTCTGTGAACCACAATCCTCCTGTCTCAGCCTCCTGAATGCTAAGATTACAAGCATATGCCACCACACCCGGCTATTTCATTCATTTATTTATTTATTTATTTATTTATTTATTTATTTATTTTGCGGTACCTGGGATGGAACCCAGGAGCATCCTACCTTCAAGCCTCACCCCCAGCCCTGTTCTTTATTCTTTATTTTGAAACAAGGTCTCACTGAGTTGCAAAGGACCTCACTAAGTAGCTGAGGCTGTCCACGAACAGCAATCCTCCTGTCTCAGCCTCCCAAATGCTGGGATTACAAGTGTGTGCCACCACGCCCAGCTTATTTTTTGTTTTTAAACAGTATCTCATTAAGTTGCTAAGAGTCTCGCTGCTTGCTGGGGCTATCCTTGAACCTGTGATCCTCCTATCTCAGCCTCCTTACAGGTTTGTGCCACTGCACCCACCGTGCCTCCATAGAACTTTGCCCATCATCCCAGTAAGATTGTTTATGGCTCTCCATTTTTTTCACAATGAGTCGGGATCCAGTATACAACCACATGTTGCATTGAATTGTAGGATTTTAGTATCTTAATGAGAACATGTCCTCAGCCCGGAGGTAGAAGGGTTTCCAGGAACTCCAGTACCACCAAAAAAAAAAAAAAGTCATGCCTGTTTTCCTTTTATTAGTGTTTCCCTGACACATATTTTCCCTTTCTTCTGCCTCCAACCTACCTATATAATTTCATTACAAGTTTTTTGATGACAGCATGTGTTTAGATCATATTTTAAGATCCATTCTGTCAGCCTCTTATCATTTTATTGGTGTGTTTAGACCCCTTTCATTCATGTAATTTTTTATGTGAGTGTTGATGTTCTGTTTTGTTTAGTTTTTTGTGTGTTCTTTTTTCAGGCTCCACTAGGTTACTTGAACATTATTTAGAATCTTATTTTGATTTATCTATAGTGGTGTTTTGTTGTTTTACTTTTGAGTGCGTGTCGTATATGCGTGTGCATGCATACTCAAGGGATTGAACCTAAGGGCACTCTATCTCTGAGCTACACCCCAGCCCCATTCTATTTTTTTTATACCTCCGAGCTACACTCCCAGCCCTATTTTTTAGTCTTTTTATATTTGAAACAGGGTTGCACTGAGTTGCAAATGGCCTCGCTAAGTAGCTGAGGCGGTCTGTGAACCGTGACCCTCCGGTCTCTGCCTCCGGAATGCTGGGATTACAAGCATGGGCCACCACATCTGGCTTCTATTTTTAACATTAAAACAGAGTCTTAGTAGCTGAGGGCCTTGCCAAGTTGTAAAGGCTGTCCTTGAACCTGTAATCCTATGTGTCGGCCTCCCAGGTGCTGGTATTACAGGCATAAGCCACCATGCCTGGCTTTTTATTTTTATTTATTTTTTTGTGGTCCTGGGGATTGACCCCAGGAACATTCTGCCTCTGGGCTATACCTGCCCAATTTTATTTTCTATTTGGAAACAGGGCCTCACTAATGTGCTGAGAGCCTAAGTTTTGGAGGTTGGCTGCAAACCTACAGTCCTCCTGTTTCAGCCTCCCTAGTACTGGCTTATCTGTAGTGCTTTTTTGTTTTTGTTTTTGTTGCAGTACTGGGGATAGAACTCAGGGGCCTTCTACCTCTGAGCTACACCCCAGCCCTATTTTTTATTCTTTATTTTGAAACAGGGTCTCACTGAGTTGCAAAGGGCCTCACTAGCTTCTGTAGTGTTTTTGAGTGTGTCTCTGTAAAGCATTTTAAGTGGTTGGTCTGTGTATTTCGTGTGTGTGTGTGTGTGTGTGTGTGTGTGTGTGTGTGTGTGTTTAATATACATTTGAATATGGTATATATAGTGATTTACTACTGTTATCTTTTTTTTTTTTTTTTTTTTTTTTTTTGCGGGTCTGGGGATGAAACCCAGGGACATTCGACCTCTAAGCTACACCCCATGCCCTATTTTTTCCCTCCCTCCCTTCCTTCCTTCCTTCCTTCCTTCCTTCCTTCCTTCCTTCCTTTCTTGCAAATGCAACTTTTTATGAGACTTTAGTTCTTCAAATACATGAACTCTTACACAGTAAACACAATGTTTACATCTTAAGTTCTTTTCACAAACTGTGTGTGCCACTGTGGATGAGTATCATTAAGACCATGATCAAAATTACCTGACAGTTCAAAAAGGACTTATGGAATCAATCTCCACAAACCCATCGTATAATGACATAACAAAACACGGCCAAATGTCAGGGTTCCACATGTAAAAACACCAATTCTAAGTGGTCAGCCAATGACAGCCTATGTGTCAGATTTACAGCTGCAGGCTAAACAAAGGTTTTACATTTTTAAAGGGATCTTTCTGTCTTCCTTCCTTCCTTCCTTCCTTTCTTACTTTCTTACTTTCTTACTTTCTCTTTGTGGTACTGAGGGTGGTACCCAGGGGCTTTATTACCTCCGGGCTACACTCCCAGTCCTATTTTATACTTTATTTGGAAACAGGGCCTCACTAAGTTGCTGAGAGCCTCACTAAGTAGCTGAGGCTGGCTTCGAACCTGTGTGATCCTCCTGTCTCGGCCTCTCAAGTGCTGGGATTATAAGCATGCACCACCACGCCTGGATTTTTATTCTTTATTTTGAAACAGCATCTCACTAAGTTGCAGAGGGCCTCACTAAGTCGTTGAGGCTGTCTGCAAACCACAATCCTCTTGTCTCAGCCTCCTGAATGCTGGGATTACAAGTGTGCACCACCATGATCAGCTTACTGGTATCATTTTATAATTATCTTAAATATTTCTTCTCTATTTCATTAGAAATATATCAGGCAGTGTTATAATTTTTGCTTCAGCTATCAAACATAATTTAGAAAGCAGAAAAGAAAATAAAGCCTGTTGTACCTACTTACATTTTTGCTTACTATGTTTTTTTCCCCCTTTGATATATCAGAATTGTTCCTCCTCATCCTTCTTTTTTTTCTTCAACCTTCCTTTCCCTCCTTCCTTCCTTTTTAATTTTTTGTACTAGAGGCTGAGCCTAGGAACATTCTACCTTTGAGCTGCACCCCACATCCATTCTACTTATATATATATTTTTTTAATATTTTGCCGGCATGGTGGCGCACGCTTGTAATCCCCGCGCTTGGGAGGCAGAGACAGGAGGATCGAGCAGGTTCGAAGCCAGTCGTGCTGGCTTAAGAGACCCTGTTTCCAAATAAAAATATAAAATAGGTCTGGGAGTGTAGCCTGGAGGTAGAAGGGTTTCCAGGAACCCTAGTACCACCAAAAATATATATATATTTTTTTTAATTATTATTTATTTATTTTATTGTGGTACTGGGGATAGAACCTAAAGGTCTTTCTACCTCCAGGCTACACTTCCAGACCTATTTTATATTTTATTTGGAAACAGGATCTCACTGTGTTGCTGAGAGCCTCACTAAGCTGCTGAGGCTGGCTTTGAACCTGTGATCCTTCTGTTTCAGCCTCCCACGTCCTAGGATTACAAGTGTGTACCATGCCTGACTATTTCTTTATATTTTGAGATAGGGTCTCACCAAATAGCCTTACCTCAAACTCATGATCCTCCTGTCTCATTCTGCCAAATGCTGAGATTACAAGTGTGTGCTACCTTGCCTGGCTTTTTTTTTTTTTTTTTTTTATGGTATTGGGGCTTGACCTCAGGGGAATTCTACCTCTGAGCTACATGCCCCAGCCCTACTTTTGATTCTTTATTTGAAACAGGGTCTTATTAAATTGCGGAGGGCCGTACTAAGTAGCTGAGGCTGGGCTCAAACCTGCTGTCCTCCTGTCTCAACCTCCCAAGTACTGGGATTACAAACATACACCAGCATATCCAGCTGACCTTTTCTAATACCGCTTCTGGCAGGTGCAGTCCTGGCACTATTGCTGCCAGGAGGGAACAGAAGTCAGGTCCCCAGGGCCTCTGTTGACCCTGAGTGGTCGGGTCTGCTCTCTGCTGTCGAGCTGTGGTTCAAGTCCTCCACTTGCCTTCCAGTGACACTGGTGGGTGATTCCTGTCGCTGCTCCACGTCCTCCTACGACAGCTGTCCAGTGTCACCTCCTCAGCTCCGCCAGCTGCAGGGCGTCTCTGGTCCTCACTAACTGGAGGGGGTGAGGGTTCATTAGTGGTTGGTGGGGGTGAAAGGTCCAGCTCCTTCCTTGGCCCCTGTGGGGGCTCAGAATCCTTGTTTCAGGCTCCCACTCAGCTTTTTCTGGCCTGGCTATGCCAGGGGTACAGCTCTTCTGTAGAGTAGAGGGTTATTGTCTACAGCTTCTGTCTGGCTAGGCTGTTCTCTTATGGTTCTTTAGCTAGAGAAAGCAGACTTCTAATAGATCTGTTTTTGTTTGTCCATATTGGTATTTCCAGGTTGCTGGCTTCCTCATCCCCAAGTCTGGATATATGAAAGAAAAGAAAGTCCAGGGAACTCATACCATGTCTGCGTTGCCTGGCTGGTGTGCTGCTTCTCCGAGCCTTCCATGACCTTATGTTTGTTTGTTGTTGTTTTGCAGTACTGGGGATGGAACCCAGAGGCGTTGTACCTCTGAGCTACACCCACCCCTATTTTTTAGTCTTTATTTTGAACCAGGGTCTCACTAAGTAGCTGAGGCTGTCCGCAAACTTTGATCCTTTTGTCTCACCCTCCCAAATGTTGCGGTTACAAGTGTGCGCCACCATGCCTGGCTCTTATGCTTGTTTTATGCCCAAGTTTAGTTCTGCTTAGTGGAAGGAATAGTGGAAAGTACATCTGCTCCATCTTCTGGAGGTGAGAACCCAGCTGTCTTTTTTTTTTTTTTTTGCGGTACTGGGGATGGAACTCAGGGACATTCTACCTCCAGGTGACACCCCCAGCCCTATATTTTATTCTTTATTTGGAAACAGGGTCTCACTAAGTTGTGGAGAGCCCCACTAAGTAGCTAACACTGTCCGAGAACCTGGATCCTCTTGTCTCAGCCTCCCAAATGCCGAGATTTAAAGTGCACGCCACCACACCCGGCTCCCAGCTGTCATTGTTAGTTAATTTTAATTGAGGCAGTGGATTTTGTGTTTGTAACTTTGTCAGCTTTTAAAATAACTGGCTTTAAATACAATGGCTTACCTCCTAGTCATTTGATCCAACTATAACTATGTCTCTCAACGTTTTTTGACTTAGGTTTTTGGTGTTTTTTTAAATTGCGACTGGGTGTCTGTGTGTTGCCCAGGCTGATCTTGAGCTTCTGGACTCAAGGGATCCTCCTGCCTCAGGTTCCTGAGTGCTGGGACTACAGGCATGCCCCCTCTGCCTCCCTCCTTATGCAGCTTTCAGTGGAGCATCAAAAGGAGTTGACATCTTTTTTAATCCCTGCACTGTTTTTTTCCCACCTCCTGCTAGTTAGTATCTTTACTTAGATCAAATTAGTGTGTTGATGTGTACTAAAAGAAATTGCACTAGTTCAGCTAATTAAACGGCAGTGAAAGCCAGATGTGGTGGCTCAAGCCTGTAATTGCAGCTGCCTGGGAGGCTGAGGCAAGAGGATCACAAGTTTGCAGCCAGTCGGGGTGACTTGTGAGACCTTGTCTCAAAAATGTAAAAAAAAGGCTGGGACTGTAGCTCAGTGTTAGAGTGTTTGTCTAACATATGTGAGGCCCGGAGTTCAGCTCACAGCGACATTAAAAAAAACAAAAACTCAGTCATGGTGGCACACGCCTTTAATTTCAGTACTTGGAAGGCAGAAACAGGAGAATCCCAGGTTCAAGGACAGCCTCAGCATCATAGTGGGACTGTAAGCAACCTAGCAAGACCCTGTTTCAAAATGAAAAAAGAGAGGGGGTGTAACTGAGAGGTAGAATGCCCCCCCCTGTGTTCAATTGGAAGGAAGGCAGGGAAAGCAAAGAAGTTGCTGCCCTCTATGTGTATCTCCCTGGGTTTGCTGTATGTTCCTGATAGTTAGGGACAGTATCTTCTTTATATTCCCCAGAGGTGTGAGCACAGAGTAGGCATGCATTAATATCTGTGAAGACGAGACAATACCTTCTTTGAATCTGTCGTTAGGTTGGAACTGAATATCAAGGCTGTGAGGACAGATGCTTCCGCAGCCATCTAGTGTTAGGACTATCAGCTGTTCACTGTGGGGCACACTCGTAATCCCAGCTACTGAGGTGGCTGCAAGGCTGAGGCTGGCAGGGGCAGCTTAGCAAGACCCTGTCTCAAAATAAAATGAAAAATAAAAAGGGCTGGGGATGCAGCTCAATGGTAGAGTGCTTCTAGATTCAATTCCCAGTACTGCAAGAAAAAAAGACTGAGTGTCATAGATATTGGTGAAGTCTAGATGTTAATGATGGCTTTAGGCAGCACCAATTGACAAAGGATTCATGCTGTTCTGGGCAAAAAAATATTGTGAAGGTTGGTTAATACTAGTATACGACAATAGATAAGTTTCATAAATTTAATTTTTGGTATTGGGGATTGAATCCAGGGGTATTCTACCCCTAAGCTATACAAGGTACACACCCAGCCCAATTTTATTTTTAGTTTGAAGCAGGGTCTCATAAGGTTGATGAAAATCTCACTGCTTGCTGAAGCTATCTTCAAATCTGCAATCCTCCTGTCTCTGCCTCCCAAGTACTGGGATTACAGGGATTGTGAACCATGCCTGGCTCATAAATTTTTTTTATTCATAAAATCCATGAATATTAAGCCAGGTATGGTGGCACACACTTATAATTCCAGTGCTTGGGAGGCTGAGACAGGAGGATCTCACAGGTTCAAAGCCAGCCTCAGCTACTTATTAAGGCCCTCAGCAACTTAGTGAGACCCTGTTTCCAAATAAAGTATAAAATAGGTCTGGGAGTATAGCCTGGAGGTAGAAAAGCCCTTGGGTTCCACCCCCAATACTACCCCCCCCAAGAAAATCCATGAATATCTCAAAAATTTTATATAGCACCTCTAACCAAAAAGAATATACATCCATTTATGAAGAAGTTAGGCTTAGCTACAGATGGTATACACCTATAATCCTAGTACTTGGGAAGCTGAGACAGAGATTTGAGGCCAGCTTCAGAAACTTAGTACAATCTTGTCTCAAAAAAAAAGGATTGGTGGTATAGCTCAGCAGTAGAATGCCCCTTAGGTTCAGTCCCCAGTGATCTTGCCCCCTGGGGGAAAAAGAAATTAGGTTAAAACAATTTATTTATGTCCCAACAGCTTAACATCTTTTGGATACTATATGATTTTTTAAATTCAACTATAATTTTTTGATACCAGGCAGTGATTTTCATCTTTTATATGTCAGTAGACAGAAACATTACTAACAAAGGAAAGTATATTTCTGTTTCAAGTATGTATACTAAATTGCTCGTATACTACTGAATTGTTTAAGGAAGAGTGATGTGGCTCACAAACAAATTATCTACTATTTATATTTTCTAAAGAATATAATATAATTAGAATAACTTAATGATTTCTATTTTTTGAGTTGATCCATAAATTTACATTAACATTAAAATGGAGACAGTGAGCTGGGAGTGGTGGTGTATGCCTATAATTGCAGTACGTGTAAGGCTGAGACAGGAGAATCACAGGATTGAAGCCAGCCTCGGCAACTTAGGCCCTTTGCAAGTTACTGAGATCCTGTTTCAAAAATAAAAAATAAAAATAGGGCTAGAAGTGTAGCTCAGAGGTAGAATGCCCCTGGGGTAAGCCCAGCTCTTAGAGCTTGGAATTAGAATGGACATTCCACTCTCATTCCTCTTCCATATGGATTTTCTCACCATTTCACAGCAACTGCCGAACTGCAGCTTCATATGAATACGGCCCTCTTGACGGGGGTATAGGAGGCTTAGTATGGGGTCTGTGAACTATCCTGAGCTGGCAGTTCACACGAAGTTCAAAACATGTTCTTGTGTTTTCCCTATGGGAAATGTAAATTACCCCACAGTGCCTTGTGATTTTTACCACTGTGCCCTAATGATTTAATTCAGAGGATGAGTGGAGTTTCACCTAAGAACTGAGATATCTCTTGGGTGGAGGTTGGTTGGGTGGGAATAGGAAAAAGGGTGTTTGCAAAAGCTTTGATAAGGATGGAGTAGGTAAAGACTGAGCCCTGGATTTAGCTAAATAAACAATCTGTCTTTAATCTTGTCTCCTTTAAAGCATTGAGATACGTGTTACACATACCTAATATTTACTGATGACCACAGTTAATCTTGTGTTAACTTTTTTATGCTAGCCAATTCATACACCTGGTCATTCTTGTCATTTTTCTTTCTCTTGATGTACTTTTTAAATGCAAAAATAAAATTGAAGCTTAAATTCTGATGATGTTGATAAAGGAAAAGACGCAGACTTTGACTCTATCCTATTACTTTTACCATTAGATTCTTAAAGAATATCACTGAATCTCATCTTTGTTTCTATCTAACAGAAACAAAATTTTCAATTAAGCAAAAGCTCTTATTTTTTTCTGCTGATGTAGAACAAATCACCTGCTGCTGTTACAGAACCAGAGACAAATAAATTCGATAGCACTGGATATGATAAAGACTTGGTAGAAGCTTTGGAAAGAGATATCATTTCTCAGAATCCCAATGTTCGATGGTAAGTCATACAAGAAAATTGGATACTAAGATGCTTTTTGGAAGAGAAATGGAGCAAATTTGGCATGTACTAAAGATTTGTCCTTGCAGACAGAACCAGAACCTATTCGATATGACCAGGACACATAGTAGAAAACTTCACTTTGTCTCAGACTCTACCAATATTTGTCTTCAGTTTTTTAAATTATTATATTATTTGCAAAATGAGAAAAAGATCACAGAAATTTCACCTTGGGGGAGCATCCTCTAATGGTGAAAAGCCAATGATTTGTATGCATGCATCTTGCTTATCTTTAGGATCTGTTCCATGTTGCTTTTATTTCCTGTTACTCAGAGCAGTATTCTCAGCTTTACTAATAAACTGATGAGGTGATCCACACCTGTAGTCTGAGTACTTGGAAGGTTGAGATAGGATGATTGTAAGTTCAAGGCCAGCATGCAGTAACTTATTGAGACCCTGTTCCAAATAAAATAAAATAAAATAAAATAAAATAGGGCTGGGAGTATAGCTCAATGGTAGAATGCCCCCTGGGTTTAATGTCTAGTACCACAAGAGAAAAAAAAATTGTATCTAATCACGTATCTGCAACCTATCACAATGCATTATGAAAGTTTACTTTCCCACAGAGCTGTTTATTTTACCACAGAGCTGTGTATATTCTGTTATGATTGTGGGTGATATTTAAATTTTTGGCATTTGATATTTATATAATAAAAATATTTTATAAGAATATTGCTATGTATACCAGTAATACAAAGAGGTATTCTAGTTGTTGGGGATGATTTCATAGCAACCTCTATGATTTTGACATCTCTTTAATTTTAGTTCAATTTTAATATTTTTTATTTTGACATCTACCTCTTTAACTATTTATTTACTTTTTTTTTTATACTGGGGATTGAACCCAGGGGCATTCTACCTCCAAGCTATACCCCCAGGTTTTTTCTTTTTTTTTTTTTTGGTGGTATTGGGGATTGAACCCAGAGGCATTCTACCTCTGAGCTAAACTCCCAGCCTGATTTTATTTATTTGGAAACAGTCTTACTAAATTGCAGAGGGCCTCCCTAATTTGTTGAGACTGCCTTCAAACCTGCAATCTTTCTGTCTCAGCCTCCCAAGTACTAGGATTATAAGCATGTACCAATACATGTAGCTTAATCCAGAGGCATTCTACCTCCAAGTTACACTCCCAGGCCTTTTTTATTTTTTATTTTGAAACAAGTCTCACTAGGTTGCTTGAGAACCTCCCTAAATTGCTGAGGCTGGCCACAAACCTGCGATCCTCCTGCCTCAGCCTCCCAAGTACTAAGATTACAAGTGTGCACCACCACTCCTGGCTCCTTTTTATATTTATATTTTTATATTTTTTGTGGGTCTGGAGATGGAACCCAGAAGCATTTGACCTCCGAGCTACACCCCCTGCCCAATTTTTTATTCTTTATTTTGAAACAAGGTCTCACTGAGTTGCAAAGAGCCTCACTAAGTAGCTGAGGTTGTCCGCGAACCACAATCCTCTGGTGTCAGCCTCCCAAATGCTGGGATTACAAGCATGTGCCATCACACCCAGCTTTTATTTTGTATTTTGAAATGTGAGTTGCTACATTGCTGAGAATCTCACCAAGTTGCTGAGGCTGGCCTTGAACCTGTGATCTTCTTGTCTCAGCCTACCAAGTACTAGGATTGCAGGCATACGCCACTGCGCTTTGCTGACATCTGCCTCTTAATAGAGTTGGAGACAAAGCATCAGTATTAAAACTGCCTCTGCTTTATCTCTTTTTATTCTTTATGTTTTTGGCTTTCTTTAACAGGCTTATTATTTCTAAATCATGGGGGCTATGAAGTGAGTGAGCATCAGAAAAACAGGACTTTAAAATGAGATGGCACAATAATCCAGGTCAAATATCTCTACTCTGCCGGACGTGGTGGCGCATGCTTGTAATCCCAGCGCTTGAGAGGCGGAGACAGGAGGATCGCGCAAGTTGGAAGCCAGCCGCGCTGGCTTAGGAAACCCTGTTTCAAAAAAAAAAAAAAAATAGGTCTGGGAGTGTAGCCCGGAGGTAGAAGGGCTTCCAGGAACCCCAGTACCACCAAAAAAAAAAGTAATAATAATAATAAATAAATAAACAAATATCTCTACTCTGAATTTTTTTTTTTTTTTTTTTTTTGCGATACTGAAGATTGAACCCAGGGCATATTGCCTCTGAGCTACATCCCCAGCCCAATTTTATTCTTTTTTTGGGGGGAGGGGAGTCTGGGGATGGAACCCATTGGCATTCAACTTCTGAGCTACATGCCCTGCCCTATTTTTAATTCTTTATTTTGAAGCAGGGTCTCACTAAGTTACGGAGTGCCTCACTAAGTAGCTGAGGCTGTCTGCGAACCGCGATCCTCTGGTCTCAGCTTCCCAAATGCCTTTTTTTTTTTTTTTTTTTTTATTCTTTATTTTGAAACAGGGTTTCACTAAGCTGCAGAGGGCCTCACTGAGTAGCTGAGGCTGGTTGAGAACCCGGGTCCTCCTGTCTCAGCCTCCCAAGTACTGGAATCAGAAGTGTGTGCCACCATGCCCGGTGAACATATCTACAATGAAAATAAAAGATATAAAATTCTCCAAAATCTAAAACTTCTTGAGCACAGACATGACCCTCAAAAAAATTCTGATTTTGGCCAGGCGTGGTGGCATACACTTATAATCCCCACGCTTGGGAGACTGAGACAAGAGGATTGCACAGGTTCGAAGCCAGCCTTGGCTGGCTTAAGAGACCCTGTTTCCAAGTAAAAAATATAAAATAGGTATGGGAGTGTAGCCCGGAGGTAGAAGGCCCCTGGCTTCCACCCCCAGTACCAGCAAAAATAAAAAAATAAAAATTCTGATTTTGAAGCATTTTAATTTGGGGGACAGTATTCTCAACTGGTAAAATCTATTCAGATAATCTAAAATCTGAAACAATTCTAGTCCCAAGCATTTCAGGTAAGGGATAACTCAAACCTTTTTTTTTTTTTTTTTTTTTTTTGTGGGTCTGGGCTGGGAATGGAACCCAGAGGTATTTGACCTCCAAGCTACACCCCCTGCCCTATTTTTTAAATTAATTAATTAATTAATTAATTAATTTGCGGGTCTGGAGATGGAACCCAGAGGCATTTGACCTCTGAGCTACATCCCCTGCCCTATTTTTTATTCTTTATTTTGAAACCGGGTCTCACTGAGTTGCAGAGGCCTTACTAAGTAGCTGAGGCTGTCCGCGAACCGCGATCATCTGGGTCTCAGCCTCCCAAATGCTGGGATTACAAGTGTGCGCCACCATGCCCAGCTTTTCTTTTTATTTTGAAACAGGGTTTCGCTAAGTTACAGAGGGCCTCACTAAGTAGCTGAGGCTGTCCATGAACCACAATCCTCCAATCTCAGCCTCGCAAATGCTGGGATTACAAGCGTGTGCCACCACAGCTGGCTAAACCTTTTTTCTTAGGAGAGGTGAGTAGCCAGCCAGGTGCAGTGGTGCACATCTGTAATTCCAGTACTTAGAAGGCAGAGAGAGAAAGATCACAAGTTTAAAGCTCGGCAACTTAGACCCTTTTTCAAAATAAAAACTAAAAAGTCCTGGGGGAGGGTAATAGCTCAGTGGTAGAATGCCTCTGGGTTCAATTAGCAATACCACGAAAAGAAGGAGGGGGAGGGGGAAGAGGAGGGGAAGAAGGAGGAGGAGGAGAAAGAGGAGGAAAAGTAACAACTTGGGAGACTGAGGCAGGAAGGATGGCAGGTTCGTGGCCAGCCTCAGGTATTTAGTGAGGCCTCTATAACTTAGTGAGACCCTCTTTCAAAATAAAGAACAAAAAATAGGGCTTTGGCCGGGTGTGGTGGTGCACACTTGTAATCCTGCGCGTGGGAGACGGAGACAGGAGGAAAGCGCAGGTTCAAAGCCAGCCTCGCTGGTTTATGAGACCCTGTTTCCAAATAAAAATACAAAAATAGGTCTGGGAGTGTAGCCCGGAGGAAGAAGGGTTTCCAGGAACCCCAGTACCACCAAAAAAAAAAAAAAATAGGGCTTTGGGTATAGCCCGGAGGTAGAATGCCTTGGACTCAATCCTCAGTACCACAAAAAATAAAGAAAAGAAAAAGAAGAGGAGGAGGAGGAGGGAGAGGGAGGAGGAGAAAAGAGAAGAAATAAAACAAAGTGGAAAAGCAAGGTCAGCAGGCCTGTGTTCTCATGAGGCACGCTGCACGCTGAAAACTATTACTGCCAAGAATTGAAGACAGAGAGTATGCACTTCATGTATGCTGGTTGATATGGGCCTCGTCAGTGTGTTGTTAGTCCACTAATGCCCAGAGAGAGGCCTAGCATTCTGTTAGCAGTATTAAACTGTGTGTTGTCAATAGTTGTCAAGAGTAACTACGTGGTTAAATCTAAGGGGTTGTTGATAAAGTATCTTCTCTTTCAGGGATGATATTGCTGATTTAGTAGAAGCTAAGAAGTTGCTTAAGGAAGCTGTGGTGTTACCAATGTGGATGCCAGAATTCTTTAAGGGCATTAGGAGACCCTGGAAAGTAAGTTTAGTGTTCTCATGGCATCATCAGAGTGATGGTACATTGCCTGGCATAGTGGTAGCCGCCTGGAACCCCCAGTACTTGAGAGGCTGAAACAGGAGGATCACAAGCTTGAGATCATTCTGGGTAACTTACACAGACCCTGTCTCAACTAAAAAATTAAAAGGCCTCGGGATATAATTCAGTGGTAGAGTGCCCTGGGTTCTGTCCCCAGTACCATACACACACAAAAGAAGTAGCAGTATGCTGCTGTTGAGAGTCACTGTTTATCCATACTGGAGAAAATGGAGGGACAAAGTAGAGAAAATTTTAGGTCAAAAAGAATATATAAGCTGGGAGTGGTGGTGCATGCTTGTAATCCCAGCATTTGGGAGGCTGAGACAGGAGGATCACAGTCATGGGTGGCCTCAGCTACTTAGTGAGGCCATTTGCAACTAACTCAGTGAGACCCTGTTTCAAAATACAGAATATAAAATAGGTCTGGGGATATAGCTAGGAGGTAGAATGCCCTTGGGTTCCATCCACAGTACCGCTATATATATATATATATATATATATATATATATATATATATATATATATATATATATATATATATACATATATATATATATATATTTTGTGTATACACACACACACACATTGTGTTATTCAGAATTTTGCTTTGACCAAAAACTACTACAAAACTTACAGAATAAGAAATAGGTATAATGAGGCAGGCACAGTGGCAAACACCTGTAATCCCAGAATGTGGAAGGCTGAGACAGGAGAATTATAAATTGAAGACCAGCCTCAGCAACTTAGTGAGACCTTCAGCAACTGTGTAAAAATACAAAGGGCTAGGAATAGAGGTAGAGGTTGACACCCTGGGGCAGCTCAGAGAATGACCCTGAGTACAAAGCCTAGTACAGAGAGAGAGAGAGAGAGAGAGAGAGAGAGAGAGAGAGCGAGAGAGAGAGAGAGAGAGAAAATGAATAAAGGTATAAAGTTCAGAATCATTGTATACACAGCAGTTTTAGGCTGAGGTTGTATTTGTAGTATGACAAATTTATCTAATAGAAAATATTGCATTTTTTATGTTACATAACTTATATTTGGAGTTATTCTTAAGAAACTGAGAAACATTTGCATCTGTTAAGTACTTTTTAAAATCATAGGCTGATAAACCATGACAAAAAATCTTGGATTTGGAAAAATATACTAATGTTAGCTGCACTGCTATTATCATAAAGAATTCTTTAAATGTTAAGTGATAAGCAGTATATAAAATTATAAGCATACTTTGTAGAAACTATGTAAAATAAGTTATATAAGTAAAAAGACTAATAGGTAATACATTCAGATAGTAATGGTACCTGTGTTGGCTTATAGATATTATAAGCTACTTTTTCTCATGACCAAGTTACAAACTTTTTTATATGCTTTTATTGGTACATTATAGTCTCACATCGTAACGTAAATTATTATGACAGTAACATACATGCGCATTGCTCTTGGTGCCACCCCGGTGCCCTCCCTGTCTCCCTCCCTCTCCATATAGAGTACTTAGATTGACCTTGGTATTTCACGTGTGTACACATAGCCAATGGTAGTAATTCCTTCCATGAACCTCACTCCCCCGTCCCTCTAGACCACCTCCCTGGCTTCACTGAGGTTTCTCCTTTATCTGGAGTCCCTCTGATATCCCCGTTACTCTTTAGTTTCCGCATATTAGAGAAAACGTGACCTTTCACTCTCTGTGACTGGCTAATCTCACTTAATGTTCTCCATGTCCTTCCATTTTCCCGCAATTGACATAATTTTGTAACCCAGTTACCTTTCTTTTGTAATAGAAAAGGCAAATTTGTGGTAAAATATCTTGCTATTTATATTTGTCCTTTTTTGTCTTAATATTATATGTACAATGGTTGAACTTTGATACTCACTCTTGGAATTACCGTGAATCAGAGCAGTGGCACGTCAGGCTCAGTGGCACGGTGTCCCAGCTGCCATGGAGAATGAGCAGAAGGGTCAGTTGAGTCCAGGGGTTTGAGGCCAGCCTGGGCAGCACGGCAAAACTCATCTCAAAACAACAGCAGCGGCAGACGGATGCTCTCCTCACGCTCTTATCTTCCCAACAGGGAGTTTTGATGGTTGGCCCGCCTGGCACTGGGAAGACCCTCCTTGCTAAAGCCGTAGCTACAGAATGCAAGACCACGTTCTTCAATGTCTCTTCATCAACTCTGACTTCCAAATACAGGGGAGAGTCTGAGAAGCTCGTTCGTCTTCTGTTTGAAATGGTGAATGTTTGAGACAGTTCTAATACTGATTCTTTTTCCTAAAAGTGGAGACAGCGTGTTGTAACTTGCTCCTGTGTGTAAAGCAGGCCGGCAGGCGAGATGATGCCCTGCTCCAAGTGTGATTCCTGTACCTTTGAAGCCAGTGCCTCTCAGACATGAGTGACTTGAGTTTCTCCTTGTCTCCCTTCCTCCAGAGGTAGAAACACAATTGCCCGTTTGTAGGCATGCTCAGATTATAGGATTAGCTTTATTATCTGCTCTGGGAGTCTGAGATTACTGTGTTTTTCTAAACCTATGATATGGTGTGTGCAGTATTAGAATACCAAACAGTGAGACTCTTAAGTAGTTGTGGAATTAGATTTCCTCCAGTTCATTAACTATACCAAATATCTTGAGTTTAATGTTTAATCTTTGGATTATGTTCTTTGCTTCTTGCTTTTAATTTTAATTTATTTATTTATTTTTTGTGGTGCTGAGGATTGAACCCAGGGGCATTCTACCTCCGAGCTCACCCCCAGCCCCATTTTTTATTCTTTATTTTATTTTATTCTGGTGCTGAGGATGGAACCCAGAGGCTTTCTACCTCTGAGCTACACCCCCAGCCCTATTTCTTATTTTGAAACAGGATCTCACTGAGTTGCAAAGGGTCTCACTAAGTAGCTGAGGCTGCCCATGAACCATGGCCCTCCTGTCTCAGCCTCCCAAATGCTGGGATTACAAGTGTGTGCCGCCACACCCAGCTTATTCTTTATTTTGTAACAGGGCCTCACTAAGCAGCTGAGGCTGGCCTTAAACCCGGCTCCTCCTCTCTCAGCCTCCTAAGGACTGGGATTACAAGTGTATGCCACCATGCCCGCTTCTTGCTTTTCTTTCTTTCTTTCTTTCTTTCTTTCTTTCTTTCTTTCTTTCTTCCTTTCTTTCTTTCTTTCTTTCTTCCACCTTCAACAATGTGAGTGCCAACAGAGGTGTAATTGAACAAGTTATCGTAGTGTTTGGGTTGGATTCAATAGCTTTTTATACATTTGACTTGTTAAGTTTCATTGATTTTTTTCAGTCTTGCTTCTGAGAAACAGTGTAGTTAATAGTAAGACAGAGTTATGCTATTATTTAGATAATGACAAAGACATGAATTCTTAATCATAGAGGACAAGACTTTAGATGACTATGTTAAAAATCATACAAATTAATACAAAGCCAGATTTGTAGGGCTTAATATATATTAGCTATTACTGTGAGCTGGGCATGACAGAATGCACCTGTAATCCCAGTGCTTGGGAGGTTGAGACAGGAGGATCTGCTTGGGTTGAAGACCAGCCTCAGAAACTCAGTGAGGCCCTCAGCTACTTGGCAAGACCCTATTTCAAAACAAAACAAAAAAATAAATAAATATAAAGGGTTGAAGGTATAGCTTGGAAGTAGAATGCCTTTGGGTTCAAACCCGAGTACACCCTAACCCCACTCCCCCCAAAAAAGAAAGATAATGTAATTGTTTTCTTTCTTTTTTCTTGATAATGGGAATTTAACCCCAGGAGTTCTACCTTTGGGCTGTATCCCCAGCCTTTTTATTTTTTATGTTAAAACAGGGCTTCACTGAAGTTGATCTTGAACCTGAGACCATCTTCCCGTCTCAGACTCCTAAATATTGGGATTATAGGTATGCACAATCATATTTGGCTAATTTGTTATCTTTTCTAATATAATTTTTTATTTAAGAAAACTGACCATTTTCTCCCATGGGAGAAGGCTCTCAGTGCTAATTTGCATTGTTTTTTTTTCTGAACAGTCTTGCACATGTATTAACATGTACATGTACTTGCTCTACCCCCATAAACCTTACAGTGAGGTCTCTGAATGCATCAAAAAGCATCATTTTTTTTTTTTTTTTACTGGCTTCCCTAGAGTTGCTTGGGAAACACTTACCCATCGTATATAAGTCCCTATTTACCTGGAGTGTGCCACTTTGAGTTACCCATTTGCACACTGGCTCAGTGACAGACCAGAGGCTACAGTCAGAGCTTCTGTCCTGGTGGCCAAATGGTAGGGCTTATATCTGAACCAGCTTTTTTCTCCTCCTCCCCATCATGGCTTCTTCCTGGATGAGTAAATAAAACTGCACTGCTTTCCATATCTGGATTTTTACCTTGTTAAAGGTGACACCTTTTTTTTTTTTGTGGTACCAGGGATTGAACCAGGGGCCTTCTACCTCTGAGCTACACCCCCAGCCCTTTTTTATTTTTTATTTGGAAATAGGGCCTCACTAAGTTGCTGAGGCTGACCACAAACCTGTGATCTTCCTGGTGCAGCCAGTCTTAAAGAGGCTCTCAGCAACCTAGTGAGATACTGTTTCTAAGTAAGAGATAAAATCTGACTGGGTGTAGCTCTCAAAGGTAACATGGTTCTAGGTTCAATCCACTGTACCACAAAAAGAAAAAAAAGTTTTTAAGTGCTGGGTGTAACACCTCTAATCCCAGTACTTGGGAGTACCAGGATTACAGGCTTGCACCACTAAGCCTGGCAAATCTTTTTTTTTTTATATATATATATCCTTATGGTAATTCTGGAGAAATTAGCCTTTATTTCCAGATGTTCAGGGAAAAATCCAGAGACTGTTTGGAATCACATGCTGAAACTGTCAATTTTGGTCAGAGAAGTGGAGTGGTATGGGCTAACCCAAACCACCCTCTAGAGCTCAAATGGAGCTACCCTCTTCCGAAGCAGTGGAACATGAAAGGCAGCCACCTCCAAATGGAAACGAGCCTTCTCCCATCAGAAGACATGCTGTGCACACAGAGCCAGCTGGTGTTCACTGGAGCAATTCCACGGCCTTCCCAGACCGGCCAGAGCCAGTTAGGAAGCTTCACATACTCCTGCTTGAAGTCGGCCCACCCCACGCAACTCAGGGCTTGAGAGGATCAGTCTAGGAATTTTTGTTTGGAGTGGCAGCAAACAGAATAATATTTAATTAAAATTATATATATATATATTCTATTTTTAGCTGGTTCCCAGGTAGAATTTCTTTTTACTTTTTCCCCCCCACTGGGGATTGAACCCAGAGACATTCTACCTTTGAGCTACACCCCCATACTTTTTTTTTTTTTTTTTGCAATACTGGAGATTGAACCCAGGGGCACTCTACCTCTAAGCTACACCCCAGCCCTATTTTTTATTCTTTATTTTGAAACAGGGTCTCACTAAGTTGCAGAGAGCCTCAGTAAGTAGCTGAGGCTAGCCACCAACCATGATCCTCCTGTCTCAACCTCAAGTACTGGGATTACAATGTGTACCACCACGCCCGGCTTTATTTATTTTTTTACCAACAGCATGTCACTAAGTAGCTGAGGGCCTCACCGTTTTGCTGAGGCGGGCCGCAAACCTGTGATCCTCCTGTTTCAACATCCCAAGTACTAGGATATAAGTATGCACCACCACATGGAGCCTTAGCTAGAATATCAGTTGAGAATTTTCTTGAATACTTTAATGATGAGAATTATTTTCTTCACTTCTTGAAAAGGAAGTACTAAGAACTTTATACATAATACCTAAAACCCAATTGACTATTAAAACTCAAATAATGACTATCAAAGATGAAATAAGGCCAGGTTTGGTGGTGCATACCTGTCCTCTCAGCACTTGGAAGGCTGAGTCAGGAAGATTGAAGGTTCAAGACCAGCCTCAGCAACCTTGTGAAACCCTGTTTCAAGACAAAAAATCAAAAGTGCTAGGGATATAGCTTGGAAGTAGAATGTCCCTGTATTCAATCCCCAATACCACAAAGAGTAAATTAATTAATTAAATAAACACGTATTAGCCAGGCGTAGTGGTGCACACTTGTAATCCCAGTTCTTGGGAGACTGAAAAAAGAAGATCACAGTTTCACAGACAGCATCAGCAACTTTGCAAGGCCCTCTGCAAGTTAGTATGACCCTGTTTCCAAATAAAATGAAAATAGAAATCCAGGTGTGATGGCACATGCCTATAATCCCAGTACTTGAGAAAGGAAGATCTCAGGTTTGAGACGAGCCTCAGAAGCTTAGTGAGACTCCCAGCAACCTAGCGAGACCCTGTTTCAGGACAAAATTAAAAATGGGCTGGAGTTGTAGTTTAGAGGTAGAATGCTTCTGGGTTCAACCCCCAGTACCACAAAAATAAAATAAGGGGCAGGGGTGTAGCTCAGAGGTAGAATACACCTCTGGATTCAATCCCTAATACCACTCAAAAAATAAATACACACACACACACACATACTTACTAGCTGGGTGTGGTGGCGCATGTCTGTAACCACAGTACTCAGGAGGCTGAGACAGGAGAATCACTTCAAGACCAGGCTCAGTAACTTAGCTAGACTCTCAGCAGCCTAGTGTACAGATAATCCTGAACTTAGGTCATGAAAATATATACAACCAGTTAAATTAAACAAGAACTTGTCATGCCATATATACATGTATGCCTGCAGCTGGACACGGTGGCCCATGCCTGTAATCCTAGGACCTGAGACAGGAGGATTGAAGGCTAGAGGACAGCCTCAGCGAGAAGTGAGAGTCTCATCAATCTGCTGAGACCCCGACTCAAAAATAAAAATAAAATAGCTCTGATTTAGAAGTCCTCTGGGTTCAATCTGTACCTAAATAAATAAATAACGGAAGCATTAGGAGCTGTATTTTGTTGCTGTGACTTTTTCTTCTCCCGACGTTGGGCAGGGGGAAGGGTGGGTAGAGTGCCAGCCTCCTCAGCCGTTTTTTAATTGCTAACCTGTAGAACAGCGTCAAATGAAATCCAGACTTGGTATTGCATGGTTTCTTCCTTCAGGCTCGATTTTATTCTCCAGCCACCATATTTATTGATGAGATAGATTCCATCTGCAGTCGCAGAGGCACTTCTGAAGAACACGAAGCAAGCAGGAGGGTGAAAGCAGAGCTGCTGGTTCAGATGGACGGTACGCACGCGGCTGGGAGACCGGTGGGCGGAGGGCTCCCCATGCTGGCCAGGACTCCTCGTGGGCAGAGGGAGGGGCTGCGGTAAATCTGGTACGCTACGGTGGTGACATGTCAGAAATACTGGCCACTAACAAGACATCCTTTAGCTGCTATACGCATGCCTTATTCTTAGCATGAAACTGAAATAGAAATGCAGGTAAATTGGCCTCAGAGAAGATTGTGTATGCTTTTGAACAAATTTTCAGATTGATACATACTTGAGCAGAGTTGGTCTTTGGATTAAATATATTCTGAGTCATATTTTTGCATAATAAAAACTTATTTTCCTTTGATTAGAGTCACATATTTATCATTTAGCATTCAAATGTTGAGGAGGGTTGAGGACTACACTACCATGTGCTGTTACACAATATATTTGATAATCTTTGAATAGCTAAGCTTTACTTTATGTAACCGACTTGGTTTCTTTTTCCTTTCTCCTGACCCTCCTTTTAGGGGTTGGAGGCGCTTCTGAAAATGACGACCCTTCCAAAATGGTTATGGTTCTGGCAGCTACCAATTTTCCCTGGGATATAGATGAGGCTTTGAGACGGCGTCTTGAAAAACGAATCTATATTCCTTTGCCATCAGGTATCATCCTTTGAATCTTTTCTAAAAGCACCTGTTAATTCTCAAGTAGCTTTTTTTTCTTCTGTACTGGGGCTTGAATCCAGGGGCATTCTACCTCCAAGCTATGCCCCAGCCTTATTTTTTTTATTCTTTATTTTGAAACAGGGTCTCACTAAGTTTCAGAGTTGTTGCGGCTGGCCGCAAACCTGCAATCCTCCTGTCTCAGCCTCCCAAGTATTGGGCTTCCAAGTGTGCGCCATCTCGCCTGGCTCAAGCACCTTTTTGATTAATTTTAAATTTGGAATTACCTTCCTTAAAATGATAAATGTAAGCTGGGCGTGATGGCACATGCTTGTAATCCTCACACTTGGGAGGCGGAGACAGGAAGATCGCGCAGGTTCAAAGCCAGCTGTGCTGGCTTAAGAGACCCTGTTTCAAAAAAAAAAAAAGTATAAAATAGGTCTGGGAGTGTAGCCTGGAGGTAGAAGGGTTTCTAGGAACCCCAGTACCACAAAAAAAAAAAAAAAAAAATTCATGTGAATGAGTTCTAAGAAGTAGAAAACAACTCCTTATAATAGGATTGAGGGGAAAAAAAAAATAACCGTGTTTATATTGAAGACTACATTTTAAGGCATGTTTATACCATTAGCTTAAAATATTTTTCTAGCCAGGTATGGTGGTGCATGCTTGTAATCCTACCATTTAGGAGGCTGAGACAGGAGGATCGCAGTTCAAGGACAGCCTCAGCTACTTAGGCCCTTTGCAACGCAGTGAGACCCTGTTTCAAAATAAAGAGTAAAAAGGCTGGGGGCCTAGCTCAGAGATAGAATGCCCCTGGGTTCCATCTCCAGTACTGCAAATAAATAAATAAATAGAATAAAATATTTTTCTTCCTTTAGCCAAAGGCAGGGAGGAGCTATTACGAATAAGTCTGCGTGAGCTGGAATTGGCTGATGATGTTAACCTTGCAAGTATAGCAGAAAACATGGAAGGTTATTCAGGTGCGGACATTACCAACGTGTGCAGGTATGTATCATTCTGGAAGCAAAGATTCTTGTGTTTATAAACTTGTTTTATGAAGCTTTTATACTGCATTAAGATAGAAGGAAGAAAAAGACCCACATTATAGTCTATGCAGGTCAGGTCACAAGTTTTAAGTTAGTGTTAGCAGCTGTTGGTGAGATAGGTATCTTCATTGTCAGTGAAGAGCGTACACTTCGTTTGAAAAATACAAGTTCAAGAAACTAAGAACAATTTGGGTTAAGTTGTCTTAGATTCAAAAGTAATTGATACATTCCTTCACTGCTTGTTACATGGGAGATGATCATGAAATACATTGATTTGGCATACCATGGAGTACTGTAGCATAGTCTCATTTCAGTGAACAGATCCCAAATGTGATGGGACTAGTAGTAAGAAGAAAAAGAATATGTCTAATTGAGTTTTGTCGTAACCCAAGTCGGTTCAGATGCTTACCAGCAGGGGGCTTGACTGACCTGCACGTGCTCCTCATATCTGAAGTGAGCGCACAGCTCAGGTTCATGAAGGTCCAAGGCAATGTGTGCACATATAAAGCAGCTATTGTCCTTTTGGGTGTGCATAGTGCCTGCTAATTAAGGATGAAACTTGGTGAAATAAGGTACTTGAATGTAAAATTTCTATAATAGAGGGTTGGAAAGGACTTGAATCTTTTACTATACATGGAAAAAATATTTAATCTCCTAACATATTCTTTTCTGTCTCTCTGTTGCTTATTATTTTATTAAACACATACAATGAATGCAATAGCTAGCTGCTTCTTTCTTTCTTTCTTTCTTTCTTTCTTTCTTTCTTTCTTTCTTTCTTTTTTTTTTTTTTGTGGTACTAGGGATGGAACCCAGAGGCCTTCTACCTCTGGACTACACTCCCAGATCTATTTTTTAAATATATTTTTTAATTGGGAACAGGGTCTCGCCAAGTTGCTGAAAGCCTCACTACATAGCTGAGGCTGGCATTGAACCTGCGCAATCCTCCTGTCTCAGCTTCCCAAGCGTGGGGATTACAAGCGTGCGCCACCACGCCCGGCTGCTAGCTTCTTTATTGCACCTTTTTTTCTTGTGCCTTATGCTCAATTACTTAAATTGATTAGCACACGTATTTCATTATGGAAGATTTAGTTGCTAAAAATCAACTCAGAACAGGCCTTGTATTCCAGAGTAAGATCTGATACAATTCAATACTACATTATATATACTAACATCTAATCAGAACATTACAACACATCATTGATTTTTTTATTTATTTATGTTTTAACTTAACTCCTAGAGATGCGTCCTTGATGGCAATGAGAAGGCGTATTGAGGGCTTGACCCCAGAAGAAATCCGAAATCTTTCAAGAGAAGAAATGCACATGCCTACAACTATGGAGGATTTTGAAATAGCCTTAAAAAAGGTTTCTAAGTCAGTATCTGCTGCAGACATTGAACGATATGAGAAATGGATACTTGAGTTTGGATCATGCTAAATTCTCACATATGAACTGTGAGAACTCTGCCTTAAGTCTTTGAAAAATAATTAAATGTAGTATTCCATTGCACTGAGTGCTATATTTTTTTAAACTTTCATAATGGTAAGATGTTTAAATCCTGATGATTCTGAATAAAGGCAGTTTTTTAAGCTGCACATTTGTTTTACTTTCCTGTGCCTGGCTTCTCTTTTACTGACCACAGATGTTTTAACACAAGTGTCACCTCCCTTGAAAGCTCTTTTTATGCACTTCTGAGTACAGCAGCTTCTCCCCACTGTTTACTGCTATTATTCTTCCCGTGGAAGAGAGTTAGGACCAGCCTAGCTTCTTAGATGCCATTGGATAACTGAAACTTACTGAATATTTTTCCACAAATAGCTAATGGAAACTTGAGCCAGACACAGTATGACTTCCCTCCCCTGGTGTCAGGCTCGGTGGCCTCCCATTGGGAAGACTCTTCACTGTGCTTTTTTGTTGTTGTGACCAAGGATTGAACCCCAACATTGGACCTCTGAACTACAACCTCAGCCCAGTTTTATTTTTTATTTGAAAGAAGGTTTCATTAAGTTGCTAAAGTTGGCCACAAACAAGCTTGTAATCCCCTTGCTTGGGAGGCGGAGACAGGAGGAGCGTGCTGGTTCGGAGACCCGGTTTCCAAATTAAAAAAATATAAAATAGGTCTGGGAGTGTAGCCCGGAGGTAGAAAGGCTTCCAGGAACCCCAGTACCACCACCAAAAAAACAAACAAACAAACAAAAAAACCTTGCTATCCTCCTATTTCAGCCTCCTAAATACTTGGGTTATCATTGCTTGAAGTTGGAACAAGTGCTTTCTAACAATTTATAGAATGCGGAAGAATATAAAAAGGGAATATTAGTAGCTGGTGACTTAAGGATCAAATTATTAATTGCATGCTATTATTATTATTATTTTTTTTTTACAATATGAAGAAAGGAATAATAGCCAGTGAAATTTACTAATTAAAAACAACTAAGCCAGGTCTGGTGGTACATGCTTGTAATCTTTTTTTTTTTTTTTGCGGGTTTGGGGATGGAACCCAGGGGCATTTGACCTCCAAGCTACACTCCCTGCCCTATTTTTTATTCTTTATTTTGAAACCAGATCTCACTGAGTTGCAGAGGGCCTCACTAAGTACCTGTGGCTGTCTGCAAACCGCGACCCTCCGGTCTCAGCCTCCCGAATGCTGGGATTACAAGCGTGCGCCACCACGCCCGGCTCTACATGCTTGTAATCTATCTCAGTACTTGGGAGGCTGAAATAAGAGGATCGCAGGTTTTTATGTTTGTTTGTTTGGTTTTGTTTGTTTGGGGTTTTTTTTTTTTTTTTTTTTTTGGTGGTACTGAGGTTCCTGGAAACCCTTCTACCTCCGGGCTATACTCCCAGACCTATTTTATATTTTTATTTGGAAAAAGGGTCTCTTAAACCAGCGAGGCTGGCTTCGAACCTGGGAGATCCTCCTGTCTCTGCCTCCCAAGCGCGGGGATTACGAGCGTGCGCCCCACGCCTGGCGTGGATCGCAGGTTTGAAGCCAGCCTCAGCAACTTCCTCAGGGTCTCTGCAACTTAGCAAGACCCTGTTTCAAAATAAAATAGGGCTGAGCCTGTAGCTTGGAGATAGAAAGCCCCTCGGTTCGATCCCCAGTAATGACAACAATAAAACCAGCTCAGCAAGTTGGGTTTAGCTCAGTGGAAGCACTTTCAAGAGGCCCTGGGTTTGATCCCCAGCACCACCACCAAAAAATAAAAAAAAGATAGACAAAATAAAACATTGCTCTTTAACTCTACTTATCATCATCCTTCTTCCCCACGTTATCTATTAAGCCTGAATATAAAATGGTTTTAAAAACCAGCCAGTACGGACCTGGGGATGGAGCTCAGTGATAGCACACATACTGAGCACACATAAGGCCCTGCCTAAAACCCTAGCATAGGAAAGACTTGTTAAAGACAGCCACGGTAGCCAGGCGTGGTGGTACGAGCTTGTAATCCCATCATTTGGGAGGTTGAGACAAGACGGTAGTGGTTTGAGGCCAGCCTCAGCTACTTAGTGAGGCCCTTTGCACTCAGTGAGACCCTGTTTCAAAATAAAGAATAAAACACAGAGCTGGGGATGTTATCTCGGAGATAGAATGACCCTGGGTTCCATCTCCAACACCGTGCCAAAAAAACAAAAACAGCCAGTATTTTCTTGGACAATGTTTTTACTATTTTTGGTACTGGGGATTGAATCCAGACGTAGTCTACATCCAACCTATACCCATGCCCTTTTTTATTTTTATTTACTTTTTTAAAAATATTTTCCAGTACTAGGGATTGAACCCAGGGGCATTCTACCTCCATGCTACATCCCCAGCCCTATATTTTATTCTTTGAAACAGGGTCTAAGTTGCAGAGGGCATCATGAAATGGCTGAGGCTGGGATGTAAAGACATTCAGTGCCTCTCCTACCTTTGAATTGTATTTCCCCTTGAATTGGAATTTCCCATTCCTTTTTTTTTTTTTTTTTTTTTTTTGGTGGCACTAGGAATTGAACCCAGGAGTATTCTACTTCTGAGCTACACTCCTAGCCCTATTTTATTTTGAAACAGGGTCTTGCTAGGTTAATGAGTCTTACTATTTGCTGAGGCTGTCCTCAAACCTGCAATCCGCCTGTCGCAGCCTCCCAAGCACTGGGATTACAGACCTGCACCACTGCACCTGGCTTGGACAATATTTTTTAAATGATGGGTTGCAGCCAGGTGTGGTGGCACATGCTTGTAATCCCAGCGCTTGGGAGGCTGAGACAGGATAGCACAGGTTTGAAGCCAGCCTCAGCTACTTATTGAGGCTCTCAGGAACTTAGTGAGACCTTGTTTACAAATAAAGTAAGAATAGAAAATAGGGCTGGGAGTATAGCTTGCAGGTAGAATGCCCCTGGGTTCCACTCCCGGTACTAAAAAAAAAAAAAAAAAGATGGGTTGCATAAGGAAAACTTTTTCATGGGGATCAAACCCAAGAGTACTCTACCACTGAGCTACATCCTGAGCCCTTTTTTATTCTGTGTGTGTGTGTGTGTGTGTGTGTGTTACTGAGGATGGAATCTGGACATTTTTACCTCCAAACTACACCCCCAGCCTTTTTTTTTTTTTTTTTTTTTTTGGGGATGGAACCCAGGGGCATTCTACCTGCAAGCTATACTCCCAGCCCTATTTTCTATTCTTTATTTTGAAACAGGGTCTCACTGAATTGCAAAGAGCCTCACTAAGTAGTAGCTGAGGCTGTCCTCGAACCGAGATCCTCCTGTTTCAGCCTCCCAAGTACTAGGATTACAAGCGTGTGCCACCATGCTCGGCTTCCCTCAGCCCTTTTTTAAGTTTTACTTTTGAGAGCATTGTGAAGTTGCCCGGTCTAGCCTCAAATTTGCAATCATCCTGCCCCAACCTCCAAAGTGGCCAGTAATACAGGCATGAGCCACCATGCCTGCCTAAAACCCGGCTTTTAATGATAGAGAATAGCAAATGCTACATGGAGTAAAGATAAGTTAGACCTACTAGGCACATTGTTAAAATATGTCAACACGAGTGATGGTTCAAAAAAGTTAAGAAAATATTTGCTGAGGTAAGCAACACTATACTTACAAACCAAGGGCACCCTCACGTATGGTACTGATAGATTCCTTAATTGGTCTGAGACTTGCTTCAGCCAGAGTATGTGAAAGAAACTATACCTACACCGTGTGTACAGAATTCTTCGCTGAGCAGTTTCTATGTAACTGTAACCAAAAAAACTACACTTCTTTCTTCAAAAAGAAAAAAGTTTATTTTAGAGTGAGAACATGTCACTAGTGCTTTTAAATCCTCGGTGCATTCAGTATAAGAGGATACAATCAAATCATGATATACTTCGGTGATTTCATATTGAATCACAGTTGACTATAAAGGCACATTGTATTGAATAAAAAAATAAGTGTTAAGTTCTTGAGCTTTTAAATTAGAATTTTGTAAAGTGCTTTTCATAAAGTCACATAATAATTAAAGGGTAGAAATTTCGTTTGCAAAGGCACCTTGAAGTTATTGGCACATGGCATGCTGTCTTGTCTTTCTTTCCTTTTTGGTAACTTCAGTCTTCACATCCACTTTGCCTAAATTTTCCTTATGAATTCACGTGAGCATCCAGCGCTTTCATAGCAGATAAACTTTAACGTATGGCTGTAAAGGTCGATTTTCAGGCAGTCGGGACTTTGGCAATGTCTCTCTGCGTGAAAGGATTCATTTTTAATGATTTAACGTATATTCAAATGGCAAATCTGTAGACAACAAATCAGAGTCCATGATCTGAGGTGGCGTCTTAAACACATGTTTTATCTTCAAGAGTCTCTGCTGTTTTCTCAGAGCCACCTGGATGTAAATTGACAGCTGTCACAGGTACAACATGTATTTTATCCACCTGCAGAATTCCTCTGAAATATAAAATGATTAATTAGTATGAAAATTAAATAGTTTCCTCTACCAGCAGAGGGCTACTTCAAGTGTACAACTGGCTAAGTGCTTTTGCTCCTAATAGTTTATAATGGTTTTACAAACTGAGCTCAAGGTCTGCTTTAACCTGAGGGGGCAGAAAGGAGTACAGGCACGTGACTGCTTGGTACTATACGGAAAACAACGTTAGTCCCTAGAATTGTTCGGACCGGGCAAATAAGCCCAAGCAGCTTTCTAATAAAAATTCACCAGAATACAATCTTAGGTCTTTCAGACAGTACTTCTTTTTGTTATTAAAATATCTGATTATTGCCGGGCATGGTGGTGCACACTTGTAATCTCAGTATTTGGGAGGCTGAGACAGGAGGATCATGGTTTGAGGACAACCTCAGCTACTTAGTGAAGCCCTTTGCAACTCAGTGAGACGCTGCAACTCAGTGAGACGCGGCTTGAGACCCTGTTTTAAAATAAGAAAAACAAGTCGGGTGTGGTGGCGCATGCTTGAAATTCCAGTCCTTGGCTGGGTGTGGTGGCGCATGCTTGTAATACCCGCACTTGGGAGGTGGAGACAGGAGGATCATGTAGGTTCGAAGCCAGCCTCTCTGGCTTAAGAGACCTTGTTTCCAAAAATATATATAAAATAGGTCTGGGAGTGTAGCCCAGAGGTAGAAGGGTTCCATTCCCAGTACCACCAAAAAAAAAAAAAAAAAAAAAGACTAAAAACAATAGGGCTGGGGTTGAAGCTTGGAGGAACAATGCCCCTGGGTTTCATCCCTAGTGGAACAATGCCCCTGGGTTTCATCCCTAGTACCGCAAAACAAAACAAAACAAAAATAAAACAAAACAAAACAAAAATAAAACAAAACAAAACAAAAATAAAATAGGGCTGGAGATATAGCTCAGAGGTAGAAAACTCTGGGCTCAAACTCTGGGCTCAATCCCCTGTGCCAGCAATGGAGTTCTTCTGTTGATTTCTTATACACACTGCTCTTTCCATTACACACATTTATCTCCTTTCCCCAATTAGACTTTAAGTTCTTAGAGAAAACATCTTAATCACATTTGACTCTCAAAATTTTGTTTCTTGTATGTATGGTACTGGTGATTGAAACCAGGAGCAGTCTACCTCTGAGCTATACCCCCAATACTTTTTTTTTTTTTTTTTTGGCAGTACTGCGGATGGAACCCAGGGGCATGCTACCTCCGAGCTATACCCCAAACCCTATTTTTTTTTCTTTATTTTGAAGCAGGGTCTCACTAAGTTGCAAAGGGCCTCACTAAGTAGCTGAGGCTGTCTGCGAACCACAAATGTCCTGTCTCAGCTTCCCAAACACTGGGATTACAAGCGTGTGTCACCACACCTGGCTTAATTTTTATATTTTCTACTACTCTGAAATATAGAAAGCAGCTATGTGGCTGGTTGGTTTATAGACAGCTTTAACCACTTAGGCCCTTTGCAACTCAGCGAGACCCTTATTCAAAATAAAGAATAAAAACAGGGCTGGGATGTAGCTTGAAGGTAGAACGACCCTGAGTTCCATCCCCGTACTGCAAAAATAAAATATAGAAAGCATTAATCACTTTTTTTTTTTTTTTTTTTTTGCAGGTCTGGGGATGGAACCCAGGGGCATTCGACCTCCGAGCTACACCCCTGCCCTATTTTTTTATTCTTTATTTTGAAATCGGGTCTCACTGAGTTGCAGAGGGCCTCAGTATCCCAAATGCTGAGATTACAAGCGTGCGCCACCACGCCCGGCTATAACTCATTTTTTAATAATTAAAAATATTAATGTTGCCGGGCGTGGTGGCGCACGCTTGTAATCCCCGCGCTTGGGAGGCAGAGACAGGAGGATCGCGCAGGTTCGAAGCTAGCTGCGCGCGCTGGCTTAGGAGACCCTGTTTCCAAATAAAAAATGTAAAAATAGGTCTGGGAGTGTAGCCCGGAGATAGAAGGGCTTCCAGGAACCCCAGTACCACCAAAAAAAAAAAAAAAAAAAAAAAATTAATGTTTTGGGCCGGGCGTGGTGGTGCACGCTTGTCATCCCCGCGCTTGGGAAGTGGAGACAGGAGGATTGTGTGGTTCGAAGACAGCCGCGCTGGCTTAAGAGACCCTGTTTCCAAATAAAAATATAAAAATAGGTCTGGGAGTGTACCCTGGAGGCAGAAGGGTTTCCAGGAACCCCAGTACCACCAAAAATAAATAAATAAAAAAGTTAATGTTTCAAAACATTAAGAAATACTTACTTGTATTCAGACATTGGGCAAAGCACCTTTAAGATGGTTATGACCCCAGCAGCTCCTACAGCTCCAACCACCATGACGTTCAAAAGCATGAAGAACACTGGGAAGACACTGCTCCAGAACCGACACAGGTTTTTTCTGAACTTTTCCATCCACTGACACATGACCTGAAAAAGTAGTCTGATTAGAGATGCAAGTTCCATAAACTTTATATTTTTAAATCTCTTCATATTTTAGTTGTGGGGTAATGGAGTACTCTTTTGTTTGTGGTAGTGGTTACATGAGTGTCAAGCTGAGGGCGTAGCTGCGTGGTAGAATGCTCCCCTAGCTTGGACAAGGCCGAGGTTCGATTCCTAGCACCACCACAACAAAACCAAAAAACTAATAGTATATTTTAAAGAAGGGCAAGTGTGTGTGTGTGTGTGTGTGTGTGTGTGTGTGTGTTCCTGGGTATGGAACCCAGGGGCACTCTACCTCTGAGCTATACTCCAACCCTGTTTTGTTTTGTTTTTATATTATTATTCTTTCTTTTGAAACAGGATCTCACTGAGTTGCAAAGGGCCTTACTAAGTAGCCGAGGCTGTCCACAAACCGCGATCCTTCTGCCTTGGCCTCCCAAGTGCTGGGATTACTAGCGTGTGCCACCACCCCACACCCGGCTAAGAATTGCAATTTATTTAAAAATGTTCCTAAATTGTTATTTACAATCTGTTGGGTGGGGGGGGGATAGTCTTAATAAGTAATCACACACTGGCCTTGAATTCTGTAATCTTCCTATCTCTGTCTCCCAAATACTGGGATTACAGGCATGTGCCACCATACCCAGCTAAATTACTTGCAATCTTAAAAATTATGTTTCAAAAATACAGGCACAGAGATGTTAATATCCTTTAAAATTATTCATACTGGACTGAGCATGATGGTGCACCTCTATAATCCCAGTACTGGTATGCTGACACAGGAGGATTGTAGGCTTGAGACCAACTCACAATAACTTCGGAACATCCTGTTTTAAATTAAGATAGGGCTGGAGTTCTAGCTCAGAGACAGAACGTCCCTAGGTTCAATCCTCGGTACCACAAACAATTTTTAAAAAATTATTTACACTCCTGTCTAACCACAAAATCAAGTTAAAAAATGCTAATTGAAAGGGGAATAGTTGGGCTTGTCACTTTAAACAGAATGGACCTGAGTCAACTATTTCAAGTGGCTGGAGGACAAGAGACAAATTTACAGTAGCTTTTAGGACAGGTGGCAAGCTCACTGTGTACAAAATGTTCCTATACTTTAAAGAGAAAGGAAAAAACCTAGAGGCACTAATGGCAGGGTATGAAGACAGACAGACGGAGAAGTCTGCTGGGGTTGACCTGCTGCAGCGCAGTCGGACAGGTGGCGGTGCCTCCTGCAACTCCAAAAAGCAATTCTGCTTCAGTGAGAACTTCTTAGAGGCCAACCAGAGATTCCACTCATCGAAATGGAAATTATTTTGGGTTAAGGGGGCTAAATGTGCAGAGATATCAGGATATTACCTAAACTGTGAATATCTTCCTAGTTAGCAGTATGAATGTCATGGGTAAAATGAGTATTTAGTAGATGCCAATGAATTTTTTTTTTTCTTATTTTTTTTCTTTTTTTTGTGGTGCTGGGAATAGAACCCGGTACCTCTACCTCTGGGCTACATTCCCAGACCTATTTTAAACTTTATTTTGAAACAGGGTCTCACAAAGTTGCTGAAAGCCTCACCAAGTAGCTGAGGCTGGCTTCGAACCTGTGCGATCCTCCTGTCTCAGCCTCCCAAGCACGGGGATTACAAGTGTGCGCCACCACGCCTGGGTACCAATGCATATTTACATGTATTACTAATCTTCTTTGTTTTGGCACTGAGGACTGAACCCAGGAGCAATCTACCTCCAATCCACATCCCCAGGCCTCTCTGTCTGTCTGTCTATCTATATATCTATCAATCAGTCATCTATGTGGTACTGAAGACTAAACCCAGGGCTATTCTACCTTTGAGCTATACTCCCAGCCTTATTTTTATTTATTTAAAAGTTGCTGAGAGCCTCAGTAAATTGCTGATTCTAGCTTCGAATCTGTGATTCTCCGGTGTCAGCCACCCATGTATTGATGTTACTGGTGTGCACCACCACACCTAGCCCTATTTTACTTTTTATTTTGGAACAGGATCATGCCAAGTGCTGAGGATCTGAGTTATGTAATACCAATATTATTTAACCCTTACAAATTAAATATTTCACACTACTTTACAGATTAACACAGATAAAGAAACAGGTTAGTGATGTTAAGAATTTGTCCAGGGTCATGCCACTAGTAAATGGAGACCAGGTTTCAAATCTAGGCAGTCTTGACTCCAAAAATTACACTTTTCACCACCTGTGCTCGATCACTGTGCCTGATCCTGAGGGCACAAGGCATCTGTGTGTACAAAAGTACTAGCTGCACAAAAGAGAAATGGGAATATAAGAATTTGGGAACTGAAAACCCCTAACCAAATGAAACCCAATGCCTTGATAATCATGATCTGAATATATTATTACTGAATGAGGCTTAAAGACAGGAGCACCTAGAAGCAGCACATTAAAATCAAGGTAAACCCATTACTGACAGTGCTCTAAGGTTCTGATCCTCATGGTTCCACCTCATTTAAATGTTATATCTTCTTCACCATAACCATCACTGCTTATGATGACATCGAACACTCTACTCACCTTATATGAGGATGGAGGCTCTGCTCTGAGAGGAGTCTCGGGTAACTTGCCGGGTAGAGCGTCTTCCTCTATTGTGGTTTCCACATTCCTGACCAGATACTGGCTGGTGGTCTGCACTGAGCCAACACCTTCTACGAAGGAGGAAGGGCGGGTTGCCAAGATGCCAGCAGCAGGCTGCCGTCCCTCCTCCAAGTCCTAGATCATTATGCCCACAACGTTTACAACAGTAAGCGCGTCTCTTTCACCATGAGAGGAAAAAAATATTGTATTGTTCACTGAGTTAAGCACCAGAAAGGAGACACACCCTCAGACACTCATAAGGACACTCTATGTGACACTCTGTCACATAGAAAGCCTAAATTTTTTCTCCTCCTATTTTTTTTTCTTTTTTATGCTGGGGGTTGAACCCACAGGCATTCTGCCTCGAAGCTATACCCCCAACCCTACTTTAGTTATTTTGAAATAGGGTCTCAGCAAGTTCCAAAGTGCCTCGCCAAGTAGCTGAGGCTAGTTTTGTATCCGTAATCCTCCTGTCTTAGCCTCCCAAGTACTGGGATTACAAGCGTGTGCCACCATGCCCAGCACACACACAAAAAAAAACCCTAAATTTTAAAAGTTCCATTGCAGTGGAAAAATAAATCCTTCCTCTAAATGAACCTTTAGAATATATATTTTGTTATGAGTACTCAGAGTGAGAATGGGTAATTACTAAAAGATGTCACTATGCAGGTAGCATTGATCATATCCTACTAACGCTCAAAACAGACTCCAAAGTTCATATAAAGTAATACATATTATGAGGCTTTTTTTTGTAATGCTGGAGATCAAACCTAGGGCATCATGCAAGCTAGGCAAGTGCTCTACCCCTGAGCTATACCCTCAGCCACTGAAGTACTTTTTTTTTTTTTTTTTTGTGGAGCTGGGGATGAAACCCAGGGGCATTCTACGTTTGAGCTACACCCCCAGCCCTAGTTTTTTATTTTTATATTTTGAAACAGAGTCTTGCTGAATTGCAGAGGGCCTCACTAAGTAGCTGAAGCTGTCCTCGAACCTTGATCCTCCTCTCTTAGCCTCCCAAATGCTAGGATTACGAGAGTGTGCCACCACACCTGGCTTCCATAAAGTACTTTTAAAGAAGCTAATTTTCAAATATACTAAGTATAATTAAATATATGTTGCAGCTTTTACAAATAATATAAAAATTACAAAGATCAAGAGTACATAGCCAGAGCTGGGCATGGTGGCACACTCTTGAAATCCCAGCATTTGGGAGGCTGAGACAAGAGGATCCTGGTTTGTGGACAGCCTCAGCTACTTAGTGAGGCCCTCTGTAACTTAGTGAGACCTTGTTTCAAAATACAAAAATAAAAAACAGGGCAGGGGGTATAGCTCGGAGGTCAAATGCCCCTGGGTTCCTTCCCCAGACCTGCAAAAAGACACACACACACAAAAAAAAGAGTACATGGCCAGGCATAGTGGTACATCCTATAATCCCAGTACTTGGGATCACAAATTCGAAACCAGCCTGGGCAAATGAGTGAGACCCTGTCTCATAAAATAAAAAGGGTTGTGGGTGTAGCTCAGTGGTAGAGTGCCCCTGGGTTCAATCCCCAGTTGTGTGCACATGCACACACATACGCACACATACACACACACGCAAACACATACACATAAGCTACCAATTAAAGAAATTATTTCCTTAATATTATATTATATTTTATTTTATTTATTTATTTATTTATTTATTTATTTATTTATTTATTTATTTATTTATTTATTTGTGGTACTGGAGTTCCTGGAAGCCCTTCTACCTCCGGGCTACACTCCCAGACCTATTTTTACATTTTTATTTGGAAACAGGGTCTCCTAAGCCAGCGCGCGCGGCTGGCTTCGAACCTGCGTGATCCTCCTGTCTCTGCCTCCCAAGTGCGGGGATGACAAGCGTGCGCCACCACGCCCGGCTTTCCTTAATATTTTAAATAACAGTCTTTTAAGTTACCTTTTTTAGAGAGGTTGGGAAGGGTAAATAAAATGTCACTGTCTCGGGAAACAGAATACAGCATGCTTTCTTCCAAAGGAAGGGTGTAGTTTGAATGTCTGAGGATTCCCTGCTTCTTTACTAAAATATCAACTTCAGTAACATCCTTTTGCTGAGCCTGTGAATAGAAAATAAATATCTTTCATTTTGTACATATTATGAGGCTTTTTTTTTTTTTGTAATGCTGGGGATCTACCCCTGAGCTATACCCTCAGCCCCCAAAGTACGTTTTTGTTTTTGTTTTTTTTTTGGGGGGGTAGATAGAACTGGGGATGAAACCCAGGGGAATTAATTCAACCTACTTTTTATTTAAAACCCTACTTTTTACTTTTTATTTTTTATTTTGAAACAGGATCTCACTGAGTTGCAAAGTTTTGCAGTGGCCCAGTACATAAGAAAAAAATTTTTTTTTTGCAATACCGGAGACTTCATTCTACCTTTGAGCTACTCTCCCAGCCCTATTTTATTTATTTTGAAACAGGGTCTCACTAAGTTGCGGATGGCCTCACTGAGTAGCTGAGGTGGCTGCGAACCTGTGATCCTCCTGTCTCAGCCTCCCAAGTATTGGGATTACAAATGTGCACCACCACGCCCAGCCAACACACCAGAATTTAAAAGTGAATTGTCCTCCAATTGCTATAATAATTTGCCCTATTCAGACAATTAATTTATTCCTTCCTTATTCTATTTTCTGGCATTTAATTTGCAACTTTAACCATATTCCTGCTTTAGAACTCAGTATTATAAGCTTAATCTCAGATCCATTTCATTTACATAGAGACGTAAAAGGAAAGGGTAGCTGAGCTGTGACCCAAATTTAATCTTCTCACTTGATGTCTTTGTTTAATGATGTTCATAACAAGTAATATAAACATGTAGGTATGAGTAATTTTTAAAAATATACTTCTAAAGCCGGGCGTGGTGGCACACGCTTGTAATCCCCGCGCTTGGGAGGCAGAGACAGGAGGATCGCGCAGGTTCGAAGCCATCCGTGCGCGCTGGCTTATGAGACCTTGTTTCCAAATAAAAAAGTATAAAAAATAGGTCTGGGAGTGTAGCCCGGAGGTAGAAGGGCTTCCAGGAACCCCAGTACCACCACCAAAAAAAAAAAAAAATATATATATATATATATATATATATATATATTTTTTTTTTTTTTTTTCCTAAGCTGGGCGTGGTGGCGCACGCTTGTAATCCTAGCATTTAGGAGGCTGAGACCAAAAGATCACGGTTCTAGGACAGCCTCAGCTACTTAGTGAGGCCCTCTGCTACTCAGTAAGGCCCTGTTTCAAAAATAGGCCAGGGGGTGTAGCTCGCAGGTCTAATACCTCTAGGTTCCATCCCCAGACCCTCAAGAAAAAAAAAAAAAAAAAAAAAAAAAAAAAAAAATATATATATATATATATACATACATACACACACACACACACACACACACACACACACACACACTTCTAATGCTATAAAAATTCTTTTTTTTTTTTTGGTGGTACTGGGGTTGAACCCAGGGTCTTTTCTACCTCTGGGCTATACTCCCAGACCTATTTTATATTTTATTTGGAAACAGGGTCTCACTAAGTTGCTGAGAGCCTCATTAAGTAGCTAAGGCTGGCTTCGAACCTGTGCGATCCTCCTGTCTCAGCCTCCCAAGCGCGGGGATTACAAGCGTGCGCCACCACGCCCGGCTATAAAAATTCTAAATGGTAAGATATAGGTAATATGAGGGTGACTTTATCAAGTCAGAAACAAAATAACTGAGGACTTGCATACCTAGCACAAAATTAAACTTCCTTAACTTCAATTCCCAGTTACAAGCACGCTCCCTTACTTGTTTTCCGTCAACTTCTACCACCTCTTCTTGAATGACGATTAGTTGCAAACTGGAACCAGAGGTCATAGGCCATTCATGAACTAAAATCCTTACCACGACAATTCCAAAATATTCTTTCTCCTCCAAACTTTCCAGATAATCATTCTTCACTATAAAAGAAATAGTGACAGCTTTGAACAAAAATTGCCCCGAACTGTTACTGAATTTGATTATTCTGATGACATTTACATGGAGCTGAAAACCAGTGTCACTGGCTTTCTTCACCCCCAACATAAATACTGCTTCAGATTCAGAAGGAGGAGGAGCGTGAGAATGAGGAGCTGATGTGACAATTCTTATAGCAGCTTGCACTCACATTTGAAGAGGGGGGCGTGGTGGCGCACGCTTGCAATCCCAGCATTTGGGAGGCTGAGACAGGAAGACCGCGGCTCGCAGCCAGCCTCAGCTACTTAGGGAGGACCTCTGCAACTCGGTGAGACCCTGTTTCAAAACATAGAATAAAAAATAGGGCTGGGGGTGTAGCTCAGAGGCAGAATGCTCCTGGGTTCCATCCCCAGTACAGAAAAATAAAAAAAGAAAAGAAAAAAGGAAATGATTGATGGTCTTGTAAGAAATACAACACTAGCAACATCTTTCCTGTTCTTTTACATAGGTTGCTAATGAAAAGCCAACACAGCGTAACTGTTTACAAGGTGGGCCACAGACACAGTCAATCCCATGTTTTAACAAAATAAGAGTATGCATTCATGCACAGTATCCAATGAAAGCAGGGGCCCAACATGAGTTGTGGGGTTCTTAAGAGTTTTTCTCAATCCTTCCCTGTAAGTGGTTCCTTAGTGTTGGAGGGGCAGGACTGGGAAGGGGAATGCGAGCGGCCTAGTAGTAGACAAGGAGGTAGGGCTAGCATCTGCCGTGCTGCTCTTTAGCTAGGAATACCCTCAACCCCATGGGGATGGGTGTAATAGTTGCAACTGTTTTTAGCGCCAATTCTACTCTAGTAAGGCAAAAAGTGCTGCAGAGAAAGACAAAGCAACACATGGCAATGAAAACCCCACGAAAGGAACATCTTAGTTGTTGGCCCTCAAACGCACTGAGGACTTGTTAGGGAGGCCAGATGTCCGTCTGAAGCTAGACCCAGCTGTTTAAATGGACTCTGCCGCCGGGCGTGGTGGCGCACACTTGTAATCCTCGCGCTTGGGAGATGGAGACAGGAGGATCGCGCTGGCTTAAGAGACCCTGTTTCCAAATTAAAAAGTTTAAAATGGGTCTGGGAGTGTAGCCCGGAGGTAGAAAGGTTTCCAGGAACCCCAGTACCACCAAAAAAAAAAAAAGGACTCTGCCGTTACTGGGCTGTTCCTTTTGTCTGGGATATCCCGACATCTAGCTCACTAAGCGGGTAGTATCAGGATGGTGACTATTCTCCTGCTCAGCCCCTCCCCGTCCAGCTGCACCACGCACTGCTTATCTCCTCCAGACAGATTTCACTGTGTGAGGCAACCTCCTTGCTCCAATGTTTCAGTGGCATCCCTATGAATCTTGCGGTAGTTTGACTGGTCCTCATCCTTCAGGATCCTCTTATTTTATTTTTTTATTTATGTATTTTTTTTTTAATTTTTTGTGGTACTGGGGGTGGAACCCAGGGGCTTTGTACTTCTGGGCTATACTCCCAGACTTATTTTCTATTTTATTTGGAAACAGGGTCTCATTAAGTTGTAGAGAGCCTCACTAAGTAGCTGAGGCTGGCTTCGAGCCTGTGATCCTCCTGTCTCAGCCTCCCAAACAAGGGAATTACAAGTGTGCCCCACCACCCCCGGCTAAGAATAGCATTTTAAACACAAGGGTGTTACATACTATACAAAGTACGTGTATCTATAACTTTACAATAACAACATATAACAGGATTTTTACTAACAGCATTATTAAAAACAGAATCTTGGAAATGACTTGGTACTACTCACCTACCAAAGTCTGACAGCTTATTCGGGTTACACCACTATTTACAGGTAAGTCATTTACATACACCTGTCCATTCTCGTAGGTGATGTTAAGAACAACCTTAAAATAAAGCAGCATATACATTAATTTCAATGGTTTATTGCAAACTCTTCATGTCAAAAATACATTATCTAAATAAATAAGATGTGTCAATGTTCTGGTGTGGATGTGGTCTGTATGATTCCCAAGGATCCACCTGTTGGAGGCCTGGTCCTCAGTGTGGTGAGGTGGGGGCCTTCAAGGCGGGGCCTATGGGTAGTGCTTGGGTCTCTGGGAGCACCACCTTGGAAGGGCGGTGGAACCCCATCTCCTTATGGTGTCCTCCCTGGTCATATGATCACATGCTCCTGCCACTGTGGGGCCATCTGCCACAAGGCCAGCTACATGCCCTTGAACCTCCATAATTGGGCGCTAAATAAACCTTTCTTTATAAAGTAGTCTAAGCTGGGTGTGGTGGCACCCAGCATTTGGGAGGCTGAGATAGGAAGACTACAAATTCGAGGACAGCCTTAGCAACTTTATAAAGTAGTCTAGCCCAGGCATTTCATTATAGCAACAGAAAATGGACTAGTACTCTATTTACTAAAATAAAATAGGTTAAGTTGGGCATGGTGGTGCAAGTTTGTAATCCCAGTACTTGGGAGCTGAGAAAGGAGGATCCCGAAGGTTGGAAGCCAGCCTCAGCTACTTAGTGAGGCTCTCAGCAACTTAGTGAGACACTGTTTCCAAATAAAACATAAAATAGGTCTGGGAGTGTAGCCCAGAGGTAGAAAGCCCCTGGGTCCCACCTCAGTACCCCCCCCCACACACACACACACAAATAGGTTGCACAAACTTGGCTACATGATATATTAAAAACACAGACAAAAGGGACAAACCTGTTCTTCAGATACACCCCCATCATCTTTCAGGACAGTTACATTAATTCTGATGCCATCCTGAAAAACAAGAGATAAAACTAGGCAATAAATTCTATAGAGATTACACAGGTAGTAAAACTATGAGGAAGGCTGGGTGCTGTGCAAACACTCAGGCAGGGAAAGACTGAGCCCTCACTGTTACACTTCAGAGCTTCCTCTCCTCTCCTCTGTCCCGAAGTTAACCCATAGCAGGAGTGTAAAAGCAATTAGAGCCTTACAAATATAAAAGCAATCAGAAGCCCTGAGATCACACGTGGCTCTGCCTGGCACTATTAAAGCTGCAAAAATAGCCAAAGCCTTATGCACTCACTTGCCTTTGGAGTTTGCACGCATCTGCAATCAGTATCTTTCTCTATGATTAGGCCTTGGTATATGGGTGTAAAATCCATATGCTAAACTGGGCGTGGTGGCGCACACTTGTAATCCCAGTATTTGGGAGGCTAAGACAGGAGAATTGCAGGTTCAAGAACAACCTCAGGAAGTAGTAAGACTTTCATCAACCTAGTGAGACCCTGTTTCAAAATAATAATAAAATAGGGCCAAGGGTAGAGCTCGGAGGCAGAAACCCCCTGGGTTCAATCCCCAGTTACAAAATACAAAACCAAACCAAAAAAAATCCACAGGCTACTTCAAAGCACTGGTCATTGGTAGATAGCGAGTACAAAAGAGACAGAGAAAATAAGAGTATTGGTACCTGCCTTTAGCAGCTAAGAGAGTAAATGGGGCAAGATAACACCACCTGCATGGGAAGGCCAGTTACTAACCCAGTTGACATGGTAACATAGATACAGAAATACAAGCAAAAACTGGATTTAAGAGAGACAGTCCTCCCACAAGGGGCAGAGTTGTTTTTTTGAGCTCTCCGGTGTCTAACACTCTGCCATTCTCTCTCCTTCCATACTGCTTTGTAAATAAAGACCTGCTTGAGCTGCAACCCAGCTATCAGTTCTTCAATTTTTTATTCCACTTATCTATTTGATTTGAGGAACAAAACTGTAACATCTTTGGCACCCCAGATGGGACTTGATAAGGGGCTTCTCAATGGTAGCACTCCAGGTCTCACCCCTCCCTCCCCTTCCCTGTACAAGTCTTAGAGAATAGAATTGGTAATTTAAATACATATGTAGCATTATTTTATATTTATTTATTTATTCCAGTACTGGGGATGGAACCCAGGGGCATTCTACCTCCAAGCTACACCCCCAGCCCTATTTTACCGTGATCCTCCTGTCTCAGCCTCCCAAATTCTGGGATTACAAGTGTGCACCACCATGCCCGGCTTGTAGCATTGACTCATCATTTTTTTTCTTTCTTTTTTTTTTTTTTTTTTTTTTTTTTTTGGTGGTACTGGGGATTGAACCCAGAGGCATTCTGCTTCCAAGCTACACTCCCAGCCCTATTTTTTATTCTTTATTTTAAAACAGGGTCTCACTAAGTTGTGGAGAGCCTCACTAAGTAGCTGAGGTTGGCCTCAAATCTGTGATCCTCCTACCTCAGCCCCCCAAGTACTGGGATTACAAGCATCATGACCTTGCCTAGCTGTTACATTCTTTATGTCTCTGTCCCCCTTCCTCCCTTCTACCTGATGTTATCCTTGCTTCTCGTTTTCTATCTAGTGTCACATATGAGAGAAAAGATAAAACCATTCATATTTGGGGCTAATTTTACTTAGTATAATAATCTTGAGTTCCATCCATTTTCCTGCACATGACATAATAATGTTCTTCTCTATGGCTGGGTAAAATTTTATTGTATGTATCTCAGTTTTGTGACCCATTCCTCTGCTGATTGGCATCTGGGCTGGTTCCGTGGTTTGGCTATCGTGACTTGCGCTGCTATAAACATGGCTGTGCATGTACCACTGGAATATTCTGATTTCAATTCTTCTGGGAAGATGCTCAAGGGAGGTACTGCTGGGTCATACAGCGGTCCCATTCCCAATCTTCTGAGAGATCTCCACGCTGATCTCCATAGTGGCAGCACTGGTTCACAGTCTAACCAACAGTACAGAAGAGTTCTTACTTCCCCACATCCTCACCAGCATTTATTATTTTTGTGTTCTTAATGATTGCCATTCTAACTTAAGTTAGAAAGAATCTCGGTGTAGTTTTGACTTGTATTTCCCTAACTGCTATTGATACTGAACATTTTTCATATATTTATTGACCATTTGTATTTCTTCTGTGAAGTGTCTATTTAGTTCAGTTGCCCATTTTTTACTATTTACTGATATTTTTTAATTTTTAAAATTTTTTTTGCTAGGGATGGAACCCAGAGGCATTTGACCTCCGAGCTAACCCCCCTGCCCGTTTTTTATTCTTTATTTTGAAACAGGGTCTCACTGAGTTGCAGAGGGCCTCACTAAGTAGCTGAGGCTGTCTGCAAACCATGATTCTCTGGTCTCAGCCTCCCGAATGCTGGGATGACAAGAGTGCGCCACCACGCCCGGCTATATTTTTAAAATTTTGATAGGGTCTTGCTAAGTTGTTGAGGCTGGCTTCAAACCTGTAATCCTCCTGTCTAAGCTTCCCAAGTATTGGGATTATATGCATGATCCACCATAGTTGGCAAGACTGACAAGACTGTGAGGTTGGCCGACTCCAGAGACAATTTGTGGGACAGGACTCATGCCATATAAGGCCTGTAGTGTGTGTTTAAGCTGACTCTGGTGCACGACCCAAGTCCTTTACGAGCGATTCCTCAGAACCAACCCCCTTCCTCCTGGCCCACCTTTCTCTAGAGTACAGTTTGGGTTAGAACCAAAAGATACTCTAAAACAAATGACTCAGTAAGCCATCCAGTTGGAAGCTAAGTTGTTTTGTGACCACTGTTAAGTCAAAAGCTCCTCTTACCAAGCCGGGCATGCGGCGCATGCTTGTAATCCCATTGCTTTGGAGGCTGAGATAGGAAGATCACAGGTTCGTGGCCAGCCTCAGCAGCTTGTGAAGCACTCTGCAGCTTAGTGAGACCCCCTTTCAAAATAAATAAAAAATAGGGCTGGGGGGTGTAGCTTGGAGATAGAATGCTCCTAGATTTGATCTCTAGTTCAAACAAGAAAAAAGAAAAAGAAAAAAATATTCCTCTCACCAAACTAGAGGGTCTGTTAACTACAGACTATTGTTCTTTCAATAGTCCGGAGAAGTCTCCGAGGACATTCTAAGAAATCTCCCAGCCCTTGCTTGTTAGCAGCGAACATACACTGTATCAAGTAATTTGCTGCACTTCCATGCATCACTTGCCTAGTAAAAAGTGAATTTATAAAATAAAGTTAACAAATACAAACACACTATATTTTCCAGAGAACAAAGTTCAGTTAATTTGGGAGGGAGGCCTAGAGGGGTGTACAGTGGTAAAGCATGTGCAAGGCCTTGGGTTCGATCCCCAGCACCAGTAAAATATATACACTTTGTTTTATTTATTCTATTTTGAGAGTCTGGGGATGGAACCCAGGGGAATTTGACCTCTGAGCTATACCCCCGACCTATTTTTTGTCTTTTATTTTGAAATGGGAACCGTGATCCTCCGGTCTCAGCCTCCCGAATGCTGGGATTACAAGCATGCGCCACCACGCCCGGCTACAAATATATACATTTTAGATCCTTCTGAATGACAACACTGCAGAAGGGACTTCCATCCTTACTGCCTCTGACACTAGGTGGGGAGCCAGGCCACAGGTTGTGCTCTGAGCACCTCTGATTGAACTGGAAGTTCCGGCTGGTGAGCTGGGGCCAGGCATGCCTAGAAAGTGGGTGGCGAAACTGAAGTTTCTTCCCGCCCATTTTCAGTTCTTCATTCATAGGCTGCCCAACTGGGAAACAACTGACACCCTAGGACAAGGGACTCAACACTTGATCTAACGTAAACAAATCTAGTCGGGCGTGGTGGTGCATGCCTGTCATCCTAATACTTGGGAGGCTGAGCCAGCCAGCCCTGGCGACAGAGCAGAACCTTGTTTCAAAATAAAAAGTAAATAAATAAAAAGGCTGAGAGTGGGAGTGTAGCTCAGAGGTAGAATGTCCTGGGTTCAATCCCCAGTACTACAAATAAATAAATATATCTGCCAGGTGTGGTGGCACATGCTTATAATCCCAATACGTGGGAAGCTGAGTCAGGAGATTACAGTTCAAGGGCAACCTCAGCAGTTTAGCAAGACCCTGCTTCAAAATAAAAAATGAAAAGGGATGGATGTGTACCTTGGAAGTAGAATGAACCCAGGTAGAATGCCCCTGGGTTCAATCGCGAAACAAAACTTTTGTTTTTTTGTAGTCTGAAAAATAGGCTTATAAAAATTGAAAAATTAGCCACGCGTGGTGGCACACGCTTGTAATCCCCAGGCTTGGGAGGCGGAGACAGGAGGATCGTGCAGGTTCGAAGCCAGACACGCTGGCTTAAGAGACCCTGTTTCCAAATAAAAAACATAAAATAGGGCTGGGAGTGTAGCCCGGAGGTAGAGTTCCATCCCCAGTACCACCAAAAATAAATAAATTTAAAAAAAATGAGAATAAATGAACCTGCATTGCTAGAGGAAGATAGGGCAAATTTTCCTAACTTCCACCAGTTTTCTTAAATTTATATCAGGCTGGATACAACAATAGAGATGAACATTTGAAAAATTTTTAAATGTTGAAAAAAAAACTTAGATCAAATGGCTTTCCATATACACACCAGCTTTGCACACACCCAAGATATGATTCTTCTTCTAGCTACTCAGCATTCATTTAATATATGAAATTCTGAGTTTAGATCTGACCTCTCAAATGTTGAAGACTCACGAAGAGAGAACTGAAATGGTGAAACCAGTAAAAATCAGCCTACAGTGCAGTGTGCTTGACCATACAGCTAGTGATTTTTTTTCTGATTGTAGGGACACTCCCAAATGTGTCCTGGGTTCTTAAGTGACCATTATGAATCTACCTGTATCTTAGTACTTGGGAGGCTGAGACTGAAGGATCACAGGTCAGAGGCCAGTCTTAGCAAGTAGTGAGCCTCACCAATCTAGAGAGACCCTGTTTCAAAATAAAAAATAAAATAAAATAGGGTTAGGGGTGTAGTTTGAAGGTAAAAAGCCCCTGGGTTCAAACCCACGCAAAAATATGGGGAAAACAATGTCTATGTCTTCAGAACTTTAATATTTCATTTTTTCTTTCTTGAGGATTGTCCCTAAAATTCCCATTTTTAAGCAGATGCAACTGTGATAAATGTATAATTACACATGTAAGTGGTTCTTAGAGCTCGAAATGTGGCTCCTTGGAATGTGTCGGCGCAAATAAAACTGACATTCATGTTTGTTAGATCGTTTTTTTTCAGCACTGGGGATGGAACCCACGGGCATTCTACCTCCGAGCTACACCTCCAGCCCTATTTTTTATTCTTTATTTTGAATCAGGGTCTCACTGAGTTGCAAAGGGCCTCACTAAGTAGCCGAAGGTGTCCACAAGAACCACGATCCTCCTGTCTCAGCCTCCCAAGTACTGGGATTACAAGCGTGAGCCACCACACCCATCTTGTTCATCAGCTTTGTACATAGGGAAAGTAATGTCATAAATCTAAAGCATTAAAAGTAAAAAAATGACATTTATTGTTTCGGTCACCTCTATATTATTTACTATATTCAAGTCTTGACTAGTAACAACAACAACCAAAAAGTGTGCCTCCCTAGCTTCTTATTATTCTGGGAAAACTTGCATTTTAAATTCTTCAAAGTATGCCTAGCCATACAAGGGGGTGGGGGAGCACATACTAGGCAAAGACCAAAAGACTCAGCTGCCTAGGAATGCTCTGTGGCAATCCTTCTCACACTTCCGCTGACTCCAGTCACCTGCTGGGCCCGGGAAAACACTGCGGCCCCGCCCCCACGGGCGCCCGCGCGGGGTTGGGGATGGGGATGGGGATGGGGATGCGGATGCGGATGCGGATGCGGATGCAGCGCCCCGTCGCCCCGAAGGACCACTTCTCTGACCTGGGGCAAGGGGCCGAGTTGGGCAGTGCCAGGCCTTCAGCCAGTGCCCTGCTTGGTCCGGGGAGCCCAGGGAGGCGCTCCTTCCCCATCCCAGCCGGGCAGACTCAGGTGGCCTGGAAAGGCGCTCTCCAATAGAGCAGCTGCACACAAACAGCGCCAGGCCCGTGTGCCCGGCTCTACCCGGGAAGGCGCCATTACGACAGCCCGACATCTCGGGCGATGACGCCCTTGGGACGGCGAAGCCGGGCAGGGCGAGTTGGGCCGCTCTAAGAATCTCAAGTTGGACAGTTGGGACCGCTCTAAGAATCTGAAGTTTCGGGCCGAGCCTCGGCCACACCCTGAGCTGCCTGTCCGCCCCACGGCGCCCCCTTCCCCGGGCGAGCCCCTCACTCCGGTGGGGTCGGGCCCTGCCCGAGGATGGGGAGAGGCGTTGCCGCCCACCGCGGGCCCCGCACCTCCCACCCGGCGCTACCTGCGGGGCTCCAGACGGCGCGGGCTCCGGGGTGACCGGCGACCACCGCCCCGCGGCCGGCAGCGCCGCGAGCAGCAGCAGCCGGAGGGCGAGCAGAACCGGGGCAGAACCCTCCATCTTGGACTACCCGGGCCGCGGGAGGTGAGGGCGGAGCGGGCCGCGGGGAGGGCGGACCTTCCGGGGCTGGGGGCGGGGCGGCGCCCGAGGGGAGGGGCTGGGGGCGGGGCGGGTGCACCAAGGGGGAGTGGGGGCGTGAGCGCGAGGGAAGGGGCTGGGGCGGGCACCAGAGGGGAGGGGCTGGGGGCGGAGCGGGAGCGCGAGAGGAGGGGCTGAGGAGCAAGACAGATGCTGGAGGAGGGGCTAAGGCATGCACCACCACTCCCAGCAGAAGTCGTTATTGAGAGGGTGGCACACAAGTAAAGCACTGGAAGAAAGAAGAGCCACGTAAATAAATGAAGAAAGACGACCCAAGCTCAAGGAGACAGCAAGGAAAAAGTCCCCTGGGCAGCAGTATGCCAGCAGCTCAGCTAATGTCAGTTCAGGGGAATAGGAAAGAAGACAGAAAAAATGGAGTGGAATGCCAGATGAGGTTGTGCACACCTGTAATCCCACTACTTAGGAGGCTCAGACAGGAGGATTGCAGGCTGGCCTTAGCAACTTATCAAGACCCCGTTTCAAAATAAAAATAATAAAAGGGGCTGAAGGTGTGGCTCAGAGGCAGAATACCCCGGGTTCAATCCCCAGTACCAAAAAAAAAAAAAAAAAAAAAAAAAAGAAATGGGGTAGGAAAGGATCATGTACGGCCTATAAAGTATTATAGAAACTTTGGTGGCTTATCTGTCAGATCTGAAGTTACTGGAGGTTGGTTATATGTGTGGAAGTTGCCAGAATCAAAATAGTGTCATGCTAAACCTTAACAAAATAAAATTGGGAGACCAGAGAAAGGACTCTCAGGAACAGATGCCTTTAATTTAAAACTTGAGACTTTCCGAAAAACTTAACCTTGCACAGCTTTACACAAAGAATACCTCTGCCAGAAAGCCTACCTTGGACCAGTTCCCCCCTTGTTATTGGTCCTTCCAGCCAAGGATAACTGTTTCAAAACAACTCACTAACTTTCATTCTACCTTTTTCTTCCTTTGCCTCTGGGGCTATGCTCATGCTGTCAAGATTTGCTTAAGTATGACTCCAATGGCAGAGAGAGCTATCCAGTTCTCCAGGCCAGGGGGAGGTAAACATGTTGGGCTCGAAAACTCCCAAGAGAAACCAAGACTCATTTTCTGAGTCTTCAAAGTTAGAGTATTAATATTAACCAGCAGAAATTTAGGGGTGAAGCCTATTGTTTTTTAGCTGGTCACACAAAGGACTCTCCGAGTGCTGCTAATAACTAGACCCCGCAGTGGCTCGGGTTAGTAAAAGCAGCAAAACGAACAAAAACTCCTCGTGAATCGCCTTTGCGAGAGGCAAATTGTGAGTTTCGAATCTGACGCCTCTGACTGAGAGCTGCGAGAAGAGACGGATTAGGAAATCGTAGGACTCTTCCCCAAAAGACGGTCCGGGCAGCCCGCTCCGCGAGCGCCCCCTGGCGGAGAGCAGAGCAGGCCACTGGGAATGCCGCGCCGTTCTGGAGACGGGCACAAAAACGGCACCCAAATCCCACACCGTGGCCCTCGGGAGCCACAGGCTTCCGCGCAAGTCACCGAGGCCCGACCAGGATTTTCAAAAGCGCCGCGCGGGGAGAAGGACCAACAGGAGCGCCAGTTGAAGCCCGGCGGCCACGTCCTGGCCGAGCCGGCCGGAAGTAGAATCCCGGAAGGGGCGGCGGCGCTGGCGGATGACGCAACGCGCGTCGCGCCGCGTGGCGTAGGCGACGACGGGCCGCGCCTGTCACCCCCGGGGCTCGTCGCCTGGCAGGAGCCGACGCCATGGCGGTCCTGCTGGAGACCACTCTGGGCGACGTCGTCATCGACTTGTACACGGAGGAGCGGCCGCGCGGTGAGGCCCGTGCCAGTTCCCCAGCCCCGCGTCCCCTTCGCGCTCCCCGGGGGCGAGCGGCCCCGGCTTCGGGTGTCCGCCATCGGACTTTGATTAGCGGGCCTTGGTTAGAAAAGTTTTTGTTAGGAGAATTGGTCTGCGCCTCGGCAGCCCTCCTCTCCCGTCTCGTGTTGGCCAGTTGGGTGGGGGGCGCGGCGGTCCTTCCTTGCCTCTGGGGTGCTTGGGTGGGTGATGGGGGCAGCATAGGCAGTGACAGTGGTATCTGATGGCTTTACTCAAGAGGAACGCAACAAATACTGCGTGTTGTGTAATCGGTAAAGTCTGGATGGAAACAGGTAGGCTGCTTTGGAGCAGCGGGCGTGGGCATCGGGTCCCGCCCGGATGGAGGAACGGGGTGCCGGGAGGCGTGCACGGAGCCTGCAAGACGTCGGCTGAGCCCTAGAGGAGCCGAATGCCTTTTAGGGTTTGATTTTCCAATCCCGAGAGAGCGAGGCGGGAGCTGGCTTTAACTTTGTAAGTGTGGTAGTAGAAGCACATGTCAGTTGCCATGGAAACCAGAGGAGGCAGGAGTTCTTCCCTGGTGCGGGTGGGGAGAAGCGAAGCAAAGACTAGATAGAGCATTTGATCCGACTCTTTCAAGGACTAGGGGAAAATGAAGGTTTTCTTCGCCGTTTGCTTGGAGTTTTCAAGGAACGCAAGTGGTTTGGTGTGGCTGGAAGGAGAAGTATGTGATGGGAATGGCGGGCATGGAGTCTGGTAGGTCAAGCCCTGAATGGCTGGTGTGCCATACCGTAATCAAAGGCAACTGTGTGGAGAATGTATCAGTGTTGGATGTAGCTGGAGATCTGGAGAGATTGGTTGCCATCAGGGTCCAGCCCTAATAGAATGCAAGGCGTACCACTGAACATGAAACACGCTCTGATACTGTACCATGCGTGTCTCCTGCTACACTACTCTCCTCCCACTCTTGGCTGCCCCCTTCTGACCCCCAGAACACTTCTCACTCCTCAACAGTCTTTGCCATTCCCTTACTGTTGCCCCTGCTCCACTTTCCTATCTATCTATTATATTTATTTACTTGGTGGTACTGGGGGTGGAATCCAGGGGCTTTTCTACCTCCGGGCTATACTCCCAGACCTATTCTATACTTCATTTGGAAACAAGGTCTCACTAAGTTGCTGAGAGCCTCACTAAGTAGCTGAGGCTGGCTTCTGCGATCCTCTTGTCTCAGCCTCAGCCTCCCAAGCTCGGGGATTCAGGCATGCTGCCACCATGCCCGGCTATTTTATTTTTTATTTTATTTTATTTTTTTCAGTACCAGGATGGAACTCAGGGGCATTCTACCTCTGAGCGACACCCCAGCCCTATTTTTAATTATTTTGAAACAGGGTCGCACTGAGTTGCAAAGGGCCTCATTAAGTAGCTGAGGCTATCCACAAACTGCCATCCTCCTGTCTCAGCCTCCCAAATGCTGGGATTACAAGCATGTGCCACAACGCCCATCTTGGACCATTTTACTATTTAAGTGACACAGGGGTATTATTAGGTATGCCTCGCCTTGTAACTATTTGTGTTCACTTGTAAGGACCCTAGTTTAATGGAAGCTCTATGAAGGTCAGGACTGCCTGTATGTCTGTCTGTCTGGTTTCTAATTAGTGCCTTAAGAACTTGTTAATCTGTCTTTCCACGACTACACTATGAATTTGTTGAGAGCAGGTACCACAGTTTAAGGGTGTCTGTGATGGTATCTAGAAGGTGCACAATAAATGTTTGTTGGATAAGTGAGTTGGATAATTTCTTTGAGAAAGCTTGTGTTATTTTAAGTGTATGGATTTTTGTGAAGTATCATTTAACCAGTGCAAAAAAAAATTGTTCCTGGATGTTTGATTTTCTCTAATTTATATGATCTATACCTGTTTTCACATATTTTGTTAGATCCTTTCCCATCATATTGTCCTCTTTCGTTGTTCTTTTAATAAAACCAATCCAACAATAAATGATTGCTTATCCCAGCTAAGTGTCAATTTCCTGCATTATCTCAGGTGCCCAAAAAGCCAGAAAAAAGATAACTTAAAATATGTTGCCTTTTTAAAGGCTTATTGCCCTTTTTCATGACCTTGGATGTTTGGCTATTTATTTGTGTTTTTTTATAGTAACCTAGAGATTAAATTATACTGTGATTTGACTTGTTGAAAACTAAATCTGAAGCCGGGCGTGGTGGCGCATGCTTGTAATCCCCGCGCTTGGGAGGCTGAGACAGGAGGAACGCACAGGTTCGGAGCCAGCCCTAGCTACTTAGTGAGGCTCTCAGCAACTTAGTGAGACCCTGTTTCCAAATAAAATATAAAATAGGTCTGGGAGTATAGCCCGGAGGTAGAAAGCCTCTGGGTTCCACCCCCAGTACCACCAAATAATAATAATAATAATAATCGAAATAAAATTAAATCTGTGGATTATTCTAATAAGTATTTATTTACTTTCTCTCAGCCTGCTTGAATTTCCTGAAGTTGTGCAAAATAAAATACTACAATTATTGCCTTATTCACAATGTCCAGGTGAGTTTGTGGATATTAGTCATGTTCTTTATTACTGGAACCATCTAGAAAACTCTGAAACTAACAAAGAATTCTTATTTTATAGAGGGATTTTATTATACAAACTGGTGATCCTACAGGGACTGGCCGGGGAGGAGAATCTATTTTTGGGTAAGTTCTGTTACTATTAAGTCAGGAAAAAAATAATTGTTTCAATCTTCATTTTACTATATGGTTCAAATGTAGGGAACTTTTCTAAGTTTCCTAAATGTCTATAGCCAAAAGAGGAATATTTTGATTCATAGTGTTATTTCTGTAAAGAATAAGTTGGGCTAGGCATGGTGGTGCATGCCTGTAGTCCCAGCACTTGGGAGGCTAAGACAGGAGAATTGCAGGTTCTAGGCAAGTAATAATACTCATCAACTTAGTGAGACCCTGTTTCAAAATAAAAATTAAAAAATAAGGCTAGGGATATTGTCCCTGGTTTAATCCTCAGTCACACACACACACACACACACACACACACACACAGAGAGAGAGAAATAGATTTGATGAAGGAATTGAATTTCAATGGACTCTATGTAAATATACAAAATTATCGATGTGAATCTCAATATCATGTATAGGAACAGGGAGGGAGCAGGGTGGGCTCGAGGGGGAAAGGATAGTTGGTGATGCCATATATTATACTACTTCTGCATTTTGTCTTGAGAGTACTTATCTTTTATAATCTTATTGTGTTTTCAGTCAGCTGTATGGTGATCAAGCAAGCTTTTTTGAAGCAGAAAAAGTGCCAAGAATTAAGCACAAGAAGAAAGGCACTGTGTCCATGGTGAACAACGGCAGCGATCAGCATGGCTCTCAGGTTAGGAAATGCGTGTGACGGGAGCTTGCTCAGAAGTGAAGAACTGGGAGGAGCCTGCGAAGTGATTTTTTTTTAAACTTTTTATTTTGGTACTGGGGATTGAACCCAGGGCCACTCTATCTTAAAGCTATTCCCCAAGTCCCTTTTACAAAAAATTTTAATTTTTATTTATATATTTATTTTTTGTAATAACTGAGGATTGAATCCAGGGGCATTCTACCTCCAAGCTAACCCTATTTTTTATTTTTTTATTCTTTATTTTAAAACAGGGTCTCACTAAGTTGCTGAGGCTGGCCATGATCTTTTTGCCTCCATCTCCCAAGTACTGGTATTACAAGTGTATACCAGCACACCTGGCTATTCCAAAAATTTTTACTTTGAAACAGTCTTGCTAGGTTGCTGAGGCTGGCCTCAAACCTTCGATCTTCCTGTCTCAACCTCCTAAGTATTAGGATTATAGGCATGTATCTCCGTGCCTGTTCCAAAGTTAACTTTTTAAACTATTCATTAAAGAGAGGATGTAATCAAATATTTTTGTTAAGAGAAAAAAAATTACACTATTTTTTTGAGGGGCATGGATACTTGGGATTGAACTCAAGGTTGTTAAGAGGCTCCCTATGTTGCTGAGGCTGTCCTTGAACCTGCGATCCTCCTGCCTCAGCCTCCCAAGTATTAGGATCACTGACATGCACCACCAAGCCCAGCTCTTTTTTGTGTGTGTGATGCTAGGGATCAAACTCGGAGGCATTCTCTCTGAGCTACACCCCCAGCCCATTTTATTTTATTTTATTTTAATTTATTTCATTTCATTTTATTGTGGTTCTGGGGATGGAATCCAGGGGCATTCGGCCTCCGAGCTATACCCTCAGTCCTATTTTTTTTTCTTTTATACTTTATTTTTGAAACAGGGTCTCACTTAGTTGCCGAGGGCCTCGCTAAGTAGCTGAGGCTGTCCATGAACCACGATCCTCTTGTCTCAGCCTCCCGAATGTTGGAATTACAAGTGTGTGCCACCACACACGACTCTGTTTTATTTTATTTTTTATTTTGAAATGGTCTTGCTAATTTGCTGAGGCTGGTATTGAACCTGTAAACCTGCCGTCTCAGCCTTCTATATACTGGCATCACAGGTGTGCACCATCATGCCTGGCTCCAGCTCTATTTTATCTATATTAAAAAAAAACATAGCTGGGCATGGTGGCACATGCTTGTAATCCCTGAACTTGGGAGGCTGAGACAGGAGAACAGTAGGTTCGTGGCCAGCCTCAGCTACTTAGCGAGGCTCTGTTACACAAATAAAGAATAAAATAGGGCTGGGGTGTGCTCAGAGGTAGAATGCCCCTGGCTTCAATCCTCAGTTCTGCAAAACAACAACAACAACAACAAAAAACAAACAAACAAAAAAGCAAACAAACCCCATAGGTCTTCTGGGCGTAGTGGCGCAGTTATAATCCCAATACTTGAGAGACAGAGAGTGGAGGTTGGCAGGTTTGTTGGGACCAGCCTCAGCAACTTAGGCCCTACACAACTTAGCGAGACCCTCTTTCAAAACAAAACAAAAAAATAGGGTTGGGGATGTAGTTCAGAGGTAGAATGCCTCTGGTTAAGTCCCCAGTAACCAACCAATACATACACACACACCACACAACTTAGGTCTAAGCCAGGTGTGGTATCACAGGCTGTAATCCCAGTATTTGGGAGGTGAGAGGAAGGAGGATTCCAGGTTCAAGGCTAGCACACAATAACCTAGCAAGACCCTATTTCAAGATACAAAGAAAATAGGACGGGGTGTAGCTTAGCAGTGGAAGGCCCCTGAGTTCGATCCCAAGTGCCACAAGAAAAAGAGAAAAAAAAAGGAAATAAAACACTTAGGTGTAGGGGAGAGCTCAGTGGTAGAATATGTGCTCGGTTTGCTTAGAGCCCAAGACCTTGGGTTTGATCCTCACACCAGAAAATGAAACAAAATAAACACATTATTTTGTTCTTTTAAATGGCAGCTGTGTCCATTGTGAGGGATTTAGAAAATACAAAGAAGAAATACTATTATTACCCGCCGTCTCGCCACTCATGATATCACTGCTCACATTTGTAGCCCCATCTCTTTCAGTGCTTATTATTTTATTTTATTTTATTGTGATTCTGAGATCAAACCTAGGTCTTTTCCCATGCTCGGCAAACACTAGCACTGAGCTACAGTCCCAATACCTTTAACTTGTTTTATTTTATTTTTGCAGTACTGAGGATTGAACCCACGGACCTTCTACCTTTGAGCTGTACCTCCAGCTCCTTTTATTTTATTTATTTATTTTTGTGTGTGTGGTACTGGGATGGAACTCAGGGGCATCCTACCTCTGAGCTATACCCCCAGCCCTATTTTTTTATTCTTTATTTAGAAACAGAGTCTCACTAAGTTGCAGAAAGCCTCACTAAATTGTGGAGGCTGGACGAGAACCTGCAATCCTCCTATCTCAGACTCCCAAGTACTGGGATTATAAGCCTGTGCCACCACGCCTGGCTTTTGTTACCTATTTTAAGACAGACTCCTGGGGCTGAGGGTGTAGCTTAGCAGCAAAGCACTTGCCTACTGTGTGCTACACCCTGAATTTGAATTTCAGCACCAAAACAAAAACAAATAAATAGATTATACTTAGTACTTTTCATTCATTATGTCATTTAATCCTCAACTCCATTATTAAAACAACTCCATTATTGTGGGTACTTTTATATTTCACTGTTTATACATGAAAAAAACAAGCCATGATTTGTCCAAGAATTTTTTTTTTTTTTTTTTTTTTTTTTTTTTGGTAGTACTGAGGATTAAACCTATTTTTGAGCTACACCCTCTTTTTTTTTGGCGGTACTGGGGATAGAACCCAGAGGGATTCTACCTCCGAGCTACAACCCCAGACCTATTTTTTTATTCCTTAGTTTTGAAACTGGGTCTCACTAAGTTGAGGAGGACCTCACTAAGTAGCTGAGGCTGTTCTCAAACCACGATCCTCCGGTCTCAGCCTCCTGAATGCTGCTATTACAAGTGTGCGTCACCACGCCCATATTTTGAAACAGGGTCTCACTAAGTTGTGAAGGGCCTCACTAAGTACCTGAGGCTGGCCATGAACCTGTGATCCTCCTATCTCAGCCTCCCAAATACTGGGATTACAAGCGTGTGCCACCACGCCTGGCTTGTCCAAGAATTTAAACAATCAAAGAAATGTCTATACACACTGGTATTTTACATATAAACTATGTGATTTTTATTTAGTTCTAGTAACAAATTTATAAAAGTTGGTACATTAAATGTAGAGTCGTCCTTTTGTACTTTTTTTATCATAAGTGATGATTTTTTATATTTATTGTGTGTCTTTCTCTATAGTTTCTTATTACTACAGGAGAAAATCTCGATTACCTTGATGGTGTTCACACAGTGTTTGGCGAGGTGACGGAAGGCATGGACATAGTTAAGAAAATTAATGAGACCTTTGTTGACAAGGATTTCGTACCATATCAAGATATCAGGTGTGATTACAATTTACCATCTTAAATGTACCCGCGTGTTTTAATGCTGTGATGATTAACATGTAGTGTCTTAAACAGGACTGGTGTGCAAAGGACTGGGTTCTGTTTAATTCAGAAATGTGAATTAATACAGAACTATGAGATTGTTATATAAAAGGTCTTTTATATTTTTGTGCTTGTACTAATTATTATATTTTTGTGGTATTGGGGAGTGACCCTAGGGGCATTCTACCTCTGAGCCATTCCTCTATCCTTTTTTATTGTTTTTGGCTTGAAACAGGGTATTGCCAGGTTGCTGAGTGTCTCACTACTTTGCTGAGGCTGTTCTCGAACCTGCAATCCTTTCTCAGCCTCCCAAGTTCTGGGATTACAGTTGTGCTTCTATTGGGAAGAATTTTTTAATCTTTTTTCTTTTTTTTTTTGGTGGGTCTGGGGATGAAACTCAGAGGCATTTGACCTCTGAGCTACACCCCCTGCCCAATTTTTTATTTTTTATTTTTGAAACAGGGTCTCACTGGGTTGCGGAGGGCCTCACTAAGTAGCTGAGGCTGCCCGCGAACTGCGATCCTCCGGTCTCAGTTTCCCAAATGCTGGGATTACAAGCATGTGCCACCCACCACGCCCGGCTTCTTTTTGTTTTTTAAATGTGGATTTTTTTCAATACTGGGGATTGAGCCCAAGGACATTCTACTCTCAAGCTATACTCCCAGCCCTATTTTTTATTTTATACTTTAAAACAGGTCTCACTAAATTTCAGAGGCCTCACTCAGTAGCTGAGGCTCTCCATGAACCTGTGATCGTCCTGTCTCAGCCTCCCAAGTACAGGGATTACAAGGGTATGACACCAAGCCCGGCTGTTTTTATTATATATATATATTTATTTATTTATTTTGCAGGTCTAGAGATTGAACCCAGGGGCATTTGACTTCCAAGCTACAGCTCCTGCCCTATTTTTATTCTTTATTTTTTGGAACAGGGTCTTACTAAGTTATGGAGGGCTTCACTAAGTAGCTGAGGCTGTCTGCGAACTGTGATCTTCCGGTCTCAGCCTCCCAAATGCTGGGATTACAAGTGTGCGCCACCACGCCTGGTTTTATGCTTTATTTTGAAACAGGGTCTCCCTAAGTTTCAGAGGGCCTCACTAAGTTGCTGAGGCTAGTGACAAACCTGCAGTCCTGTCTCAGCCTCCCACGTAGTGGGATTACAAGCCTGTGTTGCCATGCCCGGCTTTTACTTTACATCTTAAAGTAATGCAGAATAATAAATATATCAAAGGATGAAAAGCAGCAGCACTCATTGTGAAAGTGGACTGTGCATTAATGATATCCTTGTATAATGGGGGGTTGGGGCAATAGAGATTCCTAAATTGGTATAATCTATGAAAATATAGTATGGATTCTGAAGTAAATCAAATGTAACATTTGACTTGTACTTATTTTGTAAGGATAAACCACACGGTGATTTTAGATGATCCATTCGATGACCCTCCTGATTTATTAATCCCTGACCGGTCTCCAGAACCCACAAAGGAGCAGTTAGATGTAAGTGGAGCCGGCATGTGATTGAATGTGTGTATGAATCGAGTTGTGTGTGATTGCATGTGTGTATGAATTGAGTTGCGTGCGATTGCATGTGTGTATGAATTGAGTTGTGTGTGATTGCATGTGTGTATGAATTGAGTTGTGTGTGATTGAATGTGTGTATGAATTGTGTGTGATTGCATGTGTGTATGAATTGAGTTGTGTGTGATTGAATGTGTGTATGAATTGAGTTGCCTATTTTTGGCTCTTAAATTTTAAAAATGTAGTTAGGAGTCTTTCTCTGGATTGTTTTCTATGACATAATAAATAGCACATGGCGTAGCATGCTAGTCTGCTAAGACTTATTTCTTCATAATGATTATCCTACTTGATAAACTACAGTAGGACAAGAGTACTTTTTTCTTCCACAGAGATGTCTTTTTTCTGACTGTCTTTTCACTTCCCTAACTTCCTGTTTTTAATCTTTTTTCCACCAGAACAGCTTTAGCTCTAGAAGCTCTAGAAGCTTATTTTGAATGCCACCTTGGGAGTTTTTTTTTCTTCATTTTTGTTTATGGGGATTCCTCAAAGCCAAATTTATCTTTATGGTTGGTATTGGTGCTTAATTCTAAGATCTTCTCTATTAGTGGCCATATAAATGTTTATTTTGATTTTCTAATAAATCAGAAGCCCAGATCTAATATTAAAGAATTAAATTAATTTTAGAGGGTTGTAAATAAAGCATGTCTTCTATTATTATCAAATTTTTTGCTTTTTAAATGTATTAATGACTCCTGCCTTACAGAGTGGTCGAATAGGTGCAGACGAAGAGATTGATGATTTTAAAGGAAGGTCAGCTGAAGAAGTAGAAGAAATAAAGGCTGAAAAAGAGGCCAAAACTCAAGCTATTCTTCTAGAGATGGTAAGACAGTTATCTCTGTTCAAATAGTTATGCAATATATTTAATAGATACTTATTGTGAGTTTATTTTTGGCTCTTAAATATTAAAAATTTAGGAATCTTTCTCTGGTTATTTTGTATGACATAATAGCACATACAAAAATAAATAAATTTGGTTCTACTATTATTATAATCCCAGTGCCTTCTTAAAGAAATAAAGATTTATAAATATAAGATGAATTTCAGTTGTTCAGTATTCATCTCACTTTGGGGGAGGGGGCTGAGGATTGAACCCAGGGGCATTCTACCTCTGAACTATACCCAGACCTATTTATTTTTTTATTTTGAAGTAGTGTCTTGCTAAGTTCTGAGAATAACATCAAGCTTGTGATCCTTCTGTCTTAACCTCCCAAGTACTGGGATTATAGCCATGTGCCACTACTCATGACTATTCACCTCAGTTTAAAGAGTGTTAATTGACTAAATTTTATGTGTATTAAAAATAATTCTAAGCCAGGCATGGTGGCACACACATGTCATATCAATACTTGGGGGTCTAAGACAGGAGGATCAAAGGTTCTCAGCCAGCCTCAGCAAAGCAACTTAGTGAGGCCCTCTGTACCTCAGTGAGACCCTGTTTCAAAATAAAGAATAAAAAATAGGGCTGGGGGTGTAGCTCGGAGGTAGAATGCCCCTGGGTTCCATCCCCAGGTTCCATCCCCAGTACCACACACACAAAATGTTCTTCATTGTATCACTCAAATATAATTGTATACTGAAATATTGATATTAAATGGTAGAATAGTAGTTGAAGAGTAGAATTAAACCTATATAGAAATTGAGCACTCTAAAATATACTCCTTTGAATGTACAAATTGTATGTTTTGTGTATCAGTTGAAATATACCTAGAAGCCAAGTATAGTGGCACATGTTTGTGTGATCTTAGTACTTAGGAGGCTGAGACAGGAAGATCACGAACTTGTTCAAGGCCAGGCTTAGCAATTTTGTGAAACCCTGCTTCACACTGAAAAAAAATAAGCCAGGCGTGGTGGTGCATGCTTGCAATCCTAGTACTTGGCAGGCTGAGACAGGAGGATTACAAGTTCAGGGACAGCCTCAGCAAGTAGTGAGACTCTCTTTGACCTAACAAGACTGTGTTTCAAAATAAAAATAAAATAGGGCTAGGGGTGTAGCTCAGAGGTAGAATGCGCCAGGTTTAATCCCCAGTACCATAAATAAGTAAATAAATAAATAAATAATAAAGAAAGAAAGAAAGAAAGAAAGAAAGAAAGAAAGAAAGAAAGAAAGAAAGAAAGATAGAAATAAGGCTAGTGGTATAGGTTGGAAGTAGAACATTCCTAACATTGATCCTCAGTACTGGTGTGTGTGTGTGTGTGTGTGTGTGTGTAGATACATAAACATGTAAAATGTATATAGACATAATTATATTGTATTATGTGTAATTGTTATTTAGGAGATGATAATTGATACACAAGCGTTTTTTCCATTTCTTGCTTTTGTAGAATAGGTATACCTATTACATAGTTGGTGACCAATAAACACTAAATGAAAGGAATATAGCTATGTTTTTAATATTATCGTATATAATAGAGCATTCAAACTTGTGGTCTGTTTTGTTTTTGTGGTACTACAGATTAAACCCAGGGGTATTCTACCTCCAAGCTACAACCCCACTCTTATTTTTAGTTTTTCATTTTGAAACAGGGTCTCTCTAGGTTCCTAGAAGTCTTGCTGAATTGCTCAGGCTGCCTTCAAACCTGTGAACCTCCTGTCTCAGTCTCCTAAGTCCTGGGATTACAAGTGCGTGCCACCATACTCAATTTATGGTCTGTTTTAAAACCTATATAGGCTGGGCGTGGTGGCGCACGCTTGTAATCCCTGTGCTTAGGTGGCGGAGACAGGAGGATCGCGCTGGTTTGGAGCCAGCCACGCTGGCTTAAGAGACCCTGTTTCCACATAAAAAAGTTAAAAAATAGGTCTGGGAGTGTAGCCCGTGGGAGTGTATCCCGGAGGTAGGAGGGCTTCCAGGAACCCCAGTACCACCACCAAAATTAAAAAAAAAAAAACCTATATTGGGCCAGGCATGGTGGCAGACACTTATAATCCCAGTACTTGGGAGGCTAAGACAGGAGGATCACAGGTTCACAGCCAGCCTCAGCTATTTAGTAAGGCCCTCTGCAACTTAGTGCGACCCTGTTTCAAAATAAAGAATAAAAGGCCGGCTGTGATGGTGCATGCTTGTAATCCTAGTACTAGGGAGACTGAGATAGGAGCATGGCAGGTTTGTGGCCAGCCTCAACTACTTTGGCCCTCCACAACTTAGTGAAACCCTGTTTCAAAATAAAGAATAAAAAGCCAGGCGTGGTGGCGCATGATTGTAATCCCTGCACTTGGGAGGCTGAAACAGGAGGATCATGCAGGTTCAAAGCCAGCCTCTGCTGGCTTAAGAGACCCTGTTTCCAAATTTTAAAAAATATATAAAATAGGTCTGGGAGTGTAGCCCGGAGGTAGAAGGCCCCTGGGTTCCATCCCCAGCCCAGTACCACCAAAAAACGGGAAAGAATAAAAATAGGGACTGGGGGGGGTGTAGCTCAGAGGTAAAATGCCCCTGAGTTCAATCCTTAGTACTGCAAAAAAAAAAAAAAAAAAAGAAAGAAAGAATTAAAATAGGCTGGGTGCATAGCAGAATGCCCCTGAGATTAATCCTTAGTACCACAAAAATAAATAAAAAATAAAAAAATAAATTTGGGCGTGGTGGTGCATGCTTATAATTCCAGTATTTGGGAGGCTGATATGGAGGATTGCTGTTTGAGGACAGCCTCAGCTACTTAGTGAGGCCTTTTGCAACTCAGTGAGACCCTGTTTCAAAATAAAGAATAAAAAATAGGGCTGGGTATGTAGCTCGGAGTTGAATACCCCTGGGTTCCATCCTCAGTACTACTAAATAAATAAATATATTTATATATATATATATAAACAAACATATTAGTATTATCAGAGTGAATTAGCAAATATTACTAAAGGCTATAGCTTTCAGAAAACATTAGTGGAATTAAAACATTGAAACAAGACATTTTACTGAGCACACTTTATCTAAGAGTATTGACTCAGAACAAGAAATACCATGACAAATTCTAAGAAAATTACTGGACTTAAAGATTTCTTGTCAGGTATTGTGTTGAATACCTATAATCTCAGCCACTCTGAGGCTGAGGCAGGAGGATTGCAAATTCAAGGCCAGCCTTGGCAATTTTGCAAGACCTTGTCTCAAAATAAAAAATAAAGAGGGCCAGGGATATAGCTCAGTGGCATAACAACCCTGGGTTCAATCTCTAGTACTAAACAAACCCCCCAAAACAAAAAGATCTTATGAGCAACTGGCAAAATGAACCAGTAATTAATAAGAGAAAGATTATTAGATTACTATCAGACATTTCAACAGTAAAAATAAAGTTTATGCCAGAATTTAAAAAACAGGTTAACTTTTATTTTGTTTTGGCTTGGTATTTCTTTTTTTATAATTTAAAAATATTAGTACATCGTAGCCGAGTGTGGTGGCACGCGCTATAATCCCAGTACTTGGGAGGCTGAAACAGGAGAATTGCATGTTTACAGCTAGCTTCAGGTACTTAGTGAGGCCCTCTGCAACTTAGTGAGACCCCGTTTCAAAATTAAGAATAAAAAATAGGGCCAGGGGTATAGCTTGGAGGTAGAATGCCCGTGGGTTCCATCCCCAGTACTGCAAAAATTATATATATATGTATGTGTGTGTGTATACACACACACACACACACACACACACACACACACACATATTTTGGAGTTAGACTGCCTCTTGGCTCAATCTCTAGTACCACACACACAAAGCTAGTGCGTTTTGCAGGCATAGTGGCACACACTTGTAATCCCAGTACACAAAAATGAAATAAAATTAGTGTCTTATGATTGTACACAATAGTGGGAATTAACATATTTTCTAAACTTTTTGCTCTCAGATAATTTCAAACTTAGGGAAAAAATAGTATAGAACTACAAATTACCAGTGTTTAAAGCTTTTGCTATATCTTCTTTATCATTCTCTTCAATTATTTTGAGGGGAGCTTCAAATATTAGCTATTAGTAGTTAATACCAGGAATGATTGAGTTTCAAATCTTGGAATATTATTTAGATTTCTCTTCCTGAGCCTTTAGTTTACAGTATAAGTTTAGATCTTTTGGAGGAGTCAGTGTGCTGGGTAGGTATTTAGGATGGAAACTAAGTAAAGGAATTCATATGCTCTTTTTGTTTATAATTTAGGTGGGAGACTTACCCGATGCAGATATTAAACCTCCAGAAAATGTGTTGTTTGTGTGTAAATTGAATCCAGTGACCACAGATGAGGATCTGGAAATAATATTCTCAAGATTTGGGCCAATAAGAAGGTAATCCCTAGAATTAGTAAAAGAGAAATGTAGAAAAATCTAGGTTTTAGTTGGTGATTTTTCTAATGGCATTTTTGGTGAATCTGTGAACTTTGGTTGTATTTTATACTGGTAAATTTTTACAAATGAGTATTTGAACAGTCAGAAGGAAAAGAATATATACAGAAGAAATATTTGGGTGAGCCAGGCACAATGCCACATGCCTGTAATTCCAGTACTTAGGAGGCTGAGACTAGAGGATCACAGGTTGAAGGCCAGCCTCAGCAATTTAGTGAGACCCTGCTTCAAAATAAAAAAGGAAAAAGATGAAGAAGATATAGTGTGTGTATGTATATATACATATATACATATATACATATACATATACATATATATATATATATATTAATCCAGACTTTGTCATTGTGTATGTGTGTGTATATATATGAGTATATATATTTATAAATATATGTCTATGAGTAATTTTTATTAATTTTTCTCCTTAAAATTACCAACAATCTATGTCAATTTGTTTTACAGAATTTTTCTTTTGGTTAATTTCCCCTCCATTACTAATGTAAAATTCTCTAAGAATAGTATTTCTATAAGAAAGGGAACTCCTTGTAACTGATTGAAAAGTGTGTTGCGAGCCGGGCGAGGCGGTGCGCACTTGCAGTCCCGGCACGCGGGAGGCTGAGGAGGGTCTGCGTTTGCAGCCAGCCTCAGCAACTTAACGAGACTCGGTTTCAAAAAAAAAAAAAAATAGATGTGAGGGGTGTAGCTCAGTTAGAATGCCCCTGGGCTCCATCCCCAGTACCACAAAAACAAAAACAAAACAAAAACAGGCTGGGTGTCGCTTGGAGGCAGGATGCCCCCGGAAGGAAGGGAAGGAATAAGCAGGAAGGTAGGAAGATAATATGTTTAGAATGTTCTTTCATGTATTTTTTTTTTTTTTTTTTTTGCGGTACTGGGGTTCCTGGAAGCCCTTCTACCTCTGGGCTACACTCTCAAACCTATTTTTATATTTTTTTAAATTTGGAAACAGGGTCTCTTAAGCCAGCGCGGCTGCCTTCGAACCTGCGCGATCCTCCTGTCTCCGCCTCCCAAGCGCAGGGATTACAAGCGTGCGCCACCACGCCCGGCTCTTTCATGTTTTTAACACAATACATGACATAGAGACAAGCCAGGTGCTTCCATCTCCAGCTTTTGGCCCTCTCACTTGGTTATTATAAGGTAGATTAATTCTGTGTAGTAGCTATACTTAGAGTATTAAATTTGATCTTGGTTTTTATTAATATTCAAAGCATAGACTTACTAAACATTTATACATGTATGCATGTACATGCATTGTTCTTACAGAATTTTTTAACATTAGATATAATTCATCTCTGTTTAGATTTGAAACCCATTATAATGTAAAGAAACTTTAGCAGCAGTTTGTTTTTGTTAAAGGAAAAGTTGCTGGGCGTGGTGGTGCATGCCTATAATCCTATGATCTCAGGTTCTAGGGCAGCATTAGTGAGGCCCTCAACTTAGAAGACTCTATTTCAAAATAAAAAATAAAAAGGGCTGAGGTGAGCCAGGCGTGGTGGTGCATGCTTATAATCCCCGTGCTTGGGAGGCTGAGACAGGAGGATCACATGGGTTCGAAGCCAGCCTCAGCTACTTAGTGAGGCTCTCAGCAACTTAGTGAGACCCTGTTTCCAAATAAAAATATAAAAAAGGTCTGGGAGTATAGCCTGGAGAAAGCCCCTGGCTTCTGCCCCCAGCACCACAAAAAAAAAGGGCTGAGGTGTAGCTTAGAGATAAGAATGCCCCTGGCTCCAGTCCCCAGTACCTGTCCCCCACCAAAATAAAAGGAAAACTAAATTATTTTATTTTAATTCTTCCTTCAGTGCTTAGGAACTTTAAGACTATAGGCCTGGATAGGGCACTTAGCGCAGAATTTAGATAATTTAGTTATTATGTTAGTGAATTATCTTTGAAAAGAATTGTTATCCAAGAAATCTGGGGAAGCATGGTTCTGTTGAATTTTGCTGTTTAATACTGGCTCATTTTCTTCTTCAGTTCTTGTCTTTTGTTTGTTTGTTTTGTTTTTGGGGGTACTGGGGTTCCTGGAAACCCTTCTACTTCCGGGCTACACTCCCAGACCTATTTTATATTTTTTTTTTACTTGGAAACAGGGTCTCTTAAGCCAGCGCGGCTGGCTTCGAACCTGCGCGATCCTCCTGTCTCCGCCTCCCAAGTGTGGGGATTACAAGCGTGCGCCACCACGCCCGGCTTTGTTTTGTTTTTAATCGTGTGTGTGTGTGTGTGTGTGTGTGTGTGTGTGTGTGTGTGTGTGTGGTACTGGGGTTTGAACTCAGGGACATTCTACTTCCGAGTTATACCCCGAGTCCAGCTTTTTATTCTTTATTTTGAAATGGTCTCGCTAAGTTGCAGAGGGCCTCACCAAGTAGCTGAGGCTGGTCTCAAACCTGCGATCCTCCTGTCTCAGCCTAAGAACTGGGATTGCAAGCGTGCTCCACCATGCCTGGCTTTCTTCTGCAGTTTTGAAAAGTGAGACTGGGTGTTTTCTGTTTTGAAAGTCACTTTTTCAATTTTTCTTTTAGTTGTGAAGTTATCCGGGATTGGAAGACAGGAGAGTCCCTCTGTTATGCTTTTATTGAATTTGAAAAGGTATGTTATAATGTGTATTAAGTTTGGTATTTATTTTATTTTTGTGTGGTATTAAGGGTGAAAAATTACAGAATTCTTTCTGGTTTCTAGTATTGTACTTATTTTAGGCACCAAGAGAATTAGTTTTATTGTATTCAAATAGAAGATAAATATAGCATTTATTGATGTTAACATATATTCTCTTACTATAGGTTTAGATACAGTCTGATTGAACATATATATGGCTTATTTTTTAAATTTTTATTTTATACACACACATATATATGTTTGTATTACATATATACATATACACACACACATATGTGTGTGTATAAAATAAAAAAGTAAAAAGTAAGCCAGGTATGGTGACATACACCTTTAATCCCAGTCCTTGGGAAGCTAAGGCAGGAGGGTCACATGTTTGATCAGCCTCAGAACTTTATGAGATTGTTCAACCTAGCAAGGCCCTGTTTTAAAACAAACAAAAAAAGGGCTAGGGGAGAAGCCCTAATCATACATATGTGTGTGTGTGTGTTTATGTGTAGGGGGTACTGGAGATTGAACCTAGGTGTTCTTCCTCTCAGCTATATCCCTAGCCTTATTTTATTTTTTATTTTGAAACAGTCTCACTAGATTGTGGAGGACCTCAGTGAATTGCTGAGGATGACGTGACCCTGCTCAGCCTCCTGTCTCTACCTCCCAGGTTCTGGGATCAATTACAAGCATGTGCCACCACTCCCAGCTTTAGGTAAAGTGTTTCACAGACTATTTAGGTGGAGATATAATTGAGAAATAGAAAGAAAAGTAAGGACTAAACTATCAAGTATATAACAGCTAGACAATGACAGAGCCTAGATTAATATCTACATTGTAACACTGGTTTACTTTGAAACAGGCTCTCACTAAGTTGTGGAGGGCCTCACTAAGTAGTTGAGGCTGTCTGGGAACCACAATTCTCCGGTGTCTGCCTCCCAAGCGTGCGCCACCATGCCTGGTTTTATTTTTTATCCTTTATTCTGAAATAGGATCTCACTGAGTTGCAGAGGTCCTCACTAAGTAGCTGAGGTTGTCTGCAAACCGTGATCCTCCCAAATGCTGGGATTACAAGTATGCACTACCACGCCAGGCTCCCTTGTTTATTATACACACACACACACATTTTTTTCCGGTACTGGGGATGGAACCCAAGGGCATTCTACCCCCAAGCGACACCCCCAGCCCTATTTTTTATTCTTTATTTTTGAAACAGGGTCTCACTGAGTTGCAAAAGACCTCACTAAGTAGCTGAGGCTGTCCATGAACTCTGATCCTCCTGTCTCAACCTCTTGAATGCTGGGATTACAAGCGTGCGCCACCACGTCTGGCTTTAATTATTGTTTATTGTGTGTGTGTTACTGGGAGTTCTACCTCTAAACTACACTCCTAGCCCTTTGTTTGTTTGTTCATTTGTTTTGAAACAGGGTCTTACTAGGTTGGAGAATCTCACAAAGTTTCTGAGGCTGGTCTCAAACATGTGATCCTCCTATCTTAGTCTCCCAAGTATTGGGATTATAGGTGTGTGTCACCACGCCTGGCTTCTTTTTTATTTTTTATTTGGAAACAGGGTCTCGCTAAATTACCATGCACTGGCCTCAAACTGAGATCCTCCTTTGTTAGCCTGGGATTGTAGGTGTATGCCACAGTGTCTGGCTGAGATTTAAAATTTTTCAAGTTTTTTGCCAGGTGTGGTGGCGCACGCTTGTAATCCCCGTACTTGGGAGGTGGAGACAGGAGGATCGCGCAGGTTTGAAGCCAGCCGTGCTGGCTTAGGAGACCCTGTTTCCAAAAATAAAAAAATGTATAAAATAGGTCTGGGAGTGTAGCCTGGAGGTAGAAGGGCTTCCAGGAACCCCAGTACCACCAAAAAAAAAAAAAAAATTTTTTTTCAAGTTTTTAACAGGAAAAGTTCAGTCCATTATCCAAATGCTTTGGCAGTAGTTGTACTTCTAAATTTAAGATTTTCTGGAATTTTTAAATGAACTTGGTTGTATGGATATAAAATACATATTATATCTGTGGCTTATATAATGCTTTTCTAGACCAGCATTCCACAGTTAATCACAGAAATATTTCTGTAGTGGAGCAAGTCAATATTCACACTAACTGAATTAAGAAGGCTGTGGCCTCCATTAGGTGAGGTGTTGCTGCCAGTTGACTTTTCACACCAAATTTAAGAAAATACCTGTGCTTTTCAGGCTACAGTAGTTTTGGGTTTTGAGTAAAAAGAAGTGTGGACTTATATAAATAATATTTATGTCAGTTGGGCATAATGCCTGTAATTCTAGTACTTGGGAAGCTAAGACAGGAGGATTGCAGGTTCGAGACTAGCCTCACCAATTTAGCGAGACCCTGTTTCAAAATAAAAAGGGAAACAGGTGTGGTGGCACATGCTTGTAATCCCAGCATTGGAGAGGCTGAGACAGGAGGATGGTGGTTAATGAACAGCCTCAGCTACTTAGTGAGGCACTTTTGCAACTCGGTGAGACCCTGTTTCAAAATAAAGAATAAAAAAAAATACAGGGCTGGGGGTATAGATCGGAGGTAGAATGCCCTTGGGTGCCATCCCTAGTACCACAAAATAAATAAATAAAAAACAAAATAGGGTTGGGGTGTAGATCGGAGGTAGAATGCCCCTGGGTTCCATCCTCAGTACCACAAAAATAAACAAACAATAATAAACAAACAAACGGGGCTGGGGGTATAGTCCAGAGGTAGAATGGCCCTGAGTTCAGTACCCAGTACCAAAAAAAAAAAAGGACATTTATGTCTACCACATCACACTGCCTTGATTCAAAGTCGTGGCTTCAACTCTACTCGACCATGTTACCTTTGGCAACTTATATGTCTTTTTAAAATTCTATTTTTTTATTGAGAAAATAGAACTAGTAATAGTACTTATAGGGTTGTTACCAGAGTTAAATGAGATAGTAGATGTAAACCATTTAACCTTATCTAGTGTATAAGTATTCCAACATTTCAGTAAAAATGAGCTTTTTCTGTTTTCAGTATTCTAGCTACAGAAACCTTTTCCAAAACACTTTACTGAGTTTTTGTAATTCCTACTAGGAAGAAGATTGTGAGAAAGCTTTCTTCAAAATGGACAACGTGCTCATAGATGACAGAAGGATACACGTGGATTTCAGCCAGTCTGTGGCCAAGGTCAAGTGGAAAGGGAAAGGTTTGTTGTTCGTCTGTCTGTCCTTCTGTTCTGCTTTGCATGTTTGTATTCTTAGATCTTGGCTTCGTGCTGTTAATTAGGAGAATGTTGACTATATATGGCACGCCTGCCACAGATCATTTTACAAAGCTCCTAGCTAGTATCTAAGGTAGAGGTGTGTATGTAATGTGATTTTACCATTGTTTCAAATGTATGAAACAGTATTACTCTAATTTTATGTGGCATAATCTTGTGACACGATTTACCGAGAGTGACAGACACTGATATTTTAGGCAGATCTTAATTCTAGTCTCATTTATTCCCTTTCAGTCCTGTCTCATTACCAGCGCATCCCCCGAGACCTGATGCTACTTTCCTAAGTTGTTTCGGCGTAGTTTATTTACACGATGACTTTTAAGTGAATTTCTTTGTATTTTTTTTCTTTTTCTTTTTTTGCGGATGGAACCCAGGGGCATTCGACCTCCGAGCTACACCCCCTGCCCTATTTTTTATTTTTTATTTGAAACCGAGTCTCACTAAGCTGTAGAGGGCCTCACTAATTAGCTGAGACTGTCCACAAACCACGATCCTCCAGTCTTAGCCTCTCGAATACTGGGATTACAAGCATGTGTCACCATGCCCAGCTGTTCTTTTCTTTCCTTTTTTTTTTTTCTGGAATTACAAGTGTGCGCCACCACACCCAATGGTGGTTCTCATTTTAAAAATGAAATGTATAAGCCGGGCGTGGTGGCGCACGCTTGTAATCTCTGTGCTTGGGAGGCGGAGACAGGAGGATAGCACAGGTTCGAAGCCAGCCTCAGCTACTTAGTGAGGCTCTCAGTAACTTAATGAGACCCTGTTTCCAAATAAAATATAAAATATGTCTGGGAGTATAGGCTGGAGGTAGGAAGCCTCTGAGTTCCATCCGCAGTACCACCAAAAAAAAAAAAAAGTATAGTACACACTATTTGCAGTGCTGAATGCTCTCCCTCAATTTTAACGATGTGACCAGCAGTGTGAGATATTGGCGCTATTTTTACTTTCTGAATGAACAGAAGGAGTTGCAGAGATGTGTTGTGTCTTACCTAGGACCTCAAGAGCACTAGAGTCCAAATTTGAATTTAGAGCCTCTCACTATAACCTATTGCCTCCCACTTTTGGTATGGCACCGAGGATTGAACCCAGGGGCATTCTACCACTCAGCTGCCCCCTCAGATCGCTTTTATTTTGTATTTGAAACATGGTCTCAGATGGCCTCCCTAAGTTGCTGGCTGAGGCTGGCTACAAACCAGCCATCCTCCTGTCTCAGACTTCCAAGTACTAGGATCACAGGTGTGTGCCGCCAGGCCTGGCTTTCTCTAGTGAACTTCTGTCCACATTCTCGTGTCTTCTGTCTGCCTGGCGCTTTGCTGAGAGAGCGGAAGTCTTTACAGCCTCATCCCTTCTAAGTTCCACTGAATCTTTCAGTTTTCAAACTCAGAACTCAGAGCTTCAGCTTTTCCTTGGACTTGATGTGTTCTCTTGGATTTAATGGCTTTGCTCAAACAAATGGTCAATTTGTAGGTCAGTTATTTGAAATTGGATGTTGTAATATCCATATGTATCGTTAGGTGGCAGCATAGGGCTGCTTAGCAGAATAGACACACGTCATTGCAGTTAAAACAATAGTGGAGATTGAATTACCAATGTTCCTTTGTTCTTCCCTCAGCCTTTTTCTGTCTCCCATCTCCCAGTAGATGCCATTTGTAAGATAGCTCTTAAAGTATGTCTTTTATAAAATAAGCACTGTTCTTGATTAGTTAGGTGACTGATTTTCTCACTAACCTCTTTTTCCTTAGGTGGGAAGTACACCAAGAGTGATTTCAAGGAGTATGAAAAGGAACAGAACAAACCATCCAATTTGGTTCTGAAAGATAAAGTGAAGCCCAAACAGGAGTATCCTTAACAAGAATCAGTTCATAATGTGTACTGACCATCAATCATGCATAAAGCACTCTTATGTCCATACAATGTCATGAAGTCTGTAGAAGGCAAGGTTCTTGAATACAGATTGTGAAGAAATAACTCAGTTTATTGTTTATCTAGTTTTAGTATATTATATATTCTTGGCTTCTTCATTCTACCTTATTATATGGAGAAAGTTAAATTCAAAAGAAATCATTATCCTAAATTTTTTTCCTTCCTACTCTTAGGTTAAGTAGTTTCCTGCTTATATTGTCAGAAGATCTAGAGGTAAAGTCTTAATTTTGTGAATATAATTGCAATGCTTAAATTCCTCATAAACAGAAATTTATTGTTAGTCTAAATTGTTTGTGCTAATCATTCTTTTATAATTAACCTCCTCATCCAGATAATATAATCCTATAGGTTTTTTTGTTTTGTTTTGTTTTACACACACAAGTTCATTGCTTCTTTCTGCATAGTTCGTTGTTTTAGCAACCATTAGTGAACCCCTGTCGAACGCAGGAGTAGGCTTGTGTACGAGTGTGTGAGGTGCTGGGTCTTGAACTCAGGCCTGTTCTGCCTCTGAGCTACACACTCAGTCTTTTTTACTTTTTAATTTGAAACAGGGTCTTGACAAGTTACTACCATGCATTGTCCTTGAACCTGCGATCCTCCTGCCTTAGCCACTCAAGTACTAGAATTACAGGCATGCGCTGCTGCTCCAAGCTAGGAGTTAAGTTTTACAGAATTAAAAAGAAGTCCATTTAATTCAGGTTCTTTCAAGTTTAGGTTGAGACAAATAAAAAGCACTGAGACATATTGTTCACGTTATGTCATCTTAGTTTGTACACTGATTTTTCCCATTATAAACCGATCACTCCACACATTACAAAGGCTGGGTCTTCTGTGATTGTTTCTGGTAAATGGTGTCTTTGTTTCCTAGTTTTGTTGTGTCAGGAATTTTCTCTTCCTGTGCTGTGTAAACAGTTCTCTTCCAAGTACTTGTCAAGGAGAGATGACTATCGGGTTGACTTTTACGTGTTCACGCTTTCCAGTGTGCTACTGTCTGCAATGCATGTAGCATTGTGAGGTGATAGAGGTAAAAAGAAGTCTGAAGGCTACTGACAACCTCAGCACAGAAGAGGCTTTCACAGGCAGACAGACCAGCGAGCCGAGACTGGGTCTGAAGAGAGAACATTAGTGGGCCTGTGATTAAGAGCTCAAAACAGTAAAAGGTGCGGACGGAATATACTTGAGATTCATTTACCATATATTTGAAGCTCTATTAGGGCTAATCACTAATAATTGTAGCTGGAATAACAGTTATGGAGTGTAACTCAAGGAAGGTGTCTTCCCTTGGGAGGTAGCTCACCCAAAAAGGAGATATGCATGTGTTAAGATGTTTAAAATTTGTAGCATTAAAATGTCTTAAATTCAAGAGTATACATTATTAAGAGATAAGAAGGGAAACTGGGCATATTTGAAAATCAACCTCCCATACTGCTTAATAGCACTTTCTGCAGTGATAAAAATGCACTCTGTTTCCCTCACACAGTTTGGCTCTTGACCACATGTGGCCTGTGAGCATGGGCTAGGAGCTACATTTTAAATTTTGTTTAATTTTGGTTATATGGCTATACATTCCTAGTATTGAACAGTGTATCTTCTGCCTTCTCAGAGAAGACAGACATGTCCTGGTGCAAACCACTGTTAATCATTATCAAGTGACTGGCAAAGTACTGAACAAGGAAGAGGAAATTCATGAGTCTCACCCGTAGATAGTCTTTGTGTGCTCGTTAGTTGATAGATTTCATGTTGGTGAGGCATTTTTATTCTCAGGTGGAATAGCAGAAGGACAGAACTTGAGTTTATAAAATCTAAGATACTTATAAACCCAGTCTCTGTTGCATCATATATTTGTTACTTACAGCAAGGGAGGGGATTGGAGGGTAACAGCGTAGAGTGTAGGTAGGTCGTCTTAAGTCAGAGGCTGGGAATATACAGTACAGGTCTTGAGAAAGAGACAGTGCTATAGATTAAATTATTAATAAAAAGAAAAATGGTAGGAAAAGGAAGTTTAGATTTGGGGGGAAGAAATTGGAGAAAACAGATCAGTATGATCACGAATTTGTGTTTTATACAAAGGAGTTTGGAGAGATTTGACATCTGAAAGTGTTGGTTTTAGTGGTTAAGTGGAAGAGAGAGGGTACGCAAGGAACAAGTGTGTTGGTAGTATAATGGGTAATAAAGTATTTTCTCACTTTTGTGGTACCGGACACTGAAGCCAGGGGCATTCTGCCTTTGAGCTATACTCAAGCCCTATTTTACTTTTTATTCTGAAACAGGGTCTTGCTAAGCGCTGAGGCTGGCCTCAAACTCGCAATCTTCCAGTTTTAGCTTCCCAAATATTGGGATTACAGGCGTGCATCACCACCCTCAGCCTCCTCCAGCCCAGTTTAGGTTTTAATTCTGAAACGGTCTCACTAAATTGCCAAGGATCTTGCTAAATTGTTGAATCTGGCCCTGAACCTGCAATCCTTCTGTCTCCGCCTACCAAGTACTGGGATTATAGGCTTGTGCTTTGGACACTGTTTTCTTTAACTTTGATCCATTTTGTGTGTGTGTGTGTATATATATACATACATACATACATACATACATACATACATACATATATATATATATATATTGAGGTACTGGGGATGGAACCCAGGGGCATTCTACCTCTGAGCTATATTCCCAGTCCTATTTTATTCTTTATTTTGAAACAGGGTCTCACTAAGTTGCAGAGACGCTCACTAAGTGAGGCTGTCTGCGGACCTCGATCCTCCTGTCTCAGCCTCCCAAATGCTGGGATTACAAGTGTACACCACCACACCCTGCTATTTTTTTTTTTTTGTGTGTGTGTGTGTGTGTATATATAATATATATATTTTACATATATATAAAATATATATATATATGGTGGGGGGGTAATGGGGATCTAACCCAGGGTCATTTGACCTCTGAGCTACACCACCAGCCCTGTTTTTAATTATTTATTTTGAAACAGGGTCTTACTGAGTTGAGAAGGGCCTCACTAAATAGCTAAGGCTGGCTGTGAGCTGTGATCCTCCTGTCTCGGCCTCCTGAATGCTGGAATTACAAGTGTGCACCACCATGCCCAGCTTTATTTTTGTATATTATTTTTGTGTATAGAACCTGCGATCCTTGTGTCTCAGTCTCCCAAATACTGGCATTATAGACTTGTGCTCTGGATGCTGTTTTCTTTAACTTTGATTCAGATTATATATTTTTTGGTGTATAGGTCCTAGGATGGAACCCAGAGCCTCACACTTGCTGGGCAAGTGCCCTACTACTGAGCTATATCCCAGTCCTTTTTTTTTTTTTTTTAATTTTGAGACAAGATCACACTAAGTTGCTGAGGCTGGCCTCCAACTTACAAACTTTCCTTAGCCGCCTGAGTGGGTAGGCTTACAGGTGTGTGCCTCTGTGCCTGGCAGAAAGAATGTGTCTAGCCGGGCGTGGTGGTGCACGCTTGTAATCCCCACGCTTGGGAGGCAGAGACAGGAGGATCACGCAGGTTCGAAGCCAGCCGCGCGCGCTGGCTTAGGAGACCCTGTTTCCAAATAAAAATGTAAAAATAGGTCTGGGAGTATAGCCCGGAGGTAGAAGGGCTTCCAGGAACCCCAGTACCACCAAAAAAAAAAAAAAAAAAGAAAGAAAGAATGTGTCTTAACCTAGTATTATACAATCATTTCTACAGTGCAGTTGAAAAAAAAATTTCATAAAACAGCATTTTTATTAGATGCCATTACATTCTCTTTTTTTATTATAATGTTACTTCTAAAAATGGTGGTTGTGACCCATGGATTTTATACCCCATTGTTGGATTACAACCTTCAGTTTATTTTATTTTATTTATTTTTTGTGATACTGGGAATGGAACCCAGGGGCAATCTATTTCCGGGCTATACTCCCAGACCTATTTTATATTTTATTTGGAAACAGGATCTCACTAAGTTGCTGAGAGCCTCACTAAGTAGCGGAGGCTGGCTTCAAACCTGTGCGATTCTCCAGTCTCAGCCTCCCAAGTGCAGGGATTGCAAGCGTGTGCCACCACGCCCGGTCAACCTTCAGTTTAAAGAACACTGCTGCAGAGCACTTTGGACAGAGGCAGCAGCGTTTGCTAAGCACACAGTAGATGCAGTCACTGGCAAGGGCGATTGGACTTGGATCTGAGAGGATTTGTTCCAGATGCAACATGGCACAGTAATGAAGCCGGAAGCAGTAATGGCATGGTAGGGCCGGCCGGCCATCCTCATCCACTTGGAAGGCTGGAGGCTGGAAGAGGTCGTCTGTTCCTATATTATCTTGTATAGACATGAGATATCCTAGAGAAAAGCCTCGAGCTCTGTGCCTTTGTGAAAGCGGACATGAGACTAGTTCTGAGGGACGTGTGTCAGTTTTGTGTTAGCCCTGTGTGCAGCTGGAGTAGCTCCTGTGGGTTCCACGTCCTCAGGGGCTTCTTTTTCCTTTTTGGTACTGGGTATGGAAACCAGGATTCCATTCTGCCTCTTAGCTGCACCCTGAGCCCTGTTTTTACTTCATCCTTTCCTTTCTTTCTCTCTTTCTCTCTCTCTTTCTTTCTTTCTTTTTTCTTCTCTCTCCCCCCTCTCACCAGGCTACACCCCCAGTTCTATTTTTATTCTTTATTTTGTAACAGTCTCACTGAGTCTCAGAGGGCCTCACTAAGTAGCTGAGGCTGTCCTCGAACCATGATCCTCCTGTCAGCCTCCCGAATGCTGGGATTACAAGCATGCACACTTTGCCCTGCTATGAGCTTCCTTTTTGATAAGTAATATTCTAGCTCATGTCAGCCTTCCTCAAAATCCATTCTAAAAGTTGAGATTATTTTCAGAATAGGTTGTATAGTTTTATATTTTCTCTTTTCTCTCTCTCTCTCTCTCTCTCTCTCTCTCTCTCTCTCTTTCTCTTTCTCTCTCTCTCTCTCTCTCTCTCTCTCTCTCTCTCTCTCTCTCTCTCTCTCTCTTTCTTTTTTGTGTGGTGTTGGGGATTGAACCCAGAGGCATTCTACCTTTGAGCTACGCTCCGAGTCTTCTTTTATTTTTTGTTTGGAAACAGTCTTGCTAAGTTGCAGAGTCTTATATTTGGATGTGTTCCCTGTCATTTCTCGTATGTGTCCTTAACTAAGTGCTGCAGTGCAAAATATGATCTTATATTAGATGAGCAGGCGGAAGACTCAAAATCAAGTCACTCGCACACAAGTAGAAAACACAAGAGGAAGACCCGGCACTGCTCCGAAGAGAAGGAAGAGGAGGACTACATGCCTGTCAGAAATGCCAACCAGGTGCCTCCGACGTCCAGGCTTAGATTGGAGAAATAAATGTTTTATCCGCTTATAAGTTATATCTTAGTGGTATAATTTGGGTGGTATGGGTATTTCCAAACAGGGATACGTATGTAGTTCCTAGTTTTAAAATGTAGAATGGAGCCAGGTATCATGGCATACACCTGTAATTCCAATATTTGGGAAGATGAGACAGGAGGATTACAGTTTTTTCCTTTTTTTTTTTCTTTTTAATTTTGAGGTTTTAGGGGCAGAACCCAGAGAATTCTACCTCAGAGCTACACCCCCAGCCCTATTTCATTTTTTTATTTGGAAACAGGGTCTTACCAAGTTCCTGAGGCTGGCCTAGAACCTGGGATCCTCCTGTCTCAGCCTTCCAAGTACTGTGATTACAAGTGTGTACCACCACACCTGGCAGGATAACAGTTTTGAGGCCAGCCTTTGCAACTTGGTGAGACCCTCTTTCAAAATCAAAAGTAAAAAAGGTGGGAGTCATAGCACATACCTGTAACTTCCAGTACTTGGGAGGCTGAGATAGGAAGATTGCAGGTTTAAGGTGGGGCTCAGCAACTTAGTGAGACCCGGTTTCCAAATAAAAAATAAAAAGGGCTGGGGTTATAGCTCAGAGGTAGAATGCCCATTGGTTCAATCCTCAGTATCAAAAAAGAAAAAAAAAGACACAAAAAAATTAGTGTGGCTATGTTAAAAAGTCCTTCCCAGTTGTTAGCTTAATTTATCAGTAAGTTTCTTTTTTTTTTCTTTTTTTCTTTTCTTTTTTCTTTTTTGTGTGTGCAGTACTGGGGATGGAACCCAGGGGCCTTCTACCTCTGGGATACACTCCCAGACCTATTTTATATTTTATTTGGAAACAGGGTCTCACTAAGTTGCTGAGAACCTCGCTCAGTAGCTGAGGCTGGCTTTGAACCTGTGCGATCCTCCTGTCTCGGCCTCCCAAGCGCTGGGATTACAAGCGTGCGCCACCACGCCCAGCCTATTAGTAGGTTTCTTAATGTACAGCAGTTACAGACCTGGAGGTTTATGGCCTATAAAATATTAATTCCCCTTCATCCTGTATGTAAGAAAGAATGAAAACAGCACTAAATATTGATCATCCCAACATTCTTTTTATTTTTTTGCGGTACTAGGGATGAAATTCAGGGGCATTTTACCTCTGAGCGACATCCCAGCCCTATTTTTAATTCTTTATTTTGACACGGAGTCGCACTGAGTTGCAGAGGCCTCACTAAGTAGCTGAGGCTGTCTGCGAACCATGATCCTCCTGTCTCAACCTCCCAAATGCTGGGATTACAAGTGCGCACTACCATGCCCAGCTCCTAACTTTCTTTTGAACAATACTTTTATGTTTTCTTTGGTTTGGTACTAGGGATTGAACTAGAGGTTTAATTTTTTTTCTTTTGTTTGTTTGTTTTTGTGGTACTGGAAATTGAACCAAGGGGCATTCTACCTTAAAGCTGCACTCCAAGCTTTTTTATTTGGAAACAGGGTCTTACTAAGTTGCCGAGAGTCTCTGTATGTTGCTGAGGCTATTCTCAAAGCCCCTATCTTCCTGTCTCAAGAGGATCCTACTCTATCCCAAATATTGGGTTGCAGGCGTGCACCGCCACCCTCAGCTTGAACCCGGGTGTTCTTCTCTGAGCTCCACTCACAGCCTTTGTTGATGTTGAGACGTGGTCTTGCTCAACCGCTGAGGGTCTCAATGAGTTGCTCACTGGGGTCTCAGCCTCGAACCTGCAGTGCCCCTGTTCTTGCCTCCCAAGGACTAGGATTATAGGCATGCGCCACCATTCCTGACTCCGAAAAGCAAATTTTTAAAAATGATAATGAAAATCCTCTGGAGAAAATTGATGAGGAAGAGAAGAAATCTTTTCTAACCTGTGTTTTGGCTCTGTTGAAAACAAGTTACAGCACAGTGCCTTGCTTTTTTTTTATCACACAGAAGACATTTGAGCTGCGCCCTGGGGATGGGGATTTCATAGGCTAGGGAAGCAGGGAGACAACCACAGGCGAGACGGGGATGGAGAAGTGTGGTGCGGCAGGCAGAGTAGAGAATGTGCTGTCAGGAGTTGGGTGTGGTGTCACATGTCTGCAATCCCAGTACTTGGGAGGCTGAGACAGATGGCTCACAGGTGGAGGCCTTTTTCTTTCTTTCTTTTTTTTTTTTTTTTTTTTTTCGAGTCTGGGAATAGAACCCAGGGGCATTCAACCTCCGAGCTACACCCCCTGCCCTATTTTTTATTCTTTATTTTGAAACCAGGTCTCACTGAGTTGCAGAGGGCCTCAGTAAGTAGCTGAGGCTGTCCGTGAACCGCGATTCTCTGGTCTCAGCCTCCTGAATGCTGGGATTACAAGCATGCATTACCATGCCCGGCTTTGGAGGCCTTTTTCAAAATAAAAAATAAAATAAATCTGGGCCTAGTGGCTCTCATCCTTAATGGAAATTTTAGTAGCAGATTCATGAATGGGACACATTTTTGGGGAGTGGAGGAAGGGAAAGAGGAAATATGACCATACATCACCATAACTTTATTTTTTTTAATTTTTTAATTTTTTTGTGGGTCTGGAGGTGGACCCCAGGGGCATTTGACCTCCAAGCTACACCCCCTGTCCTATTTTTTCTATTCTTTATTTTGAAACTGGGTCTCACTGAGTTGCAGAGGGCCTCACTATGTAGTTGAGGCTGTCCACGAACCACGATCCTCCGGTCTCAGCCTCCTGAATGCTGGGATTACAAGCGTGCGCCACCACGCCCGGCTTAACCATAACTTTTGATCTTGCCATATTACTTTTAAAGACTCATTCTCGTTTCACTCGGGCTGTTTTAGTTCCATGTTTGTGGATCTGATCCTACATTTCAACTAAAATAGTAGATCCAAAGCAATGAGATGGCTAAGAAAGGTGGTTAAATCTTTTTATGAAGTATTTTGCTTTTTACTGTATAAGATACTTGACAAATTTGAGCCATTAAAAACAGTTTGCCAAGCCGGGCGTGGTGGTGCAAACTTGTAATCCCAGCATTTGGGAGGCTGAGACCGGAGGATTACTGTTCGTAGACAGCCTCAGCTACTTAGTGAGGCCCTGTGAAACTTAGATCCTATTTCAAAATAAAGAATAAAAAATAGGGCTGGGGGTGTAGCTCGGAGGTAGAATGCCCTGGGTTCCATCCCCAGTACTGAAAAAAAAACCAAAAAAACAGTTTGCCAATGGTGGATTTTGCTAGGTCTTATTAAGAGCACCCATTTCTTTACTAGCTGGCTTAAGTCTTCTGCATTCATTTGCCAGGATATCTACAGGGAAATGGGATTTGGTCACTATGAAGAAGAAGAAAGCTGTTGGGAGAAACAAAGGAGTGACAAGAGAGACCGACCTCGGAACCGAAGTCGCAGTCGCAGCAGATCTCGAGAAAGGGATGGCCGCCACAGCACTGGCCACAAGTCCACACACCACACGGAGCCTTACGAGAGAGAAAGGAGCGCAAGGAGAGACCGAAGCCGGAGTCCAAGGAAATCCAGAGACAAAGACAAATCGAAGCACAGGTGAAAGGAGGAATCAGAAATGAGCGGCTAACAGGTTTAGCCAGCTTAGAGTCCCAGGAGGGCAGACGCTCGGATTTTATGTCAGAGCAGCTAAAGAACCTGCTCGTTATTTTTTTTATTAGGATGAAAGCCCTTTTAGATTAATACTGATATAGGGCACTGAAAGGTAAAGAATTGAACATTTTCTGTGTATGCTTTTTTTAATACTCATGTTATTGTTATAAAAGTCATTTTCATTGTCTTTCATATTTTTACTCTTCTGAGATCTATGAACATGTATATATAAGGTATAAGGAATAATAAATATAAATATCTGTATACCCATAAACCAGCTTAAGAAATTGAATATTACCCACATTTTAGGAGTCCCATATTTGCCCTCTCCCTCCAAGTAATTATTATCTGAGTTTCATGTTTGTCATTCTCTTCTTGTTAGAGCTTTACAACATACATATATATCCCTAAATGAAGTCTTAATTTTATATGTTTTTGAACTTTATATAAATGACATAAAGTATGTTTACTTCTGTGACTTTCTTTTTTAGCTTAGCATTTTTAAAGAGCCATTTATTTTTATTGCTCTAGAGTATTGTAGGAATATACTGCAATTTATCTATTCCTCTGTTGATGGACATTTGGGACTTGTTTGCTTGTTTTGGTTTTAGCTCTTGCCAGCAATGCTGCTATGAACATCCTCTGTCTGGGAGTAGGACTGCTGGCCATGCCATTTGAGTATCTCTCCCCGTACAGGATCGTGCCAGATGACTGGCTCAAGTGGCTGTGTCCGTGATTCCCGTCAGCATTACGTTTCACTCTGTTATCTTCATTTCACATTTCTAACACTTGCTAATTCCAGGCTTAAAATTTAATCAGTCTAGTTGATGTTAAAGTGGTGTGGTATCTTAGTATGATTTCTAGCAAGAAGACTACTATTATTCCTATCTTTGTCCTTTTCTTTATTTTTTTTGCAATACTGGAGATTGAACCCAGGGGCATTCTACCTCCGAGCTACAGCCCCTGCCCTATTTTTTATTCTTTATTTTGAAACAGGGTCTCACTGAGTTGTGGAGGGCCTCACTAAGTAGCTGAAGCTGTCTGCGAACCGTGATCCTCCGGTCTCGGCGTCCCAAGTGCTGGGATGACAAGCTTGCGCCACCACACCCAGCTTCTTTGTTCTTTTCTATGTAAGTGTCATGTTTTCTTTTTCTCAGGCTGTTCTTAAGGTGTCTCTACATCACTGGATTTGAGCATTATATATATAATATATAATATATATATATATTTTTTTTTATAAAATTGCTTTGAGGTTATATATAATGTGCTCACTGTTTTTTCATGATCCTCTGCTGCTATTTATTTGTGGGCTCATGTTTTCATCAGATTTGGAGGTTTGCTATCATTTCTTCATTTCTGCTTGTCTGACCTTCTGGCCTGCTCACTCCTCACGCCCCTCCTGGGCTCCGCTGACATGTGTGTTAGGATGCTGGAGTTGCTCTGCTCACAACCATTGTTTAGTCCCTTTTTTTCTCTTTTTTATGTTAGGTCATTTTCTATTTATTTAATTAATTATTTTATTTATTTTTGTGGTGCTGGGAATTGAAACAAGAGGCATTCTACCTCTGAGCTCCACCCTCAGACCGATTTTATTTCTTATTTTGAAACGGGTCTCACTAGGTTGCTGAAGCCTCACTTAATTGCTGAGGCTGGCCACAGCCTGCGGTCCTCCTGTCTTAGCTTCCCAAGTGCTGGGATCTCCACTGCGCCCCAGGCCCAGCATGCTAGGTAGTCCCCATTGCTGCGTCCTCGTGTTTGTTCATCTTTTCCCCTGAGAAAAGGATCTTTTTTCATTTTCCTCCCCCTAGCACATGCTTACCTCAGACATGGCATCTCTAGCCCTTAGAAGTTTCGTTTGGGTCTTTTTCTGTCTTCGGTGTCTCCTCTTTTTTCTTTTTTTGCAGTCTGGGATGAGCTATACCCCCTGCCCTTTTTGAAACAGGGTCTCACTGAGTTGCAGAGGGCCTCGCTAAGTAGCTGAGGCTGTTCATGAGCCGTGATCCTCCAGTCTCAGCCTCCTGAATGCTGGGATTACAAGCATGCGCCACCACGCCAGGCTCCCATGTCTCCTCTTAACACATCATGCTTTCTTCTGCTTGTGGGGACATCTGCAGTATGTTCATGCATTCCGTCACCTTTATCATTTACGGTCTGTTTCCACTGATTGATTCCTACCCTATCCTGTCCCCACCTCCACCCCAGTATTAGTTTCTAATTTCTACATTCTGGAATTATTTGAAGGAATCTTCATGATGACCTCTAGCCTCTATTTTCTGTACATGAGAAGTTAGGTCTAGATTGTTTGATTGGTTATAATTTTATTTTATTTTATTTATTTTTTTGGTGGTACTGGGGATTTCCATCCTTTCTACCTCCGGGCTACACTTCCAGACCTATTTTATATTTTAATTTGGAAACAGGGTCTCTTAAGCCAGCAAGGGGCTTTGAACTTGCACGATTTTCCTGTCTCCGCCTCTCAAGTGCAGAGATTACAAGCGTGCACCACCACGCCCAGCTGATTGGTTATAATTTCAGACACAAAATATATAATTTAGTGGCACATCTATTGGACTTTCCCTCTGTGTTTTGTGCTTTTGTATTCTGTTTAGGAAATATACTAGAGTTGGAAGTATAGCTCAGTGCTATACGAATGCTTTCTTCGCATGAATGAGGTCGATCTCTAGCACCACCACTAAAAAGAAAAAAAAAAGACCTATTCTGAGGTAATAAAGATAGTCTATATTCTAAAAATTATGAAGTTTTAATTTTTTACATATAAATCTTTAATCCATATGGAATTGTGTATGTGTATATGGTACAAATTCACCCTTTAGGTCTTTTTTAATGTATGGCTATAACCAGTTATCAAAGCTCATTAAAAGATTAGCTCATTCTCTATTGATTTATAATTCTGATTTAAGTTTCTGTGTATGTGCAGATTTTATTTCATAGGTTCTCTATTTCATTGGTTTTATTGTCTTTTCCAAGGCCAATCAATATCAAATACATACATTTCCGTAGCTTTGTAAAAAGCCTTTATATTTAAACAAGTCCTTTCATTTGTTTGTTAGGACTGGCTCTTGGTTCTTTGCCACTTTTTTTTTTTTTTTTTTTTTTGCAGGTCTGGGGGTGGAACCTAGGGGCATTTGACCTCCGAGCTATACTCCCTGCCCTATTTTTTAGTCTTTCTTTTGAAACCGGGTCTCATGTTCCCAAGAGTGCGTGGTGGTAGCATTCTGCCTCTGGGGTTATTACTTCAAAGGTTCCAGGTGTAATGCATCAGATCACTGCCTCCCCTGAGTACTGGCCACTGCCATTGCCACTGCCTTCACCATTTCAGATCTTTCCCAAGCTCTTTTTCCACTCTGAATGTTGTCCAGTGTTCCTAAGCATGTGCAACGGTAGCATTCGATGTTTGGTGTAATATCTCCAAAAAATAAGGTTGGTTAGGCTGGTGCCAGAGCCAGCAGCCGGCATCAGAGCCTGCCGTGAGGCAAGGCCGGTGCTGGGGCCTCTGAGGCCCGGAGCATGCCGAGGGGGTTAGGCTGGTGCTGGGGCCAGCGAGGCTGGGATCAGAGTGTGCCGTGAGGCAAGGCCGGTGCTGGGGCCTCCAAGGCTGGGATCGCAGCCTACCAAGGGGTTAGGCCGGTGCTGGGGCCAGCGGACAGCATTAGAGCCTGCCATGAGGCATGGCCGGTGCTGGAGCCTCCGAGGCCAGGATAGGAGCCTGCCATGAGGCAAGGCCGGTGCTGGGGCCTCCAAGGCCAGGATAGGAGACTGCCAAGGAGTTAGGCCAATGCCAGGGTCAGCGAGGCTGGGATGGATCCTGCCTTGAGGCAAGGCCGGTGCTGGGGCCACCGAGGCCGGGATCGGAGCCAGCCAAGGGGTTAGGCTGGTGCAGGGGCCAGCAAGGTCAGATTCAGAGCCTCCCATGAGGCAAGGCCGGTGCTGGAGCCAGCGAGGTCTGGATCAGTCCACTGGGTGGCCAGGCCACTACTGAGGCCGTCAAGAGTGGGATCGGTACTTGCAATGCGGCATGCTCAGAGAAATATCACAGAAAATAAAAACCAGATACTTCCCCAAATTAACAATAACTAGAAGGAAAGGGGTAACAGGAAGAAGTTGAGTTATAGAAAAGGCCCCATAGCGAAGCAATTAAGGTGACCAATCAGAGGGTATGGGATAGAGGAGGGTGGAACCTCTTTAAAACTCAGGAGGTACTTAAACAATTGTATCAAAGTTAATCACCAGTCAAGCATGGGATCGAGGGAGGGGGAGGGAATGGGATGGGGATTGGATGAGGGCTAATTGGATGATGTGTGTTTGTATATCCCCTCAAGTCTTGTATTCCAATGTGATGTATGATTACAATGCACCAAAAAAATTAAATTAAAAAAAAATGAAACCGGTCTCACTGAGCTGCAGAGGGCCTCACTAAGTAGCTGAGGCTGCCCTCAAACCACGATCCTCAAGTCTAAGCCTCCCAAATGCTGGGATTACAAGCGTGTGCCACCTCGCCCAGCATGTTCTTTACCACTTTGGAACCAACTTGTCAAGTTTCCCAAATAATTGTTAGGACTTTTTAGCCAGGTGTGGTGTCACACACTTGTGGTCCCAGCATTCAGGAGGCTGAGACCGGAAGATCTTGGTTCACGGACAGCCTTGGCTACTTGGCTAGGCCCTCTGCTACTTAGTGAGACCCTGTTTCAAAATAAAGAATAAAAAAATAGAGGCCGGGCATGGTGGCGCACGCTTGTAATTCCCGTACTTGGGAGGCGGAGACAGGAGGATTGCGCAGGTTCGAAGCCAGCCTTGCTGGCTTACGAGACCCTGTTTCCAAATAAAAATATAAAATAGGTCTGAGAGTGTAGCCCAGAGGTAGAAGGGCTTCCAGGAACCCCAGTACCACCAAAAAAAAAAAAAAAAAAAAAAAAAAAAAAAAATATATATATATATATATATATATATATATATATATATATATATATATATATGGCAGGGGATGTAGCTTGGAGGTCAAATGCCCCTGGGTTCCATCCCCAGACCCCCCACACACACAAATAATAATAATAATAATAATAATAATAATAATAATAATAATAATTGTTAGGACTTTAGTTGCATTAGCATCGAAAGAGTACATCATTTTGAAGGAAAAGAATATAATACTGAATCTTTCCGTTCGTTAAACTAGTGTATCTCTCCATTTAGTTCTTTGAATTTTCCTAATAAACTTTAGGTTTTCCCTTTATTTTAGTATCTTTTAAGAATGTTCTGTGGTAAATGGCTGCTTTCTGTGTATGCATGTGTCTGACACTGGGACTGAACCCAGGAACACTTTATATCTGACTTACACCTCTGTTCTTATTCTGTTGTTTTATTTTGAAATGGGTGTTGCTAAGTTGCTGAGGGCCTCTCTCAATTGCTGAGGCCAGCCTTACATTTATAATCCTCTTGTCTCAGCCTCCTAAGTAATGGGGTCACAAGTGTGTGCCACCACTCCTGGCTTCATATTTACATTATTGATGAGTATCCTATGTTTTAGTGTGTCTTATAAACAGCAGATAGAGTTGGGCGTAGTGGCGCAGGTTTGTAATCCCAGTACTTGGGAGGCTGAGACATGAAGATTGTGCAGGTTCCAAGCCAGCCTCAGCTACTGAGTGAGGCTCTGAGCAAGTTAGTGAGACCTGTTTCCAAATAAAATATAAAAAATGGGTCTGGGAGTATAGCCCAGAGGTGAAAAGCCCCTGGGTTCTATCCCCAGTACACAATAAATAAATAGCAAAGCTGGATTCGTTTTTAATCTAAACTAATAAGTTTAGTGCATTTAAATTTTTTTTGTGTGTGTGGTACTGGGGATTGAACTCAGGGCATTCTACCTCCAAGCTATACCCCCAGCCTGATTTTTTATTCCTTATTTTGAAATTGGGGCTCACTAAGTAGCTGGGGCTGACAGCAAACCTGCAATCCTCCTGCCTCCGTCTCCCAAGTACTGGTTTTACAAGCATGTACCACCAGACCTGGCCATTTTAATGTTTAGTAGTATATTTGAATTTGTGGTAATGTTCCTTTTTTTTGGGGGGGGGCGTCTGGGGATGGAACGCAGAGGCATTTGACCTCCGAGCTACACCCCTTACCCTATTTTATAATCTTTATTTTGAAACAGGGTCTCACTAAGTTGCGGAGGGCCTCACTAAATAGCTGAGGCTGTCTGTGAACCACGATCCTCCTGTCTCCGCCTCCCAAGCGCGGGGATTACAAGCGTGAGCTACCACGCCCTCCTGAAAACATAATATTTATTTCAAAAGTTACCATACATGGTATATTTGTTGCTCAATTTAAGTTTGTTTGGTATTGACGATTGAACCCAGAGGCATTCTACATCTGATCTACGCTCTCAGACTTTTTATTTTTATTTTGAATCAGGGTCTCACTGAATTGCTGAGGCTGGTATCTGACCTGCAATCCCCCTGTCTTAGCCTCCCAAATCCTGAGAATTTTAGATGCACCACCCCACCTTATGCACTATTTCACAACACCTCACAGGGCTTTGACTGTCTCAAATCTTGTTATTTTCAGGGAGAAATTTGTTATCATTCTACATAGCATTCTTTTGGATGTAATGTGACTTTTTCCTGCTTTTTTTGTTAATTAAATTTTTAATTTTGAAGATAATTATAGATTCACATGCAATTGAAGTGTTACAGACAGACTTACCTGCTTTCCCCGGGTACTGGGATTGCAGGTGTGCACCTCCAAGTCTGGCTCAGGGTATACTTTTGAATCAGCCCCAGTGAGAGTTGACAAAATGCTAAGGGAAACGTGTCTGTTAGTACGGCCTCCCCTCACCACCCCTGTCGTTGCAGAGTTAGGGCCTACACATGTGTTTTTCTAGCCTAGTCTTTGTGCTGATCCCTCCTGCCCTCCTGGCTGTATGTGAGGGAGTCACAGTCACTCCCCAGCTCTTCCAGGCCCAAAGCCTCATCTCTGTCATCATCTCTCATCACCGAGACCTGGGGCCTCAGACGCCAGCCCACACGCAGGGCCACCCTGGCAGGTGGTTTGCTCACCACTGGTTAATGTATTTGTTGGTTTTTGAGCAATTTCCTTGTCTGACAATCTCATCAGGGCATTTAAAATTATAGTTGCTGTAATTTACTTGACATTTTGATGTTGTATCGGGTGGGGTTAGCGGTTAGAGTTTAGCATATCCAGCTTGCCATACTGCTCAACGCAGATATCTCTTCACTGTTGTAGGTAATTTTTGGCCATCCATAGAAAAAAAATCTTCATTAGATGAACTCTCAACCTGAATATAGAAATAGTAAGTATTGCCCATATAGAAGATTATAAAATGGGGTCTGAAAGACTGAAAGAGCAGTGAGAAGAAATAACCTACGGACAGCTGGAACTTCAATTTCACATTCAGTGAGAAAGGTCAAAGCAGAAACTCTGAACTGGCATTTCAAAGAAAACATGTCCTTAATTGCAAATCATGAGAAACTGGTTTCAACAAGATGTGTCTATGAAAACTCTTGAGTTGCATAATTTAGAAAGTGGTTTTAATGGCGATGACATCTAATCACCGTGTCGTGTCCATCAGGTGCCTCTGATCAGACACAGGGCATCTCTGTGTTACCAGTGCTAATATCTCGGGCAAACTGACCATGTTTCCTGTTTCTTCATTTTGGTTTTCTCCAGATTTTAGGTGAACTCTTACTGTTTTTCCTTTGGTGCTGGGGATTGAACCCAGAGCCTCGTGTACTCTGCTTCTGAGCTACAAAGCCTGCCTCTTGGTGAACTCTTCTTTCTTTCTCTCTTTCCTTCTTTCTGTCTTTCTTTCTGTCTGTCTATCTGTCTGTCTTTCTTTTTTCTTTTTTTTTTTTGTTTTGGTGTGGTACTGGGGATTGAACCCAGGAGCATTCTACCTCTCCCAGCACTTTTTTTTTTTTTAATTGGTGCACTGTATTCATATATCATAGTAGGTTACATACTTTTGTAAACATACATGCACACTTTTCCCAGTCAGCCCCCACCCAATCCCCACCCCATTCTCTCCCTATCCCTCCCTCCCATGCTTGGCTTAGTAGTTGACATCTAGTATTATGGCAATTTATCTAAAATTAAAAATGATAATCTCACATAACAGTTTCATTTGTCTGATACCAAGCTTTTGATGACTTAAAGATAACATTTCAATATTTCTTTTTGCTTTCTTTCTTACCAGAGAATATTTTTTTCTATTTTTTAGGTGGAACTATCATATATTTATATATTTATTTTTCAGAAAAAAATCTATCCTAATATGGAATATGGAGTCTAGGTACCCAAAACGATCTTGAAAAAGAACAAAGCTAGAAGATATATATTTTCTGATTTCAAACCATATAAAGCTACAATAATTGAAACAGTGTAGTACTATTCTAAAGGCAGATATATAAACCATTGGAGTTAAATAAAAGCCTAGAGCTAAATTCTTCCCTATATTGTCAAGTTATTTTTGACAAGGTTTCCAAGAACATTTGGTGGTGGAAATGATAATCTTTTAACTAAATATTGTTAAAAAATAATAATTACATGGAAAAGAATAAAATTGGACCCTTACCTAATCCCATATACAAATATTAACTCAAAATAGATAATAGACCTAAATACAACTCTTAAGACTATAAACTTTTAGGAGAAAATCTGGGTCATAAAACCTCACAACATTGAAATTGGCAGTGATTTCTTGGTTATGATTTCAATGACACAGGCAACAGAGGAGTATACAGACTCCCTAAAAAATAAAACAATAAAAAAATTGTATATCCAAAGACAATGTAAACAGAGTTAACAGTTACTAATAGAATGGGATAAAATATTTCCAATTGCTATATCTGAAGGTATATTAATATTCCAACTAGAAATCCTAAAAATTAACAACAATAAAGGCAAACAATACCATTTAGAGATGGGTAAAAGACTAACATAAATAATGAATCTCCACAGATAACCAATCTTAATTGTCTGTTGGATGGAAACTCTTGTTTCTCTGGTTCTGGTGTGTGTTACCTATTTCTTCTTTGTAGTTAATCTCTTTGTGTATTTTCTCTAGTGCTGGTTTTGAAGACATAAATTCCTTCAGTTTCTGTTTGTCATGAAAGCTTCTTATTTTTCCATCTAATTTGATAGAAAGTTTTGCTGGGTAGGAAATTTTGGGCTGGAAGTTGTTTTCTTTCAGAGTTTGGAATATGTTACTCCAAGCCCTTCTGGCTCTCATGACTTGGTTTGGGAAGTCTGGAGTGATTCTAATTGGTTTGCCTCTGAATGTCACTTGGCCCTTTGTTTTTGTTGCCTTTAAGATTCTCTGCTTGGCTTCCACATTGGTCATTTTGACAATTATGTGGCGTGGGGATCCTCTTCTCCGATCCTGTCTAAAGGGAGTTCTATAAGTTTCCTGGACCTTTGTATCAACCTCTTGCTCTATGTTTGGAAAATTTTCTGCTATTACTTCCTTGAAGAGATTGTTGATCCCTTTGGTTTCACTTTCTTTTCCCTCCTCTATTCCAATGATTCTTAGGTTAGCTCTCTTAAAATGGGCCCATATTTCTTCAATATCAGATTCCTGCTGTTGGATATTTTTTTCTAGATTAGAAACTATGAGTTCATTTTTGGATTGCTCATCTTCTAAGAGAGAGATTCTGTTCTCCATGTGTTCTAATCGGTCGTTTGTGCTTTGAATTGAGGCCTTTACTTCATTAATTGCATCCTTTATCTCTTTTTGGCTCTCTCTGAGTTCTTTTCGAAGCACCTCTATTATTTCTACAGTTATTTTCCTGATTTGATCTTCTAGAAATCTCTGATTTTCAGTTTTATCGGGTTCTGATGTTGTGGGGTTGTGGGCATTAATTGCTCCAGTATTATTCCTCTTTCCCATGATTTCCGATGTTTGTGCCTTCTCTGGGTTCTTCCCTTGGGTCACTATGACTTCCCTTAAGGTGTTCTGGATCTCGAGTCAGTAGTATCTCGGACCCCACTACTCCTTTACTGGGTTTTATCACAGAGTCTCCGACCCAGAGAGTCGATAGAGGCTGCTTTAGACTGTAGGGGGTGCCAGGTTGCACGTTCTCCTATGGTGTGATATCTCTGCCACCGCCCCTCCCCCACTGGGTCAAGTCCCAGGGAGTACAGTACTGGGATTTCTCCTCTGTGGCCCGCAATTTGACTCACTGTTCTTAAGTACGCAGATGTAGCTGTACTGGCCTCGCTGAATTCGCTGCTGCTGCTGCCGGTGGCAATATGGCGCCGCTGCTACGCCCTCGGCTATGGGGCTGGCGTTTTTCTTCTTGATTTTGATTTCTACTCTGAATCCCTGCAGCGTGTGCTGAGCTCGGCCACTGGGAGCTTTAGGTGCTCTCTGCGCGGAGAAATCCCGCCTAGCTATTCCGCAGTGGCTCACCTCGGCTTGCTGTAGCTGTCCCGTGAATTCGCCGGTGCCTCCGGCAGTATGGCGCTGCTGCCGCGTCTGCCGCGTCCTCGGGCGCGAGGCCGGTGTATCTCCTCTGTGGCTCTGTTCTCAGTCCGTTTTCTCTCTGGAGCCTGGTGATTTTTTGTTTCACTGGTGATGGTGTTTTCTGGCTATGAAAGGCGCTAATTTTGTGGTAATGGAGATTTGTTGTTAGCGGGGCTCTTAAGCCCCGCTTTTCTCGGTCGCCATCTTCCCGGAAGCTCCTTTTTTTTTTTTTTTTTTTTTTTTAAACAGAGTCCCACTAAGTTACAGAGGGCCTCACTAAATTCCTGAGGCTGGCTGTAAACCTACGATCCTCTTGTCTCAGCCTCCCAAGTACTGGGATTGCAACCATGAGCCATCATGCGTGGCTTCCAGGTGAACTCTTAAAAGCAAATTCAGTAATAACTCCTACTGACAATTTTTGGGGAGGACAATAGGGATTGAATTTAGGGGGCACTACCACTGAGTTACATCCTCAGCCCTTTTTGTTTATTTTATTTGTGTGTGTGGTACTAAGGATTGAACTCAGGAGTAGTCCACCTTTGAGATACACTCCTGACCCTATTTTATTTTTTATTTTGAAATGGTCTCACTAAGTTGAGGAGGGCCTCACTAAATTGCTGATGCTGGCCACAAACCTGCAATCTTCCTATCCTGTCTCAGCCTCCCAAGCACTGGGATTACAAGCACGTACCACCATGCCTGGTTTAGTTTTTATTTTGAAACAAGGTCTCATGGAGTTGCCCAGGCTGGCCTGGAACTTGAGATCATCCTGCCTCAGCCTCCCAAGACTCTGGGATTACAGGTGTGTACTACCTTGCCCTCTGTCATACTGACTTTTTCTTTTTTTTTTTTTTTTTTGCAGTACTGGGGATGGAACCCAGGGGCACTGTACTTCCAAGCTACACCCTCAGCCCTATTTTTTAGTCTTTTTATTTTTGAAACAGCGTCTCACTGAGTTGCGAAGAGCCTCACTAAGTAGCTGAGGCTGTCCACGAACTGCGATCCTCCAGTCTCCACCTCTTGAATGCTGGGATTACATGCGTGTGCCACCATGCCTGGCCCTACTGACTTTTACTAAAGCTGAAAAAAAAAAATGAGTGAGCTGTGGTTAGTCAGATTTGTATGTGTATTAAAAATAGTTATTTGAGCCTAAAATTACTTATTAATTAAAACTTCACTGTATAGTTTCAGCTTACTGTGTGTGTGTGTGTGTGTGTGTGTGTGTGTGTGTGTGTGTGTGTGTCACTGGGGATGGAATCCAGGGGCATCTACCTCCGAGCTACACCCCCAGCCCTACTTTTTATTTTTTTATTTTGAAGCAGGGTCTCACTAAGTTGTGGAGGGCCTCACTAAGTCGCTGAGGCTGGCTGCGAACCGCAATCCTCCTGTCTCAGCCTTTCGTGTGCTGGGATACAAGTGTGCCCCACTACGCCCAAATCCTGTTTTTATTTTGAAACAGGCCTCACTGAGTCGCTGAGGTTGGGTGCGAACCTGCTATTTTCATGTCCCAAACCTCCCAAGTACTGGGATCACAGGCACACGCCACTCTGCCCAAGTTAATCTTTCTTAACAGTTGAATTTTCAAAGATTTTGGTCCGAGCCGGGCGTGGTGTTGCAGGGTTATAATCCCTGCACTTGGAAGGCTGAGACAGGAGGATTGCACAGGTTCAAAGCCAGCCTCAGCAACTTAGTGAGACCCTGTTTTCAAATAAAATGTAAAATATGTCTGGGAATATAGCCCAGAGGTAGAAAGGCCCTGGGTTCCACCCCCAGTACCACCAAAAAAAAAAAAAAAAAATTGGTCAAAACTATTAAAAATGAAACAAGAGAGAAACTTTATATATATTCAGTCATCATGCTTTTACAAATGCTTTAAATAAATTGATTGCATTTGGCTGGGTGTGGTAGTACATGCCTGTAATCTCAGTACTTGGAGGTTGAGAGAGGAGGATCGTAGGTTTGAGAATTGCAGGTTCTTGTTCAGCAACTTAGCAAGCCCCTGTTGCAGAATAAAAATAAAACAGAGCTAAGGGTGTAGCTAGGATGTAGAACTCGGAGGTTCAATTCCCAGTATAAAAACAACATGGTATTTTTCACTATTGGAAGATACAGTTCATCTTTGTTTTCCACTCATCATACAAAATTTAATGTCAATTTTGACATTTCTTACCCACTTAGGTTGAGTCACAAAGAATACATGAGAGTTAAATGGAAATCATGAAAGCCTTACCTTTCGGTGGCTGTTGCCGTGAAACCGTGTTTTGATGGGAAATCTGAGAGAGGCTTGTGCTTCCTGTTGTTAAATGGTAGAATGTGGAGATCCCCTTCATTTTCAGAATTGTCTCTTTTTAAAGCAAGTAGCCTTAGTTATTCTTGCTAATGGGACAATTTTTATTCTTACTTATTTTACCCACACAGGACTACGAAGAGGAACACTGCCAACAATTAACAATTTTATGTTTTCCTCTCTTTGAATAAACAGGTAAGTAGGAGTTTTGAGTGATAGTTCGTGTGCAATTGAAAAGCTGTGTTGAGCTGCACACCTGTAATCCCAATACATGGGAGGCTGAGATAGGAGGATCACAGGTTCACAGCCAGCCTCGACAACTTAGTGAAGCTCTCTTCAACTTAGACCATGTTTCAAAACAATAAAATAGGGTTGAAGGTGTAGCTCAGAGGTTAGAATGCCTCTGGGTTCAATCACTAGACAGACACACACACACAGAGATACACACACACACACACACACACACACACACACGCACAACACACAGGTATTACTTGGGCTGTGAATGTAGCTCAGTAGTATATCACTTGTCTAGAAGAAGTGAGGCCTGGGTTTGATCCCCAGTAGAACAAAAAAGTAAGCTGTTATTTACATTGTCTAGAACATCAGGAAGCTGGCGCACAGGAGGTTGCTTATGTAGTAACATACTAGCTTGAGGGTTTATGTAAAAAGAGAAGTTATACAAGTGTTGTTTTGTTGCTGTGAATCTAGAACAAACCACAGTAACTGCTGGTTCCTGAAAAAGCAGGTGAGTTGCATGTTGTTTCCTTGGTCAGGTGCAAAGAGCCTGGAACCTGAGTCAGAGCACTGAAGTTGCTGGGCATGGTGGCGCGCTTGTAAACCCCGCACTTGGGAGGCTGAGACAGGAGGATCGCGCAGGTTCGAAGCCAGCCTCAGCTACTTAGGCTCTCAGCAACTTAGTGAGACCCTGTTTCCAAATAAAATATAAAATAGGTCTGGGAGTATAGTCCGGAGGTAGAAGGCCCCTGGGTTCCACCCCCAGTACCACAAAAGATAAATAAATAACACTGAAGTCAAGAGCCAAGTGAAAGGGGCATTAGCAGGACGCAGAGGGAGTCCTGTGATGAGGGCCAAAAGGCAAGGGGAAATGAGGACAGGCGCTCTTGAGTGTAAGACCCAGACGCTGGGGTTTGGGCAATAGATTTGGGCGTATTCCCAAGGAAGGAGGTGGCGCTGGGAGTGTTGTGGAGGACCTTCACCAAATTCCTTGGACAGCAATGAATGTGATTCCTCACAGAACCCCCAATCCGGCTTCACATCAAAGTCAGCTTCCCAAAAGAGATGATAAACAAACCGAGACCTTCTGCATTTGATACGTAAGTTGATGCGGTGCTGGAACATAGAATGGTCATGACAATAAAAACTTCAAAAAGTCATGCAGTCTTTGCTGATCACTCATTTTTCCTTATAGAAAGCAGTCGGAATGTCTTTGGAATGGGTGTGGCGGACATGCTTCTAGTAGAACTTCTTTGGTTTGGTATAAGCAGAGCCAAAGGAGCTGCCTGGTTAGGGGTCTTTGCTGTGTTGTTGGGCCCAGTAGCAGTGGGCCTGCCTGCCAGCGCCCTGGGGACAGTCGGCTTGTGATTCAACTCAACATAATGGCAAGCAAGGCGTGCCTCAGCAGAAGCGGCCCCAGGCCTGCTGCAGTCTCCGCAGATGGCAGTGTGTATTTTTAACTTCAAGGATGTTTCATTATTACATGGGTGTTCTGCACCATTCTCTCTGAGAACAGACCCAAACCACTTATCTGTGGCCTTTCCTCCTCACTGGTGCTTATGGGAAACAACCTTATAGACTTCACCATGGACGTGCTGGGTTCTCAGGCCTGCCCAGATGCCCTGCTCCCTGTCCCAGATGCCGTGTGGCGTAGGCCGCACCGCCTCAGGCTCCCCTGCTGCCAGCCCCTCTTCCTGTCTTCCCCTGTGCAGCAGGACTGAATGGTCGCCTCTAGGCGCCGAGGGCAGGTGCTCCCTAAGGCTGCCTTAGTACAAGCCAACCACAGAAAAGTCTCACCGTACTGCAGGCTGGGGTCCAAAGGCAAGATGGAGGTGGGGCTGCGTCAGGAGTGAGCCCTTTGGGATGCTTCCAACTTTGGTGTGCTCCTGGCTAACTGCTGCAGGTCACTCTATCCCACCTCCGTCTTCCTAAGATAGAAGTGCCCTGGGATGTCATCACTTACTTACCATGCTTGGTAAGCAGGTCTGAGAGTCTTCGAGGTTGGCCCATCTTTGGAAGGTTGGGCCCCTCCCTGTACCAGGGCCTGTTTATCAGATTGAGCACTACGTAACAATTTTTCCAGGCTGGTGGCTTCATGCTGGTCTAGAAGTGGAAATAATTCTATCACAAAACCTTAACAAAACAGCCTGTGTGTGAAAGCTCATTCTAATGAATAATTTTATTTAAGTGAAAATGGTGTGTGTTTGTGTGTTACTGAGGATTGAACCCAAAGGCATTCTACCTCTTAGCTACACTACCAACACTATTTTTATTTTTTACTTAGAAACAAGGTCTCATTAAGTTGCTGAGGGCCTCACTAAAGGTGCTAAGGCTGGCCTTGAACCTATGATCTTCCTTCTCAGCCTCCCCAAACACTGGATTACAAGTGTATACAACCACGTCTGGTTTGTGAAGATGCTTTTCTAAAAGATTTTAAGCCTTTTTAAGGTCATGGTGGCACATGGCTGTAATCCCTGTACTTGGGAGGCTGAGACAGGAGGATTGCACATGTGAGGACAGTCTCAGCAAGTAGTGAGACTCTTATCAACCTAGTGAGACCCTGTTTCCACATAAAAATAAAATAGGACTGGAGGTATAGCTCAGAGGTAGAATGCCCCTGGGTTCACATATTACAACTGTCCCTCCACATCTGTGGAGGACTGACAGCAATGAGTTAGTGTTGAAACTGTACGTGTTCTTGTCACCACTGCACAGAGCTATACTCTGTTTTAGCTAATTGGGGGAACAAATGATTAAAAAAAAAACACATTCACTGTGGATAGGAGTAGACAGCAATGTGGGGCTTGGGGGTTGCTGGCAAAAGCCCACCCATGGCTTCCAGGGCCCCAGGGTGCTTGGTGTGCATCTGTGCACCTGTGCCTTCCTCCGTGGAGGGTCTGTGTGCATCCACAGTCTCAGCACCTCCGGCCCACTTCCTGAACACACCAACCTCAGTCTCACCGCAAGGGCAGAGGAGGCAGAAGTAGCCCCGGGCAGAACTGTGCCAGGATTGCACAGGGCAGAAGAGGCGGGCTGGGCTGGCTGTCCCTCTCAGCACTCACTAGCACTCCAGGCAGGCGGGCCCAGGCAGGCGGGTCCGAGGCTAGTCACCACAGCCAGGGGGCAGCTGCGACAGCAACTAAAATTGTCGCCCCTGGCCACCTTGTTCAACAAGTAGCCCAAGCACTGACTTAGTTCTTTCAACTTCACTGGGTCATACAGCTGAATCATTTTTGCTGTAGGAGAATCCAAAGTTCTCTAAGCCAAACACTCTAAAGACTGTATGATCTTTCTTTTCCTTCCTTCCTTCCTTCCTTCCTTCCTTCCTTCCTTCCTTCCTTCCTTCTTTCCTCCCTCACTTTCTCCCTTCCTCCCTCCCCTCCTTCCTTCCTTCCTTCTTTTTTTTTTTTTTTTGTGGTACTGAGGATTAAACCCAGAGGCATTCTATCGTTAAACCACACCCCTGACCCAATTTTGTTATTTGGAAACAGTCTCCCTAGGTTACTGAAAGCCTTCTAAGTTGCTGAAACTGGCTTCAAACCTGTGATCTTCCTGTCTCAGCCTCCCAAGTACTGGGGTGATAGTCCTTGCCACCATGCCCAGCTGTGGTATTAGAAATTGAACCCAGGGGTACTACACCTATGAACTATGCCCCCAGCCCTATTTTGTTATTTTGAAACAGGATCTCCCTAAGTTACTATCTGCTGACCTGGACCTGTGGAGCTTCCTGTCTCCGCCTCCCAAGTACTAGGATAATGGGCATGTGCCGCCACACCTGGCATCTTTTCCTATTTATTTTTGGCACTGGAATTGAACCCAGGGGGATTCTACCTTCTACCTATACCCCTAACCCTTTTTTATTTCAAAACAGGGTCTTGCCAAGAATATCACTAACCTGCTGAGGCCAGCTTTGAGCCTGTGACCCTTCTCTCTCAGCCTCTCAAGTACAGGAATTACAAATATGCGCCACCACGTCTGGCTTTACACCATCTTTTCTGAGAACAGTTTGTCCCTCTTCACTTCACCCCTGTCCTGTGCAAAAGCGCTGTTCCCTTGGCACTCAATACAAATTGGGATTCTTAAATTTCATTTTTCAGGTTTATCCTTTATTACGCATACAGCACTGTGGTGCTTGGCATTCCCCTCAAAGGATTTCTAATTAGGTTATTACCCTGAACTTAAAAAGATGTGGTTCACTCAGAGTTTGAAAGAAACTACCCAAAGAAATCTGGATGTGGTGGCACGTGCCTACAATCCCAGTACTTCGGAGGCTGCAACAGGAGGGTTTAAAGTGTGAGGCCAGCCTCTGCCTCTTCCTCCTCGCTCCCTCCCTCCTTCCCTCCCTTCTTGGTGGTACTAGAGATTGAACCTAGGGATATTCTACCTCTAGCTACGCACCAGCCCCATTTTTTATTTTGAAACAGTTCTGACTAGGTTGTAGAGAGCCTCACTAAGGTGCTGAGGTTGGCCAGAAACTTGTGATCCTCCTGTCTCAGCCTCCCAAGTACTAACTAGAGTTACAGAAGGGCGCCCCCACGCCCAGCTTCTGGGTAATTGGAGACTCCTGCCTTTGTGAAGGGACAGAGTCCTCCTGTGTGCCCATGTCCCCCTACACCCCGCAGCCACCTCAGTTCTCTCTGTTGCCCGGACACCATCCCTCCTGCAAGCCATCCTCTCTTTCAGCTGTGGGCGCCAACCTTCTCTAGGAGCATCTAGGATCAGCTGTCCTCCCCACTGGAGGCGGGAGCGGGAACTCCCACCTCAGATCTCTTCCTCTGGACCCTCCTCACTTTCCGGTGGTGGGAGCGGGAGGGCACACGCCACCTCAGGAGAGTTTGCTTTGCATGTGGTTTTTGAACTTGATTCTGTGACTCATGCAGAGGAGAACTTCGAGTTCTCCTTCCTCATTCGATTGTTTTTTTCTTCCTTCTTCTTCTTTTTTTTTTTTTAACCTAAAGCCTAGCTACCTTTGCAGTTGAACGCGACTTGCCACGTGGGAAGCGGAGCGTTGGCATGCAGTGGCTTCTAGCAGTGGTGTGGCCCAGGCTGGCTGTCCTCTGCAGACGACAGGAGCCGCTGGGGCCTGGCCCCTCACGGGTCAGAGGACGTCCCCATGAAGGCTGCGGGTGCCGGGCCAGCATCCAGTGCGAGGACTGAGGCCCAGAAGGACACACAGTGCTGGTGAGTGCGTGTGCCTGGCTGTCAGTCAACATGGCAGACGTCAGCCAAGGGGGGAGGAGAGGCCTGAACCTGAGGCAGGACAGGGCAGTCTGGAGAGCAGCCCTGGACAACTATTTGACTTCTCAAGCCTCATCCTTTTTGTGTATGTGTGGTACTAGGGATTGAACCCAGGGGCATTCTATCTCTGAGCTACACCCTCAGCCCTATTTTACTTTTTATTTAGAAACGAGGTCTCACTCAGTTGCAGAAGGCCTCGCTAAGTTGCTGAGGCTGGCCTTGAACCTGCACTCCTCCTGTCTCCGCTTCCCAGGTACTGGGATTACAGCGATGCACCACTCTGCCCAACTTTAAAACCCGAAATTATTCTAAGTGAGCAAATTATAAAAACAAAACAGCCGGGCGTGGTGGCGCACACTTGTAATCCCCGCGCTTGGGAGGCGGAGACAGGAGGATCACGCAGGTTCGAAGCCAGCTGCGCTGGCTTAAGAGACCCTGTTTCCAAATAAAATATAAAATAGGTCTGGGAGTGTAGATTGGAGGTAGAAGGGTTTCCAGGAACCCCAGTACCACCAAACAAACAAACAAACAAATGAAAGATAAGATAAGAATCTCTAATTTCCTACAGATGAAAAAACTGTTGGCAGGAGTTCTAATGTTACGAAATCAGAAGGAACAGAATTCATCTTGCTCCGTCCCTGTCCTCATGGGAGCGTCTTTTGGTCTGGACTCTGTTTCCTAGGCATCTGGTTTTCTGGCCCAGTGCAGATCAGGACGTGTTGGCAGCAGCCCCACACGCTCTCCTTCTGAAGAGTCCTTCTAGAAGAGGGCTCTGTGGGCTTCAAGCAGGCCATTGAGGAAACGGAACTAAGTCTTAATCTACAAAGACAACTTGAGGCAACTCTCTGCAGCCATTAGAAACCTCAGCTCTGCCCCCCAAAATTATAGACTTTTCTCCAGGCCAGATGATGGCACCCTGGAGGGCAACACCTGCCCCCTGGCTGGTCGGGGTGTAGAATATCGTGGAATCGCTCTGGGTTGCTGATGAGATGCCTGAGTGCACGCTCCTGAGTGCCCGGGGCTGCACAGAAGAGCAGGGGACAGTTCTGAGAGAAACAAGAAGGCCTGGCCAGCACAGCCGTGTTCACAGCCACGCCATAGTTTATCATGAAAGCAACTTTATATTTCACATAATTCTTTCTAAACAAAGCCTCTTAACAGCAAGGATTGTTTAGTGCTACAATTTTATAGTAAAGACAAAACTAAAATAGCAGCAAATTCACAAGGCAGCACTTGCACAGAATATCATTCTATGGTTCATGCAGTGCCTACAGAGTGCTCCCAGTTAGATATACAAGTATAATTCAGAGAGAGAGAGAGAGAGAGAGAGAGAGAGAGAGAGAGAGAGAGAGAGAAGAAGGGAGAAGGGAGAGGAGAGGGGAGAGGGGAGAGAGGAGAGAGGAGAGAGACAGGCTGAATAGTGCTGTCTCTTAGTACTTCCCTCTTCAAAGGGAGAGTATATTTGTAATAAAGCCCTTGGATCCTTGCTACACAGCCACATCATTAACAGCAGCCAAGAGGTGAAAGAGCCCAGGTACCCACTGGCGGGTGAACAGATCCATACAATGTGTGGCTTGGATGCCCACTGGACCTCAAAGAGAAAGGCGAGTCTAACACATGCCACAACGTGAATGAACCTTGAAGATATTGCCCTAAGTGGAATAAACTCTGATAAAAAGGCAAAGGCTATATGATTCTAGTCACATGGTATCTTGAGTGGTCACATTCATTGAGATAGTCAAATGATGGATGACAGGGCCTGGTGGAAGGGGAGTGGGGAGTTGCTATTTAATGGGTACTGAGTTTTGCTTTTGTGAGATGAGAAGAGTTCTGGAGATGGATGGTGGTGGTAGTTGTCCAACATGTAAATGCACTTAATGCTGAGGAACTGTACACTTAAAAGTGGTTATAATGAGCCAGGCATGGTGGTGAGCATCTGTAATCCCAGTACTTGGGAGGCGGAGACAGGAGGATTGCAGGTTTGAAGCCAGCTCTCAGCAACGCAGCAAGTTTCTCAGCAACGTACAGGGGATGGAACCCAGGGGCATTCTACCTCCAATGATTCTACCTCCAATTCTACCTCCAGCCCTATTTCTTCCTTCCTTTCTTTCTTTCTTTCTTTCTTTCTTTCCTTCTTCTTTCTTTTTTTTTGTGGGTCTGGGGATGGAACCCAGGGGCATTCTACCTCCAAGCTATAACCCCAGCCCTATTTCTTTTATTCTTTATTTTGAAACAGGGTCTCACTGCATTGCAAAGGGCCTAAGTAGCTGAGGCTGTCTGCAAACCACAATCCTCCTGTCTCAGCCACCATGCCCAGCATCTCAGCAACTTATTGAGACCCTGTTTCCAAAAAATAAAATAGGGCAGGAAGGTAGACTGTCCCTAGGTACAATCTGAAGCTACACACACACACACACACACACACACACACACACACACACACACAGAGTGGTTATAATGGGAGATGAAGACAGGAAGATCGCAGGTTCCATGACAGCCTTACCAATTTAGTGAGACCCTGTTTCAAAATGAAAACTAAAAGGGGGCAGACGTGGTGGTGCACCCTTATAACCTCAGCATTTGGGATGCTGAGACAAGAGGATCACGGTTTGAGGACAGCCTCAGCCACTTAGTGAGGCCCTTTGCAACTCAGTGAGACTCTGTTTTAAAATAAAGAATAAAAAATAGGGCTGGGGGTGTAGCTCAGATTCAGAATGCCCCTGGGTTTCATCTCTAGTATTTCAAAAACAAAACAAAACCAAAAAACTGTAAGAGGCTGAAGGTGTATCTCAGAGGTTGAGTGCCCCTGGGTTTAATCCCCAGTACCAAAAATTTTGCAAGCAAGCAAACAAAACACAAAAATGAAAACGTAAGTGGTTAAAATGGTATGTGTTTTTTTGTGTGTGTTTTATTTTTCATTACTGGGGGTTGAACACACGGGCATTCTATCTCTGAGCTATCCCCCCAGCCCTGTTTTTTATTCTTTATTTTAAAATGGTCTCAATGAGTTGCAGAGAGCCTCACTAAGTAGCTGAGGCTGTCAACAAACCGCGATCCTCTTGTCTCAGCCTCCCATGTACTGGGATTACAAGCGTGCGCCACTATGCCCAGCTCAAAATGGTATGTTTTATGTTATATTTTGTCACAATTTAAGAAAATTTTAAAAATTAAAAATTGCCTTAATTAAAAACAAAGAAGGAAAAGAGAAATTTTAAAAAAAGCACAGGCTAACACACGAGTCCTGTGGGCTGAAACCTTTGCTTCTCTGTGACTTCCTGAAAATCTGACAAGTCCACTGAGAGCTTAGAAGTCTGAGCTGAACCCAAAGCTGAGAGCTTAGAAGTCTGAGCTGAACCCAAAGCTTCTGCGGTCCCGCTGAGAAGCTGGCCCCAGAACCTTCTCATCACTGCGTCTGACTCCCAGCGGCCCTGGAGTCGTAAATTTCCAAGGAGCTGGCAGAGGCTCCACCTGCTGGCTGTGGGACCCTGGTAAGTCACCAAAGCCTCTCTTCCTCAGGGTCCTTGTCTGCAAAGTGAGCACGAGGGAGGCTGGGGTTTCCATGGAAGCTCCTCGTAATCAGGCAGTCCTGGGTAGCCTCTTTGGGATATCACTTTTCTCCTCTCCACAAAGAAGCAGTCCTGATCTGATTCTTGTGTCCACCTGTGAAGTCCTCCCGGCCCCTCCATTGCTTCCATCCTGCTGGGCCCCTGCAGCTCTGGACTGGCGCAGCTGGCAGTCACAAGGAGGAAAGTGGGAAGGCGCTGACCTTTGACCTGGCGCCAGCTCCCAGCCCCGCATGGAGAGCTGTTGCCAACCTTCTGTGCCGATGTGCTTCCAGTCAAGTCTGAGGAAGACAACTGAGGGGCAGTTGTTTAGACTTTGAAGTGATAAAAATAGAAAGGTAAAGCGCCCTGTCCTCCCTTACGCAGAGACAATCTGTGTGTTTATGGTGCTGGAGAATGGAACCCAGGGGCATTCTACCTCTGAGCAACTTCCCCAGCCCTATTTTATATTTTTATTTTGAAACCGGGTCTCTCTAAGTTGCAAAGGGCCTCACTAGGCTGCTGAGATTGACCTTGAACCTATGATCCTTCTGTCTGTCTCAGCCTCCCAAGTCCTGGGATTACAGGCCTGTGCCACCTTGCCTGACTGAAACAGTTTGTTTTAAAAAGAAATGATAGTACAGTCACTTCTCTGAACTGTCCTTTAGTCTCCTCCAAAGGGAGCATCCATGTGTACTTGAATATTTAATAAAGTAAAAAGTGCAAAGAAAAAAAAAGAACCTCGAAGAGCTTTTGTTAATGAAGGCTATATCTATTGAAATGCACTTCATTAGGCGGGCATGGTGGCGCACACCTGTGATCCCAGTACTTGGGAGGCTGAGACCGGAGGTTCCAGGACAGGGTCGACAACTTAGTGAAACTCTCAGCAGCCCAGGGAGACCCTCTTTCAAAACAAAAAATAAAAAGGACTTGGGGCATAGTTTGGAGGCAGAATGCCCCTGGGTTCAAACTCCAGTACTACAAAAGAGAGAAGGAGATAGACTTCATTAAAACCTAAAACTAACCAGGTGTGGTGGCACACGCTTGTAATCCCTGCATTTGGGAAGCTGAGACAGGAGGATCGCAGTTTGAGGACACCCTCAGCTACTTAGGGAGGTCCTTTGCAACTCAGTAAGACTGTGTTTCAAAATAAATAATAATAGCTGGGCGTGGTGGCGCACGCTTGTAATCCCCGCGCTTGGGAGGCAGAGACAGGAGGATCGCGCAGGTTTGAAGCCAGCCGCGCGCGCTGGTTTAGGAGACCCTGTTTCCAAAATGAAAATGTAAAAAATAGGTCTGGGAGTGTAGCCCGGAGGTAGAAGGGCTTCCAGGAACCCCAGTACCACCAAAAAAAAAAAAAAAAAAAAAACACCTACACAAAAAAATAAATAATAATAAAAAATAGGGCTGGGGGTATAACTTGGAGGTAGAATGCTCCTGGTTCCATCCCTGGTACTGAAAAACAAACAAACAAACTAATTTTTAAATATTTGCATTTATTTATTTAGTGGTAGTAGGGAAAGAATCCAGTAGGCATTCTACCTCTGTGCTTTATGTTTTATTTTTTATTTTGAAACAGGGGCTTGCTAGGTTGATGAGAGTCTCACTAAGTTGCTGAGGTTGTCCTTGAACCTGTAATCCTCCTGTCTCAGCCTCTCAAGTGCTGGGATTCCATGTGTGTGCCACCAGGTCCGGCTTATAAAAACAGCTTTTACCTCATGAACTCCCTGAAAACGTCTGGTGTCTCCCGGGCCCCCCAGGAGCACAGGTCAACAAGTGTTGGCTGAAGGCCAGCGCTGTGTCCCCGGCACGCTCTTGCAGCGTGGTGGCGTGTATCATGGATCTGGAACTGTGCGAGCCTGGTGCTTAGCAGGAGGTCTGAGCCAGATGTGCAGTTGTGGGGCCCATTGGAACAGAGCGGCTGGTGGGGGGCCCGGGCAGGACCCAGCACACGAGGAGAGCGCAGAGCCACAGAGGAGAATGAGGCCAAATCCTACAGCCTGTGGGGGCAGAGTGTTTCAAGTTGGGGGCAGCTCATTCTTTAATTTTTTAATTTTTTGGTGGTACTGAGGATTGAACTCAGGGGCATTCTACCTATGAGCCACGCACCCCACCCCTATTTTTTATTCTTTATTTTGAAACAGTTCTCACTAAGTTGCGGAGGGCTCCACTAAGTAGTGGCTGAGGTTGGCCACGAACCCAGATCCTCCTGTCTCAGCCTCCTAAATGCTGGGATTACAAGCGTGCGCCACCACGCCCGGCTTTTATTCTTTATTTTGAAACAAGGTCTTCCTAAGTCGCAGAGGGCCTCACTAAGTAGTTGAGGCTGGCCATGTACCTGCATTTCTCCTGTCTCAGCCTCCCAAGAACTGAGATTACAAGCGTGCACCACCACACCAGGCATCATTTTTTAATTTGAAACAAGTCAGGGAGTGGTCCAAGTGTGGAAGGGCCAGAGACGTCATGTAAGACAGGGCTGTGGAGATGCTTTTGGACTTGGTGGTGAGACGGGACTGGTGACCCTGGGGGCAGGTTCCGTGTCTAAACCGGCCGAGGTGGAGAGGGTTGTGAGCTAGCGGGGCTGCAGGCAGACGCTCTGTCCAGAGGTCAGCCACGAAACGCCCTTCTCAGGCCAACCCCTGACACTGTCGGCTCGGTCCTGGCTCCAGCGCTACAGGGAGAGGCCTGCAAGGAATACAAAGTCAGAGATGCCTACCACAGAGGTGCCAAGGCTGCAAAGGATTCAGAGAGGAGAAGAGGATCTACAGATGGAGACCTGCAACACTGAGAAGGGGAAGGGGTGCAGGAATCTTTAATGGGAGAGGATTCTGAAAACCTGCTTGGCCCTGTTTAGCATAGGGTTAAACCCTGGAGAACACCACTCATTAACCCATCCAGACATTTATTCTTTAGTCAACAAGTACACATCGGAATCCAACTGTGCTGGGTGCCGTTGTGGATGCTGGGGAGGCAGGAGCAGCCGAACAGGTAAACCTCGCCTGGAAAGATTTCCAAAGTGCCATGGGCATGGTGGTACACACCCACAACCACAGTACTTGGGAGGCTGCAACAGGAGGGCGGAAAGTTTGAGACCAGCCTCAGCAACTTAGTGAGGACCTCAGCAACTTGGTGGGACCCTCCTTCAAAATAAAAGAATAGCTGGGCGTGGGGGCACACGCTCATAATCCCAGCATTCGGGAGGCGGAGACCAGAGGATCGAGGTTTGCCGACAGCCTCAGCTACTTAGCGAGGCCCTTCGCAACAGTGAGACACTGTTTAAAAAAAAAAAAAAGAATAAAATAGGGATAGGGGTGTAGCTCAGTGATATAATGTCCTTGGTTTAATCTCTACTATCACACACGCACACACAGAAAATCCAAAATGCGTTTTTGTAAAAAAGGAAATTGTTTTTATGCGTAGTATGGCATCATTTATGTACAAATCAATCAACAGCCCTGAAAACAGGTTTGTATGCCTTCATTAATATGCAAGTAAGGAATGCACTGCCGAGCTGCAAACAGATCACTAGGAGGGGGCTGGGGTGGGTGTGTCTTATTCATTATACTTGTGCATTGTTTGAGTTTTCACAGTAAATGTGTTTTCATGATTATGTCCATATTTTAAAGATGTTTTTGAAAGATACAAAGCTTTGCGGATAGAAAAGAGAGCCAGTCTGTCTAGAGTGTCTCTGTTGGCTTAGTCGTCTTCGTTTTCTCCTCCTCCTCCTCCTCCTCCTCTCCCTCTTCCTCTTCCTCTTCTTTTTTCCTCTTCTTCTTCCTCTTCTTCTTCTTCTCCTTCTCCTTCTTCTCCTTCTCCTTCTTGAACCCAGAGGCATTCTACCTCCAAGCTACATGCCCAGCCCCTATTTTTTGAAACAGGGTCTCACTGGGTTGATGAGTCTCGTTACTTGTTGAAGCTGTCCTTAAACTTAAATCTTCCTAGCTCAGCCTCCCGAGTATTGGGATTACAGGTGGGCACCATCACACTTGCATCTTCTCCTTTTTGAAAACTCAGGCTGCAGGCCCTTCTCCATCACCCCCGAAGTGTAGGCCAGACAGGGATGCATGGTGGAGAAGCATCAAATCTGGGTTAGGACCTTCTGTTTCCAAGGCTCAGAGTGGTATGAATGACAGTTGGACCAGAGCACAGAGCTGGATTCAGATGGGAATACTGCCTTTCTGGAAGTAGATCTGGAAGCAGTGTCCCCTGTGTTCATCTGCCAGGGCTGCCATGCAGAGCGCCTTAGCTGGGAGCATACACGATGGAGACCCAGGGTTAGCCCCCAGTGCTGGAGGCCGGAAGTTCAGAGCCAGGTGTTCACGTGATTGGTTTCTTGGAGGCTTCTGTCCTCGACCACCTTTCTCCCTGCGTCTTGTCCCTCTGTGTGAGTCTGCGTCCACATTCCCTCTTCTTGTAAGGACACCAGTCTTTGGATGCGGGCCCACCCTAATGACCTCATGTCAAAGGCCCTGTCTCCAAACACCGTCTCACTCTGAGTTGCTCGGGCTAAGGCTTCAACTCGGAGACCTGGGTGGACACTAGTCAGTCCTTAACAGAGTCTCTGGGATATTTCCTTGCCTACTCTGAGTGCTGGGTGCCCTGCTCGGCCCCTGCCTTGCTGGGGCAAAGGCTTTGGAGAATGCATAGTAAAAGCTGTGTGATTGCATCTGCGGCTCCCCAACCACACTGAGCAACCGAAAATCCCCAAGGGCTCGGCATGGTTTCCTGAGAGAGAGAGCAGGAGGGAGGGAGCGTACACACAGCTGGCCCCAAGTCACCTGCAGCCTGGCTGCCAGCCACCCCCCAGATACCTGATGGATACCTTTTCTTTTTAGCTCATGCCTGCGGGGCCCTGCCAGCAAGAAGCTGGGTGCAGGACTCGTGGCAGGTGCTGGCTGGATCGGCATGGAGCGCCCGAGCAAGATGGAGTTCTTCCAGAAACTGGGTTACAGCCGGGAGGACGTGGTCAGGGTGCTGGGCAAGCTGGGCGACGATGCCCTGGTCAACGATGTGCTGCAGGAGCTGATCCAGATGGGCAGCCGCCCTGGGACCCCACAGGGCCCAGCCAGCAGTGCTGAGCCCCTGCTCGTTTCCAGAGGATCCTGTGGGGTCCCGGACTCTGCCCAGCGGAGCCTGGGGCCAGCCCTGGAAGAGGACTGCGGCGACCTGGCCAGTTCCCTGCGGCCCATAGTGATCGACGGCAGCAACGTGGCAATGAGGTAGCTGTCCTGCTTTCCTTCATCCTATAGCTTCGGGGGGGGGGGTGGTGCCTGAGAACTGGAGTTTGGACTAGAGAGCTCTGGGGCCAGTGAGTAAGGCTTTGCGTCCCCGTTTGCCTCTTAGCAGCTGTGTGGCCCTAAGCAAGTCACTGCCCTTCTCGGAGCCTGGTTTTCTCATCTGTAATACTGGGATCAACCCTTCCGCGAGGGTGGTGTGAGAACCGGGGCTGCGCAGTGTGCTGAGGACAGTACCTGGTGCAGAACACGGGTCCAACACGTGGGAGCTATCTCCCTGGGGAGGGAGCGTCTCCCTGGGGAGGCAGTGACAGCGAGGAGCCCAGGGTCAGGGGTTGGCAGCTGTGGCTTCTTCTCCAGGCTCCGTCCCTAACCAGCTGTGGGAGTCGGGAAAACAAAAGTACTTGGTTCCTCTTTTGGAAAAGAGGACACTGGGTCTTTCCTTTGTCTCCCTGGGGGTGGAGACACAGAAGGGGAGAGTCCTTGAATCACATGGGAAGCCCCCTGTTGGTGGATGGCTGGGGGTGAAGTTGCAGTTCCCTTGTAAACTTGGGAGGGGTTTGTGGTCCTCCCCTCCCCCTTAAGCCGCAGCTACAACTGGATTCCTATTTGTGTCTTGGCATCTTGATCTGCTCCAGGGGTGCGGGCATCGTGCCCCGCAGGTTTGCCCTGATGGCGTGGCAGAGCTCCGCTGAGTCTCAGCCTCCCACACTCCGCCCGGGTGTGGTGGGACGCTAGAGCGAGCGGATTCGTCTCCCGCTTGGCTCAGTTGCAGGCAGGCAAAGGGCAGAGCCATAGGAAATCGCTCACTCACAGCCGCGCTTCCCTTTTGAAAAGCGGAGTTAAGGGTGAGCTCAGAAAAGCAGCTGTCTGTGGCTCCAAACACGTCAACAGGCGGCCCTGAGTTTCCCTGGGGATTCGGGCTGACACTGGACTTAGCAATGCAGGAAAGAAACTTGGAATAATCCAGCCCCCGCGGCCTGGCCTCAGGGCTGGCCCTGGGGTCTCCCTGGCCTTGGTTATATCTAGAAGCTATGGAACCTCCTCCACCTCCTCCTGGGACTTAGGAGCTGATCCACAGGGTTGCTCTGACATTCTGAGCCAGTCTCCTGTAGGCACCAGGCAAGGGAGTTTAGAAAATCCTGTCCAGTTTAAGATCTCTGGGGTGTTGAAGGGATTTTCAAATCCAGTAGAGTCCTTGAAGGTCTGGGAGAGGCTGGCCTCTGAATGATTTGAAAGAGGCTTCTTTCTCCTGTCTAGTCATGATTAGTGGGTTTGGTGGTACATACTTGTAATCTCAGGACTTGGGAGGCTGAGACAGGAGGATCGCAGGTTCATAGCCAGCTTCAGCTACTTAGTGAGGCCCTCTGTGACTTAATGAGACCCTGTTTCAGAATAAAAATTAAAATAGGGCTGGCGGTATGGCTCAGAGGTAGAACGCCCCTGGCTTTGATTCTCTGTACTAAGAAAAAAGAATAACAGAAGGCTTGGGGGTGTGGGCGCTGAATATTGAGCTCATATCCCTGCACATGCTAGGTGAGCGCTCTGCCACTGAGCCACACTCCCGGCCCCTGATGTTTTTGTGTGGTACTGGAAAAGAACCCACGGGCATTCTATCTCTAACCTACAGCCCCGGCCCCATTTTATTTTATTATTTTATTTTTTTGTGTGATACTGGAGATTGAACCAGGTGCATTCTACCTCTGAGCCACACCCCTAGCCCTTTTTATTTGTTTATTTATTTCTGAAACAGTCCTGCTAGGTTGCTGAGGTTGGCCTCAAACCCGTAATCCTCATTATCTCAGCCTCCTAAGTACTGGGAATGCAGGCATGTACCGCTGTAGATGACTTCTGTCCTCCACTTTAAGACAATTTATTTTGAGAGAAGTTCTTGCTAAATTGCCCAACTGTCCATGAACTTGCAATCCTCCTGCCTCAGCCTCCAGAGTAGCTGGGATTACAGGCGTGGCCATTGCGCCTGGCTAAGGAGACTTTGAATATAAGATGACTTTGCATAAATCAAAGACTTCCCCAGCCTGAGGATCACATGAACCCCATCGGTCCAGACTGGAACAGCAGAATAGCTGTAATGTAACAAGACTAACTCAGGGGCTACAGGAGAGTGTCAGCATTGTCTCTGGAGACCAGAGAATATTTTTGAGCAGTCTTGTCATAGAGTGGAGGTGGAGGGCTTTCTTTTGATGAAAGTCTCTGTTGCTGTCTGGAATTCAGACCTAAACCACATCCCGTGTTTGCACAAGGCGGTGAAGAGTCCGGGGACCTCCGTGTGTCCCACTGCCTCCACCCCAGCACCCCCAAGTGCGATCTCTGTACTCCTTGCGTGTTCTACCTGTGTGGGGTGTAAACGGAAACCATCACCCTGACTTGCTGCGAAGAATGTGTCAGAGCCCAAATGCCTTTACACGCTTGCTGTCCACAAAGCAGCTCAGTGCCCTCGGCGCACACCGATGCACACGCGCTACCCAAACGCGAACATTACTTCTCCCCGCGCCCGGGACCCAGCACTTAGAAAAAAGACATTACACAACAACCACTTGATTGTGGAATTTATTTTTTATTTTATTTTATTTTATTTTATTGGTGGTACTGGGGTTCCTGGAAACCCTCCTACCCCCAGGCTACACTCCCAGACCCATTTTTATACTTTTTTTATTTTGGAAACAGGGTCTCTTAAGCCAGCACGGCTGGCTTTGAACCTGCGCGATCCTCCTGTCTCCACCTCCCAAGCGCGGGGATGACAAGCGTGCGCCACCGCACCCGGCTTGGTTGTGGAATTTAATTTGCTCCTTTCAAAGGCGCATTCTGGCAGGGAGTGAGGGTCTGGGGTTGGGTTCCATTCCCTGCCCACCTCCCACGGTGAGGTCTACTGTGTCCTCCAGGGATGTCCCTAAGTCACACCCGAGAAGTCTGTCCCTAGGTCACACCTGCAAAACAGTGTTATCTCTGGCTTTTCAGCAGACTGGTTATGTGGCCTTGGTAAGTACGTAACTGTGTGTGTGTGTGTGTGTGTGTGTGTGTGTGTGTGTGTGTTGCTGGAGATTGAACCCATTCTACCTCTAGGCTACATCCCCAGCCCTATTTTTATTTTTATTTTTTATTTTGAAAGAGGTTTTTACTAAGTTGCTGAGAGCCTTGCTAAGTTGCTGAGTCTGACTTTGAACCTGCAACCCTCCTGTCTCAGCCTCCCAAGTACTGGTATAACAAGTGTGCCTACAATGCCCGGCTGCACCTGATTTTTTTGAGTCCTGTTGACACAGTTAAGTTATTGGATAATTAACACATTGGCCTTTTCATCTCTGACATGCTAAGATTCCAGGTGATTATTTTACTTGAGCTAGAAAGACATAAGTACATTTTTCTCATAAAGGGATTTTTCTTTTTCTTCAGAGGTTCAGAGACAGTGACCGACTCTCCCAAGGTCCCAGAGCAGTAGGTGCGGGCTCTGGATTCAGTGCGTTTTGCAATGCCACCATTACCTCCAATAGTTCCCACACTATGGCTTTCCCTGCTTGGCCACAGGGCAAGGGACACTGACCCCATAGGCCCTTGTCCTGGGCCAGGGCCTGCCTGTGCTGGCCAGGAGGATCGGGAGCAGGATGAGCCCTGGGCCTGGCACCACAGACAGTGTGTGCAAGGTCCCCCTGCCCCACCGGGGCCCTGCAGGCCTTGGGGCTAGGACCTGCTCCCGCTGCCAGCAATGCCAGTCCCTCGCGTGCCATGGGCACTCTGGGTGGTGACTGATGGACTAGCAGCCCCGAGATAGAGGCCCAGGTACAGACCCTGTACATAAAAGCGTGTGTGTGTGTGTGTGTGTGTGTGTGTGTGTGTGTGTGTGTGTGCGCGCGCGCGCACACTTGCTTGCTTATATAAGACAGAGAGAGAGAGACAGACAGACAGGTCAGCTTAGGTCACTCAGCTGAATACCTGAATTACAAGACATCTGGCCTTCAGAAAAATGTCAATAACTTTTTTGTGTGTGTGTGGTAGTGGGGATGTAACCCAGATGCATTTTACCTCTGAGCTATACCCCCAGCCCTGTGTTTTATTCTTTATTTTGAAACAGGGTCTCACTGAGTTGCAGAGGACCTTACTAAGTAGCTGAGGCTGTCTGTGAACCGAGATCCTCCGGTCTTAGTCTCTCAAATGCTGGGATTACAGGTATGCGCCACCACGCCTGGCTTCCAGCAACTTTTAAAAGAGGAGACAGCTTTCCTTGAGAGCCTGTTAAAAGCTGTGTCATGGTGTTCAGAAGAATGGGAATTCTCAGTAGCTGGGGTGTGTGTGTGTGTGTGTGTGTGTGTGTGTGTGTGTGTGTGTGTGTGTGTTAGTGGCTCACAAGTGCCTGGCCTGTTGTACATTCTGTAGGCAAATCTAGAAAAGGTGGGATTTGAAATAGTGAGTGTGGGGGGAAGCCACCTGATAATTTCACATCCTCTTACTGCCCCAGAGGAGGGTTTCATTCAACTATGTGACTATGTCTCTTTTGGGGGTTTAGTGAACTTTCTGTTTGAGTAGTTGTTCATATATATATATATATATTTGGTGGTACTAGGGGTGGAACCCAGAGGCTTTCTACCTCCGGGCTATACTCCCAGACCCATTTATATTTTATTTTGGAAACAGGGTCTCACTAAGTTGCTGAGGCTGGCTTCGAACCTGTGTGATCTTCCTGTCTCAGCCTCCCAAGCGCGGGGATTACAAGCGTGCGCCACCACGCCTGGCTGTTGTTTATATTTTTGAACTCAGAAAATCTGGCAGACTCTGGCTTCTTGCACAGGTCCCCAAACTTAATGCCACCATTTCAGAAAAAATAAAATTACTCAGTACGCCTGTGGGTGCTTCTACAACCCCCCTCCCCCGTTTTTTATTCAACACCTCTAACTGCATCAGGGGCGATCACGGCCGGATCATTTGAGTGTGACCCCAGGGGCAGTGTCACCCACCGTGGGAATCTCTCCTTCCAGGACGGAAGAATTCAGCAGAGAGGGTTCAGGCTAAAACTGCACCTGTCTTCATCAGGTCTGTCCCAGCGGGGGTCAGCCTGACTTCTGAACCCTGAATCTTCTCCGACCAGCTTTAGCCCTGGGCTCCTAACTAGGTCTGCACCCTCTTGTTCTGCTACGAGGCTCGGACCCCGGGAAGCCCCTGAGTACCCTCCCTCCTTCCTCCAGCTGGGGAGAGATCTCCTGGTGACTCAGACCCACATAAGAAACAGAGTAAAAATGGTGCTGTTTCTGTATATCTCAGACCTCTGAGATAGACACATGACCTTGCTCTGCATGGGGGTGTTTGTTTATTGTGGTACTGGGGGTGAAACCCAGGGGCTTTTCTACCTCCAGGCTATACTCCCAGACCTATTTTATATTTATTTGGAAATAGGGTCTCACTAAGTTGCTGAGGCTGGCTTTGAACCCGTGCGATCCTCCTATCTCAGCTTCCCAAGCCTGGGATTACAAGCGTGTGCCACCCCGCCCCGCCCCATGGGGGTGTTTTGCAAGCCCCTAACTTCTGCAGGGGCTTCCTGGGCATTTGTAATGGACACAGTGATGTGTGATGTGATTGTCTGGTTCTGTAAAAGGAGAACACCCTCTCTCCTGCAGACCATTGTCAAGGGGCAAGATCTGCCTGAGCCACCAACCTGCTTCCCTTTTCTACTCTCTCAATATTCAAAACCTCTGAGCCCCTATTTCCTCTTCCCAGGGCCTGTCTCTTTGTTTGCTGGTTTTCAGTGCTAGTTAATAATTCTGTGACAAGCCAGGCGTGGTGGCGCATGCTTGTAATCCCAGCATTCAGGAGGCTGAGACTGGAGGATCTCAGCTACTTAGTGAGGCCCTATGCAACTCAGTGAGACCCTGTTTCAAAATACAGAATATAAAATAGGTCTGGGGATGTAGCTTGGAGGTAGAATGTCCCTCGGTTCCATCCCCAGTACTGCAAATAATAGTGATAATAATAATTATTATTATTATAATTATTATAATAATTATTATAATAATAATTATTATTATTCTGTGACACCCAGCAGAGGCATTATTTATTTATTTTTGGTAGTGGGTCCAGAGGCATTCTACCTTTCATTCTACCTTTCATGCTACACCCCATCCCCACTTTTTTTTTTTTTAATTGAAACCGTTCTCAGTATTTTGTTGAGAGTCTCGCCAAGTTGCTGAGGCTGGCCTGGAACCTCCTGTCTCAGCCTCCCAAGTACTGGATTCCAGGCATGCGCCCAGCTTGAGCAGGAGCATTTCAACCACAGATAACTCCCGGCTTCAAAGGCGCTTCTCCCTGGATCCCAGGGTCCGGGGCCGAGGGAGGGAGAGTTTGCAGTCAACAGTCCAGCCTGGAGGTTTGCCACTAGGTCACAGAGCTAGGCACGTTTCTTTGTTTCAGTTCCCTCGAGGGTAAAATGGGGTGCAGGTCACTTCCTCTGAGGCTGCTATAATAAATAAGAAGAGCTGTGCCAAGTGTCCTGGCAGACAGGCCGGCACACAGGCTTGTTGTCCGTCAATGTGGCACTGGCAGAATGTCCAAGGACTGGAAGCCCTGGGCTCTGTGTTTCACTGCAGGGTGAACCCCAGGCGACTCGTGTCTGTGCCTCAGCTCCTGGCCGGGAGCTCTGCTGGGCTCAGTTTCCCCCTCTCCCTCACACTAAATGTCTGCACGGCACACTGCTAGCCACACACCCACCAAAGCGACCTTGAGGGAGAGTTGGTCTAGATAGTGCTTCAGATACATGAAGAGTCACAGGAAAGAGATGAACTGAGAAATATATTCATATATTTTTTATGGTACTGGGGATCAAACTCAGGAATATTTCCAAGCTATACCCCCAGCCCTTTTATTTTATTTTATTTTTTTGAAAAAGAGTCTCACTAGATTGCTGAGAGTCTTACTAAGTTGTTGAGACTGGGCTCAAACCTGCGATTCTCCTGTCTGAGCCTCTCAAATACCGGGATTATAGATGTATGCCACCAGGACTGGCTGAGCAGTAACTTTTAAAATAATCATAGTTGGGTGTGGTAGCAGATACCTGGAATCCTAATATTTGGGAGGCAGAAACAGGAGGATCACAGGTCAAGACCAGTCTCAGCAACTTTGCAAGACCCTGTTTCAAAATAATAAAATAGGGCTGGGGGTGTGGCTCAGAGACAGAAGACCACTGGGTTCAATCCCTAGTGCGACTAATACTAATACTGCTACTGATAAAATAATAATAATAATAATAATAATAATAATGTTAGTGGTGTTTTGTTGAGAAAGGACTGGGCATGGACTGCTGCACTCAAAGTGTGCATGGGTTTATCATCCACTGCCCTGCTTCAAGGTACATAGAAAATGCTCCTCATTTTCTGATGGCTACAACTTCTTCCCCAGTTTTTAGGCAGGGTGGGGGGCACCCTGACCTCTGCCAGGATCTGCGTGGTGGTATCTCCAAGTCTTGTCTTCTGGGCAACTCAGGCTTCATGTTCTCCCTCCCTCAGCTCCTCTCCAAGAAGCCCGTGGGGACTTGGAGACCTGGTGTTGGCTGAGACCGGGGCTCTTGGGCCTCCCTGGGCTCTGCTGCGAGGGTGGCCGGTGACTCAGAAAGGTCGCTGGTCCCATTTGGCCGTTGGGGAGCCGTGCTGAGTGCTCTCCCCCTGGAAGGTGCCTTTTGGCCCAGCTCTAGGCCTCAGACAACCCTCCAGGAACAGGTTGTAGGAACAAGGCTGGAGCTGCGGACTCAGGACCTGGGGAACGACCTCCCACTGTCCCGATCTCTTTTCCTCTTTCAGCTTCTGCTGGGTGCAGGAGACCAGCCTTTCACCTCCTCTTCCTTGTCCCACAGACATCCTGTTGGTGTTATCTGTTAGCTGTTTGTGCAAGCCTCCTGGCGCAGGCTCCATGGCCAGAGGGACGTCTTCTCTAAACCCGGAACAGCACTGGAGCAGGCAGCTGGCCCCCAGCTCACGGGGACTGAGCTGAAGGAGTTCTGAAGGCTCTCTCCCCCTCACAGAGCCTGCCTTCCAGAACTACTTGTTTTTTTTTGTTTGTTTGTTTCTGTTTTTGTTTTTTTGGGGGTACTGGGATTGAACCCAGGGGCATTCTACCTTTGAGCTCCATCCTCTGCCCCTTTTGTGTTTCTGATTTGAAACAGTCTTGCTAGATTGCTGAGCGTCCCAGTTGTCCTCAAACTTGCGATCCTCCCGTCTCAGCCTTCCAAGTACTGGGATTTCAGGCGAGTACCACCAGGCCACTGATTAGCATCCCAAAGACTTCCTTCTCTCTTTATAAACCCACAACTGTCCCCAGCCCCCGCTAGAAGCTAGGCAGAAAGTGCACATGCAAAAGACAAGCATGGTGAGAAAACTTAGCATGGTTGTCTTCCGGAAGTGGGCTGGCTGCTTCCTATCAGGCCTCTTAGGACCCTGGGCTCTCTGGAACCTGTCCCTGCCTGTCTCCTCTGCCAGCCACAGAGCACTGTCCTCTCTCCTCCTGTCCCTAGAACGCCTGTGTCAGGGTCTTTCCAGTCCACAGCCCTGCCCCAGCTGCTGACTAGGCTGTTTCTTCTGATCTCCTCATGGAGCCCTTGTCAGTGTTTAGGAAGACATGGGGAACTCAGTGGCAGGGAGGGAGCTTCATCCCCGGGTAAGGACCAACGTTCCTGAGTGCCGGGGAATGCGTGCGGTGCTGGGACAGCTTGTGAGAGAGGAGCTAACATTGGGGCACCCTCCTGAGGAAGCGAGGGTGCAGTGGCACCTGTGGTCCCAGCTACCAGGAGACTGAGGCCAGGGACCACTTGAGCCCAGGAGTTTGAGGCCAGCCTGGGCCACATAACCTGTCTTAAAAAAAAAAAAAAAAAAAGATGCAGTAGAGATCTGAAGAAGGAGGAGCAAATGGGCGGAAAGGGGAGGAAGAGCTAGGACAAAGAGTAAGAGAGGAGAGAGGTGCTTGGTGGGGTAAAGCTGAAGGGAGCACAGTGGGTGGGAGGGGTGGATGGATGGGATCCTGAGGCCAGTGACTGTCCCACATCTCAGATCTACTGGCTGGTCTCTGCCTCCAGCACCGGTCCCTCAGAGAGCCTCTGTCCCTTTGCTTCCCGCTGGGCTGGGCCTTCTCTGTCTCTGATCCTTTCTGGCTCTGCCTTAGGACTGTCCTCTCTACCAGCTGCGGCTCGCAGCTCCCCCAAGCCCCAGCCTCGCATGGCATCCTCTCTGGACAATCGTGTCCATGTTGTGATGCCCACGATGGCTAAACAGTCGACTGGCTTGCCTCTCAGACCGCTCCTCTGAACCGCGCAGCTCACCGAGTATCCCCATGCAATGCTCACAAAGCCTCCTGCCCAATGTCTATCCAAAACCAGACGTGAGCTGAGCTTCCCTTCCCGTCCAGAATTCCGTGTCAGTGAACAGCCAGGTATACCCGAGAGCTGGAGCAGCCTCGTGCCTTCTTTCTGCCGCCCCTTATCCAGTGAGAGCGGGGCTCTGGGAGTCTGCCTTCTGATGCCCTCGTTCGCTGCTCGGGTCCCCATCAGCCCCGCAGCTTAGTGCTGTGGCCGCCGATTGGCAGCTTCTTACCCACGCCGACACCTGCTGTGTCCTTCTGCTTTATCCGTCCTATGTCTGCCGGTTTGAGCCTTGTGAAACTTACATTGGACCACGTCACATCATCACAGCACAGCTGCTTCCGATCTTAAAGCCCTCCCATGGCTTCTCATTCCTCTAGGAGGAAGGAAGAAACTCTCCAGGGAGCCCAGCGAGGCCCTGCCTGTCCCCAAGCCCCCTGCCTGCCCCCACGCTGCTCTTCCCAGCTGCCTTGTTGCTGTCTCCAGTGGGATGCGTGTAGCATTGGCTTTGGGAAATCCAATAAGCGATGCATTTATAACCATCTCTCAGGGAGAGAGTAATTGTGCATGTGGCTTCTCTCATCCATTTTATATTGATCCCTATTAGCTTCATTTAAAGAGAGGATCTGGTCAATTAATGCTTGGAATTTTCCAAGTTTCTCCTTGGAGCCAGAGAACCTGTACATCTTTATCACAAGCCGACTGGTTCTAGTTACAGGCTATCATTTGTGTAAAGAATATACCTTTTTTCTTCTTTGATACTAGGGATGAACCCAGGGACATTCTACCTCTGAGCTATATCTTTTTAGTGTGTGTGTGTGTGTGTGTGTGTGTGTGTGTGTGTTACTGGAGATTGAACCCAGAGGCTTTTTACCCCCAGGCTACACTCCCAGACCCTATTTTATACTTTATTTGGAAACAGGGTCTCACTAAGTTGCTGAGAGCCTCACTAAGTAGCTGAGGCTGGCTTCGAACCTGCACAATCCTCCTGTCTCAGACTCCCAAGTGCTGGGATTACAAGCGTGTGCCACCACGCCTGGCTTCTTTTAAAAAGTTTAAACAGGGGGTCTTACCAAGTTGCTGAGGCTGGCCTTGAACCTGAGACCCCCTGCCTCGGCCTCCCTGAGTACTGTGATTACAGGCATGCTGCCACCACGTCTGGCAGAATGCGTGTCTTTAAAGCACAGGTGTCCTGGTTTCCTCCTGGTTAGGAGATTGAGAGCCAGGATTTTCCCAAAGAAAATCACTCTAAGGACCCCTTCCTGTGTCTTCTCAGATTTCTTTGTCTTCCCATTGTAGCCATGGAAATAAAGAAGCCTTCTCTTGCCGAGGAATCCAGCTGGCTGTGGACTGGTTCAGGGACCGAGGACACACCTACATCAAGGTTTTTGTCCCATCCTGGAGGAAAGAGCCATCTCGATCCGACACCCCTATCAGAGGTATGCTGGAGCGGGCCCACTCAGCTGTCCATCGCTCCCGGGTTAGTGGTGTCTGTCCGCCTCACGCACTGACAGCTCCACAGAACACTTGCTGTGACTGTTCAGCACCCTGCATCTAGCAGCGGCCCCAGCTCCAGACCCAAAGGAGGTGCTCAACCAATAGCTGTTGAATAGATTCTCCGTTTCCTTTTTCTTTTCTTTGGTACTGGGGATTGAACCCAGGGGACTCTGCTTCTGAGCTGCACCTCCAGCCCTTTTTATTTTTTATTTTGAAACGGAGTCTCACTAAGTTGCTGAGGGTCTTGTTAAGTTGCTGAGACTGGCTTTGAACCTGAGATGTCTCAGCCTCTTTAGCACCAGGCTTACAGACATGCACCGCCATGCCTCACTAAATTATCTTTTAATGCAAATAATTAGGTTCCAAATATATATAAATATATATTAGTGATATATTAATAAAAATATTTTTGTGGGTCTGGGGATGGAACCCAGGGGCATTTGACCTCTGAGCTACATCCCCTGCCCTATTTTTTTTTTCTTTATTTTGAAACAGGGTCTCACTGAGTTGCAGAGGGCCTCACTAAGTAGCTGAGGCTGTCTGTGAACTGCGATCCTCCTGTCTCAGCCTCCCAAATGCTGGGATCACAAGCGTGTGTCACCACACCCGGCTTATTTTTTAATTTTTAATTTTTATATTTTTAATTTTTAATTTTTTTATTTTTTGGTGGTACTGGTAATGGAATCCAGGGGCCTTCTACCTCCAGGCTCATGGTCAGACCTATTTTATATTTTATTTGGAAACAGTGTTTTTTAAGCCAGCTGAGGCTGGCTTTGAACCTGCGCGATCCTCCTGTCTCAGCCTCCCAGGTGCGGGGATTAAAAGCGCCCAGCTATACTTTTTTATATTTTATTGGTGCATTTTAGTTATACATCTTAATGAGATAAAAGATGGTGGATACATGTACAGGTCACCCAATTAGCCCTTACCCATTTCCCACCTCTTTCTCTCCCCCTCCTCCCTCCTTCTCATGCTTGGCTTAGTGATTAACTTTGATATGTTAAAGTACATCATGTGCTTTAGAGAGTTTCCCTCTTCCCCCTCCCATCCCCTCAGTGTGGTCACCTTATTTGCTCATCTATAGAATCTCCATCTAGAGTTCTTCCTGTTACCCATTATTTTGAAACAGGGTCTCACTAATTTGTGAAAGGCCTTGCTAAGTTGCTGAGGCTGGCCACAAACCTGCAGTCTTCCTGTCTCAGCCTCCCAAGTACTGGATTACAGGTGTGTGTCGCCACGCCCACTTGGGTAATATTGAAATATAATGTGAACAAAGAGTAGAAAAATTAAGCCAGGTGTAGGTGGCGCACGCTCGAAATACCAGTACTTGGGAAGCTGAGACAGGAGGGTTGCAAGTTCAAGGCCAGCCTCATCTACTTACTGAGGCCCTCCAGAACTTAGTGAGAGCCTGTTTCAAAATAAATAATAAAGCCAGGTGTGGAGGTACATGCTTGTAATCCCCACGCTTGGGAGGCTGAGACAGGAGGATCACACAGGTTCGAAGCCAGCCTCAGCTACTGAGCGAGGATCTCAGCAACTTAGTGAGACCCTGTTTCCAAATAAAGTATAAAATAGGTCTGGGAGTATAGCCTGGAGGTAGAAAAGCCCCTGAATTCCACCCACAGCAACACACACACACACACACACACACACACACACACAATAAAAAAATAGGGCTGGGGTGTAGCTCAGAGGTAGAATGCCCCTGGGTACTACAAAAAAAAAAAAGTAGAAAAATTTTGGGGGGTAGGGAAAGAATTTTTAAACAAGCTACAGGGGAGCTGGGCGTGGTGGCGCACGCTTGTAATCCTAGCGCTTGGGAGGCTGAGACAGGAGGATCTCGCAGGTTCGAAGCCAGCCTCAGCTGGTTTAAGAGACCCTGTTTCCAAATAAAATATAAAATAGGTCTGGGAGTGTAGCCCGGAGGTAGAAGGCCCCTGGGTTCCATTCCCAGTACCATAAAAAAAAAAACCCAACCCCCCCCCAAAAAAAACACCAAGCTCCAGGGGGTGCCCTATGGTGGAAAGATGAATACATTTGACTACATAATAAAAGCATCTGTTTATTAACAAATCACACGATCACACACACACATATACACCCGCAGAAATAAGAAATAAAAGAAGAAGGAAGGGAAGTCTCAGTCGGGGCAGGCTGTGCATCACACATTACTCACTGGTGAAGGATTCCTGATAGATAGTTGGGTTGCTTCTTCAAATTAATGAAACAAAGACAACGGACCAGTAATCCAGAGGAGCCAAGGTCGCGGCGTCCTGTGCAGGCCCTCTTTTTGGTGGTCGGTTGGGTGGGCGGGCTGGCCGGTGCGGGCTGGGCCTCCCTGAGCGCCGCGCTCTGCGTGCGCCCAGAGCAGCACGTGCTGGAGCGCCTGGAGCAGCAGGCGGTGCTGGTGTTCACGCCGTCCCGCAAGCTGGGCGGCAGGCGCGTGGCCTGCTACGACGACCGCTACATCGTGAAGCTGGCCTACGAGAAGGACGGCGTCATCGTCTCCAATGACCACTACCGCGACCTGCAGAGCGAGAACCCCGAGTGGAAGCGGTTCATCGAGCAGAGGCTGCTCATGTTCTCCTTTGTCAACGACAGGTACGGGGGGCCGCCGACGGCGGAAAGCGGGGCTCCCGTGGACGGGGCGGCCTGGCCACCCACTCAGCGGCCCGGCCGCCTGGGCCTTGTCCCTCTGGGCCTCCCCTTCCTTCCCCTCACAGGGCAGTTTTTTTTTGACCCAGCTCCTAGATTGGTCTCCTGGGTCAGGTCAGCCTTGTACTGCGCAGTTGTAGTGGGGAGGGGTACCAGGACGGAAGGGCACAAAGATGACCAGAGGCACGGGGCGAGGCCCTCAGCCACGCCGAGGTGGTGGTAGTCAGCTTTCTGTTGCTCTCAGACAGGACCAGACAAGGACAACTTAGAGGAGGCAAGGTTTGCGTGGTTCATGGTTTCAGAGGTTCAATGCATTGCTGGCTGGCGTCAAGGCAGAATGCACGGTGGCAGGCCCAAGGAGGCTGCTCAGCTCCGCCTCCTGCAGCCACGTGCCCGGGGAGACACCCTAGATTATGACCGTCCCTGGGTTAGTCCAAGGCTGAGGTCAGAGCCCTCTGATTCAATTGCTTGACCTCTGAACAGTGCTGGGTTGTCAGTGCAGGAGTATCTGGGTGAGACATCCCAGATCCAGACCATTGCAGGCAGGGAGGAAAAAAGAGCTCGTTCACTGTGCGGCTGCCAGGCAGACACGGGGGCTGGCACAGAGGACGCGGGTCTGGGGACTCGAGGGCATGGCCCACAGCAAGCTGGGACACCACCCCCACTTCCATTTCTGTGCCAGGCAATGAAAGCTCAGCCCTTATCCTGGGCTACCCAACTGGCCTTTGGTATGTGGCTTAAGACACGCGGCCCAACTCTGTAGGACAGGGACTCCGTTTACCTGCCAAGTCCCTGGCATGCCAGACACATGGTGGCACAGGAAATGGAGTGTTCCAGGATGAACCAGTGATGGCTGCGGCCCTGTGCAAGGAGGGAGAGGGGAGACGGAGAGCTACCTGCCCACCACAGAGCTGCCCCTGCCTCCAGCCAGGGAGGCAGTCAGAGCAATGGAAGGGTGGGGCCTCGGGCTCAGCAGGTGAGGTCCCCAGCGGGGCCCTACTCTCAGCTCAGGTGGGTGTGGAGAGGGAGCTGGACTTCACCTTGAAAAGGGTAACTAGTACTACCTGCAAGGTCACTGTGAGGATTAGAGCCATCCTGCCTCAGAGGTGGGTGCCCATTACTCTCAGGCCCAACCAGAACATGGTGCCCTTTGGGTGTACCACGGCTGTTACTCCCAGGCTAGACCAGAACATGGTGCCCTTAGGGTATACCGTGGCCGTTACTCCCAGGCTAGACCTCTTAGAACAAGGTGCCCTTAGGGTATACCGCAACTGTTACTCCCAGGCTAGACCAGAACATGGTGCCCTTAGGGTACACTGTGTGCTCTGCCACCTGCACCTGCAGCTGAGGAGGCGGAGACCAGGGTAGATGCTGGGCCGCCGCCACCCTGCAGCAGCCTCCCTAGAGAGTCAGAGTGACTCCCTGTCCAGCTCTGGCTTGGAGGAATCTGGCACATCTCTGACTGACGGCTGGCCTGGTGACACCAGGGCCCAAGCCAAGTCCTTCTGCAGCAGTGGCCGGCCCGCCTGCCTGTGAGCGAGGGCACGTCCACAGGGCCCTCTTGGCACAATGCCTCGTCCTGAGAGAGCAAGAGGGGAAGCTTTGGGGAGCTTTTAATAACCGCAGTGGCTGGCTCCCGGGATTTTTGGTCAGGGGCCAGTTCTGAGGAGCTGTCCGTGCAGCTGGAAGCCAGGCCACAGAGGCTGTGCTGGGCCAGGGATTGCCCAGCTCTCTGCAGGGCAGAACCTCAGTGAGACTCTGACTTTTTTGGGGGTGAGGGACAGCAACCCATAAAATAACCCCTTCCCCATTTAGAATCATAGCCCTCCAGGGGCACTTGCTCATTCGGGAAGGATCTCCTAAAGCAAAAGTATTCATTTAAAAAGATAAATCTCTAAGCCGGGCGTGGTGGCGCACGCTTGTAATCCCTGTACTTGGGAGGCTGAGACAGGAGGACTGCACAGGTTCAAAGCCAGCCTCAGCTACTTAGTGAGGCTCTCAGCAACTTAGGGAGACCCTGTTTCCAAATAAAATAGAAAATAGGTCTGGGAGTATAGCCCAGGGATAGAAAGCCCTTAGGTTCCACCCCCAGTACCACAATACATACATACATACATACATACATACATACATACATACATAAAAAGGTGAAACTAAACAGGAGTTTTCTTCCTGAAGAATCTTGTTCTGCCCTTTGAGCCCAGAGCATGTGATCCCTTTCTTGCGAAGGCTCCATGCCAGGGAGGAGGAGGGCGGGCAGGGCTCACAGAGTCACAGGTGCAGAGTTGGGCTGGCCCAGGAAGCTGAGCCCCAGCCCAGAGCCCCAGGGGTTTGCAGAGCAGGGGCCGAGGGCGCGAGGCTCTGTGTGCAGCCAGCTCTGGGATCTGCTTCTTCACCTTTCAGTGTTTTAGACAATGTCATCACTGCCCCTTCGCCTGCACCTGCCCCCAGCAGAGTTGGACACAGGAGGGAAAGGGGCGTAAGCTCCAACTCCAACTTGCTCACACAACTCTGCTTTTTTTTTTTTTTTTTTTGAGGTACTGGGGGATAGAACCCAGGGACATTGTATCTCTGAGCTACACCCCGGCCCTATTTTTTAGTCTTTTTATTTTTTGAAACAGGGTCTCACTGAGTTGCGAAGGGCCTTGCTAAGTAGCTGAGGCTGTCCATGAACTGTGATCCTCCGCTTCCCGAATACTGGGATTCTGAGCGTGCACCACCACACCCAGTCTATTATTTTAAAACAGGGTCTCAGTGAGTTATAGAGGGCCTCACTAAGTAGCTGAGGCTGGCTACAAACCTGCAATCTTCCTGTCTCCGCCTCCCAAGTACTGAGATTACAAGTGTGCGCCACTATGCCTGGCTCAGCTCTGCTTCCAAGCTTCTGTTAATCCCCTGGAGGTTCCTAACCGGGGTAGGGGGATCCGTGAGTAATTATGCTTCCGTTTTCCTAGATAAAAATTGTTGCTAAGCCGGGCGTGTTGGCGCACACTTGTAATTTCTGTGCTTGGGAGGCTGAAACAGGAGGATCTCACAGGTTCGAAGCCAGCCTCGCTGGCTTAAGAGACCCTGTTTTCAAATAAAATATAAAATAGGTCTGGGAGTATAGCCCAGAGGTAGAAGGGTTCCATCCCCAGTACCACCCAAAAAAAAAAAAAAGTTGCTAAAAATGCAGATTCCTGAACAACTTCAAAATTTGATTAAGCAGGTACTGTGTGAAGCCCAAAGCCATGCAATTTTGTTTGTTTGCTTTTGGTACTGAGGATGGACCCAAGGAACATTCTAACTCAGTGTTACACCTCCGCCGTTTTTAAAAAATTGAAACGGGGTTTTCTAAATTGCCTGTGATCTTCCTGTTTCAGCTTCCCACGTACTGGGGTTACAGGCGTGTGCTACCATGTCTGCCCAAGGCTGCACTTTTTTTTTTTTTTTTTGGTGGTACTGGGGTTCCTGGAAGCCCTTCTACCTCCAGGCTACACTCCCAGACCTATTTTTGCATTTTTATTTGGAAACAGGGTCTCCTAAGCCAGCGCGCGCAGTTGGCTTCGAACCTTCGCGATCCTCCTGTCTCTGCCTCCCAAGGTGGGGATTACAAGCGTGCGCCACCACGCCCGGCAAGGCTGCACTTTTAACGTGTTGCTAGGTGATTCTGAGCCTGCTGGCTTGGACCACATTAGGGAGCCCAGCTGTGCTGTGCTCTTTGTGGGCTCACTGAAGGGAGGGTACGACATGTGGTGGCACCTGCCTTTAATCCTAGTCCTTGGGAGGCTGAGACAGGAGGATTGCTGGTTTGAGGCCAGCCTTGGCAACTTAGTGAAACCCTGTTTCAAAATTTAAAAATAAAAAGGGCTGGGTGTGTAGCTTTTAGGTAGAATATCCTTGGGTTCAATCACCTGTGCCAAAAAAAAAAAAAAAAAGCGATGGTGACCCCTAGTGGAGAGCCCATGGCAACTGGTGTTGGCTGGATGGCTCGGGGCAACCCCCCCCCCCCCACCAAAGATGCCAGTGGTGAGCCCTGGCTGGCGGCAGCCACTCACCTGTGCTTATTTCCTAGGTTCATGCCTCCTGATGACCCCCTGGGCCGCCGTGGACCCACCCTCAGCAACTTCCTGAGCAGGAGGCCGAGGACCCCAGAGCGGTCCTGGCAGCACTGCCCCTACGGTGGGTAACCGCCCCGGGCCCTTGGGTTCTGTTCCAGGACGGGCGTGGGGCACACAGGGGCATAGTCGGCAGCCTGGGTTCCTGCCCAAGTTCCGCCCTTTACCAGCTGTGTGACCCTGCAGTGGTGACCCAGCCCCTGGACTGCAGCTTCCAGACGGGGCGTTGTAGGGATGAAATGACTCTTGGGGCCTTTGCCTGGAGCTTCTGCGGGCTGGAGGAGAGGCCGGGGCCATGCCTGCTCTGGTTCTCAGCATCCTCACCCACCCGGGCCTCACATCTACTCCTGCCAGACTGTCCCCCAGGCCCTCCCCTTTTGGGCTTTGGTCCTTGCTATTCATTAAGAGGCAGTGATTTGCTGGGCGTGGTGGCGCAGGCTTATAATCCCTGTGCTTGGGAGGTGGAGACAGGAGGATTGAACAGGTTCAAAGCCAGCCTTCGCTGGCTTAAGAGACCCTATTTCCAAATAAAAAATATAAAATAGGTCTGGGAGGTAGAAGGTCCTGGAGGTAGAAGGCCCCTGGGTTCCATCCCCAATACCACCAAGACAAAAAAAAAAAAAAAAAAAAGGCAGTGATTTTTATCATTGCACCTTCTAGCCAGCCCACCCACCTCCTAGCCAGCAATTTTGCTAACCTGCTGTAGCAAGTTATTTAATGTCACCAGGTCTTGATTTCTGTGTTTGCAGAAGCCAAATAAGACCTTGATGACCTTTAAAAATAATTTCTTGTGGTTAGAATTAGGTGGAACCATACAGACATTCAGATTGGCCCATCTTTCCCCATTTTACTTTCTACAGTGGCTGGGTTTAAGTCAGGTGGGGTAGCACATGCCTGCCTGTAATCTCAGTACTTGGGAGGCGGAGCTAGGAGGATCACAGGTTCAAGACCAGCCTCAGCAATGTAGTGAGACACTCAGCAACCTAGTAAGACCCTGTCCGAAAACAAAAATAAGAAAAGGACGGGGGTATAAGTTGGAGGAAGAATGCCCCTGTGTTTAAGTGTCTCTCTCTCAAGGACGGGGGTATAAGTTGGAGGTAGAATGCCCCTGTGTTTAAATTTCTTTCTCTCTCTCTCCTTCTCTCTCTCTCTCTCTCTCTCACATACACACACACACACACACACACACACACACACACACACACACAGACACAGAGTCTGGGTTTAAATGATAAGTTATTTCTTCACCTGTTAGAAAAGCGGGTAGGGGGAGGGCAGTGGTCACCATGAGGGGTGTGGACAGCAGTGGAGACTGAGGGGGCGCTGGAGGCTCAGTCCCAGCCAGCTTCCCCATCACCCAAGGTCAGCCCTATCTACAGGGTCCCTGGTAAATTACAGGCTGAAGTTAATCAGATCTAGGGCGTTGGTCTCAGACCCTGGTCAGGGGAGTCCTGGACTGACACGCACTCTGTCAACCTTGGGGGTTACTGTGCCATCTCTCTTGCGCCCCAGGGCACTTCCTGGAGCCTGAGACCTTCCTGGGGGTCAGGGCGGCAGAGTCCAGAGCGGCCTGGAGACCTCCGAGGAGGACTCTGAACTGGGAGAGGGGTGGGGCGGGCCCTGGTGGGACCCGCAGGCTCTGCACACTCCAGGTCTCACACTGGCCCCTGCTCCCTGTAGGCAAGAAGTGCACCTATGGCGTCAAGTGCAAGTTCTACCACCCGGAGAGACCGCGCCGCAGGCAGCTGGCCGTGGCCGATGAGCTCCGTGCTAAGACGCTGGCCTGGCCGGGCGGGGGCGCCGAGGAGCCAAGGCCGCTGGGCACCTGGGCCCGTCCCGCTGCGGCCCAGCCGGTGCCTGAGGCGCACAGCCTGCAGCGGGCGGCACCCCTGGCCGCCCTGCGTGCCAGCTTCTCACGGCTGGCCCTCAGTGACAACCCTGCCTGCAGCCTTGCGTCCCAGCTGCCCACGTGGGCACCCGGCGCCTCGTCGCCCTCAGGCACAGACAACACTGCCACCCCAAAGCCTCCCTACCTCGGGGCGCTGGGGCCTGGCCCGCAAGGCCTCCCGAGGCAGCAGAGCCTGCAGTCCAGGGACCCGAGTGGCGACCTGCCTTCCCAGCACAGACCTCCGGATGACCCGTGGGCCGGCCAGCCCAGCTCTGACCCCTTTCTGGGTCTCTCAGCCTGCACGGAGCCAGCTTGGGGCGAGGGCACCTTGGGGGGACCTTCAGGGTCTGCTCCTGGAGATGCTGACAGCGAGCCGGACACCCAAGCCCAGGCGCGCAGGGTGCTGGGAAGCATCTTCCCTCCAGACCAGGTGGACAGCCTGATGGCCTTGTTTCCTGCAGCCTCCGACCTGGCCAGGATCATTCTTCTCCTTCAGAGATCCCAGAGGGCTGCGGTGTAGCTGGGAAACCCCTAGAGGCCAACTCGCACCCCTGCCAGGAATGGCCAGTCGCCTGGCAACCTGGGTGGTGGGCTTGAGTCAGCCGCCAGGGGACCTCCTTTTCTTTGAACAAGAGCCTGCCTCGTCCACTGGCCCTTGGTGACCCCAGGAGGCGGGGCCTGCTGCGTGGAGGGTGTGGTTTCTGCTGTGCTCGGGAGACTGCCAGTCTTACTGCAGCACCAAGGCTGTGTCCAAACAAAGTCGTCTGTGTCCAGCTGCAAGTGGCAACCCACATGGTCACCCACACAGCAGCATGGGCGATATCAGAGCATGCCCCACTCAGGCCAGTGCGGACTCCTGTGTTCAGATGTGTGTGTCTGTGTACCTTCGGAAGTCATGGACACTTAACTGGAGGTCATAGTCAAAAGTCTGAAAGGGGCTGGCAAGTGATCCTGAATTTCTTTGCATCAAGTACATTTGCAATATGTAGGAGGTGGCCTGGGGGGGGGGTTGCTGTCAGAGTCTTTGTGTTACCTCACCCCAAGGGGACCCAGCCAGTGTGCGGGGCTTTGTGCTCCATCTGAGCGGTGGGTGTGGCGGGCACACTCGATCCTGATCACAGGGCCCTCACCTTCCTCATGCGTCACACCGCCCAGATACCACACGCACGTGTGCATACTGCATACCTCTTGTACACGCCGCTTTGCTCAGGGTTGAGGGTTCAACCTCTCTTTTATTTTGGCCATCCATCATAGGAGTTTCCAGAACAAGCCTTTCTGAGCCACATCGTATAGTAAACTGGTGCCAGTGGTTCGGGGTTCATTTGCCCAGAAACCTCCAGGTGGGTCAGCGCAGAGCTGGGCTCTTGAGGTCTGTCTTACTTTCCACCAGGGTGACTTCTTGCAGACAGCTCCCACTCTGGAGGGAGAAGGGGCCCATCCATTTGTAAGAGACAAGAAATGAGAAGTGGAGGCAGAGCAGAGACCCGCATCCTCAGGGGCCCTGCCATCTTTGGAGGGCACGTGCCCATCTGGTTACTTAGCCATGCAGGGAGCCCACGAGGTGCGTTTGGTGGAAGCCTAGTCCCTGGCAAGTGCATGGGGAAGCTCTTTCCAGTTTATTCCTAGGCTATGACGAGCCCTCCGATTCATGGTAAACGCCACCCCTTGGCCATAAGGCGATGTTATGCTTTCCTATGACATCTTCCTCTTTTAACCAGATTCTAGGTAGGCTGCGGCAGGAGGATCACAGGTTGAGGCCAGCCTTGTGAGACCCTGTCTCAAAACAGAAGATTAAAAGGGCTAGGAGTGTAGCTCAGTGTAGAGTACTTACTTAGCGTGTACAACCCCCCAAATAAACAGACAGCCTCCCCATTCCTGGAACCGCTTCAGCCAGACCAGCTCCTGCCTCCTTTCCCAGTGGGCACAGTGCAGGTGGCTGCCTGGGCCCTCTGTCTTGCAGAGGGCCCAGCCTCCAGGCCCAGCCTCCAGACCCAGCCTCCAGACCCAGCCTCCAGGGCCCGCCCTCCCAGTTTCAGCTGCAGTTTCCCTCTGTCTCCTGACAGGACTTGCGCTGTGAGAGCTGCTTTGGCTTCTCTGGCTCTGTCTCCTGCTGGGGAATCGCAGCATCCGCTCGCTGACAGTTGGAAAAGTTTAATCTGCTTCCTTGGAGGGCACGTTTGAGTTTTCGTAAGCTGTAAAGCTATTTTCTTTGGTTCACTGTGAATAAGACAAAAGAATCTGAAGCAGCAGCACATTCCCAGTGTAAGCCCCTTTGGAGTTTTTCCGAAGTCTCAGTATGTCTTTGTGACACGAAACCATGATGGCCGGGTAAATGGAACGTTCCTCCCTGCACAGCCGTTACTGTGCGCCCAGAATAAATCACTTTTTGCCACACCTGGACTCTGTCTTCAAACTGTGAGTTTCTCCCAGAGCCTTTCCCTCCTCCGCTTCTTTCAGGGTCAGCACTGTGGGTGTGGACCGGAGCGGCCGTTTCCTCAGCTGCGGTGACCGTCACCCCCAGCCCCCCAGTGAGCAGGTTGAGAGGCTAAAGTCCTCACCTGCCCCAGAAGCGGTGGCCCTTGGCAGGCAGGCCCGGGCCCTTGCTGGCTGTCAGGCTGTTCCCAGAGACACGGGCTGCTCTCCTGACCCCTGGGTTTTCCTTCGTTTCTGCAGATCTGAGACTCAGTCTCATCAAAGCAGAGTTCCGCTGCTCCCGTCAAGCCCAGGCTGTCCGTGTTTGCGGCTCAGCTTTCCCGGGGCCCCTGTCTGGATGGTTCGAGGCCAGATCTCAGGATACTGGGGGTCCAGGGGTAGAAGCAAGAAGAGCCTCACTTTGGCATGCTCCAAATCACACGAACCCCAGCTTTGGGTTTGCGTAGCACTCAGATGGAGAACAATGAGCTGGTGGCTCCGGCTTGGGCACCCTCTGGAGGGGGCCACAGGTGCTGCTGGCTTCTGGGAGAAAAGGCCACCTCAGGAGATGGAGGGGAGAAAGAAGTGGGGGGCACTAAGGAATAGGAAAGGCCCCAGGAGCTGAAGCAGCTCACCCACTCACAGATCCCACCACGAGCGACTGATGGAGCCAGGACCCTACATAATCTGTGGGGCCCTGGGCAGTGGTAAAATGCAGGGGCCTTTGCTCAGAATGATTAAGAATTCCAAGGTAGTGACAGGAGAGCATTAGACCAAGCACGGGCTCCTCCTCCTCTTCCCCCTCCTCCTCCTCCTCTTCCTCTTCCTCCTCCTGTGCTTTCTCTTCCTCCTCCTCCTCTTCCTCCTCCTCTTCCTCCTTCTCCTGTGCTTTCTCTTCCTCCTCCTCCTCCTCCTCTTCCTCCTCCTCCTCCTGTGCTTTCTCTTCCTCCTCCTCCTCTTCCCCCTCCTCTTCCTCCTCTTCCTCCTCCTCCTCTTCCTCCTCCTCCTCTTCCTCCTCCTCCTCTTCCTCCTTCTCCCATGCTTTCTCTTCCTCCTCCTCCTCCTCTTCCTCCTCCTCCTCTTCTTCCTCCTTCTCTTTCTCCTTCAGATTGAACCCAGAGGCATTCTACCTCTAAGATATACCCCCATTTTTTTTTTTTTTTGGTGGTACTGGGGTTCCTGGAAGGCCTTCTACCTCCAGGCTACACTCCCAGACCTATTTTATATTTTTATTTGGAAACAGGGTCTCTTAAGCCAGCGCAGCTGGCTTCGAACCTGTGCGATCCTCCTGTCTCTGCCTCCCAAGCGCAGAGATTACAAGTGTGCACCACCATGCCTGGCTACCCCCATTTTTTTTTTTTTGAGACAAGTTCTCACTAAGTTGCTGAGGCTGCCTTTGAACCTGTGATCCTCCTGTCTCACCCTCCCAAGTACTGGGATTACAGGAATACACCACCATGAGATTCTTGTAAAGTGCAAGGTCCTGCGTGACTGCCCGGGTCACACGCCTATGAAGCCAGCCCTGCAAGGAGTTACCAAGACACCCAAGAGGACAGTCACAATATCTAGAGTGTGTTCATAGCAAGACGTTGAATGAAAGAAGCCAGAGCCCAAGACACACACACCTTAGAGCTAGAAAAGGCTGTGAGTGTCGGGGCAGTTGCTGTCTCCCAGGCCTCCACCTGAGGGGCTGCCCTGGGGGCACCTGAGGACTGAAGGGACCCCTGAGCTGTCCTGCTCATTTCTCATGCAAGAGAGAAAGGACAGAAGTCCAGGGGCTTGGGCAAACCACACACTGGTCCCTCCACTTCCGCATGGGAAGAGCAGCAGGTATAAGCTGTACTGCTTGAATGAGGCAAGGTTCTTTGGCTAAAACTATAGACCACAAAACCAAATGGCAGGGGGCCAGGGATGGAAGCAGCTGTGGGTTGACCGGAATTAGAGGCTGGAAACCCTGTCAGGCATCTCTTGTTAGTTTCCTTCTGCACCTGTTTCCTTCTGTTTATTGTCTCTGAAGCTTTCTTCAACACAATGAGGGCCATTCTGCCCGAAGGCTTAAACATAATATATCCTTCCAGCCAAAGGAGTCAAGAGGCAGCCTCAGAAAAGTCCTGGGGAATGGTTCTAATAGGCAGGCTTCGGTCATGTGCCCACCCCATGGCCCAATCACCGTCCACCCAGCCTGGGTCTCACACCCACCTCTGGCTAGGAAGAGGGTCTAGACTGTATTGTGAGCCCCTGCACAAACCCACTGGGTGGGTGGCTTGAGGGGACAGGAGTAGTGTCCCCAAAGAAAGGGGGACATTGTTCAGGCAGACCAAACACTTGCCCACAACATGTTCCATCCTGGGGATGGAGCCAAGGCTCAGAATGGCTGGCCCTCCTCCACCTTCAGTGCTGGTCCTGTCTGAGAAAGGAGCAGCTGTGTGGGGAAACCTGGAGTCTGCCCATCCGCAGACAATGCCACCTTCGTGGGAGGAAGGCGGAGGAGTCTGCCGCTCCAGGGCCTGAGGTAACATCTGGTGTGGTGCCAGTCCCGGGCCTGGGGCCAGAGGAGCACGTTGGTGAACACTACCAGAAAGCCCTGTGGGGCAGGAAGAGGCTCCTTCGAGCCCAAGGTGCACCCTGTTCCCTTTCACTCCTTCCGAACCAGCACCCTGGGGCCCTGGAAGTTCTGGGAATCACCGCAGTTCAGTCTGGCGGCTGGGGCCTGGCACAGCTCAGCTCCTGGGGACACCCCGTGGAGGAATGACACACCCATCCCAACTCTCAGAATCAGTGAAGTTGCTGGGCAAGTGAGTGAGAAATCAACAAGCACCGGCTCACAAGCCAGCCGAATGCCGCGCTCCTGACCACCTGGCTGGCAGTGACTGCCAGGCATGACTGCTACTGACTGACAGACCAACAGACACTGGCTGACTGACCGACACGGAGGGACTGACACTGACTGACACTGACTAGCTTGCTGACACTGATAATGACTGACTGACAGACTGATTCACTGACTGACTGACGGGCAGATGCTGACTGACCTTGATTCACTGATAACGACTGATGACAACTAGCGTTGATTGACTGACACCGATGCACTGACCAACACTAATTATGACTGACTGACACCGATGTACTGACTGACATTGATTATAACTGACACTGATGCGCTGACCCACATTGATGTGACTGTCACCAATTCACTGGCCGGCATTGATTATGACTGACACTGATTCACTGACATTATGACTGTCACCAAATCACTGACTGACCTTGATTATGACTGACACTGACTCACTGACATCAGTTATGACTGTCACCAATTCACTGACTGACACTGATTATGACTGACACCGATGCACTGACACTGATGTGACTGACACTGATTCACTGACATTATGACTGACTGTCACCAGTTCACTGATGACATTGATTGACTGACACTGATGCATTGAGTATACTGACTGATATTGACTATACTGACACTGATTCACTGACATCAAATATGACAGTCACCAGTTCACTGACTGACGCTGATTATCACTGGCTCTCACTATCTGACTGACAGATGCTAACTGATACTGATTCACTGACACGTACCGACTCTGACACTGACCGACTGACAGATGCTGACTAACGAGGCTGGAGTGTGTTCAGCACCTACAGCTGTTAGGAGTGATTACTCAGATAAGATTAGCAAACCATGATAGTTTCGACGTTGCCTGCAGTCAAACTTGCATTTGATTATAGTGTACGCGACAAGCCATACTGAGCTCCAGGAGGCAGGCTGTGGCCCCGCCATTCCTCAGAGAGGCAATTTCCCATAAGCGAGGAGCAGGCAGCGTGGGAAGGGGTTGAGGGTCTTCTCCCTGTGGGGCTTCTGCCCCCTAGGGCCCCTTTCTCTCAGGCTGGGCTTCCTGTCCTCAGAGCTCCAGCCTCATAGTCGCTTGTCAGTCCACTGGCTCCATCATAACCCAGCTCCACCCTTCTCAGTATGGTGCCCCCCCCACCTCCTCATCCTCAGGGAAGTCTGCCCGCCATCCGAGCCCTGGGGACCCCTGTCCCCAGAGAGGAGCCTGGGTGTCCTTGCTGCTCCCTTTAATTGACCCCGATGAGCCAACTGGCACCCTAACTCCCCGGGGCAGGAAGGCATGGCGGGGGGGCTGATGTGCACGGGGTCGACGTACTTAGAGAGACACTCACGGAGTCCAGCTGTGGTGGCCCAGAGCGAAGCATTGGTGAAAACCCAACGGGAGGAATGAGGGGCGAGCGCTGGGTCCACTGTGGCCGCCGCAGTGGCTTTTCTAGGGAGGGCATCCACCCACGGCCTCCGGGACCGTGGACATTGTGAGCCATTAAAGCCACGTTGTACTGTAAAGGAGAAAGGTAGGTTACTTTATTTAAAAAATAATACCATCTGATCTGTTACAATTATGTTTGTAGAAAAGAACCAAAGGAAATTCACCGAAAGATGACCAGAGTATAGCTGCTGGGCTCTCAGGCCATGAATAGGTGACTCTTCCTACAGTTTGGTTTCTCCTGTTTTTCTAAATCTTCTGAAATTGATAACATTAGTAACGTGGGTGAGTGGGGACCTCTTGCTAAACAATGGTGTCGTGAACAAAAATAAAACATACATTTATTAGAAAATTTAGTCCATCTTGAATAGCCATCTGATAACCCCAAAGCATAGATTCTTCCAGGCTTCTTCCCATCCATAAAATAAATATGCATGCATATTTATTTATTTATTTATTTATTTATTTATTTATTGGTGGTACTGGGGGTGGAACCCAGAGACATTCTACCTCCAGGCTATACTCCCAGACCTATTCTATATTTTATTTGGAAACAGGGTCTCACTAATTTACTGAGAGCCTCACTAGGTAGCTGAGGCTGGCTTCAAACCTGTGCGATCCTCCTGTCTCAGCCTCCCAAGCGCGGGGATTACAAGCGTGCGCCACCACGCCCGACTACGAGCCCCATTTTATAGATTAAATAAGTCTTAGGCTCACGGGTAACTCGCCCAGGTCACTCTGCGGGGGAAGGCTGGGCACTGGCTGTGAGGGGCAAGGACCAGTCCTGGGCTCCATCCATTGTACCTGGGACAGTGATTAGTGGGCTTCTGTGATACCTGCTCTCTCATGGTTAAGGGAGCTGGCGTGGCCTTGGAGAGCCTCCCTGAAATCTTAGCCCCGCCTCCTACTCTCTACTGTGTCCTTAGAAATGTAGCTGAGCTTCTCTGAACCTCAGTTTTCTCACCAGTAAAATGACCACTAAGAGCTCCTGATGTTGGATTGTTGAGAAGAGTAAGTGAACTGCTGTAAATAGAGCCCAAAGCAAGGCACTCGACAGTTATTGCACAGAACGCTGGCAATACTGATTATGTTGCTATCCAAGTGAATCATAGGCTAAAGGTGAGCAGGGCCTGGGGGACACTCGCTCGTGGCCATGCTCTGTATGCAGTTGGTGCTCCACGGAGATGCTGGTTTTCAGTAAGTCTGAAGGACAGAGTACCCGGTCCATCGATGGTTTCAGGGTCAAAGCAGGTATGCAGTTTGGTTAGCAGTCTGTTATTTGCAGATCTGGACCGTATAAATGGCTGTGAAGGAGACAGGTGTGCTCCCTGTTTGAGGAACATAGCCACATTTTATTTATCCTGTTTTGAGGCTAGAAATGCTAGTAGTATTGGGCCAGCTTTGTTCTTGGTTACATTTGCAGTCACCTACAGGTGCCCTGTAGGGAGCTGCTAATATAAACTCAAAGGTCTTGTCCAGTCCCGTCTACGATTTTTAAAAACTGCCCATATATTTCTGTAGCATGACAGTCAACTTACTACCAAACAGGAAAAGAATGTGGTGTGGATGCTGGAGGAGGCTCTGCAGAACATGGGCCTCAACTTCAGGTGTGGAGGGGAAGGAAAATTAAAAAAAAAAAACAAATTTTTTTAGGTACTGGGGATAGAACCCAGGGACATTCTACCTCCGAGCTACACCTCCAGACCTATTTTTTATTCTTTGTTTTGAAACAGGGTCTCACTGAGTTCAAAGGGCCTCACTAAGTAGCTGAGGCTATCTTCGAAAGGCGATCCTCCTGTCTCAGCCTCCCAAATGTTGAGATTACAGGCGTGTGCCACCATGCCTAGCTACGAAAAATTTCCAAAGTAGTTCAAGTCTTCGTCAGGAACACATCTTCTGAAGCTGAGAACGAAGCTGGTAAATTGTAATCCCATCCAGGGTCCTTGGAGAGGGTCGCTGTCCTCCCCACCAGGCTGTGCCTGCGAGTCCCGGACCTACCACTAGGTGGCACTGTTGCAGCATGACACATTGACCGGAGCTGGTCGGACCAGGCTCCAAGTCCCTCTGCTTCCTGACTGACACCCACCTCAGCTCAAACCCCCCCAGGCCTAGAAGTGGGGCCGCAGCCTGTGGTCAGGGAGCAGCTGGTGATTACACTACAGATGCAACACCTACACTTGACTCCCTGCACTGCCCTTGACTGAAGATGTGATGGCCGTGTCGGGGGCATGGGGAAGGTCAATTAAATACCCTTTAATGTTGTCTTTTAAGTATCATAACAGACTATTTCAAACATCTAAAAAATCATAGAGGATATTATAACAGATACCTGAATTGAATTTTAACATTTTTCCCCATGGTTTCTTGAGTGTTTTATTTAATGATTTATAATTTTCTTTTAATAGGTATTCAGTGTGTGTGTGTGTGTGTGTGTGTGTGTGTGTGTGTGTGTGTGTGTGTGTAGAGAGAGAGAGAGAGAGAGAGAGAGAGAGAGAGAGAGAGAGATAGATATCTGGGAATTGAACCCAGAAACATTCTACCTCTGAGATACACCTTCAGCCTTATTTAATTTATTTAATTTTTTATTAAATTAAATTAAATTAATTAATTAATTTGTGGGTCTTGGGAATGAACACAGAGGCATTTGACCTCCAAGCTATACCCCCTGCCCAATTTTTTATTCTTTACTTTGAAACCGGGTCTCACTGAGTTGCAGAGGGCCTCACTAAGTAGCTGAGGGTGTCCGCGAACTGTGATCCTCTGGTCTCAGCCTCCCGAATGCTGGGATTACAAGAGTGCGCCACCACGCCCGGCTCTAATTTTTTATTTTAAAATGAGATCTCACTAAGTTGCTGAGGCTGGCTTTCAACCTATGACCCTTTTGTCTCAGCCTCCCAAGTACTGGGAATATTGGTACACTTTATTGCAATTATTCCAAGGTACTTTTTAGTTTTTATTGTTATTAATATGAATGTGTTCTTTTTCTCTTTATACTTTCTTAAGGTCTACTAGTAATACATTTGTTTTTGTATGAATAAAATTTGAATTTCCTGAATACTTGGTATCTTTTGAGATGATTATATTTTCACTTGTTAACATGCATTTCTGTCATAATTTTTAAAAGTTGAGCCATCTTTGCCCATGAGATAAGCCCGTTAATCTCCTCCATCGGCACCGACGACAGAGGTTTCTGTGTTGGTGGCAGCGTTCTCTGTCCCAGAGGGGAGCCACTTGTGGCCAGGGGACATTTGCAATGTGGTTTACTGTGGCCAAACTTGAAACTGTATTTGGTTTCCACTCACTTAATTATCAATTGAAGTAGCCACACACAGCCGTGTTCCTGGTGCCCGAGCGCGGTGTCGCTGGGGCTCCTCTCCTAGGGCCCCGCAGTTCAAGGGGCTCTTCACTGGCTTTTCACCGCTACCTTACTGAGTCAGTCTCCTGTCCATTATTTTGGCCTGTCTTTGGGAAACACAGCAAGGAATGCCAGAGCACAGCTTTCCCTGAAGAAATACAAAAGGGTGACTGAAGCCAAACCCACCACTGACTTGAAAGAGCCCTGACTACCTGGGTTGGAGGCTGGAGACGCTCTTCCAGGCTGTGCTGCTTCTGCTCAGAGGGGAGGTTGCAGCCCACCTCGTGTGCGCCTGCAGGAGCCGCACAAGGCACGCGTATGCACTGGGAGTTAAAAAGCCCTAACATTAATTTTTTTGGGGAAAAAAATACATGTGTATTTGATTACTGAAGAAATACATATCCTATTTGGGAAACACCAAAAACAAAGAAAAGGACAAGAAAAAATCAACCACTTAATACTTTGTTGTATATTCTCCTAATACATTTTCTCTCCTCCCCCTTTTTTTTTATTTTGACACCAAGGATTGAACCCACCGGCATTCTGCCTCTGAGCTATACTCCCAGCCCTATTTTTTCTTCATTTTGAGACAGAATCTCACTATTTTGAGAGGGCCTCACTATGTAGCTGAGACTGGCCGCGAACCTGTGATTCTCCTGTCTCAGCCTCCCAAGTACTGGGATTACAAGCGCGCACCACCACGCCCGGCTCAGTGTGGGCTCTTCATGGTCACCCCACCTCGTCTTTTGCCCAGCCTACTTAGTACTTAAATCTTCATCAACAGGGGGCTGCACCTCCCCAGAACACACCACAGGGCCATCTGCCCCTGACAGTTCTATTGCCCTTCCTTCCTTCCTTCCTTCCTTCCTTCCTTCCTTCCTTCCTCCCTTCTTTCCTTCTTTCCTTCCTTCCTTCCTTCCTTCCTTCCTTCCTTCCTTCCTTCCTTTCTCTTTTTTCTTTCTATTTCTCCCTTCCTTCCTTTCTCTTTTTTCTTTCTTCTCTTCCCCTTTCTTCCTTCCTCCCTCCCTCCCACCCTTCTTTCTTTCCTTCCTTCCTTCCTTTCTTTCTTCTTTCTCTCTTTCCTCTCTTGTGATCCTCCTGCATCAGCCTCCTGAGCAGCTGGGACCACAGTGGACGTCCCCACATCTGGATACCGACAGCTGCACTGGGTAGTTCCCGGAGCCCTGGACTCATGTCCCAACCTGCTGTCACACCTTCCCACCACATCTGCTGTACTTGCTGGGTTCTCTGTCTCCCTGAAGGACACCAATCTCCACCCGCCCAGCGGCCCCACAGGAAGCTGGTAGCACCTCAGCCCTACTCCACCTCCACTTTATCTAATCCAGTATTCCTCCTAGCTCTTCATCCCTTCTGTGATGATTCCTCTGGAATTTTCTCCAGCACTCAAAATATCTTCTTGTCCTCTAAACATTTTTTTTTTTTTTTTTTTTTTTTTTTTTTTTTTTTTTTTTTTTTTTTTAGCACTGGGGATGGAACCCAGGGGAAATCTACCTCCAAGCTACACCTCTAGCCTGATTTTTTTATTCTTTATTTTGCAACAGGGTCTCACTGAGTTGCAAAGGGCCTCACTAAGTAGTAGCTGAGGCTGTCTGCGTACCACAGTCCTCCTGACTCAGCCTCCTGGATGCTGGAATTACAAGCGTGCACCACCACAGTCAGCTCTCTAAACTTTCTTAATAAAGCTACTTAAATATAAAAAGTACAGAAAATACTTATATTATGCCTCTGCATCTATGGCTCAGAGTTTATAAAGGCCAATGTTGGTCACTGAATGCGTCAAGTTTTTCAAGAATGAGGCTGTTGTAGATATTAAAATGCTCCTTCTAGCTGGGCGTGGTGGAGCACGCTTGTGATCCCCGCGCCTGGGAGGCTGAGACAGGAGGATCGCACAGTTTGAAGCCAGCCTCAGCTACTTAGCGAGGTTCTCAGTAACTTAGTGAGACCCTGTTTCCAAATAAAATATAAAATAGGTCTGGGAGTATAGCCTGGAGGTAGAAGGCCCCTAGGCTCCACCCCCAGTATCAAAAAAAAAAAAAAGCTCCTTTGACCTTGTAAACCCTGCCGTCCATCCTTCTTTCTAGGATAACCGTGCCTCTGAGGCTGGCGTGCATCCCCTGCCTATTTTTAATGCTTTTGCTATATACATATAAATCTGAAAATACATAGTATTTTGCATTAAGTGATACCAAATGTCCTATATCCTTCTGCCTGCAATTTGCCTCTTTTTTTTCCAACTTAGCATTATATATTGGGATTTAGCTCTGTTAGTACAGGTGGCTCCAGTTTATTTTAATTGCTGAATAGATTCCACACTATGAGCTGAAACCCAACGTGCACATCTGTTCCCCTCTTGGTGGACATTTAGGTTACTTCCTTTCTTTCTTTTTTCTCTTTTGCGTTACAAGCCATGTTTTAATGAGCATTCTTACACTCATCTCCTTTGGCATCTGTGTGAAGTTTCCATGGGGCTCTTCCCTGGAAGTAAAACTGCTGAGTGGGCACATCCCCAGCCACTAGACTCTGCTGTTTCCTCCTTCACGGTTGGGAAGCTTGTTTTCCCACATTCTCACCAAAAAGGTATGGACAGCTTTTCCACCGAGGCTAACTTGCCGGGTGTGAGCTGTGGTTTTAATTTGCACGTTCCTGTTTACGAGGAAACTCAGCATCTTTTCCTTGGTGCACCATCTAGTCCCTTCCCTTGCCCTGTGCCCTCTCCTGGCTGCCGAGCCAGCTGCTGGGGGAGGGGCTCTGCCCCGCCAGCCCCTGCAGGCCCCCAGGGGGCCTCAGACCTGCACCCGCGCGGGCTGGCCTCTGCTGCGTCTGCATCTCAGACCTCTTAGCCATGGGCTCCAGGCTGCCAGACTAGCGCTCACTCCTCAAGGCACCAGGCTGTTTCCTGCCTGTGGGTCTTTTTTTTTTTTGTATTGGGAATTGAACCTAGAGGTATTCTACCTCCAGTCTACACCCCCAGCCCTTTATTTATTTATTTATTTATTTATTTATTTATTTATTTATTTATTGGCACTGAGAATGGAAGCCAAGTGAATTCTATCTCTGAACTATACCCCCAGCCCTGTTTTATTATTCTTTTTTTTTTTTTTTTTTTTTTTTGCGGTACTGGGTATGGAACCCAGGGGCATTATATCTCTGAGCTACACCTCTAGCCCAATTTTTTATTTTTTATTTTGAAACAGGGTCTCACTGAGCTGCAAAGGGGCTTGCTAAGTAGCTGAGGCTGTCCGCGAACCGTGATCCTCCCGTCTCAGCCTCCCGAATGCTGGGATTACAAGCCTGTGCCACCACGCCTGGCTGCTTATTTTTTTATTTTGAAACAGGGTCTCACTAGGTTGCTGAGGCCGGTCTTGAACCTGTGATCCTCCTGTCTCATTCCAGTATGGGAATTACAAGTGAATGCCACCATGCCGGTGGCATATTTTTATTTTGAAACAGGTCTCACTAGGTTGCTGAGCTGGTCTCCATCTGTGATCCTCCTGTGTTGGGCTCCCAAGTTTTGGGATAGTAAGGGTGCACCGCTCCGCTGGGTCTCTGTTCATGCCCCACCTCCCTTCGCGCAGCCTGCTGCTCTCGGCCTGGTTCCTTGGCCAGGGAGGCTCCCTGAGGCTTCCTTCCTTGGAGCCCACGCTCTTGAGTCCTGGGCTCAGCTTGTCTGCAACTGAATGATGGCTGGATGTCAAATGAGGAAGAAACAGCTGGGAGGGTGGAAGGGACCCGTGGCAGGCCACTGATAGCCACGTGCTGCGGAACAACTTGCAGGACTGAACTGAGGATGGAGCCTCAGCCCATCACACGTCCTACTTTGGGTCAGAACTGGGGGCAGCTCCCTTCCTGACCCCGGCAGGGTCCTGGGTGCCGGGAAGGGATCACACTGGGGCTTCTGGGACTGCCTTTGTACCCTGAAGGCTGCAGTCGGCCTGAGGGCACTTGTCCTCATGGTGCAGGGAGGTGACGCTTAGAGATTCCAGGGGACTCCTCCTTGCACCTTGCTATGGACTCCGCTTGACAGGATGGCAGCCATCTTGAGTTGTAGCCACCATAATGGTCCCCGAGTAAACTTGGCCGGTTTTCCAGCATAATCTACGTAAATAGACAAAACCCTTGGAGTGGTACATGGAGCTTTACCAGAGGACCCTGGCGCTTGGCAGTGCCACGGACGCACCTGGAGTCTTTGCTACTGGCTCTCAATAAACCAGGTTCATTTTGGCTTCGATGAAATCGCTTTCGTCCTGATGGCTTGCTCAAGACCCCCCTCCCTTTGCAGACACCGCAGCTCCTAGGCACAGCTTTCTCTGCATTCAGAACATTCCTGAGAATAGCCGTCCGGCCACCGCTGTGCCACGCGGCAGGTGAAGCCTGTCCTTCCTTCCCGCTGCCCGGGCAGGGTATAATTTAGGCAACATTTTGAATGATGGAGACGTGGCTGTAGCAAACACATCACAAGACCACCTGGACAGAGGACAGGGGCAGGGCGGATCTGGGCAAAGGCAGGGAGCTTGTCTCCTGCATTCTTACCCTGCGGTGTCTCCCTTCCTTCTATGTCCCTGTGGCCCCCGGCTGAGCCCTCCCCACGGCCTCTCATCCACCTGCAGCCACATGTGCCCTCTGTCCAGGCCCTTGCTGGATGAAAGTGTCAAGAGTTTGGAGGAAAAGATAGAAAGCTTCTAAGAATAATAAGACTAAGCCGGGCGTGGTGGCGCACGCTTGTAATCCCAGCATCCGGGAGGCTGAGACCGGAGGATTGCGGTTTGCAGACAGCCTCAGCTACTTAGTGAGGCCCTCTGCAACTCAGTGAGACCCTGTTTCAAAATAAAGAATAAAAAATAGGGCAGGGGGTGTAGTTCAGAGGTCGAATGCCACTGGGTTCCATCCCCAGACCTGCAAATAAATAAATAAATAAATAAATAAAATAAAAAATAAAAATAACAAGACTGTACCTATCCTGAGATTTGCATACACGTAGTGATGAGGGCTTGCTGGGGGGTAGGTATTGCTAATAGGTATTGAACACTCTTCTATTCTCCTTTATGGGTATGAAGGCCTTTCGCAGAACACAATTACATTTTCTACACATGCGTCACTGCAGTAAAAACCAAGTCATGATGTTGCATTCCTAACATTGTGCCCAAACTCAGGAGGCTGAGGTAGGAGGATCACAGGTTTGAGGCTAGTTTCAGCAACTTAGTGAGATCCTGTCTGAAAATAAAACAGCTGGGTGTAGTGGCACATGCTTGTAATCCCAGCACTCGGGAGGCTGAGACTGGAGGATTGTGATTTGCAGACAGCCTCAGATACTTAGTGAAGCCCTTTGCAACTCAGTGAGACCCTGTTTCAAAATAAAGAATGAAAACTAGGGCTGAGAGTGTAGCTCAGAGGTAGAATGCTCCTGGGTTCCATTTCCGGTACTGCAAAATAAATAAATAAATAAATAAAAAGTTAAAAAAAACCCTCCAAAAAAGCCAAGAGGGTGTGAGAAAGCAAGGTTCTGCTGACCATTGGGTTCGGAGGCCTCACTCCCTGGCGGGTGAGCCCAAGGGGGTGTTTTCGGCCCGAGGGGGTGTTTTGATCTGCTGGCTTCTGAGATCAAACCATCCTTGGAGCTAATGAAGGGGCAGGAAGGGGATTTGCTGAATTAGCCACAGGAATGTGCCCTCAGATCTCCCGTAGGGAGAAGCCCAGTTGACTGGCAGCTCAGCAGCTCCCCTGGGTGTCCCCACCCGTGTCAGTGTGAGTCCACGTCCTCCAGGAGGGGCTCCAGCACGGAGACCCGGGCCTCGCTCCCCAGGCTCCTCCTGGCCTGGTCTCTCCCGGGCCCTGGCGGCTGCAGTGAAGCTCTCTCTGCATCTCTGACTTCTTCCTTTGTCCTTCACGGCTTCTAGCCCATCTCAGCATCTGCTTTCTGGGAGACCTGAGCCAACTCAAGTGGTACCCCAGTGGTCCACGGACACAAGACAGGGGTGGGCTGTATAACTTTCCTCCTCCTCCTCTATTTTCATCAAGGGCCATATTACCTATGAGCTACACCCTTAGCCCTTTTTATTTATTTTTATTTTGAAATGGATCTCACTAAGTTGCTGAGGCTGGCTGGCCTCGAACCTGAGACTGGAGGGTACAAGCATTATAGCTGTGCCCCACCATGCCTGGCTGCCTTTCGTCTTCTTGGCATGGGTTTGCCTTTCCAGCCCCTGTCCCGGCCTTCAGAGCGCCTCTGCCTCTGCCCAGATCCCGCGTTGCCCCTAGAACACAAGATCCTGATGCCAGCCCCTCCCGGCGCTGCGCAGGGGCCTTCAGAGCGAGGATGGGGGCACCGGCTCTGGGAGGATGTCACCACCCTTGGGCCAGCGGCGTGGATGTCCCGTCAGCCCCTCGGTCTGCGTCAGCAGGGACATAGTCTTGGGGCGAGGAGGTTAGGGGTGGCACAATGACGCTCTGGGGACCGAGTGCTCCCCTCCGTCCAGCTTAGGGCTCTGCAGACTTCTGGCAGGAAAGGGACTGCACGCTGGCCAGAGGACACAACAAGGGCCACAGGATGGCGAGGCCCTGGGGGGCTGGAAACTAACTCCCTGTCTCTGGGGAGCAGCTTGTTTGGGGGCCATGGGCGAGCACAGGGCTTTCTAAACAGGGCTCAGGGAGGAATGCGTGTAGAATCTGGTGACCACTTGGCTGTTCCTAGGTACTTCCTTGCCTCATTAGAATTGATTTTTTTTTAATTTACTGGGGATTGAACCCAGGGGGAATGAATCCACCTTGGAGCTATACTCCCAGTCCCCCTGTCCACTTTTTTTGTGGTACTAGGGATGGAATCGAGGGGCATTGTACCTCCAAGCTATACTCCCAGCCTATTTTATTTTTATTCTTTATTTTGAAACAGTGTCTGAATTGCAAAGGGCCTCACTAAGTAGTAGCTGAAGCTGGTCGTTAACCACGAACCTCCTGTCCCAGCCTCCCGAATGCTGGAATTACAAGTGTGCACCACCAGGCCCGGCTTCCCATTCCCTTTTAGTTTCAGACAGTGTTTTGCTAAGTTGCTGAGGCTGGCCTCAAGCCTGCAATCCTCCTGTCTCAGCCTCTTAAGAAGTAGAATTACAGGTGTGCACCATCATGCCTGAAATTTGTAGCAGCCTTGAGAGTTAGGATTGCAATGGGCTCAGACACCCCCTGCTAAAGGGTGTTTGAGTCACCCCTGCAGATACCCCTAGATCCACAGGGGCCATAGCGGAGGGTGAGTGGGACCTGGGGCAGGATGAGTATCAGTCTGCCCTGAGACCGGCCGCCCACCGTGACCAGGAGGGAGGGGGTTTGCATCAGCACCTGGGGCCTCAGGAAGGTCTCTGGGCATGCTGCAGGAGTTGCTCCCCCACCCTGACAGAGAAAGCGGGTCTGAAGCAGTGGGCTCAGCGTGTGCCGGCTCCGCTGTGCTGCAGGGACGGGACGGGCGAGCTGACCAGGGCTGCCGCCCTCTGCTAAGGCACCCACTGTGTGCGGCTCCTGCAGGCTCCTTCTGGCCTCTGCCCGAGGGCATGGGGCTGCCAGCTCAAGCCCTTTCCAGGTTTCCTGGACACCCTGACTCCTCAGCCCTGGCCACAGTCGGGTCACCCATGTCCGGCATCCGATTCGGCTGTGAACCCGTGGTGCTGCGTGGATTCACAGATCTGCTGCTGAGCGTGTCTCCAGGGAGTGACGTCTGCAAAATCAGCTTGAAAGGCTGCTTTTGATACGAAATCAGTTTAGCTTTAGGAAAATTAGCACATTGTTCTTGTCGATTGCTTTTGATTTTAGTACTGATCATTAAAAATTGATCACCCGCTGGGAGTAGTTTGAAGCCTGGCGTCTGGAAATCATAGGTGTAAAATCAGGTTAGGGACTGACCCTGCGGGGACCCTCCTAGGCTGGACTCAGACCGCATATCTACGATTAATTGTTATTATCGCTGCTATTATTTATTGCTTTGTGAAGACCGACAGGGACGGGCCTAACTCCAGTTTCGGATCTCTAGCTTGGAGAGTGAGGACTGCCCTCCAAGGCTGGCCAGGTGCCGGCTCCACTTTGACTTTGACCAGCGCTCCTGACCTGGCGCTGACCCGACAGGTGGAGGGTGGGCGCTGACCACCCCACTGCCAGCACCTCCCGGCAGCGGAGGAGCCGCGCTCCCGCCGCGTGGACAGACGGTTTCCTATGATCAGTGACCCGCGGCTCCAGCCTGCCCAACCTACTGCTGCCTCTCTCTGAACAGATCGAAGCCAGAACCTTCCGCTCTATGAGTTTCTTTTGAACTATGGAAACATCAGCCCTTTCAGAAAATGTTTCTAAAGGGAAAACTGAACACGGCGCAGCCTTTTCTCTGCGAAGTTTTTCCTGGTGTTTTCAGCTGAAAACGCTCCCTTGCAGTTCCGCTCGGCCTGTGTCTGCGCGGCTCCTGGCTGCGCTTCTGTCCTGTCTAGTCAGCAGGTCGGGCTGCCACCCAGAGCAGCTGACAGGCTCCTGAGTGCGAGAAAGCAGGACGCCCCCAGGCCGCGTTCCTCAGGGAAAGGGGCTCGGCTTCTGAAATGCCCTCTTCTCTTCTTCCCTGTTAAAGGGGGCGGGGAGACTACGAAATGAGATTTAGAAATCCATCCAGTTAAATAGAAGACAAGGAGACCTGGTAAGCAGGGCACTGTGTTAGATCTGGAGAATTACCACCTTGGGGTTCTGTGACACCCAGCCGTTGACACCAGCACCTCCGCTATTGTGTAGCGCAGCCCCCGCCAGGGTGGAGGTGACTAAAGGCTGACTTGTGGCGCCTCAGCGACCCCCCACCCACGAGGTTCCCCATATCGCCAGAAAAGCACTGAAGCTTTAAGTTTATAGTTTTTTTGTGTGTGTGAAAGGTAATGTTTGCTCACATTTAGAATTTTAGTCTTCTGATTTTGAGCATCTGCTACTAAGAGGGAACCAAAATGGAAATAAGCCAGACGTGGTGGCACATGCTTGTAATTCCAGTACTTGGGAAGCTGAGACAGGAGGATCACAGGTTTGTGGCCAGCCTGAGGTACTTAGTGAGGCCCTCTGCAACTCAGCAAGACCCTGTTTAAAATAAAGAATAGCCGGGCGTGATGGCACACACTTGTAATCCCAGCATTCAGGAGGCTGAGACAGGAGGATCACTCTGGCCAGTTGAGGCCAGCCTCGACTACTTAGTGAGGCCCTTTGCAGCTCAGTGAGACCCTGTTTCAAAATAAAAGATAAAAAATAGGGCTGGGGGTGTATCTCAGAGGTAGAACGCCCCCGGGTTCCACCCCCAGTACCGCAAATAAGTAAATGAGTAAATAAGTAAGTAAGAAAGTAAATAAATAAATAAATAAATAAATAAATAAAACAAAGTAAAGAATAAAAAAAACTGGGCTGGGATGTAGCTTGGAAGTAGATGCCCCTGGGTTCAATTTCTAGTACTGAAGTAAAAATAAAGGTAAATAAACATAAGCACTTGGCAACACGGAGAGAAGGGGTCTAGTGAGGCCCAGGGCATGACAGCCCAGGGCCGGTGAGGACCTGGTTGGTGGACAAGCACAGGGGCAGCTTTCTGTCTGTTCAGTGTTGTAGTCCCAGAACTCAGGTGAAGCTTGGCACGCCCAACTGCACTCTTTGAATGAATAAATAAAAAAATAAAATGTCTAAATTAAGATTTGACTCTAGAAGGCTGGGCGTGGTGGCTCGTGCTTGGTAATTCCAGCATTTGGGAGGCGGAGACCGGAGGATCATAGTTCATGAACAGCCTCAGCTACTTAGTGAGGCCCCTTGCAACTCAGTGAGACCCTGTTTCAAAATTGAAAAGGACCAAAAAATAGGGCTGGAGGTGTAGCTCGGAGGTACAATGCCCCTGGGTTCCAACCCCAGTACCGCAAAAATAAATAAATAAATAAATAAATAAATAAATAAATAACAAAACAAAACAACATTTGACTCTAGAAAGCAGAAACATCCGAGAGTTGTTTGGAACCTGTTGAGCGCCATAAGATGCCACACGGTGAGTATAATCAGAGATGTTTCACATGAGAGGATCGTATATGAGAGAATCACTAGACGGGTACCGTAACAGTTGGCTCTGGGAAACCAGAGCACTATAAGCAGCCACCTCCTGGAGAGCGTCGCAGCCCAGGACTGCGCTCACTGCCATGTAGGACTGCGCTCACTGCCGTGTAGGACTGCGCTCACTGCCGTGTAGGACTGCGCTCACTACCAGGGCAGAGCGATCCTTTGGTAGGACCAGAACTCAAAGTCCTAGGAGAGCAGCCATCTCGATCCACAGGACAGCATTCACATGGAGAAAGTACGTGTCACACCGAGTTCCCAGGAGACAGACGACAACACAGATGCCCCAGCACAGGGTGACCCTGCGGTATCTTTCTTGGCCTTAACAGAGTGTTACAGTGTGAGAAGAAAATCATGTAGCTATGTAGTGATGTCATGTCGAGAAATTGGCATGCACACTACCAACACCGAGTAAGTTTTAGCTAAAACACGTCAGCAATGCTATAGGTCATGGAAATTCACACACAGGAGGATTTGTCACCTCTGGCTTCAGATACGATGTGGCCATATTCTCTACACGCCGCTCCCAGGGCTTCCGCTGGCACCAGCTTGTGCCTCTGGGTTTCTTTGGCCCCTGTGCCTCTCCTGACTCTATTGTGTGTGGGGGGTATCCATTAGGGTGGGGGCACAGTATCCAAACAGTAAGTATTTCTTCCACTAAAGCTGATTTTTATTTTCTTTCTTTCTTTCTTTCTTTCTTTCTTTTTTGCAGTACTGGGGATGGAACCCAAGGACATTCTACCTCTGATCTACACCCCCAGCCCTATTTTTTATTCTTTATTTTGAAGGGCCACCATGCCTGGCTCACAGCTTATTTTTATAAACAGCTTTATTTTGAAACAGGGTCTTGCTAAGTTGCCAAGGCTGGCTTCTACCCTGTGATCTTCCAGTCTCCCCCAGTACCAAACTAAATCCAAATCAAGACAACTGCAGGATTTGACTGTGTGTATGCTACGGCCTGAATGTTTATGACCCCACCAAACTCACATGCTGAGCCTAACCACCCAGTGATGGTCATGGGGAGGATCAGGTCAGGGCAGAGCCTTCCTGCTGGACTCACGTCCTCATAGGAGAGGCCCAGAGCCCTGCCCCATCCTCTTGTCATATGAGGACACAGCGCGGAGGCATCTGTGAACCTGGAAACGGTCCTCACTAGACCCCAGACCCGCTGGTGCCTTGATTGTGGGCTTCACAGCTTCTAGAACTGTGAGGAAGACGTTTCTGTTCTTTATAAATCACTCCGTTTATAGTATTTTGTTATATAAGACAAAATGAACCGAGACATATACAATAAAATGCTCTCATATTAATTATCTATAAAAATAACCATTTTAGCCGAGGGTGGTGGCACACACTTGTAATCCCCGCGCTTGGGGGGCAGAGACAGGAGGATCGCGCAGGTTTGAAGCTGTGCTGGCTTAAGAGACCTGTTTCCAAATAAAAAATATAAAATAGGTCTGGGAGTGTAGCCCAGAGGTAGAAGGGTTTCCAGGAACCCCGGTACCACCACCACCACCAAAAAAAATCCATTTTAAAATGAGGTTTTCCCTATACCGGGGACCAAACCCAGATCCTTGCGCATACTAGACAAGTGCTCTACCACCAAGCTATACCCGCAGGGCTTGAGCCGAATTTTCACAAGCGGACGCACTCAGGTAACCTTGACACACTCAACACGTACAACACTCCCACTGCCTCCCAAAAGGGCCGACGTGTCCCTCCTCAGAGCCCCGGCCCACTTCGCTCCCTCTGCTTTCCATCACTAGAGATTGGCCTGGCCTCTTCTAGGACTTCACATACACGGACGCATGCAGCACACACCTGTCCGTGTCCGTCTTCTTTCACGCAGCGCAATGCATCCGAGTGTCGTCATGTTGTTGTCGTACCAGCATTTGCTTTCTGGAGGCCGAGTGGCATTCCAGGGCCCGGTTATCCCATAATCTCCTTATCCCCCCACCTGTTGGTGGGCATGTGGGTTGTTTCCAGTTGGAGACTACGAATAAAGCTGCTCTTAACATTGATGTCTCAGTGTATACGTGAACTTACATCCTCCTTTCTCCTGGGCAATTTTTCATGGCTTATTATTGTCTGTCAGATTAAGTACACTCTTGGGGCTGGGGGTGCAGCTTAGTGGTAGAGCGTTCATGCATGAGGTCCTGGGGACAAGCATCCTCTGCTTAAAAAAAAAAATGAGTGCACTCTTAATTGTCCTCTACGGAATGGCCCCAATTACCTTCCCCGTTTCACCTTTCCCACCTCTGAGCCAAGCAGGGTCGCCTCCAGAGGTCTCTACAGGGCCTGCTGTTAAGACTCCCGTGGCTTACACTGTTTTCTCCACCTGGATGCTCCCACCTTCACCTGCCATTTGAGTAACACCTCAACTCCTCCTCCTGCCCAACTCAAGCATGGGACTTCTCCCTGCTCTGAACTTTATGGCAGTTTGGATAGCACTTGCCTTGTTATTACAGCTGATTTTTTTTTGTTGTTGTTGTTGTTGTTGCAGTGCTGGGGTTGGAACCCAGGGGCATTCTACTTCCGAATTACACCCCCAGCTCTATTTTTTTATTCTTTGTTTTGAAACAGGGTCTGAGTTGCAAATGGCCTAAGTAGCTGAGGCTGGCCTTGAACCCTCGACCCTCCCAAGTACAAGTGTACACCATTACACCCAGCTTTTAAAACATTTTAATAGTGTAGTTACTATCAACTCTTGGCAAACAGGGAGTCAGCAAATACTGAACACTGATCTGCTCTCGGAGGAAAGGCAGGCTCAGTTCTGTGTGCCTCTCGTCAAACGTTTTCAGTCAGTATTGCTGACTCTGAGCACTGAGCTCAAGGCCTGCGGCACTAAATCATGCCCCAAGAAAACTTCCCAAATGCGCGTGTTTTTTCCCTGAGTGCAGCCTTTGTGGGGTTCAGATCCTCAGACAGTGCTATAGCACAATGCCTGGGCCATTTAAAATCCCAAACAAGAATCAGGTGTGGTGGTGCACACTTGTAATCCCAGCATTTGAGAGGCTGTTTGTGGATAGCCTTAGCTACTTAGGCCCTTAAGAAATAGGGCTGGGAGTATAGCTCGGAGGTAGAATGCCCCTGGTTCCATCCCAACTGGTGCAAAAAACAAAACCCAAACAAAATTGCAAAAACCACACCCTTGAACAGATTGTCAAAAGGACTCTGTTTCCAGTACCAGGGCTGAGCCAGGGCATTTGACCTTAACTGGGATCTTGGGGACTCAGATCTGTGATGCTCACTGTAGGTCCACAAATGAACAAGAAAGCTTTCTTAGTGAGTGGGCAAACTCTTTTTTTCGGCACTGGGGATGGGCCCAGGGCCACCCTACTTCAGAGCTACATGCCAGCCCTTTTATTTTGAAACAGTCTTGCTAAGTTGCCGAGTCTGGTGAAATTGCTGATGTTGACTTTGAACCTGTGATCCTCCTGTCTTGGACTCCCAAGTACTGGGATTACAAGTCCGTGCCATTGTGCCCGGGGTGTTATTTCCCTTTTACTCCCCTGTCCCCAAGACTGACAAATAGTGAGACTTATTACAGCAAGAGAATCCTTTTACTTGTAGATGGACGAGTGCTCCACAAAGAAAAGCCTTACACGAAGTCAGGAGGGGACTGAGGACTTCTGCTCTACAGAAAACACAGTTCAGCTCAGAACACACACATGCTCAGGAGGGAAAATACAGTCGATCTGAGGCTTTCAGGGAACACTGTTATTCTCTTATTTCACTTTAGAACTTGGGAGCCATCTGTTTTTTGAAATGTGAAGCCAGTATATTGAGTTGTGGTATATGAAGAACTGCAAACAGGAGAAAGATTGCTTGATAAAGGAATACCGGAGGCAAGTCTTAAGACTCTGCTGTACACGTTTGCCACTTAAAAGTAATTACATTTTGGAATACTTCATGATCAGGACAAAAATCACCCAATATCACTGCAGTGAAATTGCATATATTCTCAGTGGCTTAGCAGAGCATGGTTTCTGGATTAGCAAATTACTGTTCAATGTGTGCATGCTGTTCTGTTATGAAAGGAATCTCACACTTCAGCCAAAGGGTGTGCAAAAGACTTTTATTAACAACCACAAAGGTAGCAATGAAGACTCAAGCTGACTTGTAGCACAAAGCAGGCATGTTTCACATCACTTAGCAGGAGTGGACCCACCATGCAAACACACCAAGTAGTCTCTCTGCCGTTAACCCTTTAGTCTGAAGCCTGTCTTCCCACTTTTCTTGGGCGAGAGGAAGACAGGGTTACTACACACTTTGTTACTTTCTTTTCTTGACTAGTTTTCTTTGGGAAAGTATTCTCACATGTCATCTTTGCTTCAATTCTGAGTCAATAAACAAATCACCAGGCGTGCTGGCGCACGCTTGTAATCCCAGCACTTGGGAGGCTGAGACCAGAGGATTGCGGTTCGCAGACAGCCTCAGCTACTTAGGCCCTCCGCAACTCAGTGAGGCCCTGTTTCAAAATAAAGAATAAAAAATTGGGCAGGGGGTAGAGCTAAGAAGTCAAACGCCTCTGGGTTCCATCCCCAGACCCTCCCAAAATAAAAAAAAAAAAATCAAAACAAACAAAAAAGCCAAATCTCTTGTTGTGTCCAAAAACAAGTCACTCAAACACCTATATCCAAGAAAAGACAAACTTTAAGCTCTGAAGTAAAATGTCAGGGACTTCAACAGCCAACTTCTGAATTTTCCAGAATATCCACAAACATATCTACTTCTTCATCCTCTTCCAGCACCACCCAGAAGACAATGAAACATTTTTAACTTTATCGTTAACATTTGTACTGTGCTTTAAGAATTTCAAATGGAAGGAATGCTAGCTAATTAGTGGTCTAGCCTGGGAACACATCTATTGTAATCATGGTCTTATGGTAAAATACAGAGTTCAAAACAGCTGTACCTGCTGGCTAACTTGAACAAATGTTGGAAATTGTTTGGCCTTCAAGTTTAAAAAAAATCAACCATTGAGCTGGGCATGGTGGTGCACACGCTTGTAATCTTACGGTTTAGGAGGCCGAGACAGGAGGATCGCACAGATTTGAAGCCAGACTCAGCTACTTAGTGAGGCTCTCAGCAACTTAGTGAGACCTTGTTTCCAAATAAAGTATAAAATAGGTCTGGGAGTATAGCCTGGAGGTAGAAAAGTCCCTGGGCTCCACCCCCAGTACCACCAAAAAAAAAAAAAAAAGTAATCAACCATTGACTACTGACCTCCTACTATGCCTAAGGATATTTACTGGGGGACACAAAGGCATTCGTAAATGGAGGTCAAGGCAGTAAGGAGCACCAAGTGGGGAAAACACAGAAATGCTCTGAAGGTGCAGTTTGGAGAGGCCTCATGACCCTGACCTTTGAACTAAACTTCAGTGAGAAAGGGTAAAGAGGGTGGACAAACACCCTGGAGAGGAAGGCTTCTCAAGGGACGTGATGTGAGGATTCTGTTGGGGAGAACTCCCTGAGAAGGCCAAGCAGGTGACCAGCGAACGAGGAAACAGCAGTGGAGACTTCTGGCCTGGGGAGGGGGAGAGCAGTGCAGCCAGGGCCATGTGCTTCGACCTGGCTGCAGCGTGCACGAGGGAGGGTGTGGAGGCAGGGAATCACTCTTCTCAGTGTGACAAGGCACAGCTGGCTGGGCACCAAGGTGGGAGCAGGGAAGATTCTACAGTATTTGCTCACTGCATTTTTGGAACATCAGCTAGCTGTAATGGTTTTATGTTGCGTACCTAGGGTGAGGGAAGAATGCCCTCGAAAGGGAAGATGGAGCTACCGAGCATCTGAAAGGGGAGGCTCTTGAACGCGGGTGCCTTGCTCAGTTTCAGCCTTTATGCAAAGACAACGATGTGTGGAAGCTGGAGTAGGCCCTCTGAATGTAGCATGTTATTTTCTGAATAAATAATTTGTTATTTTCTACTATAAAATTTACATCTCTTAGACAGCTAAGCAAAAGCATGCTTGAATTTCAGGTCAGTCTGTGGTATTTTCATCAACCCCACAAAGCAACCAATTTAAGGAATTAAGAGGGAAAATTCAGTGTCAGTGAACAAAACACTAAATTCTGAAGTGTTGAGATGTCCCTAGCCAATTCAGAAAAATAAAGAGCAAACTTACTTGTTAGTTAATACTGCTGAGGAAAGTTTTGCCTCTAAACCCATTCATGCAAACACACGATCCATGGTTTTAGGGACAGTTGCTACGGAGCAAGAGGAGGGGCTGGCTCGAAGGGGCTCACGCGAACCCTCACATCACCGCGAGCTGGGCTCTACCTGCCACCCACCCCAGCCGCCACACACTGCGGGACAACCTAACTTACACACATACCTCCAAATCACGTCTTCTTTAGAAGACTCTTCTCAGTGGCCTCTTTTTAGATGGAAGCAATAAAAAATTAAGATGTAGCGGAGTCACTTCAAGTAAAATGGATTTAAAGTTGTAGTTGCAAAAAACTGATGTCACAAGTATGTTTGCTTGTCAGAGAGGAAAATAAGTATTTTGTAGTACCATCTGGGAAACTATGCTAATACCCTGCCAGAGAGTAAACCTGGAATGGACTGTGGCGCCCGTTTTAATACTATTTTCTAGGGCAATACTGCCCACCTCAATCATTCATGAACTGAATATTCTATCTTACACTCTTCATCTCTTAAACCTGTCATTGTTCCCTAGAATTTCCTAGACATTAAATCAGTATACAGGACACTGGTGAAATATCAATTCTGCTAATTAAACATTCTTTATTAATTTAAAAGTTAGTATAGGCAGGGCGTGGCGGCTCACGGTTGTGGTTGTAATCCCAGTGCTTGGGAGGCTGAGACAGGAGGATCGCACGGGTTCGAAGCCAGCCTCAGCTACTTAGTGAGGCTCTCAGCAACTTAGTGAGACCCTGTTTCCAAATAAAGTATAAAAATAGGTCTGGGAGTATAGCCCAGAGGTAGAAAGCCCCTGGGTTCCACCCCCAGTAACACACACACACACACACACACACACACACACACACACACACAATAAGTTTTGGACTATGGGTATAATTTTCTGCATAATTTTAACCTCCAATATAGTTTTAAACAGATTGATTCAGCAATTTAAAAATGCAAATGGAGATTAATAAATTGTTACCTTTGCTCATAAAACTTGCAATAAAACATGCAAACTAGTAGTGATACTGGCTGACATTTTAATGACTCTTCCTGAGAAGTACAGTTTACATGAGCTGCCAATCCTCACTATCCTTGTGAATATGGGAAATGTTAGTACCCCAAAATAATGACAAGAAACATCTTTCCATTTGTCACCTTAGATCTGTCATCCTATTTGAACAGTGTGGCAGTGCCCACTGGTGGTCTCCAGACCACTAATATGTCCACACCTCACAGTCCTTGGCGATGGAAATTTCCTTCCTAGCGTGTTTAAAAGGCAACTCAAGGCAGGCCTTTCTACAGCTTCGTCAACAGGGACCGGCAAATGCTACCTTTCTGAGCTTAAAAAAAGCTCAGAAAAACTGAGTCCCAATTTTTTGAAAACTGTGAATATGAACGTTCTCTTCAAGAGACACAAACACACACTCAACACGTGTAGGTCACGGGACTGAGTGAATGTTAACTAGATGAAAACCTAAGCTAAGTGGACCAAGAAATCACATTTGTTTTCAACAGTGGAGTACAATTTCTAAAAATTAAAAAGAAACAAAAGGACAAGTTATAGCACACAATGCAAGCAACAGCAATGTCCATTCCCCTCCTGCTTTTTTTTTTTCCCGGCTCAGTTGAAATCTGGTTGTTTCCTTTCATCAGTTAAATAGAAGTCTAAGGAAACTGACAAAAGTAATCCGAGAAATGCAACCAAATACCACGGTGTCATGAGAGGATACTCTAGAGAATAGATTTTTTTTTTTTAAGATTTCACCAAATGCTTAAATGTTCTGCTGGGGTACAAATTATTTTCTGTCTCACAACCTTTAAAAACAAGCCACAGAATGCACATTAGAATATAAGTTTTTTAATTTTTATAAATAACTTATCTGTTACAAAGATAGTTTACCCAGCTAAATCACAAAACCATCAACTCAAGATATCCAAATTACGTTTTATTAATAAAACAAGTAAAAACTGATTTATCAATCTTCACATAGAACTGCAGATGAAGCTGAAAAACAAGGCCTATTTTTAAAACAAAATGCATCAAATATAAGGGCTTTGGGTCTATTGTATAATCACCTAGGACTACTGTATTTCTTTCCATACACATAATGTAAAGCCTGGAAGCCGAGGCTTTGACTCAGGAAGATCCCCTGTAATAATCCTGATTATTTAACACAGCCACTTGCATACATTTACAGTGGGCGACAGTCTACACTTCCTCCTGTCTTTGCTGTATTTTAGCATTTCCCTTAGCCCCATTCTAAGCACTGATATATAACTTCATAATTCTTTTTAAATGCATACTGTTATTTTTCTTGATTTCATTTAGTTATATACATTCCTGATCATCTGAATATTTTCCTTACAAAAATATATCATCAAAATAAAGAGATGCTTGAGGTTGCTTCAGTGTTCAAGTTTGCTTTGTTTTTCTTTTTTCCAGCATTTCTTCAGTTGTCCTAAATATGACCAACCTTGTTTTATAAATACATGTTACCGCCACCAAGTCAGGCTTAGAAACAGATTGTCCCAACAGTAAAGCATTTAAATTTCTTTCCAAAAAACGGGCTGTCGGTACTGCTGCTGTTGCTGGTCTGGAAACTGTACTTTCCCATTCATAATCTCTTGTGGGAGCTCTGTGGGCACCAGACAGATGGAGTGAGCTCTGCCAGGGAGTTAAAACACCGTGTTTTATGCTTCCCCAGGGAAGACAAAACACCGTGCCGCATCACTGACACAATTCTCCTAATATTTTCTGCAATTCACTGTGCAGCATCTGTACATCTTCACAGAACACCGGCACCCCTGAGGGCAAAGTACAGAGTATGTAGAGGAAAGTTACTTTGTGCATAGTTTCATTTCATTAATGCTTTTTTATTTTATGGCATTGCTTCTCTCAGGTAAGGCTTAAAAAGGGACATGATCGTGCTTAATTGCTAAAAGGAAGAAAGAAAATTAGTTAACAAAAGGCTATTACACTATACATATAGAAATATAAGAAAGTAATAAAGAAGAAATCACTTAAAGCAGACTGGAGGATCTGTACAGTAGGAAAGGCGGGGTGTTTCACTGCACGTTTGTAAGACGATGCATGCTGTGTTCCTTCCCATCTTGAGGACTTGGATGCTGCTGCAGAGACGTGCTCAGGGAAGACAAAGACAAGGTCAAGAGGACCAGACTGGTGAAATTCTTCCCTGTTCACTGGCACCATGTGGCAGCAAACAGTTTAATAAACCTTGATCCTTCTCTTTGCGGATGTAGTGTTTCACTGAAAGCTTTAAAAAAAACAAAAGCCATCATTTATTCCTTCCTCTTGTCAAAATTCAGTAGTGACACGAGGGGAGAAAAGAACTGGGAACACCCAGGCACTAGCAGAGTGAGAATAATCCATACCGGGGTACTGGTAACACTGTACACGGTCAGGCAGCCGGCAACCAAGTCTTTCAGCGGATCACCTTTCATGTGATGAATCTCAACTGCCCAGAACATTATACTGAGGTATTATTAGCTCTGTGGGCTGACATTTAACATTAGCACAACACCATCTTGTCACACCTTCAATTTAAAAAAAATCCTTTGTAGCAGTGAAACGTTTCCCCGATGACAGACTAGTTTCTTGAACTTTAGGATGTGGTTTTAGAGAAGACATAGGGCCTTCTGGCTCAGAAATGTCGAGGCATCTCACACTGTTCACAGCGGATTAAGGCTGGATGGTTCAAAAAAGTACAGGCAGTGCAATTCCACTGAGCGCCCTCATCATCTTCTGTGTCTTGAGTCTTTGGTGTTTTGATGGACCTTTGATCTGTAAGAAAGCAAAAAACATTATTCTAGAGGTTAAAATCACAAATTTTTAAACCGGGCATGATGGCCCACGCCTGTAATCCCAGCATTAGGGAGCCTGAGACAGGAGGATCATGGTTTGGGGACAGCCTCAGCTACTTAGTGAGGCCCTCTGCAATTCAGTGAGACCTGGTTTCAAAATAAAGAATAAAAAATAGGGCAGGGGATGTAGCTTGGAGGTCAAATGTCCCTGGGTTCCATTCCCAGACCCTAAAAAAAAAAAAATCACAAATTTTTGTTTTTTGCAGTACTGGGGATTGAACCCAGAGGCAATCTACCTCAGAGCTGCACACCCGCAGTTCTATTTTTTATTTATTATTTTGAGACGATCTCACTAAGTTGCTGAGGACCTCACTAAATAGCCGAGGCTGGCTGTGAACCTGGATCCTCGTGTCTCAGCCTCTCAAGTACTGGGATCACAAGCGTGTGCCACCACGCCCAGCTAAGATTACAAGGTTTGACAAGTTACTGGCAACTCTACCACTTGTACTGCATGGCACAAAGCACTTCATTAACCAAATGAACCACCAGCGGGAACTGAGCATGCGCTCAACCTCTGCCATCCCCATCAAGTGGGGCTTCTCTGGAGGAAAAGCAACACAGGACAGGACAGGACAGGACCACCTCCCTTTCCTCCCACCAGGAGGAAATGGCACGGTTTCCCCTCAACTTATAGTAGAAGAAAGGATATCGAAGAGCAAACATTTCTGTAATGTCATTTAAGACTGTGAAAAGGTATCCCACTGTAAAGCAATACTGACATGCATTTAGGTCTCACTAGAGTTAGTGCCACTTCCTACTAAGTACTGTTCATATTTCTTTTCTATCAGGAAATCCTCTGACTTAATTTTGGCTCTAGTCTTTTATTCTTTCTTTCCTTCTACTAACTTTGGACTTACTTTGCTGTTCTCCTAGTTCTTTGAGGTATAAAGCTAGGATGTTCAGGGTTTTTTTTTTTTAAATAGGCATTTATCTACATAAATTTAGCTATCTGTATTGCTTTTCTTTCTTTCTTTTTATGTGGATCACATTGGAAAAGACACTCACACAGTGCTTGGTGCCCCCCTCCCCCGCTTCCCCTATTCCGCCTTCCAACAATGAGTGTCCAGGTTGACCACGCTACATTCACATTTATGCACATACTCAAATGTAGCTCTCCCATCAATCAACCTCAGCCTTCTTCCTCTCCTACCCTTCCTTCCTGGCTTTGCTGAGATTTCCCCTCCATTATCTGGCGTCTCTCTGGTATTCCTAATACTCCCTAGTTTGGGCATGGCTGATCTCACTTAACATAATGTTCTCCAGGTCTTTCCATCTTTTTGAGAATGACATGATTTTGTTCTTCTTTATAGCTGAGTAGAATTCCATTGTGTGTATTTCCCATAATTTTGCAATTCACTCATCTGTTGATGGAGACCTAGGTTGGTTCCATATTTTGGCTATTACGAATTGTGCTGCTATGAACATGGGTACGCATATGTCACTGTAGTTCTCTGATTTCAACCCCTTTGGAAAGATACCCAGGAGTGGTATAGCTGGATTAGATGGTGGATCTATTCCCAGTTTTCCAAGGAACCTCCACACTGATCTCCACAGCAGCTGAACTAGTTTGCACTCCCATGAACATTGTAAAAGAGTTCCTCTTTCCCCACATCCTCGCCAGCATTTGTTATTTGACTTCTTTAAGCTTGTCACTGATTGGGGTTAGATGAAATCTCAGCGTAGTTTTTTTTTAATTTTTAAATTTTTTTTTATTTTTTTGGTGGTACTGGGGTTCCTGGAAGCCCTTCTACCTACAGGCTATACTCCCAGACCTATTTTTACATTTTTATTTGGAAACAGGGTCTCCTAAGCCAGCGCGCGTGGCTGGCTTTAAACCTGAGCGATCCTCCTGTCTCTGCCTCCCAAGCGCAGGGATGACAAGCGTGCCCACCACGCCTGGCTTCAGCGTAGTTTTGATTGGCATCTGTTTGTACTGCTTTTCTATCTCACAGGTTTTGGTTTGTTGTTTTTCTTGAAGTACTTTTAAAATTTCCTTTTCATTTCCTCAAAAGGAGGTTCAAAAATGTGTTGTTTAGTTTCCATAATTTTGTTTTTTTTTTCTTATTTCTACTGATTTCTAGTTTCATTCCACTGTGGTTAAAAAGGTTTTGGAATGTTTTGATCACAAATTTGTTAAAGCTTGTTTTGTGTGAACTAACACATAATTTACCCTAGACAATGTTCTGTGTATATTTGAGAAGGATATATATATATATCCTTTTGCTGTTGGCTAGAAAGTTTTATATATTTGTGCTTTCCTACTGAATCGATTCTTTTATCATTTATATGCTTTTGTATGTATGTATGTATGTATGTATGTATGTGCGTGTATATATGTATGTATGTATGTATATATGTAAAACTTGGCCTTTTTGTGTCTAGAGATAGCTTTAGACTTAAAAACCCATTCAGTTTGATATAGACACTCACGTCTTTTGACTGCCATTTGTATGAAACATGTTTCCATCTCTTTACTTTCAGTCTGTTTATGTCTTTAAATATAAACTGAGACTTGTTGAATCTTGATTTTTAAAATCCATTCATTTATGATTTCTGATTGGTGAGTTTAACTGATTTACATTTAAGGCAATTATTGATAAGTGAAGACTTAAATTTGCTGCCTCTAGTATATGTGGCAGTTTTTTGTTCTTTTCCTCTCTTGCATCTTTCTTTGCAGTCATTTTTAGGCTTGCATAAAATAAATTTTAGCTATTCCTTTTATTTCAATTACATATAAAAACATACTTTTACCATCTCACCCTACCATTTTGTATTCTTATAGTCAAAGCTTACCTTTTTATTGGTAACAAAATTTTATATTTTAACTGCTTTTTTTTTTTGAGAGGGGCAGTACTGGGGATTGAACTCAAGAACATTCTACCTCTGAGCTAGACTCCCAGCCCTATCTTATTCTTAATTTTGAAACAGGATCTTAAGTTGCTAAGACTGGCCTCAAACCTGCCATCCTGTCTCAGCCTCCCAAGTACTAGGATCACAGGCATGCGCCACCAGTGACAACCGAATGTTTTAACTGCGATATTAGGGTTAAAGTATTTACACACCATGACTGTACTGTTATATTAACCTGTATATATATATATGTCTACATATTTACCTTCATGGGTGAGTTTTATGTACTTGACTTCACTTTTATACATATTTTAATGTCTGACTCAAAACACATCAATATATTTTGACATGTCTTAATTTGACATGCATATCTTCTGTGAAAGGTAATACTTTTTCAAAACCATTTACCTGGAATTGAGGATATTTTGATTACCTAAGAGTTATGTGTAAATTAAGTAAAATAGGACACTCATGAAAAAGTAAATTTCCATAAAGTGTCTTATCATTTGTCTAAAATTTTAAAGAATACAAATTTTTGCAATTGGTGATCTTTTTTATCCAAGAATTGCCATTTGGGAGTACACAGTAATTTCTACAGTCACACATTACTCCTAAGAAGTTAATATTACACCTTTGCATCCTCCCCGACCCCCAAAATATAACATCAACAAACACCTTCCTAATGACTCCATCCAAGAATGCCAAAGTTTAAAGCACTTCTAGAGTGGAAGGCTGCTAAAAAAGTAAAGATTTTCTAAGATCTTGCTATTCAAAACGTAACAGTTTTCACACTTATTGGATACACTAACCTTTGGGTTTTGGTGGCACAGGACCTACAAATCCAATATTGTCATAAAAGTTATGAATTGCGCTGGGATTAAAATGTGGTCCTGAAATATATAAAAAGTAAATATATCAATGTTTATGGCTCAAAAATAATTTTTTTCAAAGCAAGCATTTCTTTCTAAAAATGTTAGTACAAACAGAAGAAATGCTTTTCAGTGTTTTTTAACCTATAACCTTAAATTATATGTCAGATTTCAAAATATAGGTAAATACAGAACTTATAAACAGAGGTTATGTGGTAAATTGGAGAAGGAATAAAATTAATGCCAGTAAGAAAGAATCATATGCAGACTCCTGGTCTATGTGACAAGTTAAAATAACTTAAAATTTAACAATTTAAAAGATAATTCTAAATGATCAAACATTGAGTTAAGCAACTAAATAGCCTGGCCCTAAGTAAGTATAAAAACCTTGTGCTAGCATGATATAATGTTTTAGATTTTAAACTAAAGAAACAAGTTCAAGAATTGTAGTTTCTAGATCAACACTAACTTCTTTTTCTTTCTAAATTTAACTTGTGGCATTGTTCTGTTTTAAGATATGTAACTTACCAACATTTTAAAAGAACTTAAGCAGGCCTAATCATCTTTCAGTCTGGTTGTTGGAGCACACTGAAAAGTGTAGGAACTTATTTTTTTTTAGCTTCCAAACTTTTCCTGTCTTTTCTACTTCATATACTTCTACTATTTCCCCAACTTTAGAATTAGGCTTAAGTAATAATTTTGTTTTAGCTTTCTATGGAACCGAATTAAATTATGAACATTTTTTAGTAGAGTAAAAAATTGTTTATTAATAAGAGCTCAAATGTGAAAACTACCATTGTCTAAGAATGTACAACATACTTGTATTTTCTTCTCTATTTTATCAATTAAGGTAGTGTCACTGAGATGAGGTGCATTAATTCTCAAAGGTAAAAGGAGAAAAGAGAAACAGTTATTGGATACCTCTATATTAATACTACTGTAACAGATTCTACATGCATAAAAGCAATACATCTGACCACCTAGACATACATGACTAAATAGAACTTGAAGGTTATAAAGTACATCATGTTACTACTGAACCAAGTACATATTTTTTTTTGGGGGGGGGGAATAGAAATGTAATGGTTCTTAAGCACTATCTGGCTCCAAAGCCAAATATTCTGCAGTGGTGAGATTATGACTGGTAAGTCTGTTCTCAGCCACAGGACAAGAGTGGGCAGATCAATTCAATGGGTTTCAGCTGAGTATACACTGAACTTTACCTCGGGCTTGAAAAAGATCAATTTCTTTGGTTAAGCAGTCAATGTCAATCTGGAGTTGTCTATTACAACTTCTCAACTGCTGCATTTCTTCGAGCTGAAAAATAATTTCAGGTAAGAAGGTTTGCACTGAATTCTCATGTCATTAGTTAAGAAAGAATGGAGTTTGGCAGAAGAAGGAAAGGATGGAAAAACAAGTATGACTTAAGAACATTTGTAGAAAAGTAGCGCAAGCCTTTACATTATGGCAGCTTATTCTCATGTTCAAACAAAGAGATCACAAGAGGTACATAGAGACTTACTGAAGGTATCTGGGATATGGAATTTGATCTTTTCAGGCGCCTTCGAGTCAGATTATTTTCCATTTCGTTGACCTCAGATTTTAGTTTATCCAGCTTTTTCTTCTGAATCTCAAGTTCTCTTTGAAGTCGTTCCATTCTGGCCTTCTGGTGTACCAATAGAGCTGCAATACATATTAGTAAACATGAAGATTTACTCACTTTAGTCAGTTACCCTATAAACAGACTTGGGGAAAGAAAACAAATGAATATTTCAGTGACAAATACGAATTTGCCAAGAATACCAAAATCTACATTAAAACAAAACATTCTGAGCTTAAACATTTAAAATCTAAAAATTGTCAACCTGAAAACGGTTTTAATTATTTAAGCAAATGTTACTAATCATATTTTTAAAAGATTTTTATGGTTTGGCTGAACATAGTAGTTTTAGCCTATTACTTTTCTAAAATTTCTGTCTACTTAATTAACCAGCTCACCGCTATCTAAATCACATCTGACCTTGGAAAGGACAAGCCCTTTTACTTCAGAGTAACAGGTTTGCTTTATGTGTAAGATACCTTAATATGAAAATTTTATAGATATTTTAGAAGAGAATTTGAAATAGGTTGAATATATTTTGATGTATCCAACAAAGAGGCTGACATCAAACCATATGAAAGTTAAATTGGTCAAACTGCAAAGTAAAAACAATACCATTCCTTTAAAGGAATCAAACTTATTTTCTTAGACTCAAGAGTGTATTTTATGAAAAATAATTTTTGGTGCTGGGTTTTGAACCCAGAACTTCTTATCTGCTAGATAGGTGCTCAACTACTGAGGTATACCCACAGCCCTCCAAATTTTTTAAAAAAATTAAAATAAGCAATCAATCTTGCAGCATTAATAACGAACTACTTGGGAAACCTTATTAAGCTATAAAAACTGGTGCATGTCCTCAGTGATTCATCCTGCACAAGGTGAACCTCATCTTTTAGGGTACTGAAATGCAGGTAAAGGTAACAATCTATTTTTATAACAAGACAGTTTAGGATGATGTTACCTTGATAAAATAGGCAGATGTAAGTTTATAAGTACCTTAAACCTCTAGAAAAAGAAGTAATTTGAAATGAAAAAGTCAAATAGAAAAAATAGTATATTACAGTCAAAGACATAGCTGGTGATCTATAAAATAGATATTAAGAATAATTCCCAGAAAACAAAGATAGTGCTAGAAAACATAAAGAAGGGGTTCAAAGGTTTCACATACTGTCGCGTGCTTCCTAATGACGTTTGGGTCAGTAACAGCCTACATACACAATGATTGTCCCAACAGATTATTGATGGAACTGAGAAATCCACTGCCGAGTATATTTCCTGAGTCTTCCCTATACTCATATATGTTTAGATATACAGATTTACCAGTATTCAATACAGTGACATGCTATACAGTTTTCTAGCTTAGAAGAATTAAGCTATAACATAACAGTCTTAGTATATAGGAGACAGTATCATTTAAGTTTGTATAAGTGCAAACTCTATTATGTTTGCACAGTGATGAACGATAGTATATCTAAAAAAGGAATTTCAGGAGGAGACAACAGACAGTGGAGAAGAGGCAATATTTAAACAGATGCTCATTTAAAATGTTCCAAAATTGAAGAAAAGAATTAACAAATTTCATAAAATAAAGGAATAATCTGCTTACCTAATTAAGTTAGCAGAGAGTATGACCAAATAAAGACATTTTTAGACTAGGTTTGGGAGAATCTTCAGTGACAGATATCTTTGAAATAACTACTGGAGATGAGTTTTGACAAGAGGGAAATTAAATACAAAGGAATGAAATAAAGTAAGTCTATCATCTATGGCTATAAAAATGAAGGGAAAAGATCATGGTGGTGAGGGAGACTTTCTAAAGCAAAGTGAGACAAGAATATAAGAAAATAATAACAAGAAATTGGAAGTATGCAGCAGGCTAAGTTCTTCAGAGTGTTTAGGAGAAACATCCTCAAATGCTGCCAAGCCAATATACACATCAAACATTTAGGAGTCACTACAAAAGGAACACATACAGTTTCTAAATGAAATATGCAGCCTCTAAACTGAAATGTGCTACACAGAATGTGCAGTTTCTAAATTAAAACAGAACATAAAGAGAAATAAAGAAAATGTGATTAAGATTAGAGGAGCAACCAGGCGTGGTGGCACATATGCTATTGTAATCCCAGCATTCGGGAGGCTGAGACAGGAGGATCACGGTTCATAGACAGCCTCAGCTACTACTTATGAGATCCTTTGCAACTCAGTGAGACCCTGTTTCCAAATAAAGACTAAAAAATAGGCCTGGGGGTATAGCTTGGAGGTAGAATGCCCCTGGGTTCCATCCTCAGTACCAAAAAAAAAAAAAAAAAAAAAAAAAAAAAAAAAAAAAAAAAAAGGATTATAGAGGGACAGTAAAGCAGTTTAAAGGATACAGAAAACAAAATTAAAAAAAACCTTGACAAGAGTAATTCCAAATATATTTGTAATCATAACAAATGCAATCTAATTAAATGTATTTGATGAGACCAGAGATCAATAGACTAGATTTAAAAAATTCAGCTACATGTTATTTATAAGAAAAATGTTCCAAATAGTTCACACTCATCCATTTAAAAAGAAAATAAGCTGAGAGCCTACTACTACCATGTGTTAGGTGCTATTATATGGAAATCAATGAACAACAACAACAACAACAAAAAGCAAAAAATCCTCATCCTTATGGAGCTTATATCACACTAGAGGAGAGACTGGGGCAGGGAAGGAGGGTCAGCGAACTAACTATAGGGCCCACAAGCCAAATCTGGCCAGTTCTGTCAGTAACGTTTTATTGGAATACAACTCTGCTCATTTGTTTATTTGTTGTCTATGGCTGTTTTCATATTACAATAGCAGAGTTGAGCTGTTGCAACAGAAACTATGTGGCCTGCAAAATCCTAAATCATTATCTGGTCCTGCACCAGATCACATAGAGCCGGTTGACCACATTAAGGATTCTGAATAAAATGGGAACCATCAGGTTCAAAGTTAAAGGAAGTATCGTGCACTTTGAGGCACCACTCTCAGAAGCTTAATAAAGCAATGGTAGCCAGCTGCTGTAGGTATGTGAGGATCATGGTGCACTGAGGCAACTTCCCTCCTGACGAAACCAAGTCTGTTCCTGACACTAATAACCAACAGAAAAGGAGGTGTCCCCATTTCTGCTTATAAACACTTACTTGGAAGAGCTCCCTTTCAAACAATATTTGGCACTCAGGGGAAAGTATGAGATATACATAAAAGCAAGAGAAAAGCCCAGCTCATCATCAAGAGATGAAGCCGCCAAGAGAACCATACTCAAGAACGAACCAGATGCTGGAGCTCCCCTGATAGGGTATTTAAAGTAACTATGACTAATATGTTAAAGGACTGAACTTAAAAGGCTGATAATGTGCAGAAACTGATGCATAATTTGAAAAGAAAGGTAGAGATTACAAATGAGTAAAATGAAATAAAAACTACAGTATTAGATTAAAAAGATCTTTAACAGTCTTACATGCACACAACAGTGAGCCTGAAGTTATAAATTATGCAAACTGAACACAAAGTGAAAAAGAACCATACATTTAGGAATTGTGGGGCAATATCAAAAGTGCACGTGTAACAGGTGAAGAAGGAAAAAAAAAGGCAGAAAAAATATCCAAAGACAAAATGGCCAAAATTTTTCCAAAATTAAAGACAATAAACTACAGATCCGAGAGGCCTAAAGACACCAGAATATTATTAAAACAAAAGAAAATACTCACATATACCATAACCAGACCACTCAAAACCAGACAGAGAACTGCTCTACCACTGAGCCACAATCCCAGTATTTTTTATTTTTGAGATAGTGTCTGACTGACCTGCCCAGGCTAGCCCTGAACTTGTGATCCTCCTGTCTCAATCTCCAGAGTAGCTGGGATTATAAATACAGAAGGTAAAATCAAATCAAAACCAAGCCAGTGTTCATTTAAGAAATATTTCTTTCAGATTTCCAGGAAGATGGCGGCCACAGCAACAATAGCTGGCAGCAGCCAAATAGGACAGGTATTCCTCTGAGAAACCCCACACATCAGATTTTGGTTTAATATCTGATTGGGACAATATACAGAGACATTTATAGCAATGACTTCCCAACTAAAATATAAGATGGACCAAGATGGTGAAAACGGTGGTGGCAGCAGCGGCCAGTATTCGAAAGAGGTAGATAAAAACCCACCTTGAACTGTTGGACCCCCCCCCCCAAAAAAAAAAAAAAAAAAGACTGCTCCTGCCCCACATGCTCAGGAATTCTGGACAACCTACTATGTAAAAAAAAAAAAAAAAAAAAAAAAAAAAAGTTCAGGAGGAGGGCAAAGATGGTGTCGATGGCAATGGCCAGTATCAGGGAGAGGCAGGTAAATTCATTCTAATCAACCCTGAACTTTTGAGGGAATCTCCTTGAAAGTAGATTGCTCCTGCCCCAATGCTCAGGAACTCTGCGCAACATACTATGCAAGAAAACTGTTCGGGGCACGTCAGATGGAGCCCCACAAAGTCAGATCCACCAGTGCCACGCATCCCGGGAACCAAGGGAACTCCCGGCCTCCGTTCTCATCTGCGCAGCGCTGGGGCTGGGTGCACTTGGAGCAGCAGAACCCGCTCTCCGTGGTGAAGCAGTGGGCCTCCGCTCTTTGCGGGGAGATAAAACACATTGCTACTGAGTACTTGGGCCCGCAACTCCTGCAAATGACATGTATTGTTTTATTAAAAAATATTGAAGAGGAAGGAAGACGGCAGGGGCTGCAGTTGCAGTGGTGATGGTTAGCAGAGGCCAAATAGGATATGCATCCCCTGAGAAACTCTGGACAACAGATTTTGATTTAATAGCCGAATGGGACAACACACAGAAACATTTCCAGTCATCACATCCTATCTGAAATATAGAAAAAGAGTGGAAAGTGGTGGAATTAGAGACAAGACTGCAGCGTGGCGCCCGCCACTGCAAGAAGTGATTTTTGGAGGGATATCTCAGAAGAGATCAGAAAGCAGACGGCTCCTGCCACACATGCACAGGAATACTTAACAACAACATACTCTAGGAGAGAACAAGAAGGCGGCAGTGGCAGCCAGTATTCAGGAGAGGCAGACAGATCCAACCAAATCCACCTTGAATTTTTGAAGAAATCTCTCCAAAAGTAGATTGTTCCTGCCCCACATGCTCAGAAACTCTGAACAATGTACTATGTAGGAAAAGTTTTGCAGAGACAAACCAAAATGGTGGTAGCGGCAGCAGCCAGTATTCGGGATAGGCAGACAGATCCAATCCAATCCAACTTGGGGTTTTGAAAATATCTCCCCAAAAGTAGACTGCTCTTACCCCACAAGTGCAGGAATTCTGGACAAAACACTATGTTAAAAAATGCCTGGGGCAAGTTGGAGGGAGCCCTGCCCGCACTGCTGGGATGATTTGCTGTGCTGGAGGTCCAGGGAGGCCTCAGCTCATAGCTACTGAGCCCCTCTGCACTGTACCAGAGGTCAGGGTGTGCTTGGATCAGCAGATCTCACTCTCCATGGTGAGGCTGTGAGCCTCCACTTTCAGTGGGGAGATAAAATCCACTGCTGCTAGGGAATTGGGCTCTCAGCTTCTGCAAATGACATGTGCTGTTTTCTCTTACTAATATATATACATGGATGGAGGAAAATAGGAACCTCTGTAAACGCCATGCCCAGTGATAGTAACCAGAGCCTGCTGGGGAGTGAGGCTGGGTCTGGAGCCAGCAGGCCGGGCTTGGAGCCTGCCGCGGGGCGAGGCTGGATATGGAGCCAGTGAGACTGGGCCCAGAGCCTGCTGCGCAGCGCGGCTGGGTCTGGAGGCAGTGAGAGGCCAGGTCCGAAGCCTGCGGTGTGGCGAGGCCAGGTCTGGAGCCAGTGAGGCTGGGTCCAGAGCCTGTTGCGCGGCAGGCCTAGAACTGGGGCCTGCTTCACAGCAAAGGGCCAGTGGGTTTCTTTGACGGTGTGGCCAGGAAGCAATAGAAGCTGCCACGGCCTCACCTAATCTCTCAGCAGATTTCCAGACCCAAGTGAGCCCTATTAAAAAAAAAAAAAAAAAAAAAAAAAAATGGAGCCAGGCATGGTGGTGCACGCTTGTAATCCCAGCATTCGGGAGGCTGAGACCGGAGAATCACGGTCGCGGACAGCCTCAGCTACTTAGTGAGGCCCTCCGCAACTCAGTGAGACCCGGTTTCAAAATAAAGAATAAAAAATAGGGCAGGGGTGTAGCCCAGAGGTTGAATGCCCTTGGGTTCCATCCCAAGACCCACAAAAATAAATAAATATAAAGTAAAAAAAAATAAATTGTTTATGAGTGGATCATTCTGTCAAAAGTTACTCACCTTCTGGCTTTCAGGTTCTCCATAAGTAGGAATAAGTGTGGAAAAAAAGAAGCTTTAATACGTTGTTGGTGGGATTGCAAGTTGGCGCAACCACTTTGGAGAACAGTACAGAAGATCCTCAGAAGAAGGAAAACGAACTTACCATATGATCCAGGAATACCACTTCTGGATATCTACCAAAAAGATACCAAATAATGCATGAACAACCATGTTCATAGCTGCACAGTTCATCACTGCCAAACTGTGGAACCAGCCAAGATGTCCTTCAATGAATGAGTGGATTTCCAAACTTTGGGATATGTACACAATGGAACTTTGCTCAGCCATAAGGGAGAACAAAATTATGGCATTTACAGTGAAATGTCACACACAAAGAAATCAGATGCTTTTCTTAATGTGCAAAATATTAGGAAGAAATGGGTACCAGGAGGAACTCTAGATGAAGAAGGAACCCTATAGAGGAGCAATGAAGGTGACATATCTGAGGGGATAAGAGGGAGGATAAGGGAAACTCTTTAAAGCACATGATGTACTTAAACATATCAAAGTCAATCAGGAAGCCAAGCATGGGTAGGAGGGAGGGGGAGGGAAGGGGTTGGAGATTGGGTAGGGGCTGATTGGGTGATGTGTGCATGTATATCTCCAAAAGTTTTTCATCCCATTAAGATGTATGACTACAATGCACCAATATATATATAAAAGCCGGGTGTGGTGACGCATGCTTGTAATTCCAGCATTCAGGAGGCTGAGACAGGAGGATCGCGGTTCACAGACAGCCTCAGCTACTTACTGAGGCCCTCTGCAACTCAGTGAGACCTGGTTTCAAAATAAAGAATAAAAAATAGGGCAGTGGGTATAGCTCGGAGGTTGAATGCCCCTGGTTCCATCCCCAGACCCGCAAAAAAAGAAAAGAAAAGAAAAAAAAAAAAAAAAAAAACTTCTTTCAGAAAAACTTCAATTCAGGGCAAAATATGTTATGAAACAAAGAGGTTCTTAATGACATATGGGGAGAAATGCAGGTACATAACTCTCATTCTGTATGAAAAAAAAATACTCTTTTCCAATGAATGCATCATATATAGATCATACATTTTAGAACCCTCCCAGTCACAGCCCCACTAGTAATTCTAATATTTCTATCAAAATAGAAGTATATATTATAGGGCTGAGATACAACAGAAAGCCTGTATTAGGAGAAATAGCCTTCAACATGAGGCAAAAGTTTGACTCAATGATTTAGAATTAACTGGGTTGGGAGGCTGAGACAGGATTGAAGGTTCAAGAACAGTCTTAGCAAGTAGTGAGATGCCCATTAACCTAGTAAGATCCTGTTTCAAAATAAAAATAAAATACAGCCGGGTGTGGTGGCGCTTGCTTGTAATACCAAGCATTTGAGAGGCTGAGACTGGAGGATCGTGGTTTACGGACAGCCTCAGCTACTTACTGAGGCCCTCTGCAACTCAGTGAGACCTGGTTTCAAAATAAAGAATAAAAAATTGGGCAGGGGGTGTAGCTTGGAGGTCGAATGCCCCTGGGTTCTATCCCCAGACCTGCAAAAATAAAATAAAACAAAATAGGGCTGGGGGTATAGCTTGGAGGTAGAACGCCCCTGGCTTCAATTCCCAGTACCAAATTCAAAACCAAACACCAAAAGGCTTAGAATTCAAACAGCCTGTAGTGAAGGTTTGGTTGCCAGTAGAGCAGTGTTCAGAGGTGGGCTTTAAGGTGATGGATGGGACGAGGGTGCTAACCTCATCAAAGGGTTAATCCATCATGGTTGAAAGGTCTATGGGGAGGACTGGAAACTGTGAGAGGAAAGACTTAGTTGAAGGGAGTGGGTCCTTGGGTCTGTATTTTGTCCCTATCTTCCCCCTCTCCCCCCTTGACTCCACCAGCATGCTTCCCAGCCACCGTGAAAAGAGCAGCTGTGCCACCATGCCCTGCCTCACCACAGGCCCATGGCAACGGAGCCAGCAGGCTGGGGCTGAAACCTTCAAGGCTGTGAGCCAAAATAAATCTTTCCTCCTCCAAATTGTTTTTCTTAAATATTTTGTCTCAATAAGAGCAACTGGACTAACAGAGATTCTGAAGGTATGCTTATAAGATGTTTCTGAAATTAAAGAGGAAATTCTTCAGAATGTTTCTGAAACATAAAATATTACATCTTTGGTAATTCAAAAATAAAGGGTTTTTCTAACAGCTGAAAGATTATGGCTATGAGAGGATTAAAGCTCTAAAAGTAAAATATTGCAAATCCAGTATCTTAAAATTGTTTGATATTTCCAGTCTAAACAATATTTTAGAGTTATAACAACTATATTAGAAAAGATATACTCAGTTGGTAGACTACTTAGGATCTCTTAGGTATGTCTCTTAGTTATAAACAATTTAAAAATACTCTGAAAATAGTAGAAAAGCTTACCCCTATACGAGAGAGGTAAACTACAGAGAAAAAAAAGAGGAAAATCCAGCTACAGCTCAACGCTTTATTCTCTAGCTGTAGTTTCTTGCAATTTTAACCTCTGCTGCACAAAACATTACTTAATATTTGTGTATTACAAAACAAAGGCCAGGCATGGTGGTAAATGCTTGTAATCCCAGTACTTGGGAGACTGAGACAGGAGGATCACAGGTCCAAAGCCAGCCTTGGTTAGGAAGGCTCTTGGCATCCTAGTAAGACCCTGTTTCCAAATAAAATTGGGACTGGGTGTGTAGCTTGGAGATAGAATGCCTCTGGATTCAATTTCCAGTACCAAAAACTGCTCCTCAAAACAAACAAAAGTGTTGGATTCATCCTAACGGAGGACATTTCTTTAAAAACATTTTTACTATCAGCCTCTGATAAGTAAAAAAGGGTTGGGTGTTGACAGGGAAGAAATATAACAATTACACTCCCAGGGTCCATAAGAAGAGGACAGTTGGAGGGCTTTCAAACTGGGATGCAGTTGTTGGGGGAGGCTGGAAATTTTCACCTGTTATGGAAAAGTGACTTGAGAAATGACTTGAAAAAAATTACTTTGTATGCCTATTTTTTTTTAATTTTGGCACGTAAAGAAACTTAAAATCCTATCAACTATACATCCTGATGAACTAGGCTCATGTACAATGTAGTAATATATTTTTTTATACAGGAGTGATTGTTAAACAGACTTTAGCAAAAGAACAAATTTCCCCATCCTTATTTATTTACATACAGATTAATATTGACATAAAAGCTGAACTACAAATAGTTAATTTTATTATTATCCAGGACTTTAAGGATGATTTGCACATTGTACTAATGACTTTGTTTTCCAAAAGCCCATAAAAATGACAGAGGAATAAATCTCATAGAATCCAACAGTAAGGAATAGAAAGAAGACAATAATGGACAATATATTTCAACAAGTTTCTAGAACACTAGAAGCAGATGAAATGAAACAGACTAACGAAGGAGTAGACAAAGCTATTGTCTCATGGGCAAGCAGGGCATTATAGAAAAGCAGCTACTGCCCTGCCCTGCGGAAAGCTAGAGGTTCTTGACCTTGGAGAATGCAGGTAACCAGAAGGAGAAGCGATGGATGGGCAAGAAAAGAGTGGCACAACTGGTTACCTGGGTGGAAGAGCCGATCTCTTCCCATCCTCAAGGACAGGCTGCATGCGGTGGTATGCTTCGCATGCGGCGGTATGCTTACTTTTCACACAACCTCCATTTCCCAACCTGGCCCCCATGCACACAGACCCCTAGTGGCCAAGGTGAAGAGTTCTCTTGTAGCAGTTGACTCCCACCTATTCATCACAAAGTAACTGCTGTCAAGTGGGAAGGCTCACATACATACAGGGCCTTTAGTCAGCCTTTATGATACTTCTTTCTAAAAAGGAACCACCAGCCAAGTACCACCACATAGTCGAGGAGCATCTGACACATGAAAAAACCGGATGAATAGTAAGAAAACTAAATCCAGATGAACTGGAGATATCTCAGGAGAGATGAGAACTTAAATTCTAATTAATACCAAGAGATTAGAAATAATATTATACCTATTAATATCAAGAGATTAGAAATAATATTATACCTATAGAACAACCTGCTTACTTGCTTGAAAAAAATCAGAGAATTAGCTCTCAGAAATTAAAAACATCATGCTGAAATGAGTATTTGATAGTGGATATGAGTAAGAATTAAGGAAATCTCCTAAAATGCAACCCAGGCAGAGTGGAATATACTGAGGATGAGATTGAGAAAGATGTAGAAAGCTGGTCCAGAAAGTTAATAGCTTAAGGAGGTTCTATTAAAAAAAAAAAAAAAGTGGAAAACCAGTGGGATCACAAGAGAATCTCCAGGACTGAAATGAAGCACTAGTCTTTAAAGGAGGCCACTAAATATAGAGCAACAACAAGACCTAAATCTAAGCACAGCACCATAAAACTTTAGGCTACTAAATACAAAAGGAAAAGCTTGTGTATTTCTAGAAAGGAAAAAAAGATAGGTCACATGCAAAGGCACAAGTATCATACTGACATAAGATTTCCCCTGTGACATAGGACTCAGTGACATGTCCTATGGAAAAATAATTTTCATCCAAGAATTCTAAACCAACATGAGGGTACTTTCAAACATTTAAGGACTTGGTAATTTCATATCCTAAGACTTTTATTAGATATTTAAGGAGATGTTCTAGCAAACTAAAGGCATAAACCAAGAAGGAAGATAATCTAAAGTCTAAGAAATGGTAACTCCCATGCTGGGCATGGTGGTACATACCTGTAGATCTCAGTACCTGGGAGGCTGAGACAAAGTATCTCAGGTTTGAGGACAACCTCAGTAATGTAGCAACACTCTCAGCAACCTACTGGTACCTTTTTTTCAAACAAAATAAAAACGAGCTGGGTTTATAGTTAGGAGGTACAATGCCCTGGGTTCAAGCTCTAGTAGCAAAAATTTTAAAAAGTACAAAAAAAAAAAAAAAAAAAAAAAGAAGGGTAATTCCTACTTAAGAGAGTGATAAAAGAAATCCCTGGTTGATGGCTATAAAAGCCTCAAACAGCCAGTCAACATTGTGCCTGGAGAAGTCTCCTGGGAAAAGGAATAAATGACTTCTTGGAGAAGCTTAAAAATACAATAAAGGAAAGAATAAAAATTCTAAGAAAAATAGAAAGCTATATCAAAGAACTATACAATATAAACAATTGTAGTATACAGTGTACAATATAAACACCGTGGTGAGCACTTCCAAGTCTATTGTACTATTTCCTTAACTTGCATCTTTATGAATTTAAATGTTGAAGCAATCTCTGTGGTAGTGGCATTAATAGGAGGGCTGAGCCGGGCGTGGTGACACACACTTGTAATCCCAGCATTCGGGAGGCTGAGACAGGAGGATCGTGGTTCACAGCCAGCCTCAACTACTTAGTGAGGCCCTTTGCAACTCAGTGAGATCCTGTTTCAAAATAAAGAATAAAAATTAGAGCAGGGGGTGTAGCTTGGAGGTAGAATGCCCCTGGGTTCCATCCCCGGTACTGCAAAAAATAAAAATAAAGAGGTGGGCGGAGGCGAGGGCAAGACAGTCTCTGTGGTGGTGGCATCGAGAGGTGGGCAGACACGAGGGTGTGCTCAGTGCTTGCTCTTTACCACTGGAGGACATGAGAAAGACAGCTAGGAGTAATGGGCCCTCACTAGTCTGCTGCTGCCTTGACCTTGGGCCTTCCAGCCTCCAGAAATATGAGCAATGCATTTCTGTTCTTTATATATTATGTACATTAAAGTATAATAAAATATAAATGTTGTCTACTATGAATGTGTTGAGTATAAATGAGAGGTGAAGAAAAGGGAAGAGTAGTTTGCATGTTATCAGTGAAAGCCTTATTTATTGCAAGGAGTTATCAGAAAAAAGTTTAAACAGTATAAATGTATTTAAAAGCCACATTAAGCTGGACGTGGTGGCGCACGCTTGTAATCCCAGCACTTGGGAGGCTGAGGCAGGAGGATCCAGGTCCCCCACCAGCCTCAGCTACTTAGTGAAAGCACTCCACAACTTAGTGAGACCCTGTTTCAAAATAAAGAATAAAAAGTAGGGCTGGGGGTGGAGCTGGAAGGTAGGAAGCCTCTGTGTTCCATCCCCAGAAGTGGGGGAAAAAAAAGCTACATTAAAGTTCTTTCTATATCTACACATTAACAATCCATAATTTTATGTTATAAATTGAACATACATAAGCATATGTAATATATATATATATACCTTGATAAAGATACATTAAACTTTCACTGTTCTGAAATCCAAGATAATCAATAGTAACGAAACCTGAGTTATTTTTTAAAATTTCTTTTGTGGTACTGGGATCTGAACCCAGAGACATTCTACTCTTGAGCTATACCCTTAATCTGATTTTATTTCTTATTTGGAAAAAGAGCCTGGCTATGTCAATGAGTCTTACTACTTGCTGAGGTTGTCCTCAAACCTGAGATTCCCCGTCTCAGCCTCCCGAGTACTGGGATTATAGGTGTGCGCCACCATGCCCAGCTGAGTTAATTTTTTTGTACGACTTATTCAAAAGACAATCTGAATTTTAATGGGTAATAGAAATACATGGGTAATAGAACAAAATAGTATTTTTAAGTCCAAGAAATACAAATATTGACAAAACAAAAACTTTAGATTTAAAGTCTCCTTACGTGTTTAGTTTTTTACTTTTTACTTGTGAAAATCAATACATTATGAAATCTGGCAAGCCTTTCAGGTTTATGGCACTGCATATAAGTGGTTTTTTACTATTTTAGTTCTAGAAAGGAAATAAAGTGGTAGCTGAGTGTGGTGGCACACACCTGCAATCCCAGTAGTTGGGAGGCTGAGATAGGGGCGTTGTAGGTTCAGCCCAGTAAGTAGTGAGACTCTCATTAATCTAGTGAGACTTTAATAATAAATAAATAAATAAATAAATAAATAAATAAATAAATAAATAAGCAAGCAAGCAAGCAAGCAGGCTGGGAGTGTAGTTCAGAGGTAGAATGCCTCTGGGTTCCACCCCCAGACCCCCATCCATGTATATTTAACATTTCAATCATATATTTATTTCTTTATTAATTTTCTAAGCTAGTCTTAGCTTGTTTCCCTAAATAGATGAAAAAGGAGGCACTACAGGTAGCAATATAAATATCTGCTTTTAAATCCTTTCAGTTAAAATTAATGAATAAAATAATTTGGCATGTAACTCCCTCTTGTGGTTGTAACTGAGTATTCATGATTTTAAGTACCAGGGCTCTTAAAACTACTCTTTCAGGAATTCCAGATGTTTTATACAAAAAGCTTAGTCTTGACCTAACTTCTGACATCTGATGAACAACAGATACAAATGTTACTCCATTTTATTTGGAACTAGAAAAACACACTGGAAGTTCCAGATGGTGCTAACTTTAATAATTTTAGGCATTCTATTGTATAATACCTATTTTCTCTAAAAGCCTAAAAACAAAACCATGAAAATGGAATGTACTGATTAAATATCTATGCCACAAGCTGGGCATGGTGGCCCACGCTTGTAATCCCTGTGCTTTGGGAGGCCGAGAAAGGAGGATCGCACAGGTTCGAAGCCAGCCTCACTCAGCTACTTAGTGAGACCCTGTTTCCAAATAAAATAGGTCTGGGAGTATAGCCCGGAAGTAGAAACCTGCTGGGTTCCACCTCCAGTACAACAAAACAAAACAAAACAAAACAACAACAAAAAAAACCACCTATGCCACTATAAAACTAAGAGGAACTCTTGAAGATTATAAAGATTTTAGGCTGCCGGGTGTGGTGGCACACTCTTGTAACCCCGCGCTTGGGAGGTATAGACAGGAGGATCGCGCAGGTTCGAAGCCAGCCTTGCTGGCTTGAGACCCTGTTTTCAAATAAAAAATATAAAATGGGTCTGGGAGTGTAGCCTAAAGGTAGAAGGGGTCCATCCCCAGTACCACCCCCCAAAAAAAAAAATTAGGCTTATTTTAAAGAAAAAAGATATTTTTCAATTGAAAAATATAATAGGTACTTCCTTCTAGTCTTTTATTTGTGGTACTAGTGATTGAACCAGGGGTATTCTACCTCTGAGATATACCCCTCCCCCTTTATTTTTGTTTAGAAACAGAATCTTGCTAGGTTGCTGAGGCTGGCCTTGAATCTGCTATGCTCTTGTCTCAGCCTCCCAAGGACTGCGATGACAGGCCGGTGCCACCATGCCTGGCTCTTTCATTGTTTTGTCTGTCATAATTTTATATGTTTAAATCAGGTATGTGCTTAAGTCTTGTCTAAGTTTTTATACTCAAGAAAGTAAAATGTCAGCTTCTAAAGTAAATTCACTTTTTTGTAGACTAATTTTGATAATTGTGTTTATACCTGTTTCATACACAACTACATGGCTAGTCATTTATTTGGTTACTGAATCACGAAAGATTCAAAGATGGCTAATTGCTCTTTAAAATAAAGCATTCTGGGCTGGGCATGGTGACACACGCTTGTAATCCCAGCACCTGGGAGGCTGAGACAGGAGGACTGCAGTTTGCAGACAGCATCAGCTACTTAGTGAAGCCCTTTGCAACTCAGTGAGACCCTGTTTCAAAATAAAGAATAAAAAATAGGGCTGGGGGGTATAGCTCAGAGGTAGAATGCCCCTGGGGTTCCATCCCAGTACTATAAATAAATAAATAAATAAATAAATAAATAAATAAAGCATTCTGTTTTCATCTATTTTGTCATCCTTAAGAACAAACTGAAATTAGGTATTGCAACAGTGGTACATCTGGACCTATAATTTGGGAAAGATATAAAAGAATTAGAAAAATGATTCTTAATCTCAGACACTGAACACATATTTTAGAAAGGTTTATATTTTAAAAGGGACTATGGTTGCTATTTTCAAGTTTGTGATGGGATTCCAAAGAAGATCAGGTCCATGTGGTTTCAAGAAGTATGGTTGTAATAGAAGTCAAAATACAGCGCAAAGTTTCTGTTTTATTTTTTTAAGCTTGAAATGAGGAAAAAGGTTTTTTAAATAAAGACACAAAACCCAGAAGCCATAAAAAAGGAACTTTGAATATATAAAAGTAAAAAAACCTATAAATTTACTGTCAAGTTAAAAGTAATTATAATTAGAAAAAATGGCATAAACATCCTACAAAACTAGGTAAATTTACAAGAAAAGAAATACAATTAACTTAAAAGAAATCACGAAGACACTCAACCTCATTCTTATTTAAAAATGCAAATTAAACTATAGCAATAATACATTTTTATCTAGCAGTCTAAGAAAAATGTATTTTTTTCAACCACCTATTTCTTGGTGGTAGGAGGGGAAAGAGGAAAGAAAGTCCTTATAAATGTTGCCAAAAATTGTACCTTATACATACAGTAATATAAAACTGGCAACATTTACTGTGGTAGTCATTGCTGTCCTACACAAAGTATTTCTGGTTAGTCTCCTAAGTGTGTGAGGAATTTTGCCTTCCACTTCCTCTGAAGTAAGTGTAACTACATGACTTGTTTTACCCAAAGAATAATATGTTGACGCAGGCGCCTAAGGAAACACTGCTGATGTGCTATCTTTCCTCTGTCATGAAAGCAGAGAGATGGAACTTCCCTTAGCCTGGGGCCCTAGATGAGGAAAATGCAGAATGGAGTCTACCAGCTAATCTAGAACAGAGAAGTGTGAGTACAAGCAAGTCTTGGTGTTAAGACAGTTTGTTTCTGCAGTATAACCAAGCCTAAATGATACATCTATAATACACATACCATTTGACATAGTAATTGCATTTCAGTAATTTGTTCTGCCAACACACTTGAACATGGGTAAAAATATAAACACATGAGGAATTTTATTGCAGCACGATTTGTAAATGCTAGATTAGCAACTACTTTAAGGTCTGTCAAAAAATGGGTGGTGGCACATGTCTGTAATCCCAGTATTTGGGAGGATTCCGGGTTCTAGAACACCCTTAGCAGTGAAATGAGACTCTCAGCAACCTATAGAGACCACTTTAAAACAACAAGCCAGGTGTGGTAGCACATGCTTGTAATCTCAGTACCTGGGAGGCTGAGACAGGAAGATGACAGGTTCATGGCCAGCCTCAGCAACTTGTGAGGCCCTCCACAATTTAATGAGACCCTGTTTCCAAATAAAAATGTAAAAATAGGTCTGGGAGTGTAGCCTGGAGGTAGAAGGGCTTCCAGGAACCCCAGTACTACTACCACCACCAAAAAAGAATAAAACTGGACTGGGGAGTGTAGCTCAGAGATAGAATGTCCCTGGGTTCGATCTCTAGTATCTAACACACACACACACACACACACACACACACACACACACACACACACACACACCTAAAAAAGCAACAACAAAAAAGGGCTGGGCGTGGGGCTCATAGGTAGAATGTCCCTGGGTTCAATCCTCAGCAAAACACACATACTTGTTAGATATTTTGGCATAATACTATTGCAACTATTTCTTTCAAATGCAGATCTATACATTTGTATATAAGAAAGGAGAAAATACACAAACAGGCCTGATACAAAATTTCAATTTCTATAAGATTACAAAATGAAGTATCAGAGAATAGGTATTGGAGGGAACTTTTCATCATATAGCCCTAATTTCTGTTTGCCCTGAAAAAAACAAGTATAAAAATAGTTTAAAGCAATCCATATCAGAATCTCTAGCTAATTCTAAAATTTATATGAAATTATAAGAAATTCTTAAATATAGCCAAATCATCTTTAAAAAGAACAAAGTTGCAAAATTCATGTCCTAATTTCAAAATTTGCTACAAAGCAATTGTGATTAAGATCATATAGTACTGGTTCCAGTACTTGAGAGGCTGAGACAGGAGGATCGCAGGTTCGCGGCCAGCCTTAGCTACTTAGTGAGGCTCTCCGTAACAGGCTCTTAGTAAGACCCTGTTTCAAAATAAAGAAAAACTCAGGCTGGGGGTGTAGCTTGGAGTAGAATGTCCCTAGGTTCAACCCCCAGCAACGCAACACACACACACACACACACACACACACACACCCATAGAGTACTGGCATAAAGAACACACAGATCAACAGAAAAGAATGAGACTAAAGAAATAAACCTGGGTATTATAGCTATCAGATTTTCTTCAAGGGTGATAAAATCACATAATGAGGGAGTCTTTTTCAACAAACAGTGCTGGGATACCTGGGTATATATTTATATGCAAGAGAATAAAACTGGGTCCTTAACTCATGCCATTATATAGAAATGAACTAAAAATAGATTAAAGACCAAAATAGAAATGCTAAAATTGTAAATTGTAATCCCTCCCACCCCAGTACCAGGGATTGAACTCAGGGGTCATCCTACATCCAAGCTACATTCCTAACCCTTTTTACTTTTTGTTTTGAAACAGGATCTCATAAAGTTGCTGAGAGTCTGACTATGAGGCTATCCTTGAAGCTGCAATCCTGTTTCAGCCTCCCAATACTAGGATTATAGGTGTGCGCCACATGCCTGGCTCTAAAACTGTAATTCTTAGGATAGAACATAGGGTTTTTCATTATCCTGGATCTGTCAATTGATCTTAGATAAGACACAAAAAGCATGAACAACAAAAGTACTTCAGCAAAATCAAATACTTTTGGGCTCAATGGACATCATCAAGAAAGTGGAAGGATGACTCATAGAAGAAAGTAATCTCAAGTCATATGTTACTTCTAGAATACACAGCAAAAATTCAATAATAAAAAACCAAATAACCCAATTAACAGAGGTAAAGGAAGCCAGATGTGGTAGTGCACACTTGTAATCCCAGTATTTGGAAGGCTGAGACAAGAGGATTGCAGGTTCACTCATGGCCAGCCTCGGCTACTTAGGCCCTCCACAACTTGGTGAGACCTTGTTTCAAAAATAAAAATAATAAAAAATAGAGCTTAAGAGTATAGCTCAGAGGTAGAATGCCCCTGAGTTCCATCCACAGTACTGAAAAAACGAGAAAGGAAGCCAGGAGTGGTGGTGGACACCTATAATTCCGGTACTTGTGAGGCTAAGGCAGGAAGATTGCAGGTTTGAGTCTAGCCTCAGCAATTTATCAAGACCCTGTTTCAAAATAAAAACAAAGACTGGGGGTATAGCTTAGAGGTAGAACACACCTAGATTCACTCCCCAGAACACTCCCACTCTGCAAAAAAGGCAAAGGATTTGGATATTTCTCAAAAAACAAAACCCCAAAAAACTAAACAGCCAGTCACATGAAATAATGTCCAAAATCATTATTCCTTAGAGAAATGCATATCAAGACCACAATCAAATATATCACAGGCACTAGGAAGATAAGAATCACAAAATCAGACGACAGCAAATGTTTGTGAGGATGTGGAGAAATCAAAAGCCTAATAACCTTGCCTATGGGAATGCAAAACGTTGTAGTTACTTTGGAAAACACTGTGGCCCTTCCTCAGTGGTTGATACAAGATGACTATATGAACCAGCAATTCCACTCCTAGATATACACTGAAATGAATATGCCTAACACACCAGAAACTCATATAGCAATGATAGCATTATTCATAATAGCCCAAAGGTGGAAAAAACCCAAAATATCCACCAACTGATGAATAAACAAAATGCACCAAATCTATATAATGGCACATTATCTGGTTGTAAACAGGAATCAAGTATTAATACTTGCTATGAGTAAACTTTAAGTGGAAAAAAAAAAGTTACAAAAGGCCACATAACTTATAACTTCATTTTGTGAAGAGACCAGAATATGTACAGCTACAGAGATAGGAAGTAAATTCATGGCTGCCCAATGCTGAGGGTGCTAGGGACAGGGAGATGAGAGGTATTTCTTTTTGAGGTGATAAAAGTATTCTATTATTGGCTGTGGCAATGCTTGAACAAATTGGTGAATGTACTAAAAAACTCTTGACTTGAACACTGCAATGAACAAATTATATAGTATGCTAACTATATTTCAATAAAACTGTTAAAATGACTAAAAATGAAATAAATTTGTACATGCTGAAATGCAAAGATCTTGAGATGTATTAAGCAAAAAATGTGTACTGTATATTCTCAGACTTAATACCTAGGTTAGACATATTGTAGGGTATGTACAGATATACAGTTGTCCCTTAGTATTTATGGGGATTGGCTCCAGGGCCCTTCACCTGCAGAATACCAAAATCTGAGGATGCTAAAGTTTTTTTTTTTTTTTTTTTTTTTTTTTTTTTTTTTGTGGTACTAGTAATTGAACCCAGGGACATTCTACCTCCAAGCTACACTCCCAGCCCTATTTTTTTATTCTTTTATTTTGAAACAAGGTCTCATTAAGTTGTAGAGGACCTCGCTAAGTAGCTGAAGCTGGCTGTGAACCTGCGATCCTGTCTCCCAAGTCCTGAGATTACAAGTGTGCACCACCACACCTGGCTCAAGTTTTATTAAGATACAAAATGGTGTAGTATTTATAAATAAACTATGTACATCCAACTGATCACATAATCCTACATGTGAATCAATGCCAATATCAACTAGTCTATTTCAGAAAAGGATAATCAACTGACACTCCTACTGACATAAATAAAATTCTTAGTCATGATTCTAGGTTAAAAAAAATTAACCTATATTTAAGGAAAGACAAAAAAGATAAGCATCAGAGCAAAATTCAATTTTACTTTGAGTTAATCTAAGACTCATGCATCATGTAGCAATTTAGACTTTAGCAGAACATAAAACTAAAAATGTCATGACAGAAAAATAAGAAAACTCCTTATTATTCAAATATCTGGTCAAGCTGGGTGTGGTGGTGCACGCTTGTAGTCCCCACGCTTGGGGCTTGGGAAGTGGAGAAAGGAGGATCACACAGGTTTGAAGCCAGCCTCTCTGGCTTAAGAGACTCTGTTTCCAAACAAAAAATTTAAAAAAAAGGTGTCTGGGAGTGTAGCCTGGAGGTAGAAGGGTTTCCAGGAACCCCAGTACCCCCCCCCCCCAAAAAAAAATCTGGTCAAAGAAGGCAATTTCACCTAATTTCTTAAAATGTGTTTTTACTTGCAAAAAATTTAAAGAGAAGTCAGCATCACTGGAGGGGTACAGAGTTGATTATTCTGGTAAAAGCTGACAGCTCTATCAAACCTCAAATCAGATGACAATAAAATTGAAATTCAAATGTACATAAATACTTTCAAATGTTAAGATAATTATTTTAGGTGATATTTAAAAGATGAAGTGATTCTGATGCCCATTTCTGCTTCGAAATCAAATAACAATAAGCCTAACATGGGAAATTATCCCTCCTGTAGTATGAATATTACCTTGTGTGTAGGCAGCATCATCAGATCCCATGCTCAATTTCCGCGCTTCACTTATTCTATCCACATGTGCTAAAGTAGGGTCCGTGAGGTGCTGAATATTCTCTGTTTCTACATAATGATCAGGATGATTTAGAAGATTTGTAAGTTCAAAGGTAGGGGACACCACTCCTGGTGACACTGCAGGAGGTTTATTGGGGGAAACTGTAATTTTGAAAGTGTATTTTGTGTTGGGTTGAGTGACCACCACTCGAGGAGAAGTTGCAGAGTTATTGCCTAATGCTCGGCTTTTGGGCGGGTGATGATGAATGAAGGCAGGACCCATGCTCACTTGCCCAGACATGTTCCTAGAGGCAGCAGATGCCCCAGAGTTTGTGGATATGAAGAGTGTGGGCTGATTCCGCATGCCCTGTTCATCTCCTGTGGCAGCATTAGCTGAAATATAGACCTTCGGTTGACTACGGGAGACCATCTCATCAGTACTTGGGGGGCTGGCAGCTATGTAAACAGTGGGCTGATTTCTATTTAAAGTCTGGCTGTTGACTGAAGAGGAACTGCTAGAGGTTCGAGGTCCATGACGCAATTTTGAAGAACTGTTTCTTTGCGGGGGTTCAAGTTTGATTTCAATCTGATTTTTTCGAGGTCCTGTTGAGATATTCTGAATGTTATACTGGCTGTGGGCAGAGGACTGTGAGCTACCAGATGAATGAACTGTTGGTGGTTGTGGAGTAGTTGGTGAACTGATGGGCATGTAGACATGAGAGGTCTGGTGGCCTTGCTGATTTGGCTGTTGGGCTGAGGTATGTGGCAGAGGATTAGATGAAGGGTAAGTCCAGGGACCAGGCTGTGAAGGTTGATAGACTTGTTGAGGGGGGTTCATGGCATTAAATTGAGATACCCAGCCAGAATGCTGCTGCGTCTGTCGAGCTGTACCACTAGTTGTTGTAATGTAAGGCCTAATATAGATAGAATTTCCCTGTGGACTGTTAAGTACAGGTGGAGGTACACCATGTATGTGCAAAGATGTAGGAGTATTACGAACAGTCTGGATATTTGGGGCTAACGTTACCATAATGGGGTTAAATCTCGGAGTTTGTTGAGAAAGGTTAGATGTTCCTTTGCTGCCTAAGTGAAATCCCAGATGTGGTGCTGAATTTGAAGCACCAGATGTACTGGACATTCCAAAAACATTAAAGCCTTGAGGAACTTGAGCTGGTGCTGTCTGTGGCTCCTGCTGATACAGTTCATTACTGGACTGACCACCTTGAAGTTGTCCATCACTAATGCTGTGCGTTAGAGTCCTACTACCATTCATTCTATTTCCTTCTCTTCCATGATGGTAAACGTTCTGTGACTGCAAGTCCAAGTTGAGAGAAGTCATGTGATTGCGTAGACCAGAAATTCCAGAATCATCCGAAAAATTCAAGTCTCCTTCACCATAAAGATACCTTGTACTCTCCTGAGAGAGAACAGCACAGCAGGCATCCAGGTTATTATTATTCTATAAAACAAAATAAAACCAGTTTGATGTTAACAATCAGAACCTAATACTGTCAACACACCACAAATATATTAATTAAATGGTAAATATAATTCTAACAGACAATTTTGACCCCCCCCCCGCCAGTACCAGAGGTGGAACCTAGAGGCATTTTATCTCTGAGCGATACCCCCAAGCCCTATTTTTTATTCTTTATTTTATTTTATTTTTTTTGCGCGTCTGGGGATGGAATCCAGGGGCATTTGACCTCCAAGCTACAACCCCTGCCCAATTTTCTTTTTATTCTTTATTTTCAAACAGGGTCTCAGTGAGTTGCAGAGGGCCTAAGTAGCTGAGGCTGTCTGCGAACCGTGATCCTCCGGTCTCAGCCTCCTAAATGCTGGGATGACAAGTGTGCGCCACAATGCCCGGCTTACTCTTTATTTTTGAAACAGGGTCTCACTGAGTTGCAAAGGACCTCACTAAGTCACTGAGGCTGTCCATGAACCACAATCCTCCTGTTTCAGCTTCCCAAATGTTGGGATTACAAGTGTGTGGCACCACACCCTGCCAAATCTGACCTTTTATTTGAGTACTTGTATGCAAATGATTAAAGTAAAAGTCCTCACTACTAATCTAACAGAAAAACCTATTAGTAACAGGCAAATAGGAATCAAGTCATTGCTTTAGAAGCTAATTAAGCAGATTCATGCAAATATAGTAAAATTATAACCTAATTAAAATAATTTTGAGTGTCAAGCTGTATATATATATGTAAAATACAACATAGAGTACATAATCTATATAGTTAAGTATTTTTAAAAAATTTGAATGATATAGTTTCAGGCTTCTCAAACTGTTTAGAAGGAAATATACCATCAATGTTTGCACATTCAGCACTATATAAATTCTTTAAAACTAATGACCTTAATTTATAATATTTAATTTAAAAAGTTCTAAAGTTCATAGCAAAGTCATCTTAATTCCTCACATGCCTCCTCTTTTGTGATTTATCTATCTATAAAGACACAAGTGTATGGTAGCTTTCCAAGGAATGGTCATAATCCTGCCTTTAGAGAGCACCATAATCTTCAAGAAGAAACAAAACAAAACAAAGCCAGGCTATTTTTAAAGAATCCACAGAGGAAAGCAACTCACCGTTAGTCATAAAACACCCACAAAAGTTTTAACTCAACACCTATACATATACAGCACCGTTTAAGCCTGTGGAAGACTCAATGACACATAAAACCGGACCTTCCTAGAAGAGTGTGCAACTTGATTAGGAAGACAAAGCGAGGATTTCTGAGAAAGTAACATTATTAATATGCATATGTGCCAAATGTATGTAGTGATGAAGTTTAACAGAGGAGATTTACAGGCGATCATAAGAAAGAACTGGGTAAACTGAGAAGGCACGTCCTGTTTTCATAGGAGATGTTAGACTTGGATAGAGGAGTGCACGTGCATGCGTGTGAATTCTTGGTGAAGGGCATGAGTACAGGTAATAAGCTGAGTGTGCTGGCTTATGACTTGTTATTTAATGTCTTCTAACTAGTTCTTTCCTCCAAAGGGTATCCATTTCAAGTAACAACAGAATTTCCCTTTGTTATCTTCACTTCTGTTCATCTACATTCAGTAGCTATCCCACTGTTTATAATAAAAGCCAAACTCTAAGGAGACTTCATTTTTCCAATATTTCACTGTTTAATCCCTATCATCTTGTTTGGAACAGGTTTTTATTTACTTTATATTTATGTCCTTTTTTCCCCTTTCTTTCTTTTGTGGTACTGGGGATTGAACCCAGAGGTGTTCTACCTCTGGGTTACATCCCCAGCCCTACTTTATTTTTTATTTTGAACTAGGGCCTAGCTAAGTTGCTAAGGTTGGCTTCAAACCTGTGATCTTTCTGTCTTAGCCTCCCAAGTACTAGGATTACAAGTGTGCACCACCATGCCCAGCTCATCTTAAAATCTTGTTAACAAATAATGATAGTCTACACTGTTTGAGTAGGCAATACACAAGAAAAAGTTAGTGGGCAGTGGCTGACTTTTTTTCCCTCCAAAACCCAACAATTTAAATCTCTCATGCTATAAAAATATTTTATTCTATTTAAAATAAGTCTGAACTGACATAAACTAGTTTTTCAAATTATTAACTATTTCTTCTTATAATTAGACTTTATCTAAAGTACCTAACAGTTGCCTTTTGCTATCTTTATTGCTATTCTTAGTAATTCTTCTCCCTACTAAGCCAAAGCTATGGAGACCTTGTCTTTCCTTTACCAACTCTCTGCCACTGTTCTCATTCTAATACATAATCCAAAAAGTAAAGAAGTAAAAATAAAATATGTATTCCTACCAAATCCAACTCTATACTCCTTTTGAAAAACTTCATACTTTTACAGCCTACCTCTTTAATTCTCTTCAGTGCAAATCCTCTCAATAGCAAGTATTTAGTATTAATTAATACAGTCCTATTAAGCAGCTATGCCATATCTTGTAGTCTTATGTTGCTTATCTCCTGGAGACATCACTTTCTTGGTGGAGGTCTTATACTATCAGCTTGATCCAGCTAATGATTTATAGCAGTTACTGATGATCACTGCTAAGACACATTATTTCATTAGGGACTGTAAAATAGTGATATTAGTAATATCCCGATTATAAGATGCCTCCCTTCATATTTTAGCAGCAATTCTTCCTTGAAGACTTGCTCTCTTCAACTATTTGATTACTTTCTTTAGACAGATACATTGTAAAAACTCCAGTTTTAGAACAATTTAAAAAATCTGTACCTTAGAAATCTCCAAAGTTGACTAAGATGTATTTTTAGTATTATTATAAACTCCTATGTCTTTAATATTTTGTCTGAATTGATTGTGGGCATTATTTTTTTAGGTTAGTAGGAATAGTATCACGTTGGCTCCTACAATAAAGAATTAAAAACAGGGCTGGGGGTGTAACTCAGAGGTAGAATGCTCCTGGGTTCCATCCCCAGTACTGAAAAAGAAACAAATAAAAAACAAAAAAACTAACCTGGGCACGCGGCACACATTTGTAATCCCAGCATGTGCCCAGTAGTTTTTCATTGCTTCCTTGCTTTCAGATAGGACAAGACGTACACATTCATCTTGTGCATATCCTACTCCAGACCTAAAATCTGCCATTTCTCAAAGAAACCTTGATTATTTTTAGTGGGAAACTGCAGAAGTGTACTTCTCTTTAAGTGTACTATATGGGATATAACTTAAAAGACAGGGTCATTGCTCTTTTAGAGATAGCCACAAATCTGCATTCTCTTCAAAGCTACAAAAAAAAAAAAAAAAAGCTGAATCACTTTCTAGTTTCTTTCCATCCCCCCAAACTTCTGAAAGGAGTTATATACCCTCAGATCAACCCTCTCAAATACTGATCCATTCATTCCTTCAATCAACATTTACTCAGCATCTTTTGGGCAAGTAGAAAATACAACTGCTGATTTAAAAGATCTTAGTCTAGTGGAGGAGATTACTGTATATACAAATAAATACAATGCAGGATGGAGGAATCAGAACCATGGAAAAGGACTATGTGGTTAGTGGTTGTAGGGAGAAGGGTTCCACTAAAGAGATGACACTTAATGTTAATTCTTACACATAATGAATAAACAGTACTTAATGAACTATTTTGGAGGAAAATCCAGCAACTTTAAACTTACAGCTCTAATTTTCATGTTAAGAGAATTTAAAAAAGTGAAAAATTCAGTTGAAAAAGAATCAAAGTGCCAACTATATTTCTATACTAGTCTAAGATTTAATTACCAAATATACAAGTAAAATTTAAAGATATATTATACTTGCTAATATTGTTATTTTGGAGAACCCATAGCACAAAGAAATGAAGTGAATAGTTCCAAAAAAGAAAGATCTAGCAATAAAATGAACAAGAGAACAGTTTCCTTTTCTTAAATGTCTGAACCAGATCCTCCCACTCACTATAGGGAGGAGGCTCTACCAGGAGAAAGAACAGAAGCTCACTCAACTGAGAAAAGGAGAGCAGCTACCAAAAGAGAGACAGTCACTGAACAAGAGATGTTTATATTACATTCAGAGGTAGCTTACTCTGCCTTTACAGTGTTAACAGTATTTTCCCAAATTTTGGAGACTTACAACCTAACTGTATCTAGAAAAACTCTTCTTGTCCCTTCATGTCACATTTCTTCTACCAGCTAAAAAGTAAATTATATGAATGCCCAGAATGTTTATAAATTCACTTTTTTTTCTTTTGCAGGTCTGGGGATGGAACCCAGGGGCATTCCACCTCTGAGCTATACTGCCTGTCCTACTTTTTATTCTTTAATTTGAAACAGGATCTCACTAAGTAGCTGAGGCTGTCCGTGAACCACGATCCTCTGGTCTCAGCCTCCCGAATGCGGGAATTACAAGTGCGAGCCACACCTGGCTCAATTCACTTTTAAAAAGTGTGAGCTGGCCGGGCATGGTGCTGCACACTTGTAATCCCCACGATTGGGAGGCTGAGACAGGAGGATCGCGCAGGTTTAAAGCCACCCGTGCTGGCTTAAGAGACCCTGTTTCCAAATAAAAAAGTATAAAAATAAGTCTGGGAGTGTAGCCCGGTTGTAGAAGGGTTTCCATAAACCCCAGTACCAAAAAAAAAAAAAAAAAAAAAAAAGTGAACTGTCTTACAAAGTTAGTTACAAGCAAAATAGATTTTTAGTCCTTACTAGCTGTTGGGAAGCATGCCAAGTAGAAGAAACTTCTAGGTGACTTTGAAAAAAACAAAATAATATTTTCTAATGTTTGGTAAAGTTGAAAAAGAATAGATTATATTTACACAGATGAAAAGAATACAAAAAGATATATATTGAGAAGTCTCAATCCTAACTCTGTCCCCATCTGGCCTCTTCCCTCTTGTATTGATAACCATCTTTTATTAGTTTGTTTTTAATCCTTTGGGCATTTCTGCAAAGGCAAATATATACTGTGTTCATGTCTATATGCAAGGACATCATGTTTTATTAATGCATCCTGCAAATTATACTGAAGAACAATTATACCTCTTTTTATTTTTTGAAAATAAGTAATTCTATAACAGGTTCTATGTTTTACATTGTTAATGTATTTTAAAATCTCACTTTATAACCATTGTTTTAGAAGTGTTCCTGATAGCTTTCAAAATCAAGTCTATGAAATTTCGAAGAACCTATAGTATTTTCCTATTAGTTTTTCAGTGACTTCTGACTGAATACACTAAGTGCAGCTTTACTATAAAATTCTATTTTATTTCACAAGTTAGGGAGAGGGTATTGGGTTCTAGGAGGAGACTGTCTTTCCCCACTATCTCTGTTCCCTCTTCATTCTGTCTTGAATGCCTGACTCCTTTATTTTTCCCGCTCATTTTTTCCTTTCACATTTTATATTGAGAAATGTTAACTATTGATTCATTCACCAAATATTTATTATACTCTTTCTACAATTAGTACTCCTGTTAGTACTGGCATGCCAACATTTATTGAGAACTCATTACAAAACAAGCATCCTACTAATTGCTTTATTTGCAGTATCATATTTAATTCTCTGGGGTTTTTTTTTGTTTGTTTGTTTTTTGTCATACTGAGTGTGGAACCCAGGGGCTTTTACTACCAGACCTATTTTATATACTTTATTTATTTATTTATTTATTTATTTATTTATTTAGGTGGTACTGGGGTTCCTGGAAGCCCTTCTTCCTCCGGGCTACACTCCCAGACCTATTTTATATTTTTGAAACAGGGTCTCTTAACGCCAGCACGGCTGGCTTCGAACCTGCGCGATCCTCCTGTCTCCGCCTCCCAAGCGCGGGGATTACAAGCGTGCGCCACCACGCCCGGCTATATACTTTATTTTTGAAACAGGGTGTCACTAAGTTTCTGAGAGCCTAAGTAGCTGAGGCTGGCTTTGAACCTGTGTGATTCTCCTGTCTCAGCCTCCCAAGCGCTGGGATTATAAGCCTGTTGCCTCCACACCTGGCCTCTGTGATTTTTTTTTTTTTTTAATTTCCATTGTGTAGCTGAGAAAATGAAGGTTAGAAAATAAGTCAGAGAGGTAAATTCAATGTCTGCTAGTAACTCTAAAATCTAAACTTAGATCGGTTTATTGCCATATGCTCTTCACCATTACATTACAGGAAAGGCCAGGTAAGTATGGAGAATTCCATGTGGCCCAGGTTGACTATAGCGAAGGGTATGAGGAGAAAGAAGCAGATAAGAAAGAAGTCAGGCTTGTAGATGACAGCATTCCAAACCACATACCAGTATGCCTTGGTTAAGACACAGGAAATTCATTCTGAAGGGCTTGGGGAACAACCAAGGGGTTTAAAGCATGTAAACATTATGGTAAAATCTGCATTAGAAAGACACTTTGGCAGAAGAGGATGGAAATGGGTTAGGCTAAAGGCAGATAGATCAATTCAAGGTACAGATAAAAGGTGATAAGGCTGTGAACAAAATGTATGCAAGCACCAGGTACTGATATGATAAAACATTAAAAGAAAATTTTTTCAGTATTGGTAATTGAGCCCAAGGGCATTCTATCTTGGAGCCACAGCCCCAGCCCTATTTTTTATTCTTTATTTTTGAAGCAGGGTCTTACTAAGTTTTGGAGGGCCTCACTATGTAGCTGTGGCTGGCAGCGAACCTATAATCTTCCTGTCTCAGCCTCCCAAGTACTGGGATTAAAAGCCTATACTACTATGCTTGGCAAAACATCAAATATTAAAAATCATTTGTCAACTGTAAAGATGTCTGACTGAGCCTCAAATACTTTTTGCAGAAAGATTTCCAGCTGAATCAAATGGGAAGGCATAACTATTACTAAATTTTTAGAATTATGGAAATCTATATACTAAGAACATAAAATATAAACACTCAGTTACATTAACTGAAAAACTTACAAATTAAGCTAAAAGTTAAAAATCAAAATTTTTTCTTTAGCATTAGGAATATAGTAATTATCAATTTAAACTTCTTAATTTTACAAAAAAACTGAACAAAAGAGCCTTGCCACATATGACTGGAGTGCTCAATTGGTATTAGAATCCATGTTTTCGGACTCCTCCATGAAATGATTTTCTCATTTTTTTTTTTTTGGTGGTACTGGGGTTCCTGGAAGCCCTTTTACCTCCGGGTTACACTCCCAGACCTATTTTAACATTTTTATTTGGAAACAGGGTCTCCTAAGCCAGCACGCGCGGCTGGCTTCGAACCTGCGTGATCCTCCTGTCTCTGCCTCCCAAGCGCGGGGATTACAAGCGTGCGCCACCACGCCCGGCGATTTTCTCATTTTCACACAAAGATCTGGAGTTGTAAGAATGGGACTGCATGTCAGTGCTTTCCAATCAATCAGAATTCACTTGTCTTTTTATCTACTCTACCAGAGGTGTCATCCTTACTACACAGGAGGCACAGAGAGCCCCAAGCTGCCAGAGGCCATATGACTATCTGACACCCACATTCATTTCTTTTCATCATAGCACACTAACACCAACAAGAGGATAACTTAGAAGAGTTTTCTTCTAATGTTTAAAAAGCACCAGACATTATTGAGGCCTCCGAGGCCAGATCGGAGCCTGCCGAGGGGTTAGGCCGGTGCCAGGGCCAGTGGCTGGCATCGGAGCCTTCCGTGAGGCAAGGCCGCTATTGAGGCCTCCGAGGCCGGGATCAGAGCCTGCCGAGGGGTTAGGCCGGTGCCAGGGCCAGCGAGGCCGGGATCGGAGCCTGCCGAGGGGTTAGGCCAGTGCCGGGGCCAGCAGCCGGCATCTGAGCGTTCCATGAAGCAAGGCCGCTACTGAGGCCTTAGAGGCCTGGATCGGAGCCTGCCGAGGGGTTAGGCGGATGCCAGGGCCTCCGAGGCCGGGATTGGAGCCAGCTGAGGGGTTAGGCCAGTGTCGGGGCCAGCAAGACCAGAATCGGGGCCTCCCATGAGGCAAGGCTGCTGCTTGAGCCAGCGAGGTCTGGATCAGTCCACCAGGTAGCCAGGCTACAACTGGGGCCGTCAAGAGTGGGATCGGTATTTTCAACGTGGCATGTACAGAGAAATATCGCAGAAAATTAAAACCAGATGCTTCCCCTAATCAGCAATAACTAGGAGGAAAGGGGCAACAGGAAGTGGTCGAGCTATAGAAAGGGCCCTATAGTGAAGCAATTAAGGTGACCAATCAGAGGGTATGGAATAGGGGAGGATGGAGCCTCTTTAAAAAGCAGGAGGTACATAAACATATGTATCAAAGTTAATCACCAAACAAACGAGGGAGGGGGAGGGAATGGGATGGGGACTGGATGAGGGCTAATTGGATGATGTGTGCTTGTACATCCTCTCAAGTCTTGTATTCCAATGTGATGTATGATTACAATGCACCAATAAAAATAAATTAAAAAAATCAAAAGCACCAGATTTATATTAATAAATTCAGAAATCACTGAACACTGACCTGTAACATGCACCTGGATACAACAACTTCAGGTACTTCAGGGAATTTTTGTCGCAGGTCATGTAAAACCTGAAAATCAATTTGGTGGCTTCCTTGGGCCATTCGTATATTGCCTGATCAGGACTATCTGTACGGTAGGCAATTCTAGGCCTTAGTGGAATTAGTACTCATCTCTTCTGTCCAAGCATTTTCTGTGAAAGAAAGAAAAAAATGAGAAAAGATTACAGAATGAATATTGTTATAGATTTAAAATTTTAGTAAAAAAAAAAAAGGGCATGTCTTAGCACCTACCAATGATTTATAAAAATATTATTTCCACCTATAATGCTCTCCCTATCTACTGTCTTGTCAGTATAATTCCTTTTAGATTCCCTTTTACACTGCCTAATTCCTTCATATTTGTATGCTGTGGCAAAAGGCATTGAAGTAAGAAATTACCATCAAGGTTCTCGTTTTTCACTCACATTTCCCCCTCATTGTTTATAGAGGATACCTTGAGGCAAGAAATATTATTTGTTCTACTTAAAATTGTTAAAAAGAACCTGAAAAAAACTAGCTCCCTAAAAGACTTCTGCATGAGTTGTCTGAAGCTTAATGATCTATGTCCAATATATCTGCTTTACTTTCTACATACACAGAAACCTTGAATCCATACTCACTTCATTCTCAGGAGCTTTTATCTCATGTCTCTATTAACTCAGTCCTTTTTGAACTTTTATTGGTGGATTATAGTCTCATATCACAAGGCAGTCCATGTCAGAGTGACATGCACGCACACAACAGCTGGACCCAACTATCAAGGTTCTGATTTAATTGGTAGGGACAGCCTGAGTGTATGGACTTTTCGAAGTTCCCTAAGTAATTCTAATGTTTGGTGAATGGTAAGAACTACCCTTACTTTCATTCCTAATGTTAATATTAAACAATGTTTATTATTTTACTTTTTGCAGTACTGGGGATGGAACCCAGGGGGCATTCTACTTCCGAGCTACACCCTCAGCCCTTTTTAAAAAAATTCTTTATTTTGAAATGGGGTCTCACTGTGTTGCAAAGGGCCTCACTAAGTAGGAGTAGAGGCTGTCTTCGAACTGTAATCCTGTCTCAGCTTCCCAAATGCTGAGATTACAAGCGTGTACCACAACGCCCAGCCTTAAACCATGTTTAATCTTGAAAATCCTTTTTGGGATATAAACAAAATATATGTATATAAGCCTAAATAAAATAGAAAAGATTTTTAAACCATATTATTAGACTGGTTATCAAAATAACTTCACTTTAGGATATTTAACAAGATTGTATCTATAAGCTAATTTCTTATGTGTAGTGTTACTCTTATCTTCATTAATATAAGTTAAAAAGACATAAGTATAAGTTTTATGAATGTAGAAACTAGATCTCTTTTATTATTGTGTATATAGCTAGCCTTTATGGAGAGTCTTCAGCATATTAAAGTATTTTTGATTAGATTTGGTTCTAATAGAATTGCTGAGTCCTCAATAGAATAAAAGTTTTGTGAGTCGCAAAATGTAAGAAATCGGATGCTTTCCCTAATATGTGCAAGGTAAGGTGAAATGGGTCATAGGAGAAGCTCCAGGTGAAAAAGGATATCCTATAGAGGAGCAAATAAGGCAACCTAACTGCGGGGATGGGAGGGGGGAGAAGGAAACTCTTTAAAGCACAGGATGTACTTATTCGTATTGTAATCAACCACTAAGCCAAGCATGGGAGGGAGGGATGGGGGAGGGAGTGGGGTGGGGACTGGATGAGTGATGTGTGCATTTGTGTCTACACAAGTTTTTACCCCATTATGATGTATAAATACAATGCACCAATAAAATTTTTTTTTAAAAATAAAAGTTCATTTAGATATACAGAGTATGCCTTAGATTTTTACCATTTGATCAAATTTTACTTTTTTTTTTTTTTGTTGCAGTTATGACTTCAGTTTAGTTCTACCTCATAGGTAAAAATCACTGTCAGCCGGACGTGGTGGCGCATGCTTGTAATCCCCGCACTCCTGAGGTGGAGACAGGAGGATTGCACAGGGTTCGAAGCCAGCTGTGTTGGCTTAAGAGACCCTGTTTCCAAATAAAAATATAAAAAATAGGTCTGGGAGTATAGCCCAGAGGTAGAAGGGCTTCCACGAACCCCAGTACCACACACACACACACACACACACACACACACACACACACACACACACACACACACCACAACATTGTCAAAGCAAGTTATTTGCATTACAGATTGTCCAAAAGTATTTCTATGTAAAACACATATACACATTAAACACACAATTTTGGTGCTCAAGGCAGTATTTCTATAAATGTGTTACAAAAGAAAACAGAAGTATTGGAAGGGGTAATGAACATGCCACAAAACTGCTCATCTTAAAAAAGAAGCCTCCCTTGATTTATCCTCATGTCCGTCACCCATTTGGGGCTAACACTCCTTGAAAAAAAAATTTATTTATTTTTTTGCTGGTACTGGGGTTCCTGGAAACTCTTCTACCTCCAGGCTACACTCCCAGATACCTTTTTTAAATATATATATTTATTTGGAAACAGGGTCTCTTAAGCCATCAAGGCTGGCTTCGAACTTGTGTGATCCTCCTGTCTCTGCCTCCCAAGTGCAGGGATTACATGCGTGCACCACCAGGCCCAGCTCATTCCTCTTTCTTGATTTCTTTTTTAGACCTACCCTACCCAGGCTTTCACTGAAACCACCATTAAAACCACACATAGACCTGGTTGTAAAACCCAATGGCGAGTTCTCAGTTCTCATTTTAATAGATCTGTCTGCAGTTTATGACCAGGTCAAGTAGGAGAGGGGGAGAGAGAGGGAGAGAGAGAGGGAGAGAGGGAGGGAGAGAGGGAGAGAGGGAGGGGGAGAGGGAGGGAGGGAGGGAGAGAGGGAGAGGGAGAGGGAGAGAGAGAGATTGAGATTGAATTATTGAAGCCAGAACATTCTACCTCTGAGATACACCCCAGCCCATTTTTTATTTTGAAGCAGGGTCTCACTAAGTTGCTGAGGGCCTTGAATCCGGATTCCTCCTGCCTCAGGCTCCCAGGTAGTATGAGCTTCCACCACCAGCTTATTCTCTTATTCTCTAAACAATTTCTTCTTTTGGCTTCTGAGATCCATACTCTTTTGGTATTCCTGGTGGTCACCTCTTAGTTTTCTTTGACAGATTCTCTCTCTTTTTCTGGACATCTTAATGATGGTGGGCTAACAGAGGTTAGCATAGGGTTTCTTTTCAACTACATCTACATTTTTCTTCAACGTAATTTCATTCAGATACACCTCTTCAAATAGCACCTACATACTAAGGCTTGGAAAAAATGATCTCTAAACTCAATCTTTTCCTTGAGCTCCAATATACCCAATTACTTGTTTGACATTTCCCTTTGGATATCTAAAACTTCATTTCAAACTTAACAGGTCCAAAATTAAACTTTTACTTTCCCCCTACCCAAATCAACCCTTTCCAATCTTTTCCATATCATCGTCCAGGTGGTCTTTCTCTTACCCCACATTACTCTACCACTGAGTCTTACAGACTTTACAAAAATTATTTTGAATAGAACTGTTTTACTGCCTTTGTTCAAAGCCACCATAATTCACATAGGATATGCCTCCTAACGGTCTCTTCTCCACCTTCACTCTTTGTTCCAGCACACTCCCTTCCATGCTCCAGTCTTTTCTCTAGTGAGTCAAAGACTTTGTGAAAAGAAAATCAGAGCAGTGTCTCCTTGCTCGAAGTCTGATGTACAGGCCTCTTTGCTAGCTATCCCTCCTCTTAACTTCATCTACCACTCTCCTTATTCCTTTAGTTCCAAATTGTCTTCTGGTGACTTCTCAAAGAAATTGAATTCCTCGCTGGTTTTTTTTTTTTTTTTTTTTTTTTTTTTTTTTTTTATTCTGGGCTCCTTCTGCCTGAACACTTTCCCCTGAGATAACCTGCATAGTTTCCTCTCTTACTTAAGATCTCGGATCAAATGTCTCTTCCTCAGAGACTACTTCTTGAGTAATCTATCTAAATAATGCCATACCTCATCCCCCCACACCATCACATCTTCACACTATTTTTTCTCCATAGCACTTATCACATATCTCACATATATGTGATTCATTATCTAACCCCCAAACTTGACTCTACAGGATCAAGGACTTTGAAGTTCATGGCTGGATCCCCAGGATCTAGATCATTCCTGGTACCTAACTATTTTAGCTATGTTCACAGACATATGGGCAAACAAGGCTGGATTTCTTGGTAAGGAAACAAACTATTTGGGGGAAAAATTAGAAGGGGCTGGGGTATAGCTCAGTGGCTTACCTGCCTAGCCTAGCATACACACTACCCTGGGTCCAGCACAGGTAGGGGTGTGTGTGTGTGTGTGTGTGTGTGTGTGTGTGTGTGACAGTGATGCAGAATATGAAAATTAAGAACTAAAAAATAAAATATTCGAAATGAAAAAATTCACTGGATAGAATTAACCATTGACTGGAAATGATAGAAGAATAAGTGAATTTGAAGACAAAGCAATCTGAAGGATGAAGAGAAATATGACCAGGTGGCAAAAAGGGACAGAACCTCAGGGTCTTGTGGGGAAAGTATCAAAAGCTTGAATGTACCTACAATTAGAGACTGGAAGGAAACAAGACAGAGAACTAGGTAGAAAAAAAATTTTTTTTTTGGAAGTAGTGGTAAAAAATTTCCCCAAGTTAGTAAAAGATTTAAGACTTATAGATTTAAGACTAACAAATTCCAAACAAGAAAAGCCAAAGAAAACCATACAAAGGAACTACGTAGTCAAACTGTTGAAAACAGAAAAAAGAAGCCTTAAACACAGCCAAGGATATGACACCTATTTATAAGGGAAGAATAATTTAAATGAATGCTGACTTCTCATCAGAAACGACAAAGAACTGTCAATAGTAAAATTCTACAGTAAAACTGTGTAATTAAAATGCTGAAAGGGCTCTATGGCTGAACATTAGATAACTATTTAAAAATATAAGCCTTTATGGAGGAGTAAATGGTTTATAAGGACAACCCAAATATATTACTGAAACAAAATGGTATTACTTTTGAAATAAAAAATCAAGAAATACCTTAGTGCCGGGCGTGGTGGCGCACGCTTGTAATCCCCGCGCTTGGGAGGCGGAGACAGGAGGATCACTCAGGTTCGAAGCCAGCCTCCCTGGCTTAAGAGACCCTGTTTCCAAATAAAAATATAAAAAATAGGTCTGGGAGTGTAGCCTGGAGGTAGAAGGATTTCCAGGAACCCCAGTACCACCAAAAACTAAAACTAAAACCTTAATAAGCTTATTCTGGAAAATTATTTTTCATGGAAAACAGAGACTACTTTCTATGGTGAGATGCAAAATGCTCTTCTAAGAAAAGAATCAAGAAATCATACTTCATAAAATATTTCCAGTATTAGGTAGTTTTAGCACATAAGCTTACATAAACTATAATAACCTAGTAGGATTCATTCCTTAAGGATTCTAAATAGTAGCAGAGTACATATAGCATGATAGGACACAATAGTTACTATACTGGAGTTACAAGATATGCCACTTTCTTTAGAAATGTGTATTTTAGATCTCTACATAATGATGACAGTGCAGAGTACTGTCAGCTAATAACTCAGGCTGCGAGCTGTGCTTCATCTTCATAATGATTTATCAAAGTAAATACCTTTCAAGTTTGTAAGAGTACACAAAACCAATGTAAGAAAAAGACCATAGTCTTCAGATTAAAAACACACACATACACTTCTAAGAAAGCAATCGAATTTACAAGTCTGATAAAAATTTTGGTACTTATGGTAATATTATTTAAACTGTGACTGTCATGGTCTATTTATCTACTGCCCCATACATTTAAGGAGTATCCAGTTTGTAGCATATATTATGCTAGAGATACAAGTATTAGAGACTATGTCTCTACCCTTTAGATCGCAGAAATTCCTGGATTAGCCAGACGTGGTGGCGCACGACTGTAATCCCCGCGTTTGGGAGGCTGAGACAGGAGGATCGCACAGGTTCTAAGCCAGCCTCAGTTATTTAGTGAGGTTCTCAGCAACTTAGTGAGACCCTGTTTCCAAATAAAGTATAAAATAGGTCTGGGAGTGTAGCCCAGAGGTAGCAAGCTCATGGGTTCCACCCCCAGTACTACCAAAAAAAAAAAAAAAAAAAAAAAAAAAAATCCTGGATTAAAGGCTTAATATACATAAGAATTTATAATCTAAGTGCCTATTTTAATTTGTCTACCTCATTGTGGTACTGGATTTGCTGTGTGCCTTTTCTCTTTTTGCTAGCTCTGCAATAATTTCCAACTCTTTTGCATCATTCAAGAACAGAGATTAGAAAGAAGTATAGTTCTCTGGAAAAATTATAAAGAACAGAGAGCAAAAACCAGGTGGGTCCCAAGTTACAAACTGATTTAGAGGCCATTAAAATTTGGGGTTCATCCATGTGTGGTGATGCATGCCAGTAATCCCAGTACTTGCGAGGCTGCAAATCTACAATCTCCTGTCTCAGCCTTCCAAGTACTGGGATTACAGAAATAGTAAATGTTTAAGTGAGTGATGTGTTATGTTTGTGATGGGTTTCAAAAAATTAGAATTATTAAATTTGTTCTTATACCTTTTGTTTAATAGTATTCCTTAGTGTCTTAAAGAATTTCAAATGCTCCTTTTCCTACTAACTAGAAATCATGAGAGGTCTACTCTGTTACATAAAAATATAAGAGATTGCCATTCAATTGGTATTTATAGAAAACTTAGTATCACTTTAGTAGAAGCAAGATATTAAAATGCTGCACCGATGCTTAAACTTGAGGAGATAGCTGTTACTACTGGACTTAAATATGCACTATGAATCTTGGGTAGAAGTGGCAGATTCAATATCCCCAAACTTACTTGGGAACCATGCCATTTATGTATTAAACATACTGACAAAGAGAAGAGATGGAGGAAATGCTGTCGTGTTAATAAGGAAAGCCTTCTGACTTAGGAATTTGTACTAAAGAAATAATTCAATGCAAACTTAAAATATCTGTATAAGAAAGTTGAAATCATAGCTTTCTAAGAAAGAATCAAAAAGCCTAACTTTTGGAGTGCTGCTTTGCAAATTATAATCTACCAATATTTGATGATAATGAAGACATTAAAACTTATAAAAACTTCATAAAATGCAAGGAAACAGCATTTTTTTTGCAAAAACAAAACATGTTATCATGTAAATCATTATTTTCATTGGGGAGAATTAAGATGGGAAGGAATACAAATAAAAAATAGCACCTAAATATAGGTGGAAGGATCATTAGAAATTTTGACTTATTAAAAAATAATGGAGGCTGGAGATTTGGCTCAGAGATAGAGTACTTGCCTAACACGTGCCAGGCCCTGGGTTTGATCCCTAGCCCCGTAAAACAAAAACAAAACCAAAAATTAAATGACTAACATTAACATCAAAATACATGTTTAATAGGTCAATTGCTGAATGCAAAGGGAAAGAGACAAAGAAAGATACTAATGGTAATCTCTATAGATGTCACCTTGGCAATTTCTATCAAAATCAAAACTGTATACGGCACAGGGTCTTTGACCTCGCCATTACTTTTATAAATCCACTGTAGTTACAGTTGCACAGAAAAGTATATCTAACATGTCACTGTTTATGATTATAACCCACAAATAATTATCTATGGTGACTAGGTATGAACTGTATTCATTTATGTAATACAGGAGAAGTGGGTGCTAATATTCCCAAGAACTAGGTAGAATGATTCCCAAGACACACAATCTAGTTGAAACACAATCACTACTAAATACAGAACTGTGTTTTGTATTCTCTTAAGGCATATATGCAACAATACACACTTTTACATGCACAGAATATCTCTAGAAGGATACACAAGAACTGATAATACCCTAGTTGGTTAAAAGTATACAAATAATTTATATTTAAAAGCAAACCATTATGTTCAATTAATATGCTATGTTCTATACTCAAAATTTGTTCAATGAAAAGGGAAAATAATATGTTTTATATCCAGTAATCTTTCAATTTAGACACGATGAAAAAAGAAGGTGCTTAAAATGATCAGGTAGTCCAAAATTACTTGAAGTTCTGAAATTGAGACTGAATTTTATGAAAAGACTTTATGATACTGTCTAGTTGTCTAAAATTTAAGAACTTACTTAATAAATGTTTTGAGATTTGCACAAGAAAAATTCGGTCCCACAGGGTGCTCAATTACCTGTTTCTCTTTAGATTATAATGCTCAAATAACATGTATTAATTAAGGTAAGCAGATGTATTAAAATAACACACCAGGGGCAAGACCTCATTTTGGACAGTAGAAGTTGGGACCTACTAGATGCATTTAAAAGAGGTTGTAATACATTATAAAGAAATCAAGTGTCCAGTAAACAGTACTGGGGAGAAATTTAGTTTCATTTTACCTGGACATCTGTCAATACTGAAAACAAAAGCAAGTAGCAGAAAAGGAGGATTTAACTTTTATGGATAATATAATTTGAACTCTAAAGTTTAAGTGGTGAGCTATGTTAAAAAAGATACACCGATATATGTCTGTCTATCTCTTTACACATGCAAAGTATGGATATATACGAATTATATTATACTCTATTTGAAGACATACAAAAGTGATATATTTTCTCTATATGAGGTTATATTAGAAACACACAAATATCTTTACCTATCTATAGCTACAGATACTTATAGCTACATATATAGATATATGAGTAAAAAATATAAGAGGGAGGACAGAGAGAGAAGCAAAGTACACACTTCAAAAATAAAAAATCTGGAAGTAAGCATTGTTTAAAATGTCTGCAGACCAGTCCACCAGGCATAAATACTATTGTTTATTTAATCATTCTTATAAGTAAAGTCGCTTCCAATTTTTTTCTAGAAAGTTACATTAAAATATTTTTGGATGCGGAACATTTCCCTATTTCAATCATTTCCTCAGCACATAACCATTGCTACAGTTTGGATCTGAACTGTCACTCAAAGGCTCCTGTGTTGAAGGCGGAGTCCTTAAAGCAGCAATGTTCAGAGGTAGGGCTTTCAAGCATGATGGAACCACCAGGGTTGTGATCTTACCAATGCAACACACTCATCAATACATAATTGAAAAGACTATTTGAAAGTGGCAGAAATCGTACGAGGTGAGCCTAGTGGGAAGAAGTCAGTCACTGGGGGTGTACCAGGTCCCTTTCTCCCCACCCCTCTGTTTTCCAGACACAGGAGGCAAGCAGCTCTGATCTACCGTGTGCTCTGTGACCATGCTCTGCCTCATCAAAGGCCAAAAGATGAGACCAAGTGACCATGGACCGAAACCTCTTGAACAGGCCAAAGTAAACCTTTCTTCCTTTGATTTTCTCAAGTATTTTATCACGACAAAAAGCCAACACAATCTTAATATTAAATATTCACTGTGTCCAGGTGAAAATAAGAAGTTAACATTTAAGTTTCATTTTTTACTTAGAGGCACCCTCATCCTCCTCCTTTCTTTCTAATGCCTGCATTAGAAATATAAAATGTCCCCTAGAGAAGCTCCTATGTTAGGCTATGTATCCAGGCTGGGAGCTGGGATGTGGCCAGAAGTGTATCACTGGGGGCATGCACAGCCTTGGAAATTCTTTCCCTGGCAACCCCTTCCCCTCCCCACTTCTTGGCTGCCAAGAGGTGAGAGTGGCTTTTCCCCCCTCCCAGTGCTGCTGCTTTGGTTCCTGCCTTGAAGCTGACTTAGCTCTGAAACCATCAGCCCCAAATAAACCTTTCTTTCTCTAAATTGTGCTAGCCAGGCATTTTGGTCACAGTGACAAAAAAGTTGACTAAAATGCCAACTTTTAAAATAAGAGGAATAATTGGTAACGTATTGTGTAAGCTACTCAGATTTACATAATTTAAACTTAAAGTATTTTTCTATTAAAGTCTTATAAAAAAGAAATCAGCTGGATGTGGTGGCGCATGCCTGTAATCCCAGTACTGGCAAAGGAGGATCACAGGTAGTCAGGTGTGGTGCACGCTTCAAATCCCAGCATTTGGGAGGCTGAGACAAGAGGATCATGGTTCGTGGACAGCCTCAGTTACTTAGTGAGGCCCTTTGCAACTCAGTGATATCCTGCTGTATAAAATAAAGATCCTGTTACATAAAATAAAGAATAAAAAATAGGGCTGGGGGCGTAGTTTGGAGGTAGAATGCCCCTGTTCCATCCCAAGTACCGCTAATAATAATAATAATAATAATAATAATAATAATAATAATAGTAATTCTTGTTTCTTTAGATGATATTTCTAATACACCATGAAATCCTGAATTGGACAGGATTCTATGAAGTTATTCAAGTTTGTCGTTTAAGAGGTTTGAAAAAAAGACTATTTCCACAATATATTTCTTGCTGGACTTCTTCTACCCATCAGTCCATTTTTACCTCTTATAATCAACCCATGATCACAAACATAATTCTCTATATAAGTAATGTTTGTTCTAAAGTGATGAGATATCTTGTTCACTTCTGTCTCTTTAAGTATGTAGTGTATGGTTAAGTACGTGCTAAGTACTTCCAGGGCTAAGTGCCCTATCCCCTATCCCCAGTACAGGAAAAAAAAAAAAAAAGTCTGAGATTTAGTTTCAATTTTTTATATGAAAGTATATTCATGTATTATTTGAATTAGGCATAAAGAACTGAAAGAGAATTAGAGCAGAATAAACATTTTTCCTATAAAACTCCTATATTCTGATTAGTGAGAGAGGAAGAAATGAGTTATCTGTAAATACCTGTGCTTAGTCAACCACAGCAACTTTCAAATAATTCAAAAGTCTATGTTAGCTATCCTGAAATTATTAATGATATATGAAGTAATGATCAATTATCAGAATGTCTGAAAGACTAGCCTTACAGTTACGTTTTAATTTAAATATTACTTATGGGTTCTTATATGGTTAGGTCCATGACTAACCATCTCAAAATTTAGTCTTCTAATTTATAACCCACAGTTTAAAAAAAAAGCTAGCTTACATCTTTTTTATTTTTAACCTAAAGTCTAACTCAGAACTATTTACGCAAGTCATTGTTAAATTAAAAAAACAGTTTAAGTGATTAAAAGAGGTAGGGAGTAGTAGGAAAAATAAGTTTATTGCTACTATTAAGTTTAAGAGTTCCCCAAGAAACACAGTACTCTCATGGGAAGTTATCATACACAAAAGTAGACAAGTTGGGCGTCATGGCGCATGCTTGTAATCCCCACGCTTGGGAGGCAGAGACAGGAGGATCACGCAGGTTTGAAGCCAGTCTTGCTGGCTTAAGAGACCCTGTTTCCAAAAATAAAAACATATAAAATAGGTCTGGGAGTGTAGCCGGAGGTAGAAGGGTTTCCAGGAACCCCAGTACCACAAAAAAAAAAAAAAAAAAGTAGACAAGATACACTATGGGCAGGGTACTATGCTAAATGTGTATTTCAGTTACTTCCCACTCAATACTTACTGTGTTAGTCAACTTTCCAAAAGACTTACTTATATATACCAGTGCTAAGAAATCTTACTGCCTGGTAAGTCCAAACTCTTTCCCCTGACATTCAGAAATGTTTATGACATAGCGCTATATCCTATCAAATCTCCATTATTCTCTAAGCACATTGGATGCTGGAAAATTTTGTTTGGACCATTGTTGTCTCTACAGAATTTTAATCTTCAAGACTCAGTAGAAATAATTACCTTCTTCACATAGTTGATTTTCTCTGTACTTTCTATTATATACTTCCTTTTATATCACAGTTGTCCCTCAGTATAAAAGGGGGTCAGATCCAGGACTCCCCAAGAATACTAGAATCAGGAGATGCTCAAGTGTCTTATATAGACTGTCGTGTATATATTTATATATGCACACTCTCTGATAAACTTTAAATCTAGATTCCTTAAAATACCTGATACATTGCAAAAATTTGCTATACTGTGTTGTTTATGTAATAATGCCAAGAAAAAAAGTATACACATGTTCAGTAGAGATGCCACGGTAGGTCTAATTTTGAGTCTGTGATTGGTGCAGAACCAATTACTTACTATATGGCTATGGAAGGCCAACTATACTTATCTGTAAAGTTCACTAAAAGCAAAGTTTATTCGTTTCTACATCCCTAATGTGCCTAGCATGATTTTACAAACAACTTACATCCAGTAATATAGAAAGTTTCACCATTTCTAATACCGTCACTGAAGATAACTAATAAGAATCATATATAATCATTATACAGTATAATAATTAATGCTGACTAGACTGCCTGATAGTAAGCTCTCTACATTAACACTGCAGCAGGAAATATAAAAAAGGGGGGTAGGTACATGATAGACTATTAGGATCATCTGTTAAAAATTCATAATTGGGCCAGGTGTGGTGGTACATGCTTGTAATCCCAGCATTCAGTAGGCTGAGACTGGAGGATCACAGTTTGAGGACAGCCTCAGCTACTCAGTGAGGTCCTCTGTAACTTAGCAAGACCCTGTTTAAAAAAAAAAAAGTATAAAAAATAGGGCAGGGGGTGTAGCTCGGGGGTCGAATACCCCTGGGTTCCATCCCCAGACCCGGAAAAAAAAAAAAAAAAAAAAAAGTCCAAAACCAAAACCAAAACCAAACCAAACCTTCCTAATTTGGATACAAAATTCCTTGGGCAATCTCTAACCTGAATGAAATGAACTTTAAAAATTAAAATATAATGCCAGGCGTGGTGGCGCATGTTTGTAATCCCTGAGCTTGGGAGGCTGAGACAAGAAGATCACACAGGTTTGAAGCCAGCCTCAGGTACTTAGTGAGGCTCTCAGCAACTTAGTGAGACCCTATTTCCAAATAAAATATAAAATAGGTCTGGGAGTATATCCTGGAGGTAGAAAGCCTCTGGGTTCCACCCCCAGCACCACCAAAAATAAATAAATAAATAAATAATCTATCTATCTATCTATCTATCTATATATATATATATATATAGTTATCTACACAGTAAGTAAATTTATCTCTTACAACTCAATTCTGTTTCTAAACCTATACAAATTGGTAAAAGCAATAAGCGTCCTTAATAGCTAATTGACCTTGGCTCTCTAACCATTCATGAATAGTTTTCCTTGGTTAAAATCTAAGGCAAGCAGGAGTGGTGGCATATTCCTATAATCTCAGTACTTGGGAAGCAAGACATGAGGATTGCAGGTTCGAAGTCAGTCTCAGTAACTTAAGAGACCCTGTTTCCAAATAAAAATAAGAATGGGGGTGTAGCTCAGAGGGAGAAAGCCCCTGGGTTTGATCTCCTGTGACACATAAAAAACAAAGACCTCAGGAAACCTCAGTATTTAGTTTTGTTCTTATATTCCAGGATATTTCCAAATATTTGTGACTTTCTTATCTGGCTTCAGGGCAATCAAGTTTAAAAAAAAAGAAAAGAAAAGAAACATAAGTTCTTCAAGTAAAAATCTTTGTTCACATATTGCTTGTGATTTCCATGCAGAACATATTAACTCTCAGGAAGAATTCATTTCATTCCCTATATATAGCCTTGTGCCATATGTGAAAGGAGAAGTAATTGTTGCTAATGTTTACTTTTCAATACAGACTAGAGTACCTTTTATACATTTATAGGACTTAATAACATTTAAAATGTATATGTCTTAAACTACTTATCCATTAGAAATTAGAAATATTCAGGCAAAAGTAACATTAAAGTCAATATTAGCTACACATTATCCAGATGTTAGGGGTGTTACTGCAGGTTTTGAAGGTAAAGTGGGGGTTATTACAGACTTCACAGTAAGGCAGTTACACAGGCTAAGCTTGATTGGTGCCAGGGACTTTAGCATACCTGGAAATAGAAAAATTCAAATTGTAGCTGTTCTTGGTTGGCCCACTGCCATTTTTGCAGCTTACAAATGTTTAATTAAGTAACTGCAGTGAGCTCATCTCTACTGGATACTTCTTTTCCAGGGCAGGTCCAGGATCTGGGTCTGGAGCCTTGAAAGCAGAAGAGAAACTAGAGTAAACTAGAGGTAGGCAGAATAAGAAGTGTGACCAGATAACATTATGAAATCTAATAGTAGTGAGGTAGTTTCTACAGTCTCTTAACATAAAATATTCTAAAGTGGAAAAGGTTTTCTTAAATTACAAGTTATCAGAAGAAGTTATTTTGTTAAGGCATTCTCTCAATCTACCCAAATCTAGTCTAGACTCCCAATTATAGAAATTCAAATACTAGTTTTATGAAATTTCTAATGGCTTTCAATAGCCTAACCAATGAGACCAGAGTAACCGTAACAGAAAGCAACAAAAAAATACATTTTTCAATGGTAAAACTGGAATTGCAAAATCCTAATTTTCAGGCCATTTTGTTATTCCTTTCCACTACTCTATTTCTTACCATCTTTTAACTGCTCCCTTGGTTTTCTATGCTCAATTATTAGGGATTTCTTAAATGCTTTAGATAAATCCAAGCAAGGAAATGAGTTTCAAGTTCCAATTTTTAAAAACACTTTAAGAGGGAGGCAAAGAACAGCTCATAAGATGCGGTTCTTAACCACACTGAAAATTCTTTTTTCCATCACCAAAATAGATCCATGCCCATATGAAATAAAAAACCAAAAGCAAGCTTGCAACTACAAAGATTATAGAAATGGAAGAATATTAAAAATGGTAGAGTACTGTACTAATTAGATTTCTAGGCTCTGGAAATACGTCCTTATGCTTTGTAGGCTGGCATCCTTGGGAGTTTTTCTAAGAAATAAATTCCACAACAGTCAAAATAAATTAAATTCTATACTGCCGTCAAATATGAGAATTATAACAGACCAAAAAAAATTGTGAAGAGAAGGATTCAAAGAGCTTAATTCTGCATTTCTAGTAACCAGGAAGACAACAAAGCAAAATAGCATAAAAACAATTTTCATAGAAAATGTAAGCTTTCTATCTTTTATGATAGCATGCTCTAGTGAAAGAAATTCTAGAAGAAAGGAGGCTAGGTCCAAATCTGATCAGTCTGGTCTGGATTAAAGCTGAGCAAAAAGTTCCTTTCCATTATTTGACAAACTACCACACCTCACTGCTGTGCCATGAGACTTAGCTAAAATAATAGAGCACCAAGGAACTGGCGCCTGTTAGGTCCAATACATTTCACTACATTAGTAAAGAATGAAACTTTTTTTTTTTTTGGTTCTAAACACATGAGTATACTTTGGTTTTTATTTTCATGAATGTTAAAGCAACAGCTACATGAAAAGACTTTGGGTTTAACTAAACTGTATGACATTCTAAAAGATTTAACTGACTTATCAACATTGACTTCAGAATAGCCACAAAGCAAAGTGTGAGATAGCTCAATTCTGACAGGTACAGACCTAACAATTTATATTTGGGATATAAAGACAGTTCATAGTGAACAAGAAGACATACTACTTCTCCCTCTAAATAAAGTAGAAAATATTGGTGTCAACGTACTTCTTACAGATCTGGAATATAGATCTTATAGATCTGAAATCAAGAGCATTTTAAAAGAGAAAAAAAGCAATCAGTATGATTTAACTTGGCCTTTAAGAGAAGCTTTAGATATGGGCAATAATTTTCCTCTTACTAATAGAACAGTGGATTCTATACAAAATTATTATTTACCAAATATGGTCAAAGATCAGATTACACCTTTCCTGACATTACAGAGTAATAGAGCAAGTATCACAAGCTACAAGGAATTTTTTTTAACAATGATTTCCTTATAGTCACTAAATGTATTCATTGATACAATTTTATTTCAGAACAGCTTAAAAGGTTAACATTGAGATAATATTGTTCAAAACAAAGATACGATAATATTAAACTGGTGAATTGCTCAGAAAGGAAAAAAAAAAGAGTATGAGGAGGATTCTCATTTATTAACCCATATTAACAGGCTTTCAGTTTAAAAACCATGGGGAGCACTTTAGAAAAACTATTATTACATACTTTAATTTTATAACTAGCCACAATACTTCAATTTCTTTACTCACAAGTACTATTTCAGTTGATTTCTTTGTTCAGATAAACAGTATCATCTACAAATCATAGTAAAATTGCCTCCTCCCTTTCAATAATTATACCTCTAGTTTTGTTTTTGGTTTAATTATACTGTAAGTATTCCCCAAACAATATTATATAAGAGTAATGTTGGCCAGACCTTTTTTGATCTTTCATTTCTTAATAAGAATTTAGCAGTTTACTAAATATTAAAATAGGAATTCTAATATTTTACCATTTCTGTTAACAATATAGTTTTTATTTATTTTTTGTGGTACTGGGGATTGAATCAGGGGCATTCTACTTTGAAGCTAAACCTCCAGCCCTAGTGTGTGTATGTATGTATGCATATGTAAAAATATATATGAAATATAAATATATATATATATATTTTTTTTTTGCAGTGCTGGGGGTAGAACCCAGGGGCATTCTACCTCCAAGCTCCACTCTCAGCTCTATCTTCTATTCTTTATTTTGAAACAGAGTCTCACTGAGTTGCAAAGGGCCTCACTAAGTAGCTGAGGCTGTCCTCACTGACTCTCCTGTCTCAGCCTCTCAAATGCTGTGATTATAAACGTGCACCACCACAACTGGCTCCAGGTAGACTTTATTTTTGAAACAGGGTCTCACTAAGTTGCTGAAGACCTTGCTAAATTGCTGCGCTTGGCCTCAAAATTACAATCCTTCCAAGTGCTGGGATTATAGGTGTGTGTCACCATGCCCAGCTCAAAATGCTACCTGTTAGTCCATATAGAGATATGAATTTTTTTTTTAAATTTTATTTTATTTTATTGGTGCACTGTATTCATACATCATAGTGGGATACAAACTTTTGTAGACATACATGCACACATTGCCCAGTCAGTCCCCACCCGATCCCCACCCCATTCTCTCCCCATCCCTCCTTCCCATGCTTGGCTTAGTGGTTGACATCTAGTATTATAGCAATTTATCCAAAATTAAAAATGATAATCTCACATAACAGTTTCATTTGTCTGATACCAAGCGTTTGATGATTTAAAGATAGCATTTCAATATTTCTTTTTGCTTTCTTTCTTACTAGAGCATATTTTTTTCTGTTTTTTTAGGTGAAACTATCATATATTTATATATTTATTTTTCAGAAAAAAATCTATCCTAATATGGAATATGAATTCTAGATACCCAAAACGATCTTGAAAAAGAACAAAGCTAGCAGATATATATTTTCTGATTAAACCATATAAAGCTACAATAATTGAAACAGTGTAGTACTGTTCTAAAGGCAGATATATAGACCATTGGAGTTAAATACAAGCCTAGAGCTAAATTCTTCCCTATATTGTCAAGTTATTTTTGACAAGGTTTCCACGAACATTTGGTGGTGGAAATAATAATCTTTTAACTAAATATTGTTGAAAAATAATAATTACATGGAAAAGAATAAAATTGGACCTTTACCTAATCCCATATACAAGTATTAACTCAAAATAGATAAAAGACCTAAATATAAATCTTAAGACTATAAACTTTTAGGAGAAAATCTGGGTCATAAAACCTCACAACATTGAAATTGGCAGTGATTTCTTGGATATGATTTCAATGGCACAGGCAACAGAAGAATATACAAACTCCCTAAAAAATAAAAGAAAATATTGTATATCCAAAGACAATGTAAACAGAGTTAAAAGTTACTAATAGAATTGGATAAAATATTTCCAAATGCTTTATCTGAAGGTATATTAATATTCCAACTAGAAATCCTAAAAATTAACAACAATAAAGGCAAACAATACAACTTAGAGATAGGTAAAAGACTAACATAAATAATGAATCTCCACAGATAACCAATCTTAGTTGTCTGTTGGATGGAAACTCTTGTTTCTCTGGTTCTGGTGAGTGTTACCTATTTCTTCTTTGTAGTTAATCTCTTTGAGTATTTTCTCTAGCGCTGGTTTTGAAGACATAAATTCCTTCAGTTTCTGTTTGTCATGGAAGCTTCTTATTTCTCCATCTAATTTGATAGAAAGTTTTGCTGGATAGGACATTTTTGGCTGAAAGTTGTTTTCTTTCAGAGTTTGGAATATGTTACTCCAAGCCCTTCTGGCTCTCATGACTTGGTTTGGGAAGTCTGGAGTGATTCTAATTGGTTTGCCTCTGAATGTCACTTGGCCCTTTGTTTTTGTTGCCTTTAAGATTCTCTGCTTGGCTTCCACATTGGTCATTTTGACAATTATATGGCGTGGGGATCCTCTTCTCTGATCCTGTCTAAAGGGAGTTCTATAAGTTTCCTGGATCTGTGTATCAACCTCTTGCTCTATATTTGGAAAATTTTCTGCTATTACTTCCTTGAAGAGATTGTTGATCCCTTTGGTATCACTTTCTTTTCCCTCCTCTATTCCAATTATTCTTAGGTTAGCTCTCTTAAGATGGGCCCATATTTCTTCAATGTCAGATTCCTGCTGTTGGATATTTTTTTCTAGATTAGAAACTATGCATTCATTTTTGGATTGCTCATCTTCTAAGAGCGAGATTCTGTTCTCCATGTGGTCTAATCGGTTGTTTGTGCTTTGAATTGAGGCCTTTACTTCATTAATTGCATCCTTTATCTCTTTTTGGCTCTCTCTGAGTTCTTTTCGAAGCACCTCTATTATTTCTACAGTTATTTTCCTGATTTGATCTTCTAGAAATCTCTGATTTTCTGTTTTATCAGGTTCTGATGTTGTGGGGTTGTGCACATTCATTACTCCAGTGTTATTCCTCTTTCCCATGATTTCGGAGGTTTGTGCCTTCTCTGGGTTCTTCCCTTGGGTCACTATGGCTTCACTTAAGGTGCTCTGGATCTCGAGTCTGTATTATCTCAGACCCCACTACTCCTTTACTGGGTTGTATCACAGAGTCTCTGACCCAGGGAGTCGATAGAGGCTGCTTTAAACTATGGGGGGTGCCAGGTTGCACGTTCTCCTATGGTGTGATATCTCTGCCACCACCACTCCTGGGTCAAGTCCCAGGAGGCCCAATACTGCGATTTCTCCTCTGTGGCCCGCAATTTGACTCACTGTTCTTGAGTACGCAGATGTAGCTGTACTGGACTCGGTGAATTTACTGCTGCTGCCGCCGCCGGTGGCAATATGGCGCCTCTGCCACGCCCTCGGCCATGAGGCTGGCGTATTTTTTCTTCTCTGGTTTTGATTTCCACTCTGAATCCCTGCAGCGTGTGCTGAGCTCAGCCACTGGGAGCTTTAAATGCTGTTTGCGCCGAAAGATCCCGCCTGGCTGTTCCGCAGCGGCTCACCTGGCTTGCTGTAGCTGTCCGTTGAGTTCGCCGCTGCCGCCGGCAGTATGGCGCTGCTGCTGCGTCCTCGGGCTCGTGTGTCTCCTCTGTGGCCCTGAGCTCTGTTCTCAGTCCGCTTTCTCTCTGGAGCCTGGTGGTTTTTTTTGTTTTTCTGGTGATGGTGTTTTCTGGCTATGAAAGGCGCTCTTTTTGTGGTAATGGAGATTGGTTGTTAGCGGGACTCTTAAGCCCCGCTTTTCTCGGTCGCCATCTTCCCGGAAGTCCAGAGATATGAAATTTTAGAAATATGCCTTTATTCTGGTTCTAAATATTGAAATCCTCATTTTTAATTTTTATCCCCAAATGAGTTAATCTGACCTATCGCCCCAATATGAGTTAATCTCCCATTTCTAGAATGAATCCCACTTTGTTACAGTATTATTTTGTTAATGTAATGCTAGACACCATTTGATAATTGGGCATTAAAAAAAAAAGGTACTGGGGATTGAACCCAAGGGGCATTCCACCTCTGATCTATATTCCCAGCCCTATTTATTTATTTATTTATTTATTTTTGCAGGTCGCTCAGTCTCACCCTACACTGCTAGGGCTGTGCTCAAAATTGGGATCCTCCTGTCTCAGCTCCTAAGTACTGGGATTACAGGCATGCAATACCACACTTTGCTTTTTCCATCAACTTTTGTGAAACTGGTCTGTAGTATTTTCACTGTTATGCTGGCTTTGTAAAAAAGGAAATTCATCTTCTCTATGCTCTTAAATAGTTACTGAGGGGCTTGAAGTTTTGAAGAGTTCTATGGTATCTGGTACTTTCAACAAGGAATGGTCTCTTAAATTTTCAATTATGGCTTCAGACCCTATCACTCCCTTCATTCCCATTCCCTTGTGGAAACCAATGTATTTTCTTTAGTTTCTCTCTTTAACTTATGATCATTTTTAAGTCTTATTCTTCTTAAACACAAAGTTATGCATATATATACACGTATATATACACTCATACCACAAGGTTTTCTCTTAATCATTTAGCAGATATTTTTTCACAAAGCTACTATTACTGCTGTTGCAGGTCCTTCCCTCTACCTATTCCTAGGCTAGCAGGAAACACCAACAAGCATTGACGAAAGTACAAAAGCAACGTAAGGAATAAATAAATATGCCAAGTTAGTCTTTCTCTCTCTTACTACTCATGCTTTGCCAAACTTCTCTACTATTTATACCATGGCCCCAACTTTATTTTTATCTACTTTCTAGGTCTATCCCTTTACCATACTTTTAATGAAATCACCCAATCCAATAACTTCTTTAAAACCCTCATCTACGTTTTTGCAACCACTTAAGTTCATGAATATGAATATATATATATATATATATATATATATAATTTTATTTATTTTTTTGCGGTACTGGGGTTTCTGGAAGCCCTTCTACCTCTGGGCTACACTCCCAGACCAATTTTTTTTTATTTTTGGAAACAGGGTCTCTTAAGCCAGCACAGCTGGCTTTGAACCTGCGCGATCCTCCTGTCTCCGCCTCCCAAGCGCGGGGATTACAAGCATGCGCCACCACGCCTGGCATAAGTTCATGAATATTTTAAGTTTTACTAGGCACTTCTAACTTACATCTTGGATCTTCATGAAAACCATTCAGCAAGGCTGAAAGGGTTATTATTCTCACTTTGCAAGGTTCAAATAATTAACTTTTGTGTTTGTGTGTGTGTGGGGGGCAGTACTAGAGATTGAACTCAGGGTCCTTCTACCTCTGAGCTATACCCCCAGCACCATTTTATTTTTTATTTTGAAACAGAGTCTAAGTTCTTGAGGGCCTCACTAAATTTCTGAGGCTGGCTCGGATAATTAAGTTTTCACTGATTTTAAAACTCTAGTAAACAGCAGGGTTAAGGACAGAAATGTATTTGCCTTCTAACACTAGGATGCAGGTTCCTTCCTTTTTACTGTGCTAGTGACAATGTTGATAATTTTCTTCTTGAAGACTCCTTTTCTGGACAACAGCGTGCAGTCTTCTAGTTTCCTAAGATTCTTATTTCTAAGCCTCTTCTTAATGTTTATCAAAGGATAAAGTGGCAAATTATAACATTTATTTTCTCGTTTCTCTGCTATCTCATCTACACTCAGCAGAATCTAAGGAGAACGTCCTTTAAGTTGTAGTTTACATGTCCTATTCTATTTGATAAAATATTTTCACTTATAGGTTTAAAAAGATAAAATTTATCCAGGCATGGTGGCACCCATCTGTAATCCCAGTACCTGAGGCTAAGACAAGAGGATCGCAGGTTTGGGAACAGCCTCAGCAACTTAAGACTCTCAGCAACTTTTGTGACTGATTCAAAATAATAAATAAAAAAGCCTAGGAAGGAGAATACCCTTGGGTTCAATCCCCAGTACAAAAAAATGACAATTATTATTTCTTATGAATCATAAAATGCAGTTATGTAAACATAAACAAATTTTACAAGTAATTATTGAATCTTGCTTCATTTTTAACATTTATCTTTATTTCTGAGATTTTATCTGACAATATCAATATATAAGGCCACTTATCAAAGTGTATTTAAGAAGTTCAGAATGGCAACACAGTTAAAACCTATTCAATCCCACATACTCATGCATTAACTGCCTTTATTCCAGACACTGGTGCAAAAGCACACTATGACCTATGCTAATGCTTTCCACCTGCATCGGTATCTTAACCCAGTCTACAAGACAGAAACAGACAGCACAAATGGCTACTACTAACACAGAAGAGCACCTGGCCTTGTCGCTGACCACTGCTGCAGAATGATGACCATTTATAAACCACGTTCTTAACCGGGCATGGTGGCGCATGCTTCTAATCCCAGCATTTGGGAGGCTGAGACCAGAGGATCGCGGTTCACAGACAGCCTCAGCTACTTAGTGAGGCCCTCCATAACTTAGTGAAACCCTGCTTCAAAATAAAGAATAAAAAGTAGGGCAGGGGTTGTAGCTCAGAGGTCGAATGCCCCTGGGTTCCATCCCCAGACCTGTAAACAAACAAACAAACAAACAAACAAACCATTATGAATATGTTTATAGTAATGATTCAACATACAGAAAAAGCATGTGTTAGGGGCCAAACACCTCACCACACCTCTGTCAGTCTCCTTTCCAGGTTTTACTCCAGGGAATAGGGTCACAGCCCTCACTTACCTAGGGAGGAAGTTTTCTACCCACTCCCAACGTGTGTGTGTGTGTGTGTGTGTGTGTGTGTGTGTGTGTGTGTGTGTTTCTTAGTACTGGGGATTGAACCCAGCGGCATTCTACCTCTGAGCTACACACCAGCCCTATTTTTAATTTTTAATTCTGAGACAGGGTCTTCCTAGGTTGATGAAAGTCTCACTATGTGCTGAGGCTGTCCTGGAACCTGAGATCCTCCAGTTTCAACCTCCCAAGCACTGGGATTATGGGGCATGAATCGCCTTGCCCAGCTAAAAGTAAATTTTATTCTCCAAACACATCTGAGCTTTCAAGCTGATTTGCCCAAAATAAAGCATACATGAAAAATAAAAGGGTATCTCAGTGAAGCAAAAGCATTTTATCTTAATTGTGCTTATGTTTACTTAATTCTTCCCAATTAGATTCCCTCCCTTAGCTTCTCATTTTTGTCACAAGTAGCAATTTTCTTTTTGATCTGAAAACTGAAGCTATCTCAACTCTTCTCTTGCCTTTAACTTTTTTTTTTTTTTTTGCGGGTCTGGAGATGGAACCCAGGGGCATTCGACCTCTGAGCTGCAGCCCCTGCCCTATTTTTTTATTCTTTATTTTGAAACCGGGTCTCACTGAGTTACAGAGGGCCTCACTAAGTAGCTGAGGCTGTCCAATGAACCGCAATCCTCTGGTCTCAGCCTCCCGAATGCTGGGATTACAAGTGTGCGCCACCACGCCTGGCTAAAATCTAAAAATTCTTGAGAAGTTTTATTTTTTCATGAATCTTCATGATGAAACTCATCTGATGGTGCAAGTTAATATAAGACCATTTATAGGCTTGATCTAGCCCACTTACTTTATTTCCATGTTTCACTGCAGATATATCAGCATTTAATCATAGGGTGATACCACAGAACTTGCTGGAGGAGTTAGATAATATACAACATATTGCCTTTCAAAAAAGAAAATGTCAAAATAGCTGGCCTCAAGCTTTCTGGTAAGTCATTATAGACCCTCTACAATACTCTTCCAAGAATCCTACTTTAGGCTCCCTATTCTTAACTTTCTTGCTGATACTCTCCCTGATACTCCATGGATTTCAGCCATACCAATTCCTATAGTTTTTCTTTCTAAATACCTCTTAAAATTCTACTTCATTCTTAATTGCTACCACACTATTCCTATCATCCAACATGTAACAAAGATGGCTTAATTTCCTGCCACCAAGGCCTACCTTTCCTATTATATATAGTATAAAAGATTAAGAAATATTCCAATATAACCACTTTAAATATTCCACTCAGATGCACAAGAACTGAAACTGAAATAGATACATGATAAGACAATGATAGTAAATTAGCAAATTACAGATGAGTTACCTTTTTTAAACCTTAATTTATTTATAGTTGTGAGCTAAGAAGAGTTCCCCTTCTCTTTAAAAAAAAAAAAAACTTTTAAGCTTTAAATTTTCCTAAATTAACTTGTATTTGCTCTGTAACAAAAACAAAACAAATAAAAATTTTTAGGCTTCTTTCATGCTTATCATTTTCATTAAAACCCACCAATGTGTGGTTTTCAATGCCTTCTTCCAGTTGGGTTCTACCTGATTTGGAGTCATGAACCCTTCGGTAATCTTAAGAAAGCTACTGATTCAGTCTCAAAGTGGTTTTAAATGCATAAAATAAAATATACGACTACCCCAAAACACTAATAAAAATGCTGAAACAGTTACCTTATTTGCAGTATATTAATATTCTTTTTTATGGTACTGGAGATGGAACCCAGGGGCTTTCTACCTCTGGGCTACACTCCTAGACCTTATTTTATATTTTATTTGGAAACAAGGTCTCACTAAGTTGCCGAGAGCCTAAGTAGCTGAGGAATATTCTTCTTTATTAATACATAAACAATACAATTTAGCAGGAGTCTAAAAACAACCATAATTCTGAAGTTGTAATACACATTCATTGTATAAAGAGATTTGTACAATTATAAAGTAATATAAAGTTTATCCATGCTTTTTCTATTACTAATAAAGACAAAGGTACTGCTACTACTGCTGGGGTCTGCTGCTAAAAACTGTAACTGAAGGAAATGCTAAGTTTCCATTAGAAATTAATAAATATAACTTTTTCACCCAAATGCACAGACTCCTCTAAATTATCTCCCTCCTTCCTTCTGTGTCCTGAGGACTGAACCCAGGGGTACTCTACCACTGGGCTATATCCCCAGACCTTTAAAATTTTTAAATTTTATTTTGAGACAGTTCTCACTAAATTGTCAAGGCTGGTCTCAAACTTGGGATTATAGATGTATACCACCACACCTGGCTCAGACCCCTTTAATCTATCCTCAGATCTCTCCAGGGTTATAGAGCCTAAACTGAAACCCTTTTAATAAGTCTACTTACGTTCATTTCTCACCAGTCCCACACCCTGGAAGATCTAGTCAGGCCTGTTTGAACATGTTCAACCTCCCTTTCTTTTCTTAGTACCTACTGCCCTAGCTTATAATGTTATTTCTCCACCTTGATACCAAAATCATTACTATTTCAAAATCTTCCCCAGTTTCATCTACTTGAATCCTTATTCTCCTGCTTTAGCCTACATAGGCTCTAATCTTAGAACTACTAATACTTCTGTAGGTCAATACTGTATAACTCACCATTTAATTAGTTTCACTCCAGTATCTCTTCATCACAGTTATACAATTTCTGGGGACATGTGCCATGTACCCGAAATATAGGACACTGCCTACATTTACCATAAACACATAAAATGTACTAAGTGCTCTCAATAAATCAAGTATTAGAAAAACCATTTGTTTGGCAACTTTGAATACCAGAAAATATATCACAAAAAGACCAAAAATCCAAAAGACCCCAAAGCAGGTAAAACAGAATTATATATTAAACTTAGTTTACCTCTATGAGAACTTAAGATATTCCTATTTCTTAAAAACTCAGAAGCTTATTTTCTAGGCAGCCATGAATTTCAAGTAATAAATCAGAGAAAGAGTACTAAAGTAGGTATAAAACAATGATTCATTCTGAAAGTATCTGCTAAGCAATCACTACATGCCAGGCAGTGTTCTAGAAAGAGTCCATGCATTCAGTTCTCATACAACTTAGTGCCAGGTCTGAAGCTCTGAAACAAAAAGCTATTTGCTATTTCTATCTTTTAGAAAAGGTCTGGTATCCAAGGTATGTATATGAGGGTCCCTGTTTCAGAAGGCAACAAAGGCTATAAAACATTACAGAGAAATAGATTTGGGTAGGTTTCAATTATCTGATGGAAATATTTATTACTTAATAATACTAGATGAGTGAAGTGTTACTTTACTCATTATTATTTGAATAAAAATACTTCATAAAGTTTTTTCTTCAAAGAGTTCTGCCAGGTCGCCTCATTTATTTCATATAAAATATAAAAACTACCAATATCCTGGAGGTTGAGTGGTGTGGTAGTAATGCCAGCAGTATTTTTTATTCTAAGTAATTTTTTCACTTGAGGTGAGAGAGAAAGATGGGACTGTGGGTACAAAATTGGATTTTGCTTTCCACACATTTCAAGCTCCACTGTTGATTATGATTGATTAAAAAGAAATTACTTTTTCTTGAAGGGAAGTTGTTAAGACTAATAGAAATGGAATTCAGAAAGTGAAGGGGAAAGAAAGGATGGGACTGGAACAAGTAAGCATCCTGACAATACTATGCTACCAACCTAAACTCATCTTGTCTAAACTTAACATACTGCTCCCACCCAATAAGAGATTCATTGTAAGCAGTATATTTGAAGCTAGAAACCTGGTCATGTCTCTACTTCTTTTCCTTTCTATAATCAAAGGTAGTTTCACTATCATTCCCACAAAAATCTCTTGCATTCATCCCCTTCTTTCTATTCTCATCACGATGTTTTAGTCAGGTTATCTGTTACCTGGATGGTCATCACACTAACACAATGATGTATTCTTAGGTAGCTTATCCTACTGCTAAGCCTTTTTATACTTCACAATGATAACAAACTTACTAGCTACATAAGAAACAAGCTGAGTTAGGTCACTTTTATCTTGAAAACAGCCAAGAGATTTTGTAGAGTTACACTCTGAGTTTCAGTAAAGGTTGTTGACACTGACCTAGGAAATAATTATAAAGAAGCCAGAGGAAGACAGGTGATTTGAGGACTAAAAATTTACAAAATGAGCTAAACCACAAAAAGGAATGGTATTAAGAAAGCCAAAGAAAAGGTATGGCAAAATGATTTTAAAGTTTAAAGTTTTTTGTAACTGTGTAGTATTACATTTTCTATTAATAACATATACAAGACAGTCGCAGATTGATTGATAACGTACTCACTGCTTAATAATTCACTTAATACTTTAAAAAATTATAAAAGATATCTCTATATACTAAATCTCTCTGAACTAGACTCAGTTGGCTACATACTGTTTTTCTCACTAAAAAAGAAATTATTTTATACAGCTCTCCTCCCTTATTCCCCAAGATACTTAAAATAGAGCACTAAAGAGTCTTACTGTGGTTGGTGTCAACAATACAAGAGAAAGTCATCTTTGTATACATTTTAATTTGTAATAGACTAAAACGGTATTTTTCTGTATATGTGAATATACAGATATGTATACATCTCCATATATAGGCTATGGGTACAAAAATAACATGATTTAAAAACCCCACCTCTTCTGGTATTTAAATCTACATCAACATAGTAAAGGCTCAGGGTATTTTTGTCTTAAAAAGTTCAAAAGTGAAAAGGGGCATGAAAATGCGCTTATGAGTATAATTATCATTGAAGAGAAACTTGTCCCATACCTTTATCTATCTATCTAGAAATGGTGAGGACTAGACAGAAGGTAGACACCTGAAGACTTTTTTTAAAAAATGTGCACAAGAAATTTCCTATAAGACATGCAACACTGGACTCAAACTCAAATCTACTATTCACAACACATAATTCACTCGACACAAGAAGTCTGAGCCAGTTTAGATAAATCTGCAGAAATCCATTACCACTAAGGAAAAATGAATAGCAAAATGAGGGTGCTATATACACAGGGGTGGAATGCTTATTTGAAAGCATTCAAGGCATTACTCAGAAAAGAAATTCATCCATAATGGGTACTCTGGAATCTCAAAATCCTGAGGTAGGATGATTGCAGGTTCACAGCCAGCCTCAGCAATTTAGTGAGACCCTTTGCGACTGAGTGAGGCTTTATTACAAAACAAAAATTAAAATAGGGCTAGGGATATAACTCATAGGCAAGAGTATCCTTGGGCTCAATCCACTGTATCACCACCACTGCAAAGACAAAACAAAAACAAAAACAAAAAAAAAAAACCACAGCAGATCTACTAGCATTAACTTTTGGTAGACTGCACTGAGTCATTCACTTGCAGATATTTAGGAACAGTTCAAATGCTAAGGCACTGTACTAATGCTATGAACTTAGTGGAACACTGAAAGGTAAACAACTTGGTAAATCCTGCAAAAGGGATAAAGTGTAAGAAATATATAAATTATCAATAAAAATATTATTAAAGCTAATAATCATTTACAACAAGAAAAAACTATGGTGTTTCAAAAATATTTTCCAAAGCCAGGCATGGTAGTATACATTTTTAATTCCAGCACTTGGGAGGCTGAGACAGGAGGATCATGGCCAGCCTCAGCTACTTTAGAGTGAGGCCAACTGCAACTTAGTGAGACCCTGTTTCAAAATAAAAGAATAAAATATAGGGCTGAGGGTATAGCTTGTAGGTAGAATGCCCCTGAGTTCAATCCCTAGTACAAATCTGAGTGGGTTTCAGATGTTAATGTCTTTTCACCAAGTTTTCGTAACTGAGGCTCACCTTCTTCCATCACTAACTTATTTCTGGATCTAAGACTTCTTGGTTATTTTGCATTCTTGAGAGAAAAATTTTAATTTTTCTCTCTGGTTTTTACCTACAAGAAAAATGCTGTCACAAGAATCCATTTGGGCACTTAATAATAGTGTCAAATCCTTTCCACAGTACTCACAAAGTGACTTTATTTTATAAAGTTTTAAGACAAACCTCTGAAAATTAGTAAAACACTATTAGGTTACTACATTTATATACATCAACCTATTAAATAAATGTAATTAAATACATATTATGGTAAATATAATCCCCAAAATATCCATTCCCCAATAACATATTTTCTGGTGCACTTAATGTCAGATACATGAGTCTGTAAATAAAATCTGGCTTTTTGCCAATAAAACCTTCATAACACTTCAGTAAACAAGTAGTGTCTAACAAATACAATTATACTTTCTTGCACATAAACTCAACTGAAGACTCCCAAATTTATGTCTAGCCCAAATCTCTTACCTAAATTCCATTTCAAATACTGAATGAATCACCTACTTGATACCATGTTATATGTATAAAACGCATTTCCAAGTTAACATGTTAAAAAACAAGCCCCTTGACTGCACAGCCCAGTCTAAACTTGCTACCTCACCACTCTTCCTCAACTCAGTCAACAATAATCCCAGACTTCCAGTTGCCTGGGCCAGAAATCTTGGGAGTCATCTTGAGTGCTTTTAAATGCCTCATATCCAATTCATCAGTCATTCTGCCCACACAGGGCTTGAAACATATCCAGAAGCTGACCTCGTCTCACACTTTCCTGTTACCACCCTAGTCCCTGCCACCATCACCTCTCATCTAGATCACTGCACCATTTCCAATATGGTCTCTGCTTACATCTTTATTCCATCCCCATAGTCTATTCCACACTGAGAAAATGTTTTAAAAAGAAAAGTTACCAATATAAAAAAGAAAAGTCATATCATCTATCAATTGATAAAAAATGCATTTTCCAAACTTCAAGACCCAGTCATAATAAAAACTCTTAACAAATCAGAATCAGAAAAGGAACTTTCTAACCTGATAAATTGCACCTAAGAATATTCTATAGCTAACACACACTTAATGGTGAAAGATTGAATTCTTCCCCCCTAAGATGAAGTACAAGGCAAATTTGTTTGCTCTGACCATGTCTATTAAACAGAACTAAAAGTACTAGCCAGAGCAGTAAAGCAAGAAAAGGAAATAAAAGGCATACAGATTGGAAAGGAAGAACTAAAGTTGTTTGTCTTTACAGGCAAAATATAAAACCCTCAGAATCTATTTTAAAACAAAGCAAAACAACAAAACTCTTAGAACCGATAAACTTAGCAAGATCTCATGATATGAGGTCCACTCAGAAATCAACCATATTGATTTAGTTAACATACTGACACAACAAACTGACATAACATAATTATGACATAAAGCTCACAACAAACAATTAAAAACCAAAATTAAAGACACAATCGCCACTCATCTCTTAAAAATATCTAGGTAAAAACCTAATAAGACATGTATAGGATTTATATGTTAGAAATCACAAAATGCTTATGAAAAAAATTTAAAAAAATAGGTAAATGAGACAGACTATGTTCATGGCTTGGAAAACTCAACAATAAAAATGTCAGTTTCCCCTAAAACTTCCCTATAAGTTTACTGTAATTCTTAGCAAGATACCAGCAGTATATTTTATAGATTCTAAATTAATTCAGTAGGAGTAACTTATTTTCAAGTTACTCTACTACATACCTCTGATGGAGTGCCTTAATTTCTGTCCTTTCTTTCTGCATTTGTATTAATAAAATTGCTTAAGCTTAAAAAAAAATTCAGTAGGAGAGTCTTTTCAAGAAATGAGATTAAAACAAACTGGCCATCGGTAGGCAAGGAAATGTCAATCTAAACGTCATTCCTTATATAAAAATCAAAATAGGTCATAGGTCTATATATGTAAAATAAGTTTTTAGAAATTTAGAGCAGGAGCAAATCTTTGGGACCTAAAGTTAGCTAAGCACAATCCAAGCCGGGCGGGGTAGCACATGCTTGTAATCCCAGTACTTGGGAAGCTGAGACAGGAGGATTACAGATTCATGGCCATCCTCAGCCACTTAGTGAGGCCTCTGTGAGTTAGTGAGACCTGTCTTAAAAAAAAAAAAAAGGCAGCAGCAAAGCACAATCCATTAAAGATAAACGACTTCATTAATACTTTTTATTTTTTATTTCTTTACAAAGAGATTGAGGACATAAAGAGAAGCCACACACCAGAGGAGAAAATATTTGTATATCACTTATTCAGAAAAGGACTTGGTCCAGAATATATATAAAAAATTCTCCAACTGAGATGAAAACAATCCAATTAGAATACTAACAGAAGATATGGACACTGTACCAGTGGACATGGACAGCAAAGAAAGCCATGAAAATATGGTCAGAATCATTAGTCATTAGAGGAATCAAGCTAATGCTGCAATGAGGTATTGTCTATTGGACTGGCTAAAACTAGAACACTGACAAACACCAAGTGCTGGTGAGGATACACAGGAACTGGGTCTGTAATACACTGCTGGGGGGGTAAAATGGTATAACCACCTTGGGAAAGTCTGGCAGTTTCTTATAAAAAATGTATTTTCACATAAAATCCTGTACAGAACTGTTCATAGCCCCAAAATGGAGACTCCAAAGTCTTTCACATTAGTAAATGGTTAAATTGTGGTACATTCATATGATACCATACTCCTCAGCATTAACCTGGAATCAATTATCAATATGTAAAATATGGTTGGATTTCAAGAAGCTAAAAACGGAACCGTAACAATTTCATTTACATACCATTCTCAAAGTGACAAAATTATAGTGGCAGAGAACAGGTCAGTGCTGCCAGGGTTAAGGCTAGTCAGAGGTGAGATTTAAAGGGGAAAACAAAGGAGTTTCCTAGTGATGATGAAACTGTCCTACAGCCTGACTGTAATTACATAAATCTATACACATAATGTTACCAAACAGACACGAAAACACCAATAAACGAATCATTTTCTAAGAAACAAGGAAGGGAAATGCAAATTTAATATTAAAACCCTTACTGTCTTCCTATGTCCTAAATAATGTCTAAAGTCCTTATCACAATCTAAAAAACCCTACCTAAAAAACACACACTTACTTAGGTTTCAGCTACCTTTCTCCCACTCCCTCACTCAGCTGCAACTCTACTGGCCCTCCAGCTCTTGGAAGATGGCAAGTAGGCTCCCATCTAAAGGTCTCTGCATTTGCTACGTGTTTTTTGAAAGCTCTTCTCTTTATCACTTCAGGTACATAAGCAAATGTCATCTAATCAGAAAGCCTTTCCTACTTCCCTCTATATAACTAAAATGATGTTTTCCTCTTCTCTCTCCTTAAGAATTTTAAAACCAACAAACAAAACTCAAACATCTTCCTCACCTGTAACTCCCCTGGTGGGTTCTGTTTTGGTAAGGTCACCACTACGAAACTAGAAACTCAAGCTAGGGCCCTTACTTTTACTTTGCTTCAGTATTTCTGTCTTAATTCCATCAGCTACTCTTCTCCTTAATTACCCCTCCCCACAGCCTTATTTCTGAACCTTAACAACTCTCAAACATATAAGGCCTTTCACTCACAAACCTGGCTCTTTTCTAAAATATTCTCTCTCCTTTATAGAATGTTAACTTGCCTTCCATCATCAACAGGATGAAGTCAATTTTTCTTTATAGACTATGCAAGTATCTTCTTGCTTTGCTTTCCTTCTAGTTTTCTACCCCATTTCCTATTAACCCACGACTGGAGACTAAAGCACTGCAGGATTGCTCACAATTGGTGAATGCAGACTACCCTACCCCCATCCTTATTTATTTATTTATTTATTTATTTATTTATTTATTTATTTATTTATATGTGTAGGTCTGAGGATGGAACCCAGGGGCATTCGACCTCTGAGCTATACCCCCTGCCCTATTTTTTTTTATTTTGAAACTGGGTTTCACTGACTTGCAAAGGACCTCACTAAGTAGCTGAAGCTGTCCGTGAACTACAATCCTCAGGTCTCAGCCTCCCAAATGCTGGGACACCCAGCTTTTTTTTTTTTTTTTGGTAGTACTGGGGGTGGAGCCCAGGGGCTTTTCTACCTCCGGGCTATACTCCCAGACCTATTTTATACTTTTTTTGGAAACAGGGACTAAGTTGCTGAGAGCCTCACTAAGTAGCTGAGGCTGGCCTTGAACCTGTGTTATCCTCCCATCTCAACCTCCCAAGCACTGGGATTACAAGCGTGTGCCCCCCATCCTTCTTTAGATATGATGTTTTTCTCTGTCAGAGATGACTTTTCTACCCCAAACCTGTATGTCTTTTTCTTGTCTGACACTCATAATTGTCTTCTTTCCTAAAGATTTTCCTGCTGTATCCTTTCGTCACTCACTAAATCAGATACTCCCACCTGTGGATTCCTCAAGTATTTTTTTAACCCTGTTATAGTATATCATACCCATTTGCATACATGTCTTCAGGACAAGAAAGATCTTACTAACCTCTCTATCCCCTTTAGGTAGCAAAGAATCCACACGCATAAAAAAAACACTCAAAACTACTGAGTTAGTTTGAGTAATAAAGAATGTGGAGACCGGTGTGATGTGTATACTTGTAATCCCAGTACTTGGGATCCAAGAGGATCACTGGTTCACAGCCACCCTCAGCAATTTAGTAAGGCCCTTTGCAACTCAGTGAGATCCTGTTTCAAAATAAAAAGGGCTGGGAGTATAGCTCAAAAATAGAATGCCCCTGGATTCAATCCCCAGTATCACAAAAATAAGGTACTTAATTAAAAATAAGGAATACACAGCTGGACAGGATGGTACATACTTGTAATCCCAGTACTTGGGAGGTCAAGACAGGGGGATCAGAAGCTGGTTTGAGGCTAGCCTCAGAAACTTAGCAAGACCATGTTTCAAAATAAAAAGGACTTGGGGATACAGTTCAGAGGTAGAACACTCCTGGGTTCAATCCACAGTTTTAAAAAAAATGTAGAGATGAGACACCATGGAAGAATGAGTAAGGCAAGACTTCTTGCATGAGCAGCTATTATGCACAGGTGTGCCATATATGATACGTGCAACTCTTTGTAGTTTCTTCATATTCTCTTAATCAAGTGATGTTCTAGAAATGCGGAAGCACTACTGAACAGAGCTTGGTCTGGCTAAGATCACCAGCTAAGTTTTCCCATGACCTAGCTATCCTCCCCAAAAGAGAAGTTCTTGCTCCACTTGCAGAACTACAACAAAAGCACCAGACAGTCATCCTTTAAATGCACGTCATTGCTCATAGAGGAAAATCTCATGAACAGAACGAGATGCCTCACTCAAAGCAACCAACCACCTAAGCTACATTTCTACATTTGAGAAATATCTCACATAGCATGCAAGACGAACATTTTGTGTCCGTACACTTTTATATGTAAAAAAGCAGAATCACCATACGTGGAAGTGGAAATTTTCTTTTGAAATCCCCATTTCTATGTGTTCATCTTTATATTTCCTAGAAAATCATAAAGTGGCAAACAGTACTTTAGCCAAGTATGGGTAGATTCAGCTACTTACTAGTTACAGAGTAAACCAAACCACAATAGTTACCCTCAATGCAAATATCTAGTACCTGTATTTCTAGCAACTTTTGACACTGATCCCTTAGATTCTTTTTTTTTTTTTTTTTTTTTGATACTGGTGATGGAACCAGGGGCATTCTACCTCCAAATTACATCCCAGCCTATTTTTAATTCTTCAGCCTCAGCCTAAGTAGCTGAGGCTGTCTTCAAACTGCGATCCTCCTGCCTCAGCCTCTCAAATGCTGGGCTTACAAGCGTGCACCACAAAGGCCGTACATGCCCGGCCTTTAGATTATTTAAGTACATTTTCTCCTCAGTTCTAGTAACTACTTAACTGTGATACCAACATAGCTCTGCTTAACTTTTGAAGAGATATCCATGTTTATCAGGTCACTAATTGTCTTTTTTAAAAAGCTACTATAAATGGGTGTGATGGCATACACTTGTAATCCCAATGCTTTGGAGGCTGACAAGGGGATCATACATTCAAGGCCAGCCTGAGAAACTTAGCAAGACCCTGTCCTAAAAGATAAAAAGGGCTAGGAGGATAGCTTAGTGGGAGATCACCTCTAGGTTCAATCTCCAGTATCAAAAAAAGCAACTATACCTCTGTGCTCAGTGGATCAAACCGAAACACGTAATCTGTTCTGAATTCTTTAAATAAAAATCTTTTTCTTGCCTATATTGCTTTTTCTGTAATTATTTTCTATGGTTGAAAGCATTAACAAAAATCTTTAATATGTAAATGCTAATAATATAAAGGACAAAATAGTCCACAGAATGTCAAGCATGGAATGTTAAGAACATGGAAGCAAGTATCATACTTTATACAAGTTGAAACAGCAATAATTTTTAAAAGATTTCTTCAATTTATTTATTTATTTACTTATTTATTTTGGTACTGGGGGTGGAACCCAGGGACTTTTCTACCTCAGGGCTATACTCCCAGACCTATTTTATACTTTATTTGGAAACGTTTCACTAAGTTGCTGAGAGCCTCACTAAGTAGTTGAGGCTGGCTTCGAACCTGTGCGATCCTCCTGATCCTCCTAAGTCTCCCAAGAGCAGGAATTACAAGCATGTGCCACCACGCTCAGCTGATTTCTTCAATTTAAATTGTAATGCAATATATTAAAGGCTTTGCTGCACTTCATCAAAACAAAGAAACTTTTATGCATATACATACAAATAATCCTTCAAACTACATGTTAATTTTAACAGTGAAACTATATGGCTATAAAAACAAGCCTGAGAGCCAGGTGTGGTGGTGCACGCTTGTAATCCCAGCGCTTGGGAGGCTGAGACAGGAGGATTGCACAGTTCCAAGCCAACCTCAGTTACTTAGTGAGGCTCTCAGCAACTTAGTAAGTGTGACGGGCCCCGCCCATCAGCCAGTAAGTCCGAGAGCTAAGATGGCGCTGAGCGGAAATCTTCCCCAGAGCACTTAGGTGGTAAACAGCTTTCAGGAAGTGACGACAAGAGCATGAGATACACGGGAACACCGCATGCCATAGGGCAACAGCCAATGGACTGGCTGTTGCCATGAGTTGTGCACGTGAACAGTCTGCTGATTGGCTGTTGGGCTCTATATAAGGGGAAGATCTCTGGGGGGAAAAGAGAGAGAAGAGAAGATTTACGGGAAGAAGATTTGCGGGAACTGTACAAGAACCTGGGGTAATAAAACTGCTTGAGGAAGATCGTGTAAGAGTCGTCACTGCGCGCGACAAGTGGTGGCCCGTACGGGGACCTTCGCTTTGATCAGAACCTCGGCAGTCCAGGGCAGCCGGCTGGTAAGTACTCCTTGACTCCGAAAAGGGAGGAGGAGGCTCCGTTTACGGAGGGTTATTTTCCCCGATCAAAGGGGGCTCCATTAAGGAGGATATTTAGTAAATAAGGCTCGCGGATAAGCGAGGCTCGCGGAAAAGCGAGGAACAGCGCTGTATTTTCCCCGATCAAAGGGGGCTCCATTAAGGAGGATATTTTTTAGTGTAAGTAAGTTAGAGAATCGGGCTGGTCCTGATTCGACAAGATGGGAAATAGTCCATCTCACCCATTGCATAAAGCATTGAAAGCTTTGTTGAAAAGTAGAGGCCTAAAGCTTAGGGACAAGACAATACAAGATTTTCTCGAACAAATAGATAGGGTAGCGCCATGGTTTACAGTATCAGGGAATCTTTCTTTAGCAAGCTGGGATAAATTGGGAAGAGACGTAGAACGCGCCGAAGAACAAGGTATTGTCACAGGAGGGACTCGGCCGCTTTGTCGGCTGATTCGTGCCTGTTTGGAAGAAAGGCGCTTTAGAAGATTTGTGCAGGAGGGCCAGGCAGCTTTAGACGGTGTAAAAGAGGAACGTTCAACTTCCTCTAAAGTGGCCAGTGAGGAGGATTCAGAGTCAGAGGGGGAAGATGACTCTGAGGAGGAATTAGAGGCCATTGGTAAACAAGTGAAAGCTTTTGAACTGATTAAAGAGGAAATTTCGCCTCCTCCGTATAACCCTTCTGCGCCCGGAGCAGGAGAAGGTGTCTCTTTTAGTAGTCAGATGTGGAGAGATGCGGGAATTTTTCTAGCAAATCAAGCTTTCCCAGTTTTCCAGCTGCAGGAGGGGGGAAATCGTTATCATGAGCCTTTGGACTTTAAAACAGTTAAGCATCTCGCAGAGTCAGTTTGCACATATGGGTCGTCAGCTGCTTTCAATATAGCAATAATAGAGAGTTTACATCGCTATGCCATGACCCCAGGAGACTGGCAAAATTTGGTTAGGGCCACCTTAAATCCTGGCCAATATTTGGATTGGAAAGCTTATTATATAGAATATGCCACTGAACAAGCTGCACGTAATCGAGCAGCAGGAAATTCAGCCTGGGATATAGACATGCTGATGGGCCAAGGACGATTTGCTAATCAACAGCTTGGGTATCCACAACAGGTGTATGAACAAATCAACAGACTCGCTACCCAGGCCTGGAAGGCCCTCCCTAACAAAGGAGAGGTATCTGGTAACCTTACAAAGATTACTCAAGGATTGACTGAACCCTTTTCAGACTTCGTTGCCCGTCTAGTAGAGGCTGCGGGAAGAATTTTTGGGGATTCTGACGCGGCCATGCCGCTCATTAAACAATTGGTCTATGAGCAATGCACTAAAGAATGCAGACAGGCCATCACTCCTTACAAACATAAAGGCCTAGAGGTGTGGATGAAGGTGTGCAGGGAACTCGGAGGACCCTTAACCAATTCAGGACTTGCTGCAGCCATTATACAGGCCTCCGGACAACAAAGTAAGAATAGTACCAAAAATGGCAATTGTTTTTCCTGTGGAGCGACAGGACACTTAAAACGAGATTGTCCTAAGTGTAGGGCGTCCCAATCTTATCCTTCTCCTCCTGAGTATTGTCGTCGATGTAGAAAAGGAAGGCATCCTACTTTTGAGTGCCGTTCGGTTAAAGATATCGATGGCAACCCCTTGCCCTATACTGGAAAGCAATCATCAAATACTCAGACAAAAAACGGGAGGGCGGGCCCTCGTTCCCAGGGCCCACAAAAATATGGGAACCCTCAGGTGTATGGGGCCATGGAGACACAGCCACCTCAGTGGCCCAATTTACAGCCTCCGGAACAGTCCGGCGAGCCACTCCAGGTTCGGCAGGATTGGACCTCTGTGCCACCTCCAGGCTGGTATTAACGCCACAAATGGGGGTTCAAATTATTGAAACAGATTTTCAAGGTCCTCTGCCACCTAATTCTGTTGGCTTACTTTTTGGAAGGTCTTCCTCTACCATGAAAGGACTTGTAGTCCATCCGGGGGTTATAGATGAGGATTATACCGGTATCATCAAAGTGATGGTTTCAGCGCCCCGGGGTATCGTTGCCATTTCCCCTGGGGATAGAGTGGCACAGTTACTTTTGCTTCCCAGTCTACATGGTATGTTTCCTTCAGCAGAGGGACGACGCGGTATTGGTGGGTTCGGTTCTTCAGGAAATGAGTTAATATCTCTTGCCTTTGATATGGGAACTCGTCCCTTGATAACCTTGGACGTGGAAGGCAAGCAAATCCTAGGACTTTTAGATACTGGGGCAGATAAAAGTGTCATCGCCTGTAAAGATTGGTCATCTTCATGGCCCACTCAAAAGGCTACCGGAGAACTTAGAGGTTTGGGTTATGCTAAAACCCCTGACCTCAGTGCTAGGGCTTTACATTGGAAAGATCAGGAGGGACATAAGGGGCAGTTTGAACCCTATGTGCTGGAGCTGCCAGTTTCCCTCTGGGGAAGAGATTTATTAGTGGACATGGGATATTCCTTACAAAATACATCTTATTTCCCCCAAGCCCATAATATTCTCCTTCGCCAGGGCTACCACCCTTCCTACGGGCTGGGAAAACACCTCCAGGGACGTAAAAGCCCAATTCCTACTAAAGAAAAGAGTGGTCGCGAGGAACTGGGTTTTGTGCAGTAGCCACTGAGGAGGCAATTCCCATTACCTGGAAGACGGGAGATCCAGTATGGGTTCCTCAGTGGCCTCTCTCCCGTGAAAAGCTTGAAGTAACAAGGAAATTAGTACAAGAGCAATTACAGTTAGGCCATATCCGGCCATCCACCTCTCCTTGGAATACCCCGATTTTTGTGATAAAGAAAAAATCTGGAAAATGGAGGTTATTACACGACCTCCGAGCCATAAATAGCCAAATGCAGATTATGGGGCCAGTCCAACGAGGGCTTCCACTCCTCTCTGCTATTCCGAAGGAGTGGCCACTTATCAGCATAGATATAAAAGATTGTTTTTTCTCCATCCCTTTAAATCCTGCGGATACTCCTCGTTTTGCTTTTACTGTTCCCTCTATTAATCAAGAGGAAATTGACAGTAGATATGAATGGGTGGTCCTCCCACAAGGAATGGCCAATAGCCCTACCCTCTGTCAATTATATGTAAATAGTGCTCTTGAGCCCGTAAAAACCAAATTTCCAGAAATTCGGTGTATTCATTACATGGATGACATTTTGTTAACCACAAAAAATCCCTCCATACTTGAGGAGGCTTATTGTCACCTTGTAAAGATTTTGGAAACTCATCAATTATTCATCGCCTCAGAAAAGGTACAAAGAGGAGAAAATATACACTTTCTTGGCAACATTGTTCTCCCCCATGCAGTCCTGCCTCAAAAATTAATCATCCGCACTGATCAATTAAAAACCCTCAATGATTTCCAAAAACTGTTGGGAGACATTAATTGGGTTCGACCCTTTTTACAAATTCCTAACCATGCCTTGAAACCTTTATATAATCTGCTCGTAGGCAATCCTCAATTAGATTCTCCTCGCGTCCTTACCGATGAGGCCCGCCATGCGTTACAATTAGTAGAACAAGCACTTACGAAAGCGTCTCTCCGTCGAGTGACCCCTGGACAGCCATTATGGGCTTGTATCCTGGCCACTGAAAAACAGCCTACTAGTGTTCTTTGGCAACAAGGACCCCTTCTTTGGATTCACCCCAAAGTCTCCCCTCAAAAGGTAGTTGAATATTATCCCACCAGTGTAGCAAGCCTTGCCCTTAAAGCCATTCAGCAGTGCATCCAACATTTTGGCAGAACGCCCGATAAGTTGGTGGTACCGTACACTGCTCTGCAAGTACAAACGCTGGTAGCCACTATTGATGATTGGGCTATACTTATGTGCTCTTTCAGTGGTGAAATAGACAATCATCTTCCCAAAGATCCATTGTTACATTTTGTTCTGGAACATCCTCTCATTTTCCCATTGGTCACTAAAAACAAACCTGTAGCTAATGCAATTAACATTTTTACTGATGGATCCAAAACTGGTGTGGGGGCCTACCTAATAGAGGGAAGCGATCCTGTTATCATCCAATATTCACATACCTCTCCACAACTGGTTGAATTAAATATTGTTTTAGAAATTTTTAAGAGAGTTTCTTCTCCTTTCAATTTATTATCAGATTCACAATATGTGGTTAATCTGGTTAGATCGCTTGAATGCGCGGGTCAACTCTCTTTACATACTCCTATTCATTCTATGGCTAGCCAAATCCAGATTTATATACATTTAAGAAAGACACCATTCTTTATCCAGCACGTTAGGGCACATACTGGATTACCTGGCCCTATTACATATGGAAATGATCTAGTAGATAAACTCACCAAGATACATATGATTTTTTCTCTTACTCAAATGCAACAGGCACAGGCATTTCACCGTCAATATCATGTAAATTCTAAAACATTACAACAGCGATTTAAAATCCCTCGACATCAGGCTCGGGAAATTGTAAAAACCTGTAATGCCTGTGCCCCTTTTTTACACCCCTCACATGTGGGCATTTGCCCACGAGGCTTGCTCCCTCTACATCTCTGGCAAATGGATGTAACTCACATATCTGAATTTGGAAAATTGAAATATATCCATGTTTCCATAGATACTGTCTCTGGAATTATTCATGCATCTGCTCATGCCGGGGAAAAGGCACATGACGTCGTCAATCATTGCCTTGAGGCCTGGGCAGCATGGAATATGCCTAAAGAAATAAAAACTGATAATGGCCCGGCTTATACTTCCCAAAAATTCACATCCTTTTGTTCACAGATGGGAATAACTCTAAAGCATGGCCTTCCGTACAACCCTCAGGGACAGGGTATTGTGGAACGCGCCCATCGTACTCTTAAAGAATGCTTGATAAAACAAAAAGAGGGAATTGGAACCAATATGAAACCGAAGCAGCGCCTATCCTTAGCCCTTTTTACTTTGAATTTTTTGCAATTAGATGTCAATGGCAAGACTGCTGCCGATCGTCATTTTGCCCCCTCGGGTACGAGCCAGGGTTTCGTGCGTTGGAAGGATGCCCTCACAGGGCAATGGAGGGGACCTGACCCAGTGCTCACATGGGCCAGAGGCTCTGTTTGTGTGTTTCCACAGAACGGCGCCGATCCTGTCTGGGTTCCAGAGCGGCTGACTCGTCTGGTGAAACAAAAGGATGATGAGCCATCGACTGATTCTTTTGGGGACCATGATACTGTGGAATTCCAAGGATAGGAAGTGATCCACAATGGGGGCTTTTGATTGCTTTTCTTTTCTATTGCCTTTGAGTCATTCTGCTCAAGTTCTTCCCCGCTTAATCCTTTTACCTTTTCCCCTTAAAATTGGCACAGGAGCAAATTCTACTTTTGCAGGTTATAATTTTACTTATTAGAGCCTGACCATGGCCTTTCATTCTAACCTATTTGATCTGTGGCTTCTTTGTGGGATAAATGGCAGTTGCACGGATTTAGCTCCCCTTGTCATGATTAATGATAATGCGTTTATTGCCGCTAATCTTTCTTGCGAGCTTTCTGCATATCCTACAGATAACCGGTCATCGAAATTTGACAATTTGACAAGACGGTTGCGGTTGGAGATCATCAAAACCAATACTACTCAAGTTGACCCGGTGATGGCCCGCACCTTGATGTCCTGGATCCAACAAGCAGCTCGTCATTTAAAAGAGTGGGCTGGACTGGGTGCTCTTGGTCTTTGTCTGGTCTTACTGTGTATCTTATGTCTCTACTGTCTTAGAAAACTAATCCGTCAGCGCGCTACAGATCAAGTGCTCATAGCTCAGGCATTTGCAGCCATGGAGTTGGGACAATCCCCTCAAATATGGCTTGCGGCGATGGGAAAGTCTTAATGACAGGATGCCAGCTAGGACTGCACTCGGGACCCCGGGAGGGTGCATCCCGAGGAGGGCATGCTCAACTGCATACGGGTTGCCACTGATTCTTGTCCCGTCCCTGGCAAAAGGTGGTGGGCCTAGAAGCCCCTTCCAAACATACAGGGGTTGAGTCCTCTGTCCTCTCCTGTCTGAAAAAACAAAAAAGGGGGAACTGTGACGGGCCCCGCCCATCAGCCAGTAAGTCCGAGAGCTAAGATGGCGCTGAGCGGAAATCTTCCCCAGAGCACTTAGGTGGTAAACAGCTTTCAGGAAGTGACGACAAGAGCATGAGATACACGGGAACACCGCATGCCATAGGGCAACAGCCAATGGACTGGCTGTTGCCATGAGTTGTGCACGTGAACAGTCTGCTGATTGGCTGTTGGGCTCTATATAAGGGGAAGATCTCTGGGGGGAAAAGAGAGAGAAGAGAAGATTTACGGGAAGAAGATTTGCGGGAACTGTACAAGAACCTGGGGTAATAAAACTGCTTGAGGAAGATCGTGTAAGAGTCGTCACTGCGCGCGACAAGTAAGACCCTGTTTCCAAATAAAATATAAAAATAGGTCTGGGAGTATAGCATGGAGGTAGAAAGCCTCTGGGTTCCACCCCCAGTACCCCAAAATAAAAACAAGCCTGAAAAGATCAATAGTGTGTGTGTGTGTGTGTGTGTTTAGGGGATACTGGGGACTGAACCCAGAGGCATTCTACTTTTGAGCTACACCCCTGCCCTATTTTATTTCTTACTTGAAAACAGGGTCTCGCTAGACTGATGAGAGACCTTCCTGTCTCAGCCTCCCAAGTACCGGGATTAAAGGCGTATATCACCATGCCTGGACCTCACAATGATTTCTGCCACAATGAAAGTCTTTTATCCAGTAACTAGTGGCTATATCCCTATCATTATCTCTGCTTTTACTTGACTTTACAGATTGCACAAAAACTGCACATGTAAAAGATTAAAGAGTATTAATCATCTCTGGGATAGGAGAGTTCTTGTATATACATTACCGAATATTCTAAATACGTAAAATAAGACAACTTTTAACTGTTTGAATAGCAACTAATGCACAATAGCTTTATATCTCAATAATAAGAAAACTGTATTACAATCATGTTAGAAAGTTCTGGAGTTTATTGAATAATTCAACAAATGGTATTGTTGATATGTTAAAATATTATTTATACAGATGCATGTAATACTAATTAATAGAGCAAGATACAACAATCACACCAGCTTGTTCAATGGGCCAAGACAAAACAGTTTATGAAAAATCAAAGCAAAAAACTATAGTTTATCCATCAATAAACACAGGCAATACAGCACTATTTCTCTTTTGCATGTGAAATACAGACAGAAAAAAGTGTTGCTGAAATAAGGGGAAAATGTAGCTAGCAATTTAAAACAAAGTACAAAGATCACTTCATACAGAAAAAGTGGCACAAGCTTGATAGTATTACAGTTAACCTCCTATTTGAGATATTCTCAAAATCTGATCCATGCCAATTTTTGTGCTTTTCCTTCACGAGAACTAAATTGTGAATTTGTGGACTAATTTCAAATTAAAAAATGGGCTTTTTGTATGAAATTAGTTAAGAAAAGTACAATGTATAATATGCATATTATGTGATTTTTTAAAATGTCATTTTATTACATTCTTGGTCTAAAGTTACAGTAAATTAAACAGTGTAGAAAGTATTCATCTTTCATTGCATTCGCCGAGGAAAACTGAAAAGATATCCTTGAAGGAAAAAGCTAACAAAGCAAAATTCCAACTGTAAAATCACTTCCCACTAGTTAAGCTACATCCAGAACGAGAACTCTCTTTGTTCTACTTCAAAGATCACTTTTTGTAATTAAATTTGCTAAATAGATGATCAAAATGAAGCTAATGTGAGAGAACATCACAGGAAGAAAAAAAAGCACAGGATGGGCTGGGGTGTAGCTCCGGTGTGGAGCACTTGCCTACCTAGCATGCTCGAGGCCCTAGTTCAATCCCCAGCTAGCTAACACACACACACACACACACACACACACACACACCCAAGGAGGAGCCCACAGGATAGCATGGGATATATTTTACATTTTGAGTGGTACTCACTGATGCCTCCTAGGTTCCAGTTACTGTGCTAGGTTAGGAGACTGAGATGGAGGATGGCAGGTTCAAAGCCAGCCTCAGCAACTTAGCGAGCTCCTCCACAACTTAGTGAGACCCTATTTCCAAATAAATAAAATTGGGCTAAGGAGTGTAGGCCAGAGGTAGAATGTCCCTGAGTTCAATACCCAGTGACTGACACACACACACACACACACACACACACACACACACACACACACACACCTGTGCTAGGTACACAAGAAATATGGAATATGTAGCTAAAACTACCATATAAAGTAGCTATAACAATATCCATTTTTCTTGGTTCAAAGAGTCTGAGTGATATCGAAGACACATAGCTATGGTTAGCAATAGAACTCAGACTAGAACTTGCGCTCTTCTGAGTTTAAAGCCTAGGTTAGCTGGGCGTGGTGGCACCCGCTTGTAATTCCAGAGCTTGGGAGGCTGAGACAGGAGGATCTCACAGGTTCAAATCCAGCCTTAGCTATTTAGTGAGGCTCTCAGCAACTTAGTGAGACCCTGTTTCCAAATAAAATATAAAATAGGTCTGGGAGTGTAGCCCAGAGGTTGAAAGTCCCTGGGTTCTACCCCCAGGACCACAAAAAACAAAGAAAAACAAAACAAAAGCCTGGGTTATTTCTTTATACATTTCACTGACTTTTCCAACATAATGTAAGATTTGATTAAAACAGAAGAAAACACAATTTGACAAGTTAACAAAGAAATCAACTTAAAACCAAAAGTAATTAAAACAAGGTAAACTCCCTTCCATGCTATCTCCCTAATTCATATCAGAATCACTGTTTTCTTATTTCTTTGCCTTGTCTGCTGTGAAATCAATGTTCTCAAGGTCAAGTTGCTGAGTTCACGTTTTCATCTGAACTGGTAAGTTTTTTCCCTCATTGATGGGGAATGGAACACCGTATCACCGCATCACCATCCTCTCTTCTGAGGAAACTAGCTGTATCTTTGGGCTGCCTGGCTGAGAAAGTGGCAGGAAGTAAACTTATGATGTGCTCAATTCTGTAGACACTAAAAGGTTAACATTAAGATATTAAGGCTCAATAGAAATTTCCCTTAGTATAAATAAATCTCAGAGTAAAACTTTTTGCCTTCCTCTGTTGTACTTGTTTGAAGATAAATCAACTTCCTTTCATGCCACTCAGACGGACACCTTGTACTATATAGTCTTTCCAGTGGGAGATTGTTTTAAAAAAATAAACTATACAAAAAATAACAAGATTATAAAAAATATTCACTTGTATGTGTTTCTCATTTTCAAGAATATATTGTGGTGTATCAAATTTGAGCATAAACCATCCTACATATACTTTATGGGAAGTTTTTTTTTTTTTGGGTGGTACTGGGGTGGAACCCAGAGGCTTTCTACTTCCGGGCTATACTCCCAGACCCATTTTATATTTTATTTGGAAACAGGGTCTTACTAAGTTGCCGAGAGCCTAAGTAGCTGAGGCTGGCTTCGAACCCATGCGATCCTCCTGTTTCAGCCTCCCAAGCGCGGGGATTACAAGCATGTGCCACCACGCCCAGCTATGAGAATTTTTTTAAATCCCAGAAATAGTTTGTAGAAATGGCTAACGGTCTTAGAACTAGACAGAAATATTTCAGGAAAGCTAAAGTTATTGTCAGATAAAGGGTAATTTAGAACAGGAAAAGAGCTGACTGATGCTAAGATTGAAACATCTGAGGAATGGTTACTGTTCAAGTGGGTGTTGGGATGATGGTGGGGTGTTTTTCCCTTTCTGTGGAAACACCAGTGTTCCCCACATCATAGGAATGTAAGGAAATGACTGAACCATTTAATTCATAAAGCCAGTACAAATCTACAGTTTCACTGAAATTGCCTTAAAGGGATAAAATAAACTTGACCTTTAAGTTAAAAGCATATAATTATGCATGAATTCGTTTTTCTATTCTGCTTTTAAAAACTGCTATATCCCTTTTTCATACTGATGTCAACAATATCACTGGGATAGGTTACGGAACACTAATCTAGATTCAAATAACTGGTTTCTTCCTTTTGGTTTCTAGGATTTTTTTCCTCCCAAAATTTATCTGTGCTTAAAAGGAAAAACTCAAAAATGTAAGACTGAGCTGGGCGTGGTGGTGCACACTTGTAATCCCAGTACTTAGGAGACTGAGATAGGAAGATTGCAGGTTCGGGGCCAGCCTCAGCAACTTAGTGAATCAATCTTTCTTTCTTTCTTTCTTTCTTTCTTTCTTTCTTTCTTTCTTTCTTTTTTGAAGATTTAAAGAAGTTTATTAGAAAGATAGAAATACAGAAAATAGAAATACAGCTCCACACCAGACTGGCATGGAGGGGTGACTCGAAATGAATACACCCTGAAACCCTTGTTTCAAAATAAAAAATAAGGGTGGAGTTTGCTCAAAGATAGAAAGCCCTGGGTTCATTCCCCAGAACCAAAACAAAACAACAATGACAAAACATAAGTCCATTCCAGCCCCTAATACTTCAGACTCCTGAGTTTACTACCAAAAGAGTTGTGATATACCACAAAATTACCACTAAGACCCACTCAACACACCAAACTCCGAGCTACAGTCTGGGCATTGACTAGATGGTGGGTGAAGTAAGGACTGAAAAGACATAGTCTACCCTTGAGAAGCTCAATTTAGTTCCAGTGTAAAAATGAAAATAAGGTATGCATGTGTGTGTTACTGGGGATTGAACCCAGAGGCATTCTATACCCTCAGCCTTGTTCTACTTTTTACTCTGAAATAAGGTCTTGCCAAGTTGCTAGTTTTGTTAAGTTACTGAAACTGGTTTCAAACTTAAGATCCTCCTGTCTCAGCCTCCTAGGTACTGAAATTACAGACTTGTGCCAACACACTTGGCTGTATGTATGCAATCTGAATGGTTTATTTTGCTCTTCCCCCAAAACACTCATTTATAATTTGCATTATCTTCTTTTATCTTTGAAAACACTTCTTTGAAATAAGTTGTTCATAAAATAAAGGAGAAAAATAACAAAAGTTTACTGCTTACTATGTGCCAGGCACTGTAGTAAGTGTTTCACAAGTATTCACATGAGTTGGAATTTTAGTGTAATATTTGTAATCTTCTTGTCAAAATGCTGAGATCTAGTTCTTCAACCTATATAATCAAGCAGGACAAACTGTTTCTTCGCCAGAAAAAGGCTATCAGGTTACCCGACATTACACTGAGTAGATAATGCACACAAACTCTCCAGAAAGGACCAGCGATTCTTAAGTTGCGGTTGTGCTTTAACTTACACTGTCGCTGAAGACTGCTTTAGCTGTCCAAATGAACTGTATCCCAGCCTATGTCCACACAGAACTCCGAAGGCTTCCTGGAGGATCACCAACTCTAGCCATGATTGTTTTACACAACTCCTGATAGGCAGTAAGTGAAAAAGTTGCAATTTACTGAGCCTCTGCTGTATAATTTGCATGAAATGTGTAATTTAATCATCACAACAACCTTAAAGATATTCATTACAGATTTGAAAACAAGTTCAAAAAAACTAAAAAATTCTAATTGGCCCCAAATCCAGTGGGAAACCAGGTTAGTGGCAAAACTAGGATTCGAAAGATGGGAAATTTAAAAATCTTCTGTTGAGTAACAGGGAAGCTTTCTGAAGCATTAACAACAGGAAAACACTATTAGTTGAAATCCTTAACTGTGAAGTAGAAATACAATCTTGTTTTCAAGTTATAAAGTATATCCTTATAAAAAAATATCTACTGGATAGTGTTTGCTTTCTGACATCAAGACCAAAACTTATTATAAGATCAAATAAGCAGAGTTAATTCACCAATCCCCTTTGTTATTTTTCTCTCAGAAACACTACATTTTACTCATCGTGTCTTCTACCACTAAAATGTAAACTAAATGAGAATAGAAATTTTTGTGTTATTCGCTGCATCTCCGACACCTCAGAGATGGTGTATATAAATAAATATTTGTGAAATTAATGAAACTTTGGCACAAAGTAGGATTTCAATAAAATTAGTTCTCTTCTGTAGGATTCCATTCTTGTGAAACCAAATTCTGAAATGCTGATGGCAAGTATAATAAAATTCCCATTAAAGTTTTACATTAAGAATGAATGAGGCAAATCCAAAGGTCATATTCAGCAAAACCTCATTTTATCAAGCACCATCAGGACATAAGCAAATCTACGTAACTGAAATTTTAAACAAATGTACTTTTAAGTGCCAAAATTTTGAAAATTTTTATTGAGATGTTTTATTGGTATTAATATCTACAACTATAATTTGTAGCAATTCAGACCTGGATCTCCTGAAACATGGATTTGTCAGCTGACATTTCTCTCTGTCCTCTTTTTTAAAAAAATACTTTGAAAACAAAGAAAAAGAAAACTCTCTCCTCTTAACCTTGAAAACTCTATATAAAGTTACCAAGATCATATTCAAGTTGAGTGAATAACTAAAGAGAATTTAGAAATTACAGTACCTGGCAACTCCAAATGTATTTACTTTTAGGTTTCAGAGTAAACAAGTGTCTTTAATTCTGGGAGAGGACTAGAATCATTAGGAAAAAAAATTTCAATACTGTATGTATTTTGGGAATATGAGCCACATGCAAATAAATACAAACACATTTAAATTCCACATAACATTAATAATTTCCAAATTCTTACTATCTTAATACAGACAGCTTAAAATAAGATGACATGGATAGATTGCTGGAGCCCATGAAAAGATTCATAACAAATCTCCTTAGTACGGTTCAGCAAGACTGTCTTCTTATGCCTGGCAGCCACCATGTTTCTAGCTGTCTAAAACTGTTCATCTAATCCTCTATCTGCATCCTAACTCCTACCTCCTCATGATTACTGTCTTGTCCCAATCTTCACACTTGCCTCTATTATCTCATAATCCTTTAGCGTCCCAATTTTAAATCAAACACAGATGACATGTGAAATAAAGAAAAAGTGCTACCACTGTTGTCTAGGGCATGGCCACGTAGAAATATAATGTAATGGGGTTAAAACTTTCTGAGTTGCAGTTTATGATCTTATATTGTGAAGATTACCAGAAACCTTTTTGAAAAACAGGCAAAAATTATCTTTTAGAATATGCAGATAGGCCGGGCATGGTGGTGCACGCTTGTAATCCCAGTGCTTGGGAGGCGGAGACAGGAGGATCGCGCAGGTTTGAAGCCAGCCGTGCTGGCTTAAGAAACCTTGTTTCCAAATAAAAGTATTAAAAAAAAAAATAGGTCTGGGAGTGTAGCCCGGAGGTAGAAGGGCTTCCAGGAACCCCAGTACCACCAAAAAAAAAAAAAAAAAAAGCAGATAATCATAAAAAATAAACTTTTAGTTTTTAATCTGTTTATAGAACTAAAAAAATTGTTTTAGACAATTCAGACACTCCTCAAGGATTTTTCTGGCATGTAGCTCAGAGTAAAGTAGCCTTCACATTATACCTACTTTTCAAAATGCAGTAGGTTCATTGATACATATGTGCATTTCATTTTAAATAGTGTGGGAAGAGTTTTCCTTTCAGTGAAAATTGCAAGAGGAGAATAGTTTTCTACCAAGACATAAAACCAATCACATTAAGACATTATCCAAGTGCAATGTGCTGCTAATACTAAAGAAACTATGCTCAGTACCATTATTTCATTTTCGATATAATAATTATGCACAGGCTTTACAATATCCTCTGCTGAAGACATGTCCTTCTTTCCACTAAAGGACTAAACATAGGTGATCTTTCAATCAAGTGGGATCGATAAAATTAAAATTTATTTTCAGGAAGCATGTATCATAACAGCTTCTGACCTTCTCACCCAATTCTTAATGAGTTACAAAAGCACCGCTTCTACTCTGCATGTCCACTAAAGAGGGTTTGAATAGGGGAATTTCATCAACGCTTTAGAAAATACTTAGAAACTTAGGAAGTTACTCCATGCACGCAAGAGAAAAATGAAATGATGGGAGTATATTCAGGAGATAACTGATCTAACAGTCAACTCCAGTCTGATCCCTGAAGATTTAAAACGACCACTCTAATAGAAAATGATTAGACTTAAAGGGGGGAAGCCCAAACAGAAGTTCTGAATCACTGGAATTTTTCTTCTATTTCCTGTCAACACACTGATAGTGCCATCATTCAACATACTCATTTCATACACATTTTAAAAAACCCTAGGTAACTTCTTTAATTGGGTCCTAATTCTGTCCATAGCTCATTTATCTGCCACTTCTTCCCACGGCTTCTAATTAATGTGCTCGGAAGAAGCATCAAAATGAAATTCAAGCCTCTATTAGAAACTGGTTTCAAAATTCAAAGCTTCAAACTGTCAAGTTTTAAAATCAATCATGACTTCACAGTTACAAGTAACTTAAAAGGTAATTTAAAAAAGGTGTCAATACTCTGCTACTGTACCAAGAGTGTGGCAAGCAGTGGTATAGTAAAAACTGAAAGGAAAACCTCTATTCCATACCCACCACTCTCCCCAGCCAAACCTGAAATTGCATAATGAGAAGTATCTTCTTCGAGTCAGCTAGGACAGAAACTAATTCCTTTTATAATGTGAATCCACCTGACCCCAACATTTGGCACTTTACAGATATACCTAAAACAGACAAAATGTATGCAGAATTATACTGCCCGCCGGTCTGCCTTGAATACGACCTTAGTGTTCAAGAACTTTCCAATGAATAAAGGCAGTGGGCAGTCCCCGCTTTGGTGACCTGAATTTCATGAACGACTGAGCAACAAACCCCTGCGAAGCTGCAGATTCTCTCCACCCCTCTGGAAACCCCTCTTATCGGAAACATTTGAAGAATTTCTCCACGACAATTAAGCGGGCTTGAATGGAAACCTAACATCTCAAATATACTATATATGGAATGAAACACGGCCAAACACATAAATACAAACGCACACGGTCCGGGACACAACTCTGCCCAGCCACCGCGCAGCATCAGCTCGGCGGAGGATCCACCTGTCACCTGGCGGGCGGGGCCCAGAGACCCCCGCGGCCCCCCGGTCCCGACCACCCGCGCGGGGCCGGAGGGGGCCGGGCAGAGGACCAGACGGTCCCGCGACCTCCGAGGGGCCGGCGTCCCCCGGGCTCGCTCCCGCTGCCCACGGCGGGCGGCAGAAGCCGAGCCGGCCCGGGAACGATGCGGTCCCCGGCCCCGCGGCCCGCCCGCGCTCGGCCCCGCACCTCCGCCGCGAAGTCATCCCCGCCGCACCGGGGCTCCCGCCGGGGGTCCCGCGCCCGGCCCCCGCCCCCGCCGCCCCACCCCCACCCGGCCGCGGCCCCGCCAGGCCCCGGCCGCGCTTACCCTCCGCCGCCGCCGCTTCCCCCTCCTCCTCCTCGGCCGCCGCCGCCGCCTCTCCCACCAGGGCCGCCGTCGCCGCCGCCGCCGCCAGCGCCGCCTCCAGCCGGCAGGGGGGCCGCCTCAGCCCGCCCGCGCCGGCCGCCGCCTCCCGGGCTGGCCGCGGAGGGAGGGAGCTGGCCGCGCGCCCGCAGGCCCGGCTGGCGGCGTCGCCCTCGCCCCGGCCGCCCCGCCGCCGCGCCCGCCGCCCGCGCCGCCGCCGCCCGCCGCCCGCGCCGCCGCCGCCCGCGCCCGCCAGCCCCGGCCGGACCAAAATACTGTCACCAATATGGCGGCGCGGCGCCGGCAAACACCGCGAGATCTCGGCCGCGCCGTGACGAGGCCGGCCGGCGCTGGCCCCGCCCCCCCGCCCGGCCCGGCTCCCGCGGGGCCGCCTCCCCCGGCGCCGGCTCCGGAAGCCCGCGGGGCCGCGGCCGGCGGGGAGGGGGCGGGGACGGCCGGCGGGGAGGGGCGGGGACGGCCGGCCGGCCCCCGCCGCGGCCCTCGCGCGCCCCCCGCCGCCCCCCGTCCCGCCCGCCTCGCCCCCCGCGCTGGGGTGCGGGCGCGCCCCGGGATCCCCGCCGCCCGGGATTCGTCGTTTGGGTTTTATTTTAATTGCACGTTACGTTCCTAGAAGTCCTAGCGGCGGAGCCAAAGACACATTATCTTTGAGGGGAGAGGGGGAAGGCTTCACGTTTCTATCTTCTTAAAGAAATACTGGTTGAATTTGCCCCTAGAGGGATAAAAGAAGTCTTAACACTCGAGACTTTTCTCACCGTGTAAAATGTGTATTTAAGAAGAAAAAAAAAAAATCTAGCGCATTCATGGTATCCAGAGCGCCAAGGCTTTTTTTTTTTTTTTTTTACCCCTGTCCAAAATGTCCGTATTGCTGCCAGTTTCTTCCCTGAAATAATTCTTGCTTACTCCTGACAAGAATCCCGAAGGGCCATCTTTATTCTTCTATTTCCAGAATAAGCTCCAATAGCTACAGTGAGAGGGGTTTTGTTGTTGACTTGGGCATATATCTTTTAAGATATACAGCCTTCTTTTCAGTTAGGTACTTCCCCCCACTTTCTTTTTTTCTCATTCATCCTCAAAGATACCTAAATATTTTGATGTAGCATCAGTTGAAAAGCTTTAACACTTGCCTGGTTTGCGCAAGGCCCTGGGTTTGATCCCCTGGTCTGTCAAGAAAAGAAAGAAATGACAAGACAAAACACTTCAAAAGCCAGTACTTCAAAAGGCTTTAACACTTCAAAAGCCCAAAGGGCATATGATTTACAATATCATAATTTAACATGCTTTTCTCCACAGTGGAGACACCATTTAGAAAAGTAAAAGTAAGTTAGGATTTTAAAAATGGCAAGTGTTGTAAATGGAAAATCAATTGATTCATTGGTATTAGGAAATCATTGAACGAACCTTGATACTTTACGAAGCAGCTCACTCTGAGGAATTATTTGTGTACCCAATGGCAAAATAATGAAGTGATTTTAGATAAATTGAATCCATTATTTAGTAAATTTCATATGGCTTTGATACTAAAGCACAAAGCCAGCAATGCTTTTGAGATTGTAGAAATATGTATTTAAGCAAAAATACGTTCAGAAATTTCTTTTATGAAAACCATATACACGTTTTAATCAAAATGTTTTATATATGTATTTGTTTTGCTTTGAATCTTAACTATGATATATAATTACAATGCACCAGGAAAAGTACAAAAATAAATATAATGCTTTATAAACTTATGAATATAAGTAATTTCAGTTTAAGAACCAAGTGAGGATAAGAAATACATATAACGATACTCCATCAAGTTGGAAGAGCTTTAACTTGGATCTAATCGTGAGGAAGCATTAGACAAACCCAAGCAGAGGAAATTTCTGCAGAATAACTAGCCTTATATATTTAAAACACTGTCAGTGTTATAAAAGACAAAGACTCCAGGCATTGTGGCCCACGCTTGGGAGGCTAAGACAGGAGCATCACAGGTTCAAAGCCAGCCTCGGCTACTTACTGAGGCCCTCTGCAACTTAGTGAGACCCTGTTTCAAAATAAAGAATAAAAAATAGGGCTGGGGGTATAGCTTGGAGGTTGAGTGCTCCTGGGATCATTCCCCAGTTAACTCCCCTACACACACACACACACACACACACACACACACACACACACACGAAACAAAAAACAGGCTGGGGTTGTAGCTCAGTGTTGGAACATTTGCTTAGTCTGTGCAAGGCCCTGGATTTAATCCTCAGCTCCACAAAGACAAATGGGCCAGGTGGAGTGTAGAGGAAGGGAAAGAGGAAGAAGAAACTGGGAAAAAACCCAACAAAGAGCTCTTAACTGGAGGGAGTTTCTTTATCTCACAAAGAGGACAAATGTTAGGAGATAGAAATGTATTGGTGGTAGAGCCTCTTAAAATGGAACTAGTTATCTGTTTAGAAGCAGGCTGGAATTTGGGATACCCATGTATTTCTTATTAAGTATACTTGAATTTTGAACAATAATTAGGAATACTTTATTTGGTAGATGAAATTTGCATATTTATTGATTCACTACATATTCAGTGTTTTATCATCTGTAAGACTCTTGGAGAAGATAAGGAGAACAGAAAAGGCTGAACCTTCCTGTAGAGGATCTCGGTAGTGATTATAGGGAAAGAGTATGTGTATCCTGCTTTCAAGAGCCTTTGACCTAGTACTATACTTTCTGATACAGTAGAGCCGCTAGCTAGTTGGAGTCATTTAAATTTAAGCAAAATTAAAACCCAGGCCCTCGGTTTCATGGTCCCAGAAAATTCAACTGTGCTGGTGGTGGGGAAGATTAAACTTCATAAATAGCATTAACGGAGAGTAGAGGGTGATAAACACTATGGAATCTTACGGCCGGAAGGAGAGCACTTTGCGAAAGGTGGAAGTGGGAGGAATGGGGCCAGTGCGCAGGCCAGGCGAGGGTGAAGCAAGAGCATTCCAGGCAGAGGTAACACAAGCACAGCAGGAAAGGAGAGTCTACGTGAGGGCTGCCACTGAGTTTCTGCCTGTATGACACAAGATACATGGAGCAGGGTAGGGCGGTAGAAAACCACATGTGCTGAATCTAGGCTCTTGTCTAGGCAATGGAAAATTACTAGAAGTCTTTGGACAAGGCAAAGACAGGATGAAACGATTCTCTAAGAAGGATAATTTAGCGGCAGGTATATGTCAATGGACTAGATTTAAAGCCATGAGGACCAGATTGTATTGCAATAGCTGACATGAGAGATAATGAGGAGCTGATACAGTGTGTTCTACCAATAAGAATGGTTTCAATGGCGTGTAAGGGATTTCAAGTTAAAATAATGTAATGATTTGGATTTAGAATATCCTCCTAGCCTTCATGGAAAGGAGGTAGCAGTGTTGGAAGGAGGGGGGGGTTGGTTGCTAAGGAGCTTGGTAGCACATCCCTGCTGATGTGACCTTGGGGATTAAATAATGTCCTCTATCCCTGCTTGTGTGTATGCGGGCGCTTTCTCTCTCCCTCTCCTCTCCTCTCCTCTCCTCTCCTCTCCTCTCCTCTCCTCTCCTCTCCTCTCCTCTCCTCTCCTCTTCTCTCTCTCTCTCTCTCTCTCTCTCTCTCTCTCTCTCCCCTCCTCCTTCCCCCCTCTCTCCATGACTCTAAGCTTTTCTCACTCTCTCTCTCTCCCTCTTCCCTGCTGCCATGTCCTTAGCTTCAGACCCCAGCCTCATATGGATTGAACCCAGAATCTCAAAAAGAACTGTGAGCAAATAAATCTTCCTTTCTCCAAACTGTGTGGTCAGTCGTTTTGGGTTATAGCAGTGAGAAATGCCAACCAAAACAAATGCCTTCAGTAATAAAGAAATTTAAATCTCACAAATTTGGAAATTCCCAGGTAGAATAGACTTTTCGTGTGAAAAAAATTAGAAACTTGATAATATAATCAAGGACCAGGTTCTTCCCATTTCTGCCCTGCTGGCTCAGGTGTTCACATTGTTCTTTGGCTTCCTGAACTAAAGAAGCAAGATTGCCTCAAAAGAGAGCAAATGTTTTCCAGAACTGGCCCCGCCCTGACTTTCCGTGTCATCTCCTATATCACAGGTGCATCGTGTTCCCGTTCCTGACCTGGTCCCTGGTCCATGGTGAACCAGTTGTTGGGGCATTGAAGATGGAGAGATCAGAATCAAAGATAACTGTAAGGGTTGGAGCCAAATGATCCAGTTGTGATCCAGGAGGCAGAAGAAGGAAGATGATGATTTTGTAATAGTTCTTCTGAGTTTGAGATGCCAAAGAGATGGGAAGAGGGAGCCGGAGGGTGAGCTGAGATGAGGATTCTTGACCATCCAAGGGAAGCATATGGAAATAACATTTGAGATGCAAGAGGAAAGTTAACTTTTGAGGAGAAATTTGACATTTGAAGCAAAATATATAAGAAAGAAAGAAAATAGCAAAATGTGTGCATGTGTGTATGTGTGCGTGCAAACTGAAAGCTGGTTCTAAGATTTACATGGATATGTAAAGGCCTAGAATAACCAAGATAATTTTGAAACACAAGGCTGAAAGACTTACCCTACCAAATTTCAAACTTATTATAAGGCTTAGTAATTAAGGCAGTGTGGTATTGGCAGAAGGATAGATGAATACACCAAAGGAACATAATAGAGAATCCAGAAATAGAACTTGAGAATTTGATTTACGACAAATTCCCTGCTGCAGTTTAGTGAGGAAAGGATAATATTTTGAACAAATGGTGCTGGAGCAATTGGCTACTCATCTGGAAAAAAAAAAAGATATTTGACTCCTACCTCACTCCATATACAATAATTAATTCAAGATGAATGGACCTAAATGGGGAAGCATTTTAAATAAGCTTTCATTAATTAAAGAATAGGATTCAGAGAGTGGGTAGGGAAGAGAGAATATGTTTTAATATGCTTATCTGATAATGGACTAAGATCTAGAATATGTAAGTAAAATTCTAGAAATCGGTAAGAAAAAAAATACAACTCAATTTACAAATGGGAAAAACTCTTGAAGAAGTACTCTTACAAAGATGATTTCCAAATGACTAAAAAGTGCATGGAAAAATTTTCAGCATAAATCCTTTTCAGGAAATGCAAGTTGTAATCTAAATGACATATTACTCCATAACCATCAGAGTGGCTAAATATAAAAAGACTGACAGCGCCAAGTGTTGGCAGTGAAAGATGTAAAGCCATTTCAACTCTTGTGCCCTGTAGATGGGTGTGTAAATGGTCCAACCACTTTGGAAAACTGTGACAACATCAAACTATGCCGACTCTATAACTCAACTGTGATAGTTTATGTGCCAACTTGGTTGGGCCACTATGCCCAGTAAACATTCCTCTGGGCATTCCTATGAGGTGTTTTTAGATTGGATTAACATTTAAATGGGTAGAATCGAAATAAAGCTAATTGCTCTCCAAAATGTGGGTAGGGCTCGACAAATCAGCTGAAGGCCTAAACTGAACACAAAACCCTCCACTAAGTAGAAGGAATTCTCTAGCAGATGGCCTTGCACCCTGAACTGAAATAGCGGCTCTCCCTGGTATCCCAGGCTTTCAAACTGGCAATACAGGATCTCTTTTCCCTGGGTCTTCAGTTTGTCAGTCCATTGTGCAGACTTTGGGCTTACCAGACTCTAAAACGGTGTGAGCCAATACCTTATAACGCTTATATGACTATATATATACCTATATATTCTCCAATTGATTTAATTTCTTTGAACTTTAATACACCTGGGCATATCTTACTCAAGGAAGTTAGGTGCCTGTATCCACCATAACACATGTATATGAATATCTATAGAATATTTATAATACCCAGAAACTAAATGTTCATAGCAACCTCATTCATAATATGCTCCAATTGGCAACAACCGAAACATTTGTCAAGAGAATGAGGAATAAACTCTGCTATATTCATACAATGGAATATAACTTAGAAATCAGAAAGAATGAACTAACCCTTTTACTAGTGGTCAATTAAAAATTTAAAACACACTTTTATTGGTGCATCGCAATTTATACATTATAATGAGGTTCAGAACAATAGAAACGTATGTGTAACAGCACTTGGTGTGTTCTCCTCTGGACCTCACCCAGCTCCTTCTCCCTCCCTGTACATATTATTGAGATTGGTGTTGATAACTTCATAGATGTACTCAGCATTATTTGAACTGTTTTCTTTATCAAGTCTCCATACTCCCCAAATCACCTGCCACTAGTCTACTAGCATCCCTCCTTATTTATCTGAAGTCCCTTTTGTTTCCCAATTTTTCTCTAGCTTCCACATATGAGGGAAAACATACGACCCTTCACTTTTGATACTGGTTAATCTCTCTTAGCATACTGTTCTCTAGTATGGCCTGACAAAATTCCACTGTGTGTATCTAACAGTTTCATAATCTGTTTACTGATAACTAGGCTGGTACCATAATTTGACCAATTGATTTTTCAACAAGATTACCAAGATAAAGGACAAGGGAGAATGATTTCAACAAATAGTGCTTGGATGACTGGATAGTCATATGCAAGAGAATGAATCTGGAACTCTATCTTACACCATAAACAAAAATTAACTCAAAATGGATTCGAAGCCTAAATGTTAGAGCTGAAAACATAAAATTCTAAGAAGAACATATAGAAGTTAATCTTTGTTACCTGGAATAGGTAAGGATTTCTTAGATATGATCTCAAAATCATAATCTAAAAATAGAAATAAAAAAGGCAGATTTCATCAAAATAAAAAAAACGTGGGTATATAACAAAGAGAAATGAAAACATACATTCACACAAAAACGTGAACACAAATGTTTATTCATAATACTAAGAAGTATAAACAACTCAGATGCCCATCACCTGATGAGTGAATAAACAAAATGTGGTATATCCGCCTATGGACTATTATTTGACAATAGAAAAAAATGAAGTTCTGAAAAAAATGAACTACACAACACAGATGAAGCTCAGACAACACGTTTTGATAACTCCAAGAAGCGAGTCACAAAAGACCATATATTGTAATATTCCATTTTAAATGAACTAGCCGCAACAGGTGAATTCATAGGGGGAAAAAAAAAGAATAGGTTAGTGGGGCTATAGGGAGAGGGCAACATGGAGCAACCGAGAATTGGTACAGGCTTCCTTTTTGGAATATAATGAAATATATATTTGGAATATATTGGTGATGGCTTCCCAACTTCGTGAATGTACTAAAAACCACTGAATTTCACACTCAAAATGATAAATTTTATGGTCTGTGAATTACATCTTAAACTATTATATATTAAAAGGATGAGTTGCCTATATAGTCAACAAAATAGAGGAATCTTGTAGACATTATGAAGCCAGACATGAAAAAAAACTAATATGATTCAGCTGGGCGTGGTGGTGCACGCTTGCAATCCCCGTGCTTGGGAGATGGAGACAGGAGGATTGTGCAGGTTCGAAGCCAGCCGCGCTGGCTTAAGACCCTGTTTCCACATTAAAAAAGTATAAAAATAGGTACTGGGAGTGTAGCCCGTAGGTAGAAGGGCTTCCAGGAACCCCCGTACCACCCCCCCAAAAAACACAAAAAAACTATGATTCTATATATATGAAATTAGGAACCGACTGAACTGGTGGGGAAACAAGGCAGAGAGCTGGTTGCTGTTGGGGGGCATGAGGAGTACTGCTTGGGAGGGGTCAAGAGGGAGCCAACTGGGTACATATGCAAAAATTATTGAGCTGTGCATTTAAAGACAAGTGTGCTGTAGGCCCTTGGCTGAATTTGTTTTGTTTTTCAAGAAAAATATAAAACCAAACAGGAGAAAGGATGGATGACAGTGTAAAGAAATTTAAGCTTTTGAGATGGAATCGTCAACCTTTCAGATATGTAGAAAGCAAGGTCTTTTGCTCAGAGCCTCAGGAGAGTGATGTGAAGGAGGAGTTAATCATTCTTGTCTTACCTCTCTAGAATAGATAAGGTGATTTATGTGTTTGAAGCCAGCCAGTAACTTAGCAGAGACCCTATTTCAAATTAACAAATAAAAAGGGTGTAGCTCATTGGTAGAATGTCCCTGGGTTCACCCCCCAGTACCCTCCCCTCCACCTAATGATAACTTACTATAAAGAGTGCTAAAAGTTAGGCCCATGAGAAATTAATTGTGCTAAGCTGGGCGCGGTGGTGCGTGTTTGTAATCCCGGTTCTTGGGAGGCTGAGACAGGATTGCAGGTTTGAGGTTAGCCTCAGCAATTTGGCAAAACCCTCAGCAACCTAGTAAAACCCTGTTTCAAAATAAAAATGTCTTGGGGTGTAGCTTGGAGGTAGAATGTCCCTGGGTACCATTCCCAGTACTGTAAAAAAAAAAAAAAATTAATAGTGTTCTTTACCTGTTGAGTTATCCTTTCCCTCAGGACTGAGGAATGGAATGGCTTTCCCCATATATTTTAGCCTCTTTTATAAAAACTGTTTCATTTGCAATGGTTGCCAGCAACATAATTAAATTAGAATCTATAGCAATGCCATCTATCTTTAATCCAGACTTGGTTTGCTGAAAATATTTAAGGCTCTTCTTCTTGTTTAGATAACTATAAAACTGTTATTTAAAAATTATATTTCAACAGACCAAAAATGATGGCTTCCATTTCTGAAACTATATTACAATGTAAGATTTTAGAAAATATTGCTACCATCTAAAGTACAATATGATGTGTCAATACAATGGCATACTTAAAAATAGTATAAGAATTCAGGGCACACATAATTTAGTAAGTATAGTCCAGTTAGTATCACTAGAGTCAATAAATGTGACTCCATCACTACCACTACCAATCACAATGAAAGATCTTGATGTCCAAGAATTTAAGTGATGTTCCCAATCTGAAAGAACTAATAAGTGAAGCGTGGGGCTTGGAATGGATCTTCTGGGCACGTCTGCCATACCATCATGCCATATGTATGCTCTGTGCTCAAACAATTTAGGAACTATATGCAATGGCATAAGAAAACGGGTGGGGAGTTTAAGTGAAAGTAAGTCTGTCAGGGAGTTCAGAATCCAGGGGTGAAAGGACAGGAGGTTTTTTGGAGATGATCCTTGAGGCAGAGCTAGAACTTCAAACGACTTGAAAACGATGGGAGGGCACACCAGGTGTATGAGAATGTAGAAACAAAGGTACATAGTCGGAAAAGCACAGAGGAAATCTTGGAAACGTCAAGCCACCTAGGTTTGAGGAACTGTAGGTGTAATGGAGGGGAGGGGCAAACTACTAGAAGAGAGCAATGTGAACTACATTTGGTAGGCAGTGGTATCCCATTCATGTTTATGTAAGGATGGAATATTAGTGTGTGTGTGTGTGTGTGTGTGTGTGTGTGTGTGTGTGTGTGGCACTAATGATTGAGCCCTGAGGCATTCTACCTCCGAGCCATACCCCAAGCCCTATTTTATTTCTTATTTTGAAACAGATTCTTGCTAAGTTGTTGAGGTTGGCTCCCAACCTGTGGTCCATCTGCCTCAGCTTCCCAAGCACTGGCATTACAGGCATGTGCCACCGTGGTCTTTTCAAAAGTAGATCTATACTGCATATAGCCTCTATGCGGGTAGAGAAGGGAGAGATGGCAGGTGTCTTGGAGAGAAGCCATTCTAGTCCATTATCTCTAGGCAAAGGTATGGAGAATTCTGAACAAACTCACAGCCATACAAAGGAGTGGCCAGAAGAGGGAATTCCACGGCAGAATTCTCTTTTCCATCACTTTAGAGAAATGAGAGGAAGAAAGCAATGACGGAAAAAAGTATCAGAGGAGACTATGTGATTTTTTTTAAATGTTTGTTCACTTATCTATTTATTTATGTATTTGCTGTGCTTGGGGATTGAACCCAGGGCTGTGTGCATACGTGGCAAACATTCTTCCACTGAACCGCACCCCAGCCCAAGACCATGTGATTTTTGGTCCCAAATAATGAGAAAATAATTATTCTGTCAACAGAAACAGTAATGTGTAAAGTAATGTAATGTGGAGTAATGGTTTTTGATGGGAATGATAAATGAGAAATTTTATATGTTGAACAGTGATTTTGGTTGTCCTTGGGACCTTCTGGGGCCTTCTCTGCCATTAAGCTGTATAAGAATGAAAGGATGAAATACAGTGAATACAAATGATGTTAATAAATTTATAAAAAGGCCTCCACCTAGTTGAGCATGGTACACATGCTTGTGATACCAGTACTTAGGAGGCTGAGACAGGAGGATCACAGTTTCGAGGTCAACCTCAGCTACTGAGTGAGGCCCTCCACAACTTACCGAGACACTGCTTCAAAAATAAATAACAACAACAACAACAACAACAACAACAACAACAACAAAAATAGGGTTGGGAGTGTAGCTCAGAGGTAGAATGCCCCTGGGTTCAATCCTCAGTACTGAAAAAAAAAATTTAAATTAAAAAAAGCCAGGCTTGGTGGCCCACGCTTGTAATCCCAGCATTTGGGAGGCTGAGAAAGGAGGATTGCCGTTTACAGCCAACCTCAGCTACTTGGTGAGGAGCTACTTAGTGAGGCCCTTTGTAACTCAGTGAGATCCTGTTTCAAAATAAAGAATAAAATCAGGGCTGGGGGTGTGTGTAGCTTGGAGGTAGAAAGCCTTGGGTTCCATCTCCAGTACCGCAATAAATAAATAAATGAATAAATAAATAAATAAATAAAAAGACTTAAAGCTCATTTTTAAATGTGTAAATACAAGTTAAAAAAATGATAAAATGTTCTAGCCTATCACATAGAGAAAAATTTAAAAGACAAACTATTCAGAAACAAACTCAGGAAGAAATATAGGATTTATAAGAGAAAACTAAAAACCTTACTGAAGAACACTAAGAAATCTGGAAAAAATAAAAAAAACACATACCATTTTCTCTTTCTTTCTCCTTCCTTCCTTCCTTCCTTCCTTCCTTCCTTCCTTCCTTTCTTTCTTTCTTTCTTTCTTTCTTTCTTTCTTTCTTTCTTTCTTTCTTTCTTTCTTTCTTTCTTTCTTGGTGGTACTGGGGTTCCTGGAAGCCCTTCTACCTCCGGGCTACACTCCCAGACCTATTTTTATATTTTTATTTGGAAACAGGGTCTCCTAAACCAGCGCACGCGGCTGGCTTTGAATCTGCGCGATCCTCCTGTCTCTGCCTCCCAAGCGCGGGGATGACAAGCATGCGCCACCATGCCCGGCCATACCATTTTAAAAGTGAAAAAAAGCCTCCCAGGTTTATATATTGTAACTCAATCATAATGAAAAGTTGACAAAATGATTTTAAAGAGCATGTGGATATTTTATTAAGTGAAATAAAATAAGCAGGTTGCAGAAACAGTGTGTATGGCGTGCTATGATTTGTGTAAAGAAAGGGGAATTATAAACACACATGAGAAAAACAAGAATAACTGAAAATAAAAACGGGGGAGTATCTTAGTTTTTTGTCACTGTGAAAGTATATCTGAGAAAAACAAGTAAAAAGAGGAAAGATTTTTCTTTCTTTTTTAATTTTTTTTATGGTGGTACTGGGGTTCCTGGAAACCCTTCTACCTCCGGGCTACACTCCCAGACCTATTTTATATTTTTATTTGGAAACAGGGTCTCTTAAACCATCGTGGCTGGCTTGGAACCTGTGCGATCCTCCTGTCTCTGCCTCCCAAGTGTGGGGATTACAAGCGTGCGCCACCATGCCTGGCATTTTTTTAAAAAAATTCTGTACTGGGGATTAAACCCAGGGGTATTCTACCTCTGAGTTATACCCTCAGTCCTTTTTTTTTTTTTTTTTAAATTTGGAGTCAAGGTCTTGCTAAGTTGCTGAGGCTGGACTTGAACCTGCAATCCTCCTGTCTCAGTTTCCCAAGTCTTGAGATGGCAGATGTGTGCTACAATGCCCAGCTAGGAAAGACTTATTTTGGCTCATGGTTTCAGTCCATGGTCAGTTGGCTTCATGGTTTCTGGGGCCTGGGGTGAGGCAGAACATGATGGTGGAAGGGTGTAGAGAGACAAAGCTGTCCAATGAGAGGGAGGGAGGGAGGGAGGGAGGAAGAGAGAGAGAGAGAGGGAGAGAGAGAGAGAGAGAGAGAGAGAGAGAGAGAGAGAGAGAGAGACTTCCTCAGCTAGCCACACTCCCTCCAGTTTCCACTACTTATAATCTCATCAGCTGCTACATCAGCTGCTGTCCCATCAATGAATCAATCCACAGATGAGGTTCAAACCCTCATGATCCAATCACTTCCCTGTTTCTTACTTTAATATATATATATATATATATTATATATTAAAGTGAGTGAAATTTTTTCCTAAAGGAAGAATAATTGAGGGTTGAGAGTGGGGAATATTGTTATGACATAGCCTACTAGACAAAAATCTTGTTAGAAGGATTAAATCCATGAACAGATGTAGTGTTTGCAATAGTTCTTGGCATAAGAGGTGCTACACAAATATTTGTTGTTATTTTGATCATTTGGATATGGGAACTGTATGACTATGTTCATAAAGGAATATATTGATAATTTTTTTTTTACTATATGAAGTTTAAAAGTAAGATGAAATGACTCATAACAAACTGGGAAAATATAGATGATGGGCAAGGTTAGTCATTCTATAAACAGTTTTGATATCTGACTCGGGTCAAGCATTAATTTAGAGGCTCACTATACTGGGAGGAAGAAGATGGTTTGGACCCTCACGGAACATATAGTGTACAGAGACTAAGTGTTATACCCCAGATATACAAAATATATTAAAATTCATAAAGAAAAAAAGCATCACAGGCCAATAGGAGGGGGCAAAAGAGAGGTTAAAACAAGTATTTCTAATGGTTAATAAATAAAGAAAAATAAGTTTGGTCTCACTAGTCAATTTTGCTCAAACAAAACCAACAAGATTTATTTCTTTATTAATGGTAAACATTAAAACAAAAACAAAGCCCAGGGTTGGCATGGTGGAGGCAGAGGCATTCTCATATCCTGGGAGTGGGAGTATAATTGGTATAAGCTTCCTGCAAGGAAGTTGAACAACATGTATTGGAATTTTAAATTTGCAAACTGTTTGACCTAGCAGTTCCACTCCTATGAAGAAATAATTGGACATATATCTGAAGATGTATGCTCAAGGATGTTTGCCACAACATTTCTTATAATAATAAAAAAATCGAAAACAATGCTAGCACATCAGGTAGTGAGTTAAAGTAACTGTTCATTAATGCAAAAGAGTATGGTTGCAGTGACTCAAAAGGAAAATGTGGCTCTGTGCATTAGAACGAAAAGATGTCATAATATTATATATGTGAAAAAGGTAGCTTTCATGAATGATTGTATAAAAATACTTTGGTCATCTTTAGGGGTGTGGGTGTATGTGTGCATGGGAGTGTCTATGGAAAATTGTGAAAAGATAGACTTAAAAGAATAACAGAGATTCTGTGGGTGTTGATATTTAGGGTGATCTTTATTTTGTTTTATTTTAGTGACACTAGGGATTGAACCTAGAGGTGTTCTACCTCTGAGATACACCGCAGCCCTATTTTATTGTATTTTTTATTTTGAATAAGATCTTGCTAAGCTACCTCACACTGGCCTTGAACCCGTGATCCTCCTGTCTCAGCCTCCAGAGTACTGGGATTTTAGGCATGTGGCACCATGCCTGGCTTATTTTATTCCTCTACCTTTTATTTTCTGTGGCATTTCCTCATATTTTAGCAGTGAATATGTTATTTATATGTCGGTAAGCAAAATAAAACTATTCAAAAGTTCTTTCTTAACATTTTTTCTTCAAAGCTCCTTTGGGAACAACCTTTGTTTAACCAAAGCCATGATAACTGAAATTTTTATTAAGACTCTCAGGTTTTACACATTCATATTTTTTCCTGTCCTAAGTCAGTAGGGAAACCTTTGTAAATAATAAAATATTTCAAGAATTTGGAACAAAATCACAATCATAGAGTCCTGACCTCATGTCCACACTGGTTGAAAGAACAGAAGGAAAAGAAACCCAAGCAGGACAGCAGACGGGTGTGAGCAGCGCTGGCCTCTTTTGACGCAGGTTCTTCAGTGGGGAAGTGGAAGGGTGCTGGGGATTTTGGCTCTCCCTTGGTTGCCACTGGCTTCAGTGTTCCCAATATGCTCTAAACTTCCCCAGGTTTTAGGATGTCCCTGTCCTCCTCCCATCCTTGTGAAATCGATCTTGTTTGACCTGTTATTTGGACACTAGTCCTCTTGGCTCTGCCCCCATGATTGTGCTTAGATGGCAGAAAATTTTCCAGTTCCGTCCAGGCTCTTGTGGAACTCAGGAGCCTAAAACTTAGCATATTTTAGACAGAATTACTCTGTGATTCACAATGCTACCCATCCATGAAAACAACTCTGTCAACAGCCTCAGATCTTTGGCTCAGAGGGAGGCAGGCTCCAGGGAATCTGGGGTTATTGTAAAGAATCTAAGATTTCATAGAGGTCCCAAGCATGGTCTGAGAATTAACAAGACCAAACTACAATTACTGTTGTATGGGGACCCGCATCTTAAAAACACTGAGATGAAAAAGGAGTTCTTATTCTCAAAAAGTTTGCAAACTACAAAATTAAGCCTAAAAGCTTTGTCTGGTCTTTCATGTCTTCATACCTCTAGATTCACAATTTTCTCTTGCCATCCCTACCCCCACTTTCTTGCTCTAGTGAGCCCAACAGAAGCAGTATGTTTCCAATAAGGCTGTTTAGCACACATTTCACAGACCTGTAGACTAGACCCTACTCCACACATACTTATTTCCCTCCCATGCATTTCTCTTAGAACAGAATTCCCATGTAAATTTTTTAAAGTAAAAACAAACTTTGATTGTTGTGGTGCCTGGAGGTGGGGCTGGGAAGAGACGCTGGGCAATTTTCATGTTTCTAGACTGAATTACTGGTTTACTTACTAGAAAAAATTTACAAAATTTTCTAAACATCTTTTTTTTTTCCAAAATAAATGTTGAAATGCTTGCTATTGTAAGATGGAAAACCTTATGAATTCTCAAGAACTTTATAATAATAAGTCTATGCATCTGAATTGGAGGAAAAAATGACATGTTATGGTAATACTTGTAGACTCCAGTTTCAGCTACTATAGCATTTCTTTAAATAAAATTTAAAAGAATGTTACCTCAGATTTATGAATAACTTCTTTGTCTATGCTACACTTAAAGTCAGCATTTTACCGAGGAACTTTGCGTTCTATTATGTATTTTTTCCCCCTTCAAACTACTTTTCTTTCCACATGATAATGTCAGGGTTTTTAGTTTCTACCAACTCATCTATTAACAACAAAGAACAGGCAGGAGGTTTGAGATAAGAAAATGATTAGGAGGTGCTCTTGTACATTTAATGATGTCTGAGTCTGAACAGCTTGAGAGATTGGACAGAGCCCCTAGAAAAAAGGAAATGTATCCAAAGTGGCAAACTATGGCTGTATTTAAATTTTAAGCTCGTGGTGAGTCAAGTACCATCATGGGCTCACGTAGCAGGATTTGTGCCATAGTTTGTTAATTATGCATACTTCTATCCCATGTCTAGCCTCCCTATACTAGTATCAACATTTCAGAAAGATATTTGAACAGGAAGACATTCTATTTTAGATAAAATAGTTTTCAACATTTTCTAAATGATGCTCCCAAACATGGAAAGATGGTACTAAGTCACTTTTAAACAAACAAACAAACAAAAAAAAACAAGTCTAGTCCTTTAGGCAAAATGAAAGGGGATGCCCTGGGATCCTGATCATGGTGTACCTGTGCTGTTTTACATAGATGTATCCGGTGTGGGTCACATATTTATAAAGTTGACTGCTTTAGGAATTGGAGGAGAGAACTGGGACAGGGCCTTTTGCTGTTGTGCCTGCATTTCATCTATTTTTACCGGTCAGAATGTGACCTGTTCCATAATATGTCTTCTTCTGGTAACCCTGGACTCAACCTCTTCCGAAGCGCCAGCAGGAGAGTTGATCCAACTAAAACAGACTCTTGCAGGTTGAATACACAGGGTTCTGTTGGGAAGAACTAGGAAGAAGCCACAGGGAGCTGAGCTGTCTGGCAAAAGTCACTGTGACCATCAGTAGAAAAAGAGATGTGATCACAAACATCTTTAAAAACATGGAGATCTCCTTTAGAAGGAAACCACATGAGGTACCCATAAAACCAAGCATGGAAACCTTAGGTGACACCTCCCTGATTCGGATTCAGGTCTGGGATGTATCAATAAACAGGACTGGAAAGAGCCCTGAATGATGTTACCTAACACTGACGTATGAGAGAAGATAGATACACCCCGTCTCCCACTCCTAAGCACCCCCAATCGGGAATCCAAAGAGCTGAGGTTGTTTAAACAAAATTCTAAAAAAAAAAAAAAAAAAAAAAAATCTTACCTGTTCCTTTGCCGTTTAGCTAAAATGCTACTTGTGCAGCCATTTTCCTGAATCACCCAGACAGATGCTTTCTTTCCATCTTGTGGACCTTTTCAGTTCTTGCTTTGTGCCTCTCTGCGAGCCCTTTACCACAGCCTCTCATCTCCATTCAGATCCCCATCCTTGACTGCAGAGATTCATCTTGACCTTTGCCTCTGCCATGACCCCTGTCCATAATAGGCAGGGTAAATGCTTCCCTGAAGAAATGAATGAGCAAGGATATTCTCTAAACAATTTGGTATAATGCAAGATCACATTTTAAAAGATGCATCATGGATTGAACTAAATTAGAGGCATGTAAAAGTTTACCATTTTGTTGGGCAAAATTACATGTTTGTTGTAGGCATTTTAGAAAATACAGACAAGCCAAAAATGACCGATAGTTACTCCATCCAGAAGGAATAACCTCTAATATGTCTTCTTTTATTTGTAAACATACACAGGTGTGTGTTCATGTATATTTATGTGTATAAATATATAATGTAAATACACCCATGAGCACTAAAATAAAATAATGTGCCCTCCTGCTTTGTAGCCTGTATTATTTCAGGTTCTCTGAGAAGCAAACATCAAGACTGGATTATATATATATACATGAATTTCCTTAGGAAAAAAACCTCTGAAAGAAAATAGGGAGAGGCTGGGAGAGGCATCAGACCATGATAAGGTCTAATCCCAGGTGAAGCAGGGAGGGCGGGAGGGCGGGTGGCAGCATTCCGGATAGCTATGTATCTGGGGAAGCTTCAGCCAGGCTGGGGCTGAGGATGATCCCCTAGTACTCGCTGGCTATCAGAGGAGTCCACATCTCCCAGGAGCCGCCTCCACTAGCAACTCTGTCAGGCTCAGTCATTGGCTGGAAGTGGCCCACGGGGAGCCTGGCCTTGGCATAAACACAACAATGGATTTTCAGAGAACAGTAGCAGGCCCTTGCTCAGTTATATTCCTTAGAGTTGGAAGTGTGCTACCAAATAGCTGCCTTGTCAATAAACATCTTTCCAAGCCATGAAACGGATGACTATAACTTAAATATTTGTATCTCTTAAAAATCCAGGTCAAAACTTAATCGGCACTGTGGTATTGTCAAGAGGTTGTTGGGAGTTATGTATTCATCCCCTTGCTCCTCTCCATCTGGTGACCATGTCCCAAGAACGCACCGTCTTAGAAGCAGAGAGCAGCCATCACCAATGGCTCGGGTAGCACCCTGATCTTGGACTTCCCAGCCGCCAGGACTGTGAGGTCAACTTCTGTTGTCTTCAAATTACCTAGTGTAATATTTCAGCAGGAAGAGACTAAGACAAACATATGCAGTGTTGTAATAAATAATTGCTATCATACAAGCAGTGCGTGGCCCTTTCAGAAAAGCAATCTATAAATTTAAAGAGGATAAAACTCATGAATAATTGTAAGTCTAGAATTATCGACATATTTATATATACTTTTTCAGAGTAAGAAAGTATAGCTGGCCGTGGTGGTGTACACATGTACTCCCAGAATTTGGGAGGATGGGACAGGAGGATTACAGGTCCGAAGCCAGCCTTTGCAACTTAGCGAGGCTTTCAGCAATTTAATGAAATCCTGTTTCAAAATAAATAACAAAATAAGGCTGGGGTTTAGCTTAGGGGTAGAATGCCTCTGGGTTCAATACCCAAGACTACACACACAAAAAAAGAAAGTATACATTTGTATATACATATACATGTGTATCTATATGGTCATATATTTTTGTGTATATATACATATATGTACATAAAAGATACACATACGTGATCACAATTTTCTAGTGTTTAGAAGAATGATGATACCTGTTCTTTAGCCTATCTTGGATACATATATTTTTATTATTTTGTTGTTTTTTCTGTACTATAGATTGAATTCAGGAATGCCCTATCACTGAGCTATTATTATTATTATTATTATTATTATTATTATTATTATTAATTTATTTATTGTGTGTGTGTGTGTGTGTGTGTGTGTGTGTGTGTGTGTGGGCCTGGGGATGGAACCCAGGGGTATTCGACCTCTGAGCTACACCCCCTGCCCCATTTTTAATTCTTTATTTTGAAACAGGGTCTCACTGAGTTGCAGAGTCTCACTAAGTAGCTGAGGCAGTCCGAGAACCACGATCCTCCGGTCTCAGCCTCTCGAATGCTGGGATTACAAGCATGTGCCACCATGCCCAGTGATTTTTAATATTTTTTAAAATCTGAGACAGGATCTCACTAAGTTGTCAAGTCTGGCTTTGAATTTGGAATCCTCCTGCCTCAGCCTTCTTTTTTGGTGTGGGTCTAGGGATGGAACCCAGGGGCATTCGACCTTTGAACCACACCCCCTACCCTATCTTTTATTCTTTATTTTTAATATAGGGTTTCACTAAGTTGAGGAGGGCCTCACTAAGTAGCTGAGGCTGGCCTCGTACCGCGATCTTCCAGTCTCAACCTCTCAAATGCTGGGATTACAAGTGTGTGCCACCATGCCTGGATGCCTCAGCCTTCTGAGTAGCTGGGATTAAGGCATACGTAACCGTGCCTGGTTTCTTTGACATATTTTTGAAGGACTGTATGAAGCCAAGGGGGATTTGAAACATATGCAACTTTAAGAATTTATATATGCTCAAATCATTTTTTGGATTAAAAGTTTTATTTCTTTTTGCCAAATCTATTTACAAATGGCATTTATAGTTTTGTGTTAAATAACATAAGGAAAATATGCCTTAATCTGTCAAAGTTTCCTTCTACTTCCTAAAATGATGCCTCAGTAACAACTAAGTCAATAGCTTTATAAAAGTGATTTATTTAGAAATCATAAAAATAAAAATTTAAAAGCACATAACATGTTTAGAAAATAGTATTTGTTGACAAGTAGTCCTTGAATCACTCTTCTTAGAATGTACATGGATAAAAATGAAAAATTATATAGAAACATTCAAACAAAAACACAGTTCTTACGAAATCAGAACAACTTTCACGTGGATAAAACAAACAAATAAAAAGAGATATTAAATGTGGACTGATAGCCATCGAGCCAGAGCGTGCACACACAGCTTCTTCTTGCTCACAACCATGCGTCTCCATGGCTGATTAAGAGTAATGGGCAGAAATCACCCCTCCATTCTTCTACTAACTCTGTGTCGGCCACTTTAAGAAAGTTTCATAGTTGAACATGTAATCTGTACAGTAGCGGCTTCAATGATCTCAGTGCATTCAGGGGATTACAAGTACCTCTATACCCCAAATTACAGAGCCCCGAAGACCTTGTCTCTTGACCAGGCGGTTCTTGGATGTTTTTCTAGCATTGTTGCAGTTCTCCTGTTACTATTGCCAGTGGAGAGGACTCAAGTGTCTCTTGAGGCAGACTGTAACTGCTGGCTTCTTGCCTTCTGGTTGTAGCTGCCTCAAGTCCCGGAGCTTTGTCCCCGGTGGTGAAGTTCGTGGCTGATGACCACCATGCCCAGCGCCTCCGTTCCTCTAGAGCTGTGGCTTCCACCAACCGCAGCTTGGACCTCGACCGATCAGCCCACAGAGTGATTGCAAAGGTGAGAAGGAAGATGCCCTCTGGTCAATGTGCATGTTCTGCCTTGGTTTTCTTACGATAAAACTCCCCGCGTCCCACATGATATAGCCCCTGATATTGCAATTTCAGTTTGCACATAGGTTCATTTGTGCCAAGTTATCCAGGACATTTGGATAACCCAGCCAGGACAACTCCCTTTCCATGTGGAGGACGCGGAGTCTGGAAGGCACTACTCCAGTGACTTAGGTCTGAAGCTAAGGACTTGGTGGTATTGACTCCTCTCTCCCCTCCCAGCCTCTTTCCTCCGATTGCTCCCTTAGAGCGAATTTCCTCAGTAGAGAGTGAGAAGGGTGAAGGTCGGGGAAAAGATGATCCCAGACCCGTGCCTGACTAAAAGTTTTGTTGCAGAAACACTAAGTTATTTTCAAGAATCCACATTTCAATCAGGAAAAGGTTGAAGGAAAGAGAATGATCCCAAGGAACCCGTATCTTCAGACCCATATTAAATTTTCAACTAACCCACAAAAACTTCAGAATTTCACAGCTGGAAAGGATTTTAAAGACAATTTTGTCTAGCTTCCTTATTTTATCTGTGTATAAACTAAAGTGACTTGCTCAAGGTCAGAGTTATGGGCAAAACCAGTTCTGCAGTCAAGAATATCTCCCTTCAGTCAACCTGGCAACCATGGTTTAGCAAACATATCTTACTGATCAAATAAGGTTCTGTTCAATTTCTTCCTTCTTTGTGAGAGAAATATGACCTTTTAAGCCCCTAGAATCAAATGTACAAATAAGGTCTTTAAAAAAAATGTAACCAGAGTAACTATTAAAATAAAGAGACATTTTAGGATGGACTCTTTTACTTAGATTCACTAGAATTATAGGGTCTTGTATCAATTTACCATCTTTCCATTCCTATACAAGATATTGTTCCTATACTGTTAATATTTAGAGATAAAAATACTTCAAAAATAGTAAGAAAAAATTCATTCTTCTATATTTATCCAGAAGCTTCATCTTTACCTAGTTTATTGAGATTTGATTCATATTTTCTAACAAAAATACAGGTATAGGATAGAATAAAATAGGCTTGTTGTAATTTTACCACACTATCAGGATTAATAACTTTCTGATGTAAATTATAGCAGCTGATAAGAACAGCTGGCTGATAGACATTAGCATGATTATCAGAGTCTTTCGATCAAAGTTGAATATTTCAAATCAGTGTTATATTCACAGTTGAAAACTTTCCACTAAAGTCAGACAGATTCTTAACATAGTTTTCTCTTCCACTGTAATGCTTTTTATTTTCTGTTTTATATGAAATACGTAAAAATGTTAATAGCTGGATAGTTAAGGAAGAAAACTAAATCTCATATTCACTTAGCACGAAAAAGATTCTTTAATCAAATCCCTAGTGAAAAGTTATACCTGACAGTAGTAATAGTGATAAACATTTCTTAAAAAATAAAAAAATAGCACAGGCAGCAGAAATGTACTTAGCCAACAATGGAATTAATCTCCGTAGCTGTGAATATCTTCAAAATTCTTAAACAGGTTCTGTCAGGTGGGAGAATATAATATTATTTTATAGAATTTGCATCTGAAAGATGGAATCTCATTAAAACATAAGATGTACGCAAACAAATATATCAATGTTAAACACTAAATCAAGCATGGGACTGAGGGAGCGGGAGGGAATGGGATGAAGATTGGACAAAGGCTAATTGGATGATGCGTACTTGGATATCCACACAAGTCTTGTATTCCATTGTGATGTTTGATTACAATGCACCAATAAAAACTGATTAAAAAAGAATTTGCATCTGAAATTTTTAAAAAAGTAAAATTTTCTTGTATGTTTGTATGTGCCCTAGACTTTGTCAAATGTCTTCTATAATTTAATTCTTTCTTAGAATATTTTTAAAGAGGTAAAAATATAGCCCCCAATTTATAGTGAGAGAACTTAAGGTCAAAGAGGTTAAGAGACTGCTTCAAAGTTATATATGTAGTAAATCGTGGATTCCTGATTTGAAGTCAATAATAGTTTTAATAGTCTTTACCCTAAAGAAAGCATATTTCCAAGGAACAGCACACAGAAAAACAAGGAGGAAGATTAGAAAAATATAAAAATGCTGCAAGAAGATTGAGCTTATGCTTACCTAGAGCCCCAGAAGGAAAGGATGCAGATAATGGAAAAAGGTAATGCTTGGAGAGAATAGCAGACAACCAAGGGCAAAAATAAAGTCTTAAAAGCAAGGGCAGGAGGCAGGCATGGTGACCCACACCTGTAATCGTAGTACTTGGGAGGCTGAGACAGGAGAATCACAGGTTCCATGATGACAGCCTCAGCAATGTAGCAGGATTCTCAGCAATCTAGAGAGACCCCTTTCCAAATACAAAATAAAAATAGACTTAGGTGTAGCTCAAAAGTTGAATGTCCCTGGGTTTAATCCCCACTACAAAAAAGAAGGAAGGGAAGAGAGAGAGAGAGAGAGAGAGAGAGAGAGAGAGAGAGAGAGAGAGAGAGAGAGAGAGAGAGAGAGAGAGAGAAGAAAGAGAAAGAAAGGGAAGGAAGAAAGAAAAGGTTATTTCAAATGGAGAGCTGGGCTAAGTAAATGCCTAGATGGCTTCACAAGTAGCTCTAATAAATACTTATGAATGAAATAAGTCAAATTTTTCATAAACTGTCTGCAGAATCTTTGCACTTATTCTAAGAGACCTCACAACATCCATTCGTGATGAAAACTCTATTCAAGTTTGTAATGGAGGTTTTGGCAGCACAGTAAGATAAGAAGGGAAAGTAAAAGTATATTAGCAAGAAAGGAGTTCAGTGTGGTGGTACATCCTATAATCCCAATACTTGAGAGGCTGAGATAGGAAGATCACAGCCAGCCTCAGCAACTTAGCAAGACTCTTGGCAACATAGCCAGACCCTGTTTTAAAATAAAAATAAAAGGGTGTGGTGGTGTAACCCAGAAGTAGTATGCCCCTGGGTATAATTTCTAGTATACCCCTTATACACACTCATACACACACACACATACACACACACACATAGCTGGAAAGGAAGAAAAATCTGTAATTTGGATGATACAAAAAAAAAGTTTGAAGAAAGACATTATAATTGTGTATGGTATTTTCTGGGCAGAACTCACATTAATGATCTTGAGTTTCAAGATGAACTCACAGTAATGATCTTGTGCCTTTCAGGTCATAAGTGTTTGTCTACACCATCCATTTTATGTCAATTGCCCCTACCATAAAGCAATCCTTTCATTTGGGTATACTTTACATCATGTGGCATGCTCTTGATTGTAGAAGAACATCAAATCACACATGACCTTAGGGTTAGATGGGAGGAAGAGTCTAAAACATAACCAGTGCAGCAGCTGTACAGAGGGGCAAATGTCTAAAGTGTGTTAGAAGCCATGGACGCTTCTAGAACCACGGAGTAAATTGTGTCCTCTAAATTTACAGGTCGATGTTGTTGTCCCTTGGACTCCAGAATGTGACTGAATTTGGAGGAAGGGTCTATTGACAGGTAAAGTTAAAAAGAGGGCACGAGGGTGAGCCCTAATACAATATGGCTGGTGTCCTTATAAGGAGAAGGAATTTGGATACAGACAGGCACAGAAAGAAGATACAGAGGAAGGCTGTCATTGGCAGCCCAGGGCAGAAGCTGGGAACAGAGCCTTCCCACGCAGCCTAGAAGGAGCCCACCGTATCCAGCCGGGATCTCAGACTTGTAGTCTCCAGGACTATGAGAAAATACGTCTCTGCTGTTGAAGCCATCAGCCTGTGGTACAGATCCGGCAGCCCCACAAACGAACATAGCTGGAGAGTAAAAGCAAATAAAGGCCATTTCTCCTGAGCAAAGGGCAGATAGACTCAGATGCTGAAATTGGATAGCAAAGCTTAGCTTTTATAGCTCTGCACTTATAAAGTTAACACTTTACTATTCTTTATTTTTCAGAGAAAAAAACTTTGCTATTGAATATTTGACACTCTAGATATGAGTTTTTACCATTAAAGCAATTGTTCTTATAATACTGTATTGTGTTGATTGAGTTTTAAAAGTCATTATTATGACTGGTTATGGCAGGATAACCACTTCTAGAATGACTTTCTATATTATCAGATAATGTAAAGCCATGCTATCTGTGAAATGATCGGGCAACATTTTGAAAACTATCAAAAATTTCTCTGTAACAGAACAAACATATTAAGGTAGTGATTTTTGGGGGGGGGCACTGGGGGTTGAAACCAGGGACATTCTAGCTCCGAGCTACAACCCCAGCTCGATTTTATTTTGATTTTGAAACAACGTCTCGCTAGGCTGATGAATCTCACTACTTGCTGAGGCTGTCATCGAACCTGTGATCCTCCTGTCTCAGCCTCCCAAATACTAGGATTACAAGCGCACACAAACACACCCAGCAAGGAAATCTTGTTTGAAAGTAAAAATAAAACAGGACTGAGGGTGTAGGTCCAAGATAGAATGCTCCTGGGTTCAATTCCCAGTACCAAAAAAAAAAAAAAAAAAAAAGAAAAAAGAAAAAAGAAAAGAAAAGAAAAGATAAAGAAAGAAAAAGAAAAAAGAAAAGCCTGTCATATATACTTTTCCATACCCAGGCTGAATGTACCTGAAACATCTGGTCTTTCATTCATTAAATTCAACATTCCAGTGGAAAATGCTATTGGAATGTGCAAAGACCCAAACAAGAAGCCAAGACAGCTGCATCTGAGACCAGTTTTATGCGGAAACCAGAAAACTCATGCAAATAAACAACAGCTACACGCAAAAGAAGTGAATGATTGACAGCTTCTTGGAGATGACTCAAATAGAAAAAAATTAAAATGGCTGCTTCCAGCATTCTATCTAGAATGAAAAGAGGTGGATTACTAATCACTAAAACGAGATGCTATATTTACATAATTATATAAAACAAATGAATACGATATTACATATAAGAAAAATTCAGGACAGTTCATGGTAATGATTTTTCTAAATAAAACCATTCCATTTCCACTTCAAATCTCTGTTTCTGTCTCTTCACTTCTAAACTAAGGGAATTAAATAACTTTTTAAAATCTTTTTTTTTTTAATGGTACTGGGGATTGAACCTAAGGAATTTTACCTCTGAGCTACATCCCTAGCCCTTTTTTATTTATTTTATTTTGAAAAAGGGTCTCACTAAGTTGCTAAGGGTCTTGCTAAGTTGCTGAGGCTGGCTTTCAACCTGTGATCTTTCTGTCTCAGCCTCCCAAGAACTGGGATTGCAGGTGTGTGCCACCATGCCCTGCAAGTTTTTCTGACATTGTTTTATCATTATTAGGCTCCCTAACCAAAGCTTTATAGTCCTGGGGCAGTTTCTGGAGTTCACATGGTGGTTTCCATGGGCAGTACAGCTCAGTCTGAAACTCCCAACTTGCCAACGTTTCAATCAGGAAATAGTGAAGATATGTACCTGGAAAAATGAATGTATTCATCCTGTCAAGATTTTAAAATTCAATCCTCATATATTGAGAAACAATAAAAACATTTATAATGAGCTTGTCTCATATGATATTTTTATTAAAGAAAAACAAAGGAATTTAATTAAGAGAGTGTTAAAACAGGTGATTTGGTTAGGTATGAAAAAACTCTGACTTTTGAATAAGCTCATTGTTGATTTGGAGAAACTTTAGGGGTTCTTTTGTTTTAAACTAAAAATATGCTGGATTTCTCAATATGTAACTTTTATACTCTTTAATTTACCTTTTGGCACCCTGTCAACAACATAGCACAAAAATTTGAAAATGAATTTAATGACTGATTTTTTTTTCTCTATTAAAAATTTTATGTGGCTTCTTTTCTTTTCTTTTTTGAAGTGAGCAAAAATTCTAGAACTGCTTCCTGGCATTGTTTAAACTTGCAACCCCTTACTTGTTAATAACTTTAATTGCCTCAATCACTCATTCTAAAATCTTGCCTTTTAGCTTGACTTGGTTAGTGTACATGGACTCCTGCTTACGGAACAGTTTGCTGGTGCCAATACTGATACAGTTCAATCTCTGGCAGCCTAGACACTGGAAAATAAGGTTAATTTGTCTTTGTTGTAAAACATTTACTGAAACATTCACTCTTCATAAAGCATTGTACTAATCAGAAGTGGTATGCTTCCGTCCAGAGAATTCATCTGCTTAACATTTCTGCTCCTACATCCTGCAAAATCCAGCTCACAATCACTTGTATTTCCCACCTATGTCTTAGTTTGTATAACTTTAATAAACACTCATTAACATCATGGTTTATAATTTCTTTCTTTTTTTTTTTTGGTGGTACTGGGGTTCCTGGAAATCCATCTACCTCCGGGCTATACTCCCAGACCTATTTTATATTTTTATTTTTGGAAACAGGGTCTCCTAAGCCAGCGCGGCTGGCTTCGAACCTGCGTGATCCTCCTGTCTCCGCCTCCCAAGAGCGGGGATTACAAGCGTGCGCCACCACAACCGGCTATAATTTATTTTCTGATTATTTAGTTCTTCTGATCTTTCTCTGTAGTTAGACTGTAAACCCTCAAGAAGTAACACTAGGACTTCTATCGCTCACCTGACCAGCAGCAAGATTAGCACTCATTTACCTCTAGAGCTAAAATAATATTTCTAATAATAATACTTAGTCATAGTAAAATTCTGAAGTGTTTTCTGAATAATGATAGAAAATTTGATCTGAGTGTCATGTTGGACCTTATTATTTTTTTAAATTTTGGCAACCTTTATATGGTAAATGTAAGTTATCACTTTCTTTGAGATTTCAGTGAATATTATTCCCAAACATCCCAAAGAGACAAGAGTTTACTCAGTGGTGTTTGACATCTGCAGACACTCAGGGAACGTGGTTGCTTTTCACAAAATGGAACAATATTAAAAACAGAAGGGAAGTTTTTCAATTTAGAGCTCATTATTCTGGACTTTGTCATAAGTTGGCAAATGAGGTGGAGGCTGAACTATACTTTGCTATAAAAATGGATTTAGTCAGTAAATTATTAATGTAAAGATGAGGAAAACTTAAATCATTCATGGAGTTAATGGCTAGTTATTTATCATCTACTAAATACCATGTACTTTTGAGGCTCTTGGAATAGGTAAGAAATCAAAACAGACAAGGATTCCTGCTCTTGTGGAGTTTATATTCTAGTAGAGTGGGATGAAGCAGAAAAGCAGGTTAGAGTAGAATGGTGGTGACTGGCGGCTCGGTGAGGGGAGAGGGACTGGAGGAAAATGGTTAACTGGTACAGAGTTACAGCTAGACAGAAGGAAGAATTCTGCGATTCTATTGGGTTGACTAAAGATAACAATAATATGTCGCATATTTCAAAGTAGCCAAAAGAAAGGATTTTGAATGTTCTGGCTTACAAAGAACTTGTAAATGTTTGAGTTGATGGATATGCTAATTACCCTGATTTGATCATTACACTATATATTTTATATGTATCAAAACATCACATTTTACCCACAAATATATACATTTATCTGTCAATTAAGAATAATTTTTTTTTGCAGTACTGCGGATGGAACCCAGGGGCAATTTACCTCCGAGCTATACCCCTTCTTTATTTTGAAACAGGGTCTCACTGAGTTGCAAAGGGCCTCACTAAGTAGTAGCTGAGGCTGTCTGTGACCTATGGTTCTCCTGTCTAAGCCTCCCAAATGCTGGGGTTACAAATGTGCACCACCATGTCCAACTAAGAATATATATATATATTTTGTGGTACTGGGGGTGGAACCCAGGGTCTTTCTACCTCCAGGATATACTGCCAGACCTATTTTATATTTTATTTGGAAATAGGGTTTCACTAAATTACTGAGAGCCTCACTAAGTAGCTGAGGTTGGCTTCGAACCTGCGCGATCCTCCTGTCTCATCCTCACAAGCGCTGGGATTACAAGTGTGCACCACCACGTCTGGCCTAAGAATATATTTTAAAAGGAAAAGCTATTAGTGTGCAGTCTTGCAAAGAGCTTGTGTTAAGTTACTTTTTATCAGAACATTAAAGTAAGACATTCTCTAAGTTCTACTATCAATTACTAAGTACCAATAAAATGTATTTCAAGTTCTTTCATGCACAATATAATTGCACTGTTTTCAAAGAATCCTGGAAAGCAAGCTTTTCATTTTCTTTTTCTGCAGTTTGGGTTGAAGAGGCTTCAAGGGATGAAGAAGGGGTCCTTTCCCTTCTCCACAGGCAGGCCCCAACCCTCTCCCTGCCATTGATGTCTCAGGGGCTGGAGCTGGTGATGGGATGGGACTGTGCAGAAAAATTGTGCTCGTGGGCCTGACCTTGAGGTGGAGAAGCCTGCAAAAGTCTCTTTGTGTCTGCAACTCTCTTTTCCACCATTTAGCATTGAGGTGAATGCAAAAAAGAGAGAGAACCACAAGGCCACAAGTCTGCTCAGAAGTGTGGGACACCAATAAGAGGGGACATTTTATGGGGACATTTGGCCCTTAGGGTCCTCATCTGGGGATAATAGCACCATCTGATAAAGTGATTTGAGAATTAATGAGATAACCCACTTAAAGTTGTTTGCACAGTATCAGGCACATAATAAGGACTTAAATTTATTATTATGCTATTTCTTTTTTTTCCTGCTATTTTTTTTTCCATCCTAGGGATGGAACCTAGGGGGCATTCTACCTCCAAGTGACACCTCTAGCCCTGTTTTTTTTTTTCTCTTTAATTTGAAACAGGGTCTCACTTAGTTGCAAAGAGGCTCACTAAGTAGCTGAGGCTGTCTGTGAACCGCGATCCTCCAGTCTCAGCCTCCCAAATACTGGGATTATAAGTGTGGGCCATCACACCTGGCTTTTTATTATGCTATTTCTTAATTGCTTATGTGTTTAAGAATCTAGTTTATCATAACCATAATTTTATTCTTGAATTAACAATGATTTTATAAATGAATTTAAACCTGTAAATTTTTTAGGAAAGCATCAGAGCTCTCCTGCAAATACCATTTAGTGAGAAACTATTTAGTGGCACTTTCTTATATTGAGATTTATGTTTAAGACCTCCTTAAAAATAATACAACTAATACATAGGTGCTCAGAGCTTTTATTTGCTAATCCACTTTAGAAAATGTCCAGTACTAACATACCTTTTCCTGAATTTATTTCTACAGGGAATAGTATTACCTGGCAGTTTAAGTGTGTACAATGCCTTTATTTTTTAACACAGAGAAAAAAAATAAAACTAGGCACAGTACCACATTGAAAACAAGTTTAATAACAGGCTCACTCCAAGTGGCCCTGTGTTTTGTCTGCTGGTTAAGAAATTAATATATGCATTAGCAGTTTGCAATGAAAGAAATGCTTTTAAAACAACTTTAAAAGCAGAATTGACCATTTGAAAAAGTTAGAATTTTCTACTACTCTCTTAAGAAAATCCCCATAAAACAAAGATTGCTTGTTATACTCCTTTGTAACTTTCTGTGTAGGGGAAGCTTATTTTTACCCTTTTAACATTTCTGTGAACATTTCTAGTCTGGGCATAAATTTGCACATATTTAAGACCTTTTAAATTTACTTGTTTCTGAAACCGTGCTTGTTTTTCTATTACAAAGGTAATACATGCTTAGTGTAGAAAAACGTAAAAATAAAATTTATCTATATAACCCTTTCATTTGTTGATAATGCACATCGGTGTTCTATATTTTGCTTTGAATCTCTTTCAGTACATATATTTCATGATCACAGAGTTGAAGTTCAACAAAACATTAAAATTTTAACCTGTGTTTAATCCTTAATATCATAAGATATTTTCTCATTCTACTAAAAATTCATTTTTAAGTGCTAGTAATATGCCAGCTAGGTAGGTATGTATCATAGATTACTCAATTGATCCCCTACTATGATAATTGAGGCTCTAATTTTTGCTATTATAAATAAATGCAGTGAACATTTTCATGCATAAAGCTCTGTTAGATGGTTCCCTCAGGACTTGTTCTGGAAGAGGTCTTACTGGATCAAATGGTATGAAACTTTCAGGGGTTGTGATATATGTATATGCACTTCTCTCTAAAAAGTTGAACCAGTTTACTCTCGGGAAGATTTCAAAGCATGATGATTCTCTGGCTTCAATTTTTTATTATAATTATTAGTGTATATGAATTGTATGAAATTATGGATTTCATTGTGGCAATTTCATGCATGCATGTGCTGAGAAAAAAGAATGCATATTCTGCAGCTCTTGGATAAAATATTCTATAAATGTCTGTTAAGTCCATTTTATCTATGGCATAATTTATCTCTGATGTTTCTTTGCTTATTTTTTATTTGTAAGATCTATCGATTGGTAAAAGTGGGGTCTTGAAGTCACCAACTTCGAGTCAGGGTTCTCTGGAGTAAAAGATCTCACAGGACATGTATATAGCAGAAGGGAATTTATCAAATCAGCTTACAGTAAAAAGCAGTGTGGTCCCAAGTTGCCTACTGCTTGCGGAGAGTCAGAGGAACCAGTGTCTGGTGGAGCAGCCCAAGAGCTGAAGTCTCAGAATCGAAGTGACCACTTATTCACTCCCAGTCCAAGGTGAAAAGGCCAGGAAACTGTCTGGAGAAATGATGATTAAGGTCCAGTTCAAAGAGCTGAAGGCCAATAACTCAGACAGGAGCAGACACGATTTCTTCAGGAAGAGCCATTCATGCATTTCCGAGATGTTCTCCTTTTTAAAATCCAAGTCTTGCACTTATCAAAACCATGCTGCCTATGTTTAAGGCAGGACTTCCCCTTCCATTTCCCTTACGTAAACCAGTCATCTTAACAACACAGCCAAAGTCATATAATTTTAGGTGTTTCACAATCCAGTCAAGTTGACAGTTCGGACCAACCTTCACACCCACCAATATTGTATTGGGAGCTATCTCTCCCTTAAGTTTTATAGTTTATATTTACTGCATATACACTTAGAATTTTTATGTCCTCATGATGGATTGTTCCCTTTCTTGGTATGTAGTGACGTTGTCTCTTCTGATTTTGGCTTGATGTCTGTTTTTTTTTTTTTTTTGGTGGTGGTACTGGGGTTCCTGGAAGCCCTTCTATCTCCGGGCTACACTCCCAGACCTATTTTTACATTTTTATTTGGAAACAGGGTCTCCTAAGCCAGTGTGCGCGGCTGGCTTCGAACCTGCGCGATCCTCCTGTCTCTGCCTCCCAAGCGCGGGGATTACAAGCGTGCGCCACCACGCCCGGCTTGATGTCTGTTTTTCTATGGGTGGCCACTCACGCTTGCTTTCAGATTCTATTTGATTGGAACATCGTCCTCTATCCTTTCACTGTCAGTGTGTTTGTCTTTGCCAGTGAAGTGAATTTCTTGAAGAAAGTGAATAATTGGGCTTTGTTTTAATCCAACCATCTAGTTTGTGTTTTTAAATTGTGGAATTAAAAACCATTTACATTTAGGATCTTATTGGAATAGTTGTACTAATTCCTATGATTTTGTTGTTTTCTTTTTGGTTATTTTGAAAATTCTATATCCATTTATTTCTTCCTTATTCATTTTAAAGATTTGGTGATTTACTTACATCATCATTTAGATTCTTTCTTATGTCTCATTTGCTTAACTGCTCTTCTGGTAAAAAATAGAATTAAAAAGACAAAGGCTAAAAATGATAGGTTTAGGAGAGGGAGTAGGATTATAGGCTAATAGTATAGAAAATATGTTCAATGAAATATCAGAAATTTTACTAAATCTTGGGAATTATATGGACATATAGCTACTGGAAGCATTTGGAATTCAAGTAGACATAATCAGTTTAGTGGTCATCAATTTTTTTAGTTTATATTAATCTTGGAAGGTCTTTATTTCTTCTTCAATTTTGAGGGGTAACTTTGCTGGATATGCTAATATTTCAAGGCTTGAAATATATCATTCCATGTTTTTTAGGATTTCTCCTGAGAAATTTGCTATTATTATGATTTACTTACCTTTAAAGTGACGTGGTGCTTCTTAGTATTCTTTCTTTGCTCTGGATTTTATGTAGTTTAATTTTAATATGTCATGGAGAGGTATTTTTCTGATCATATCTATTTGGGTTCTAAATTCCTTCAGTATCTATATATGCATATCATTCCTAAAATTTAGGAAAATTTTGGATATTTCACTGAACAGATTTTCTATGCCATTAGCCTATAGCCCTACCCTCTCTTCTAAACCTATGGTTTTTTAACCTTGTTCTTTTTTTGGGGGGGATACTGGGGATTGAAACCAGGGGCATTCTACCTCTGAACTACTTCCAACCCTTTTATTTTATTTTTAATTATTTAAACAAACAGGGTCTAAGTTGCTGGGGCCCTCACTAAGTTGCTGAAACTATGATCCTCCTGTCCCAGCCTCCTAAGCACTGGAATTACAGGCATCTGCCACCATGGTCAGTTTAATGTTTGGTCTTTTGATGCCGTCCCAGAGATCTTATATGTTTTGTTTGTATTTTTTTGTTTTTTTCCTTATTACTCTCTGAATGATAGTTCATCTACCTTGTCTTCAAGCCCTAGTGTTACTTCTTTTGCTTGATCTAGTCTATTAATTAGGCTTTCAATTGAATTTCTTATTTGACTCACTGGATTTTTATTTTTTATGATTTTTCTTTGGTTCTTTATCAGAATCTCTATTGAATTATTCTTTTATATCCTAAATCATCTTTCTTTATTCATTTTGCTGTTCTTTTGTATCTTCTTTGAATTCATTGATCAGGTTAGCTATTAATCTTTTGATTTTTTAAAAATTTAATCTATTTTAATATAGTAAATTTAGATTCAATTATTAGGGAGGAAAGGTTGTGCTGCCTTATTTCTTTCTGTTTATTGATTGAGATTTGTACTTTTGGAACAGAAATCTTTTGTAGAAGTCATGTTGCCTTGTTTCTTTCTGTTTATTGATTGAGATTTGTACTTTTGGAACAGAAATCTTTTGTAGAAGTCATGTTGCCTTGTTTCTTTCTGTTTATTGATTGAGATTTGTGCTTCTGTTGGGATGGCTATCTCTTCCACTTTTTTTTGTGAGAGTCTTTTTAGTGAGAAGCATTCTCTTGATGTGTCTTGAGGTACTAGTTTGCTGCATAGTGTTGAACTTAATTCCAAATGGACTTTGTATTATAGATTCTACATGACTTCTGAGATTGAGCTTGATGGATTTTGACTCTCTGCATAGTGTTTCAGAACCTAAGAGACTTTCTGTAGGACTTTCATGAGTGGGGTCCCTCTCCTAGTTCAGGCAGGTATGATAGACAGCAGAATATATGAGATATACTCTATATGGTTACTCCTCCAAACCTGTCAGTACTGTGTAGTATGAGAGGGATTGGGAGTGATTTATGCTAGGGCCTTGGGTGGGTAGGTTGGCCACAACAGTTTTGATTTTTTTCTCTTGGTTGTTGCTAAGAGGTGAGCTTCCAGTAGTGACTTTTTAAAGTCCTCTATCTGGGTCTACTTGAGGCCAGGTCATCAGTTGCCGGCTTATGTCTTCTCTATACAGAATAGACTACAACATTAAACATATATAAAAGTAAAATTGATAATATAATAAATCTTAAGAAAAGGCAGAGGGAGGAAAGAGAAAAATGAAAATAGAAAGAAAAAAGAAAGAATACAAATGAGAAAAAGGGGGAAATCCAATTAAAGAATTAAAAGTAGATAAAATTAGATACAAGTATAGAAAATGAGGGGAAAACAAAGCAAACCGACACAGAACAAACAAACAAACAACCCCAAATATTCCTCCTTGCTAAAGTATTTGAAATGAAGATGCTTTTTTCTGGGGCCTGTAATCTTGGAACCTGCCCGATATGGAGGATTAGTGGGTCACACAGCCTTCTAGTGTGTTGTTTTCAGCTCTGGCCAAACAGGCCAAACCAGTTAGAGCAATACACAGACTGAGGCCCTCCCCACTTTGCCCACCTGCTCAGGTTAAGGCAAAGTTGTCCATGGAGCGCTATATTCATTGCAGAGGCCTCTGGATTTGTGCCCAGGGGTCAGGGTGTGGCACCAGCAGGAGCTGCCAGCTTGTCCCTCTGGGTCACAGAGCCTGTGGACTCCTTCATCTGTGTGCTAGAAGGTGTGAAAAATGTCTACTTAGAGGCATTGCATCCTCTAAGTGCGTGACTGAACCGGTGTGATCTGCTCTGGGGGCTGGTAGGGAGCCGTGGGAACCAAGTGACCTGCCATCCTGGCCACAGAGCTTCTGGACTCAGTCCCAGCACTAATGCACACATAGCTGGTGTCCATCCTGTTCACGGAGGCTGAACTGCCGATTTTAAATGGTAGTGCCGGCTACTTTCCTCAGTCTTATAGACGTTGCTTTCCATTTCCTAGTCACGGTCACTTGCCTGGGTTCAAACTGCTTCTGGGGTGGGTGCTTTCGACCCAGTGAATAGAGGAGGCAATGATATAAAAAAATGCAAGGAGTTTCTGATCTCCTAAGCTGGAAACTCAGACAATGGAGCCCTTCTAAGATGGCGCCATGTGAATGTACTGGGAAATGCAGAGAAACTGTTCTCCAGCTCCAGGTTACTACACAGATTCCAAGTCTCCTGTCTGCTCTGACCATATGCTTGCCTGGTCCCAGATTTTTCCCTCATGGAGATGGCTGGGAATCTCTGTTTTTTATCTATAGCCCCACTGAAGGGGTACTTCCCCTCCTCCACTGAGCCACTGGATGCTCAGATTCGGGGCTGTCTGCCTTTTCTATTATTCTAAAATCCAATATTTCTGGGTTTCACCTGGTCACTCTCCTGCTGTTGCACTCCCCCTCCCACACAGCAGCCGCACACCTGTTGTTTTGATTCTGCGCTGTGGAGCAGCAGGTGAGTGTGAATGCCTGTCACCTGCTGTCTCCTGGTGCTTCTGGCTTTAATTTTGAAGGATTCTTAAAGATGCTTTCCTCCTACTGTTTTGATATAACAAAATAGGGTAATACCAAATATTGCTATAACCTAGAAACTTTAAATTTCCATAAGAAGAAAATTGTTGTTTGGACCTATAGGAATTATTTGTATACCAGTGTGTGCCAAATAACCAATATTTTATTTATTTTTTAGATTTTTTTTTGTGATACTTGGGATGGAACCCAGGGGCCTTCTACCTCTTGGCTACACCTCAAACTGTTTTATATTTTATTTGGAAACAGAGACGTACCAAGTTGCTGAGAGCCTCACTCAGTAGCTGAGGCTGGCTTCAAAACTGTGCCATCTTCCTGTCTCAGCCTCCCAAGTACTGGTATTACAAGAGTGCGCCAGCACACCCGGCAACAATATTTTAAATTTATTTTCATATTCTGTAAATATACCACATATAAGTCTATTAATAGCAACTAGATCTTTTTTTTCCAACTCTAAGATCTTAAGACTATGATATTGTGTGTATTTAAGTAAGTTTGAGGAAATTGATTCAAGCTGTCTGATTATTAAGGAGACATTCCTTGTGGTGGTATATATCTTACTTTAAAAATTTTTCCCTAAAAAAATACTAAAGGAATTTGTGAAATGTATTTTTGGTGCCTTTTATTCCCCTGAAAACAAAACTAAGATTTAGTTGTTTTATTTTATTTTAATCATTTTTTAAGGATTCCTGCCAATGACAATAGCATGTATCTTGGGCTAAGACATTGCTGATAGCCATGATGGAAGAACCATGGTTGGCAGATTGTAGGGGACAGAAAAGTGATTAAAGTGTCCTTGAAAAGTAAATATGACCATTCCTAATTAGAGTAAAGTAACTTACTAAAGGTTATGAACAAATTGTGAATTTAGTCTTATTTCTCTAAAAATTGGAAGTCATATTAGGATTCCAAACTGGAAATAAACTTTATCCAAATTTTTAGAAAAGAAAATCTGGAATTGTAAATACATACACATTGGGAGTTTTCAGGACAGATGGACGACTAAGAAATTAAATTTTGTGACATTTAAGAGAGATGAAAATGAAAGAAATGCAAATGAGGAAGTATTAGAAGGTCAAGTAAGCAATGTCTTTGTAGCCAGAGAATGCTTTTCTACAATTTTATTTATGTAATTATTATTTTTTCAGTACTGGGAATTGAACCCAGGGGAAGTCTACCTCTGGGATATATCCCCAGCCCTATTTTATTTTATTTTATTTTATTTTATTTGGAAACAGGGTCTTGTTAAGTTGCCGAGAGCCTCACTAAGTTGCTGAGACTGACTTTGAACCTGCAATCCTCCTGTCTCAGTCCCCACAGCATGTATCGTCATGCCCAGCTTTATTTATTTATTTATTTATTTATATACTTTTATTGGTGCCTTGCAATTATACATCATGGTAAGGTTTAAAGTCATACCAACAAACACGCACACAGGTCTCGGTGTGTTTCCCTCTAGGTCCCACCCGCTACCCACCCTCCCCATATAGAAGACTGCGATGGTTGTGATACCTTCAGACATGCACACTGCATAATCTGAGCTATTTATTCCATAGTTCTTCCTTTTGTCCTCCCCATCTCCCTTCCTTAGACCTCTCCCACTATTTTACAGGTCTGTCTCCTCAATTATCTAAAGTTCCTTCTAATATATATAATTTTTTTTTACAGTACTGAGGATGGAACCCAGGGTCATTCTACCTCCGAGCTACACCCCCAGCCCTATTTTTTATTCTTGAAACAGGGGTCTCACTAGTTGCAGAGGACTCACTAAGTAGCTGAGGCTGGCCATGAACGTGGGTGTTCCTGTCTCAACCTCCCAAGTGCTGGGTTTACAAGCGTGAGCCACCATGCCCGGCTCTGTTTTCTATTTTCTCTCTAGCTTCCACGTATGAGAGACAACATTCGACCTTTGACTTTCTGAAACTGGCGGATCTCCCTTAGCACACTGTATATTATTTACAGCAGTAATTCCCAAAGTGGGATCTCAAACCAGCAGTAGTCACATTACCTGGGGACTTGCTGGAAATGCAAGTGTTCAAGCCCTTCCACTCCCTGAACCAGAAACTCTGGGGGTGGTGCCACCAACCCATGTTTTGACAAGTCTTCCAGATGATCCTGATAAATGCCTAAGTTTGAAAACCACTGATTTAAGATTTGAAAACAAATCAGTTTTCAACCTACCCCAAACTACCACCTGAGGCTACACAGCAACCAGACAGAGGTATTGTTAGGGTCCGAGATGCACCCCCTTGCCCAAATAACGAAGAACTCACCAAGGATGTAACACACAGGCAGAGTTTTATTGTGCTGCAGCTCTTTGTACTGGCTAGCCAGTGGTCGAAGCTCTTTTACAAGCCCACCTGTGGTTTGAGGAACTGTCCGGGTGGCTACCAGGGAGTGCCCTGGCCGAGCCAACGTCCAGCCTCACCAACAGAGAGCAAGTGGTCAGAGTCGACCCCGAGCACACTTCAGGCTCTACATTTATAGCCCCTGGAGGGGTGGTTACACACGTCACAGCCCGCCAAAAAGTAGGATACAACCAATCAAATAAAAAGGTAAACAAGTACAACCAATGATTTCAAAAGAAAGCACACACACACTTGAATCACAGCAAATAGTTTTAAAGGACAGCCTTTCTCCGAGGAGTGACTTTCTCTTTCATGCTTGGTTACTATGGTAACCTTCAGCTCGGCCCATGAGTACCAGGTGTTTTCTTAGATAAGGCCGTGGCGGGCTTGGGACTCACTTCCAAGAAAAATAGCTTCACTCTCTAAACTACTTTATACTATTTTAAAATATCTCAAACTTTAAAGAAACAACTCCTAGCATCAAGAATTTTGAAAGACAAGTCTATCCTTAAAATAATTTCTAATAGTAACCTAGGTTTTTAAATTAAAACAACTTTTAACATTAAGGTAGCTGGGGCATAAGCAAGCAGTTTCACAGAAGCCAGAACTCAGGCAGTTATCATAAGCAGGAACTTACAAGTTGTACTTAGACCTAACTTTATATTGGCAAGTGGGGTTACCGAAGCAGAAACTTGCAGTTTTATTCTAAGTTAATTCTATATCTTCACATTTTAATTTTATAAGGAGAGGGGAATGTCTCCTCACAGCACTCTTACATGTTTTTGTTACTCTCTTACTTCTACAAGGGTCCTACTTTAATTCTAATATCCTACTTTCTTATTTCTAATAGATTCCATATACTAATATTGTCAATATCTTAGATTCCTCTTCCTGCATTCCTTCAGTATCTAGGGGACATTTCTACCCTACAAATCTTTCTTATCAACAAGTCTTTGGAGAAGTCACTAAACATGCCTAGTATATGACCATAGGTGACGAAGAGGCAAAGAGGGTAAAAAAGTGTTAAAAAAAAAAAAAGGAAGGAAGAAAGCAAGAGAGCGAGAGGGAGGGAGGGAGGGAGGGAGAGAGAGAGAGAGAGAGAGAGAGAGAGAGAGAGAGAGAGAGAGAGAGAGAGCGCGAGAGCGCTAGGGAGGGCTGGGCGTGGTGGCGCACACTTGTAACACTTGTAATCCCAGCATTTGGGAGGCAGAGACAGGAGGATCACGGTTCACAGACAGCCTCAGCTACTTAGTGAGGCCCTCTGCAACTCAGTGAGACCCTGTTTCAAAAAAAGAATAAAAAACAGGGCTGGAGGTGTAGCTTTGAGGTAAAATGCCCCTGGGTTTCATCCTCAGTACTGAAAAAAAAAAAAGAAAGTAAAAGAAAAAAGAAGGGAAAAGAAAAGTACACAAGTTTTACAAATACTTCTCTCTTTATTGCTGTATAAGAAGGTTTGTTGTTACTCCCAGATTCTGTGGTACTATAGGAATTATGGGTGAAAACACAGAAAGAGCTAAGAGGAAGAGGTAGATCACCTTGCATAACAGGCTGTGGAGATAGAAGATGTTATCCTCCTAAGGAAATGCTGGGTGAGCATACACAGTCCATGCTCCAGGCACAATTGTGAACTACATGGGGCTGTCATGAGTGCCTCCTGCCTTTGTCTTTACCCCCAGGGATCCCATGCTTCCCTTTTGCCTGTTAGAGAACTGTAGGTGATAGCTATCATTCCCTGAGGGACTACTCCAAACCCTACCAAAGAGCTCCATGAACCTTGCATCATTTAACCCAGAAGAATGTGGCCTCATAAAAACAAGACTTAGAAAGGTAAAACAACCTGTCCGACACCACTGAGACGTAAGGGTCAGAGGTAAACTTAAACCAGGACACCGACCCCTATGCATAGGCCCGTGACACACACATCTTTCATCTTTTCATCTTTTTGCGACAGCGCCCTATCTTCATCTCGGTATGACAGGGCCCTAGATTCCAAAAGTGTCTTCCTGCTCTTACAGCCCTCCCATTCTCTGAGGTTGTGATCTCAGGAGCTCTCTGATCCCTGGGATGAGGTGAGTACGGGATGGTGGATGGGATGCTGGATGTGGGAGAACTCATGCCAAGGAGATGGTAAGAATCCAGTTGAACCACTCTGGAGTTACTTGCATTAAAAGATGAAGCTAAAGAGGAACTTCTTTAGATGTTAATTTGGGGTAGTCTTTGTAGTAGTATAAAATCTGGATGTATAAGGCGTGTGTGTGTGTGTGTGTGTGTGTGTGAGAGAGAGAGAGAGAGAGAGAGAGAGAGAGAGAGAGAGAGAGAGGGAGATTAGATCATTCTGAGGCAGATGTTACCAAGAATGTAAATAATTAAATATATTTTGTTAGATGCTATCTCCTTCTAGACCTAGTTGGACCTGATGATCATTCTCAGAACTAAAAAAATCCTTTATTGAGCACTTAATGTGTGCTCCTTGATGGTCATTGGGGGTACAAAGACTGACTTCAAGAAACTCAACATCTAGGGGGTATTAGAGACGGAACTCTATGTCCTGTTGTTAAGACAGTAAAGGAAACAAACTCAGGGAAATATGGAAAAGAGAGGAGAGGCACCAACAGACCTTGGGGAAAGTCTGGGAAGGACTCCTGTTGGTGGGAGGAACCCTTTGGCTTAGTTCTAAGGAATGGACCTAAGTCGGAGTGCAGAGAATGGCCCAAAGCACTGAGGCAGGTCTGTGGGGAAAGAGAACATTTTGCTGTTGCTGTAGCCAGAGGAGATGCAGGTTTGCCTCCTGACAAACTTGATAGGAGAGGTGAAGTTCTTACACACTCTGGGAGTATTGCTGTCTGCTGGGTCCATGGAGACCACTACATACTCCAAGAAAAGAAGTGATGAGGTCAGTTTGTATTAAAGGCATTTGATCCAGCAAATGAGCTTTAGTCTAAGAAAACCAAATGGGAGGGAGTGAGGGAAGGAAAGATACTGTAGTCAATCATTGGTGGTGACATCCTGGTAACCAGGCAACTGTAAGATCATCAGAACCTGTGTCCTAAAGTCTTGAGCTATTCATCCCATTAATTTTAGTGATTTTTATAATACTTTAAAATGTTTTTCTTCTTTTACTAGTGCATTACGATTATACATAACATTGGGATTTGTGGGTACATATTTGTACATGCACAAATATAACTGGCCAGTCTCACTTCCTAGTAATTCCCCTCCCTTTCCCTTCCTCTCCTCCCTCTCCTGGTTTACAGACATCCCTTAATAAATACTTATTCTTAGCATCTGGCTACTTGTATTGTTACAGCAGCATTCTGTCTAGTGATTTTTTAAAAAGAATCAGAGTGACACGCATATAGAGTCATAAGCCAGAGTTCTTCGCTCACCTCTAGCCAACTCTAGTCTTGTTCCTCAAAAGGACCACTTCCTTAAGTGTTTTTTAAATAATTACCTCCAAATGATATTTTTCTGCCCTTTCTTTGTGATCAATTGTTTATGGATGTTAATAATCGACTTCTTGTCATATTCCATGAAGGTGTGACTTACCTCCTTCCCAGCCTACCACGTTTACTTTGATGGTTCCTCAGCTCACTTACACAGGTCATGACCTGAAGTGCAGGGCTCCTACTCATGCAGCATCATGCAAGCTCCCCAGGGAGTCTCCCTCCTCTAACCACTAAAGCCTACTAATTAATGTTCAGGTTACTAAATAAGTGCTAAATCACTCTTTCTAGTAAGCACTTGTTAATCCTTCATAAACTTTTTTTTTTATCATGGTAAGAAATAATTTTTTTTGGTGGTACTTGGGGTGGAACCCAGGGGCTTTTCTACCTTGGGGCTATACTCCCAGACCTATTTTTATATTTTATTTGGAAATGGGGTCTCACTAGGTTGCTGAGAGCCTCACTAAGTAGCTGAGGCTGGCTTTGAACCTGTGCGATCCTCCTGTCTCAGCCTCCCAAGCACTGGAATTACAAGTGTGGGCCACCACGCCCGGCTAGAAATAACATTTTTATAAAATGTTCTTCCTCCCTCTTTCCTCTCTTCCTTTTTCTTTAACTGCTCTCCTAAGCGGTCTCAACTAGTTGTAATTTATTATGATCTAACAGTTAAGAATATTTTTCTGTGATGTATTCTCGGCCTTAGGTGGGTGGGAAGTCACACACACACACACACACACACACACACACACACACACGATTGGCCTGTGCATAACAAGAGTTACTTACTCCAAGAGTAGTAGTAACTAGCACTCCTTGGGTATGTGATTAATTCACATGGGTCAATCATATCTTGGGTTTTGTTGGGAGAAGCAAATTAATGCCCATGGAATTAATATCTATCCTGATTATTGCCTAAAATGTGATCTAAAAAATCAATGCATAGTTGTGGGTTTTTTTTTTTTTTTTGTGGTACATTGGTTCCTGGAAGCCCTTCTACCTCCGAGCTACACTCCCAGACCTATTTTATATTTTTTATTTGGAAACAGGGTCTCCTAAGCCAGCGTGGCTGGCTTCGAACCTGCGTGATCCTCCTGTCTCTGCCTCCCAAGCGCAGGGATTACAAGCGTGGGCCACCACGCCCGGCTGCATAGTTCCTTTCATCACACATGTCTTCCTTTAATAATTCCTTATCACATGCTTTAATTTCTAATTTAATACCATTATGATCAGAAAATATACTTTGTATGACCTGCATCCTTCACAATGCTTTGGGTTTTGTATGATTCAGATTATAATATCACTTGGTAAATGTTACATATGCACTTTAAAAGAATATCTGTTTTGTTATTGGAGAAGAATGCTCTATAAATGTCAATTAGTTCATATACTCAATATAGTCATATATTATAAGTACATATACATATATATGACAGTTTTGAGTATTCTGTATTCTTACTGATTTTCTGTTTGTTCTATCAGTTAATAAGAGGGGTTATTAAAGTCTTCAACTGTAGTTATGAATTTGTGTATTTCTCCTTGCAGTTCCAGCAGGTTTTCCTTCATATATTTTGAGGTTTTGTTATAGGTACATACGCATTTAAAACTGCTAGTAGTTCTGATGACTTGACAACTTTATTATCTGAAATGTCTCCCTTTTCTTTACTCCTGCTAAAATTCTTTTCTTTGAAATCTACTCAGATTAGATATTTTTTTTTTTTTTTGGTGGTACTGGGGTTCCTGGAAGCCCTTCTATCTCCGGGCTACACTCCCGGACCTATTTTTACATTTAAATTTGGAAACAGGGTCTCCTAAGCCAGCGCGTGCGGCTGGCTTCGAACCTGCGCTATCCTCCTGTCTCTGCCTCCCAAGTGCGGGGATTACAAGCGTGCGCCACCACGCCCGGCTCAGATTAGATATTAACATGGCATCTCCAGCTTTATTTGGTTAGTAGGAGCATGAATTATTTTCCATTTTTAATGTTTTTGTGCTTTTATATATATTTCTCTTAAAAACCATATTGTAGTTTCTTGTTTTTTTATATGCTTTTATTTGGTGCATTTTAATTATACCTCATACTGAAGTACTGAATTATAGGAACGTACATGCACACATCTCTTGGAGCATGTCCCTCTGGGTCCCACCTGTCTGTTGCTTTCTAAAAATCCAAGCTGACAATCTTTGTTTTATTGTTTTTTTGATACTGGGGATTGAACCCAGAGGCAGTCTACTTCGAAGCTACACCCCAGCCTGATTTTATTTCTTATTTGAAAACAAGGTCTTGCTTTCTGTTTGTCCCATATATTCTTTGATCCTATTTAAAAATTTTTACGCTTTCTTTTGAATTTATCAAGTGTTTTTATGATTGCATTGTGATATCTTTCGTTGGTTTATTAATTATAACTCTTTGTGTTGTTATTTTAGTGGCTACACCTAGGGCACATTGTGTATATCTTTAACCACAATCTATCTCATGTGATATTTAACCACCACATGTAGTAGATGATCCTTACAGTAGAATATTTCCATTTTATCCATTTTAGTGCTAATGCATATATGTATTTGCTATATGTATGTATAATTAAATGACTTTTCATGTATTCTTATAATATTGTTTTTGTTTAACATTCAATTAATTTTCTTTCAAAGAGATTTATATAATTAGATAGGAAAATATTACTTATTTATTCATGCAGTTCCCATTTGCAATGCTAATCATTCCTTGTATGGGTCTATATTTTCATTTGATGTCATTTTCCTCTGTAAAGGACTTAAGCATCCTGCAATGTCTTCAGATGATAAATTCTTTCAGCTTCTTATGTCTGACTGTGTATTTTACTTTCATTTTTAAAAGGTATTTAGGCTGTGCCATAAATTCTAGATTGATAATTTTAGAGTTTTAATCAAATTTGGAAAATTTTTGGCCTGCTTTCTCCTCTGTGATGTGTGGATAAGATGACCGATAATGTGCCCTTCAGTTCAATATTTCTCTATGTCGGAAGATGAGCAGTGAGGTTAGAGTTTGAAAAACAGCATGCAGGGGTGTATCGACTTTACAGGAACCTAAGAGCTCCTAACCAGAGAAATGATTGATTCAGGAAGATCACTCGGACAGTTTTCATGTGGATTGAAGATAGGAGATAATGGTAATGAATGTATTTATTAAGCTCTCCCCACAGTGCGTGTGCTTTTCATGCATTACATCATTTAATCTTTACAACCAATTCATGAAGTCGATAATGATAACATCAAAGAAGATAAAACTGAAGTTTACAGAGTAGAGGCAACTTGCCCAAGAAAGAGGCAAGAAATATATTGTAACCAAAGCTGGAATTCCATTGCAGATTGCCTGAATCCAGAGCCTACACTTCGACTCCTACTGTGAACAGAAGCAGATGTTAGGAAGGATAGCCATAGATTAGGTCAGGCACACAGTGACTAATAAAAAGGGGAAGAGCCAAGCATGGTGATGTGCGCTTGTAATCCTAGTACTTGGGAGGCTGATACAGAAGGATCATAGGTGCTCAGCCTTAGCAATTTGTGAGGCCCTCTGTAGCTTAGTGAGACCTTGTTTCAAAATAAAGAATAAAATAGGTCTGGGAGTGTAGCTCGGAAGTAGAATGCTCCTAGGTTCCATTCCTATACACACACACACACACACACACACACACACACACATGCGTGCGCACACACGCGCCTGCAAGAGGAAGGAATAGATTTGAAAGATATTAAAGAGAAAGGCAGCAATAAGCAAGGAAAGACAGGCAGAAGATCAGTCTGATCTCTGCCTCAGGTGACCTGGATGACTAGTGGATTTTAGCATCACTTGAGATGATGAGCATAGAGCAGAGGAGGGGGAAATAGATTTTGAGTTCAATTTTTGACATTCAGATGTTAGAATGCTTGGGAAACGTAAATGGGGTTGTTCAAAAATGATTGAAAAGGTAATTCTAGACCTCAGGAATCTGATATAAGCTAGATATAGGATCTTGATATTCATTAGCAAGCAGGAAGTCTTAGTGCACTTTCTGTTGCTGTAACAAAATATATGCGGTTGGCTACTTTTAGAAAAGAGGTTTCTTTAGGTCATAAATTTGGAGGTTGATAGTCCAAGATCAGGTAACCCTATCTGTTCAGCCTCTGGTGAGGGCCCCTTTGCCTATATCATGATACAGAGGAGGAATGAAAAGGGAAAAGGTTGCATGTAGAAGGGACCCAGTGTGTGGCTGGCTTTACTTTGTAACAACCCACTTTCTCAAGAACTAACTGGAAACTTGTGGTAACTGCATCAATCCCTTCCAAGGAAAGCATCCTTAACAACCCAGTCTTTTTATACAAGGCCCACATCACAAAGGTCTCACCAGCTACTAACACTACCACACTGGAGACCAAACATGCAACACATAAACCTTTAGAGGACACACTCAAACCATATCCAAACCATAATATTCCATCAGTTGCCCCAAAGTTTAGGTTTTAATCAAAATAAAAAATTATAACCATGTCATCCCCAATAATACCAAAGTTTTAATTCATTCCAGTATCACTCAAAAGTTCATGTCCAAAGTTTCATCTGAAACTCAAGGCAAACTCCCAGCTATGAACTTAGAAAATAAAAGCAAGCAAGTTATTCACTTCCAAAATGCAAACACAGGACAGGTATAGGAAAAGCCGAGGGGGGAATAAGAAAATAGAAAGGAGTAATCAGTCATCAATAATCAGGCCTAAAGCAAGACCACCCCCAGCATGGCAGATATTAAATGTGAAAGGTAGAGCCAGCATTCCACGTGGTTGGAATGAGGGCCAGCTCAAGGCCTTGGGCAGCCTCACCCCATAGCTGAGCTGGTTGTAGCCCACATGGCGGCTCTCTCTGCAGCAAGTGGACGTTTACAGCTTCCCTCAGGGGCCATGGCATGCGGGCGGTAGCTCTACTTTCCTGGGGATTCAGGAGTGGCCTTCCACGCCAACAGCTCCAGGAGGCATCCTAGTGGAGAACTGCTATGATGGCTCTACCCCAGCGACAGCCTCCTGCCTGTTCTCACCCCCAGGCTTTCCTTTGACATCTTGATGTGAGCCGCCGTGACCCCATAGTGCTCACATTCTGTGTACCTGTAGAATCAGTGTCACATGTGTGCCACTAGGGTCTGCTGCTGACATCAGCTGCGCCTGGGTCAGCTTGGACTGTGACTTGAGTAGCCTTGGCATACTCCTTGAGGAAGCAGGGAGCCGAATCCTGAGGCGACCCTGGGCAGTGACCCTGCAGCCCAGTGACCCTGCAGTATGACCAGGGCCACTTTCCTGAAAGCATTCTCCCCAAAAGGCCTCTGACTGTGATGGGAGATGCACTCTGGCTGTTTGAGATGTCCTCAGGGCCTCTCCCAATGTCCTGAATATTAGCAACAAACTCTCTTCTATCTGTGCTGATTTTTTAGCAAATAATCACTCAGCTGCACTCTTGTTTGGTTCTCTTGAACATGCTTTAATTTGCTGTACTGCAAAATTTTCTGAAGATTTCTGCTCTGCTCCCTGCCCCTCACTCTATGTGTGATAGTGGGGATTGAACCCAGGGCCTTACTCATGTTAAGCAAATAGTCTACAATGCAGCCACACTCCCAGTCCTGGTTCCCTTTAAATCATATAGTTCGCCGTTAGGTCTCACCGGAGCTTCTGAATCTTACTGTACATGGTGGAAAATAACCAAGCAGCAGCCTGAATACTTTGCTATTCAGAACTTTCTTCTGCCAATTTTTAATAATTCTTAAATTCAGCATTTCTTATAAAGCCCTAGGGCATGCACACAGTTCAGCCAAGTTCTCAGCTAGTTCATAACAAGGAGAGCCTTTGCTCCAGTTTCCAGTAGGATCCTCATTTCCATCTGAGCCGAGTTCCCTATTCTCTTTGTCTTCTGAGCTGTCTCAAGAATCATGCACAGTAGCCTGTTAGAGCTTTCAGTGCTTTTTCTAGCCTACTCCTCCACGATTTTCCAACCTTGGGGGTTACCCAGTTCCAAAGCCACATCTACATTTTCAGGTAAAATTATAGCAACAGCCTTACTCCTTGGTACCAAGTTTTCTGTTTTAGTCTAATTTCTGTTACAACAACAAAATACCATATGTTGGGTACTTTATAAAGAAAAGGGATTTATTAGCTTATAGCTTTGGAGGCTGAAGGTCTGAGATTGGGAGGCTCCATCGGTTCTGGTGAGGGCCCCCTGGCTGCATCACAACATGGCAGAGGAGTGGGAAGGAACACAGCTGTGGGCCAAGGGTATAGGACAGCCTCATTGTATAACAATCCTTCTGAAGGAAGTGCCCTCCCCCTGTGACCTATTCACCTCCCTCTAGGCCTCACTGAGGAGGTAGAAGGAAGTAGGCAGATAGGGAAGAGGCCAAGGTAGAAAAACTTAATTTCCTGAGGGGCAACGAATACTAATTAACTTCCAAGGCTCCTAAAAGAGATCAGCTCTTCCAAGGTTCAGAGATAAGAACAACCAAAGCTTCACAAAACCATCTGTTTACTAATCAACAAACCCAGGAGACATCACTGGAGCAAGTCTGATACTCCTACTGAAAGGAGGCCCCTCAAAGGACATGCAAATACCCTATGCGAATTTTGAGAGCTGCTTCCCAAACTCCAAGCAGTAGAGGACATGCAGACATATATAAACCCCTAGACCAGCCACCAGGATGGTTACCCACTCTGGGAACCCCTCCCCGTTGGGGAACTCTCTCTCTTGCAGGTCGCGTTAGCTTTGAGAGAAGGTGGAGTGCAATTGAAGGCACTTGGCCCGGGCTACACTCGGGTAGTGACCTGAAGGCAGCTGCTGGACATCAAAAGTTCCGATAGCCCTTAGAGGCGTTCTGCCACTTTCCCTATTCCTTTCTGGAAGATCGCGTGGACTTTGGGAGAAAGCAGCTTGCAACTGAAGGCACTTGGCCGGGGCTACACTCGGGTAGTGACCTGAAGGCAGCTGCTGGACTTCAGAGTTCCGACAGCCCCTTAGGGGTGTTCAGCCACTTTTCCCTATTCCCTGATGCTTCCAGTAAACCTTTTACTCCCCTTCCTGCGGTCTGTGGGTATCATTCTTCGCTTGTCGCAGACAAGAACCCGGTAAGGAAACACCGGGTTTCTTCTCAAGAAACCCCGTTTCATCACCTCAGATGGTTTCACTACCTTCCAACATTGCCACACTGGACACCATTCTTCAAACACATTAACCTTGGGGAGATAACATTTGAATCACTTCCAGACCATAGCACAACAGTTCCTTAATCTTGGGACAATTGCCATTTTGAGCTAGAGAATTCTTTGCTGTGAGAGGCATCCTGTGTATTGTAGGGTTTGATAATGCTTTGGGGATGAGAGGCATCCTCTGTATTTTAGGGTATTTGGCAGCATCTCAGGCCTCTACTAACTAGATGGCAGTAATTCCTCCTTCAAATTCCATGGAGACAACCAAAAATTTCAAACATTGCCATGGGGACCTGGAGAAGAAACTTGCCTCTAGTTAAGTAAAAATCTGCTTGCAGCCGGGCATGGTGGTGCATGCTTGTAATCCCAGCATTTGGGAGGTTGAGACAGAAGGATTGTGGTTTGTGGACAGCCTCAGCTACTCAGTGAGGCCCTTTGCAACTCAGTGAGACTCTGTTTCAAAATAAAGAATAAAAAGTAGGGGTGGGGGTGTAGCTTGGAGGTAGAATGCCCCTGGGTTTCATGCCCAGTACCAAAAAAAAAAAAAAAACAAAAAACCAAACAAACAAACAAAAAACCCCCCAAACATGTATGCCTCCACCATCTTGTATCTATTAAGATGTATGACTACAGCCGGGCATGGTGGCGCACGCTTGTAATCCCTGCGCTTGAGAGGCAGAGACAGGAGGATCGCGCAGGTTCGAAGCCACCATGCCAGGCTAAATGCTGAATTTTATATACCACATTGTAATATATTATATATATATATATATATATATATATATATATATGTAATATATATCAGAATTTTTATATATTTTGTCCTATGCTATATAAATATATCTTAAATTTTATGTAAAGACTGAAATTAAATCATGCTTAAGGTAAAAAATAAACTGCCTGCATGTAGGTAGTATTTAAAGAAATGGGGGAGGACTTAAGTTGAATGACACAGAAAGGCCAAGCAAGTAAAGGTATCCAGTAAATTTGTTTTTATTTTTATTTGTTTGTTTTGGTGGTGCTGGGAATGGAACCCAGGGCCTTCTACCTCCAGGCTACATTTCCAGACCTATTATATATTTTCTTTGGAAACAGGGTCTCTTAAGCCAGCAGAGGCTGGCTTAGAACCTGTGCGATCCTCCTGTCTCAGCCTCCCAAGCACAGGGATTACAAGCGTGCACCACCATGTCCGGCTTAGGTATCCAGGAAATTTGGAAATTAGGTTATGGGTAACCTTAAAAAGAGAAGTCTAAGTGGAATGTTATGGTCAGCAAAAAACAAGAAATGGGAAATGCGGAAGAGCTTGGTGTGTTTTGAACGTGGCTCTGGACGGAGTGACTAAGCTTCTCTGTGGTTAGAATGGGATGGGCTCCAGGGGGCTTTATCCTTCTCTCACTTGTTCCTTCGTTCATCCTCTCAGTCATCTAGCCCTGTCTTCTTTTCTTCCAGTCCTCCTTCCTTCATGTCTCACTTCCTTTTTTTTCCTTTCTGTTAAGATAGGAGAATTTTGCATTTTCTTGTTTGTTAATTTACTACTGTACTGGGGGTTGAACCCAGTGGAATTCTACCTTGGAGGTGCACCCTCAGCTCTTTAAAATTTTTTTTTTATTTGGAAACAAGGTCTTGCTCAGGTGAGGTTTTTAAACTATAGGAAATGGTACATCTTGCTATTTCCTAAATACATCGCTATTTGATTTATTGGTTCCTTTGACCCCGATGCCTCTCCCTGTCTGATTTACCAGAATCATACTTGAAGGGCTATTGTAAATGATACCTTTTTCATCAAAAATTTCTCTGATTCCTCTCAATTAGATGAATTTCCTTTCTCCTCCGAACACCTGTGTCACTTTGTCCCAATTTTTCAATACTCTTCATACTATCCATCATGTCAGAGTTATGTACACAGTCATGTTTTGGCAGAAGGGTTGGTATCCTAGTTATTTTTATATTTTGCATCCTAAAATTCTCAACTTATAGTAATGATTCAATAATTTCTTTGAAAATTTGAATTGAATTGAATTTGTGGCTGGAGTGTAGAAGCTACTGCTTCCTTCTGCAATTCTATATTTGGGTTATAGAAGAAGAACTTTTAGTTTTTTTCTTATGCATTTTTTTTTTTTTTTGGTGGTACTGGGGTTCCTGGAAGCCCTTCTACCTCCGGGCTACACTCCCAGACCTATTTTTTACATTTTTATTTGGAAACAGGGTCTCCTAAGCCAGCGCGCGCGGCTGGCTTCGAACCTGCGCGATCCTCCTGTCTCTGCCTCCCAAGCACGGGGATTACAAGCGTGCGCCACCACGCCCGGCAAGCAATTGTTTTTATTTTTGCTTTTTTTTTTTTTTTTTTTTGGTGGTACTGGGGTTCCTGGAAGCACATCTACCTCCGGGCTACACTCCCAGACCTATTTTATACTTTTTTAATTTTATTTTTGGAAACAGGGTCTCTTAAGCCAGCACGGGGGCTTCGAACTCTCTCGATCCTCCTGTCTCTGCCTCCCAAGCGCAGGGATTACAAGCGTGCGCCACCACACCCGGCCTTTCTTATGCATTTTGCATATATATTATAAGAGGTATGAATACTATTCTAAGTGTGATAATAATTATAGTAATCTAACTGTGGAATTATAAATAAGAGATTTTATACCTTACAAGGAAAAAAAATGGTTAGACAAAAGGATACAGAGTTAGGACTCAAGAATTTCTTCTTGGTATGCTCCTACAGGAGGTAAATAAGCTTGTGTTAGGGGGAAATGATTGATTTACTAATATTATTAAGGTGTTTTTTTTGTTTCTTGAAAAATGGGGTTTATTGATTTTTAAACTGCAAGCAGTTGTTACAAAAAGTTTTTTCTTTTAAACAAATTCGTACAAAGAAAGAGAAATAGAAAGTAACGGTAGTGACCAGCAAGAGGAATATTAATTACATTTATCTTAATGTGTATGTGCCAGTTCTATTTACACTACCATTGGAAAATGCCAAACCTGGAATCCAGAACCTCAAATCTGCAAGCTGAGTGTCTTGAGATGAGCACGTGGAGGTCAAAGTGTTTCTCTCTTTATGTTTTTTTTTTAACCTTTTAGAAGCTATACATAAAAAGTTGCTTTCCTTCTGTACTGTCACAGAACTTTTGGTTTTAAAAATTGTTTTTATTAGTGCATTGTATCCACACATCATAATGGGGTAAAAATCTTGTGAGAACTTTTGTTTTTTTTATAGCGCTGTGATTTGGGCTAAACATATCAAGAATAATGTCTCTAGACCATTTCTAATTAAAACTATAACAGAATTCTGAAATCACAGATAGCATGCTGTTAATGCCAATGTTTTGTTTTGACTCATTTAAGAAAAAAGGAAGTACAGTGATTCGCGTATACACTGTATGGTAAGTGTGTTTATACTGTGATCTGAATGGGAGTTTTGTACCACAGTGGCTTTCTGTTCTGTACAAGGTAAAATTAAAAACTGACTTGATTTCTAGACATTATATTTATGCAGTTCTAATATCAAAAGGTATAAAAGGGTGTCCAATGAAAACCTCCTCCCTGCCTCCCACTCGTCCTGCTCCTACCCCCACTTTTATCTCTCATCCCATTTGGTCATCAGTGTTACTAATATTTGGTGTATCTCTCTAGGAACCTTAAATATATATTTATAAGCCCATTCCTTTTTTTTTTTTTTTTTTGGTGGTACTGGGGTTCCTGGAAACCCTTCTATCTCCGGGCTACAGTCCCAGACCTATTTTATATTTTTATTTGGAAACAGGGTCTCTTAAGCCAGTGCGGCTGGCTTCGAACCTGCGCGATCCTCCTGTCTCCATCTCCCAAGAGTGGGGATGACAAGCGTGCGCCACCACGCCCGGCTATTTTCTTTTTTTCTATAAGCAATATACCTATCTGCATTTTGTTTTTGTTCCTTAACAATGTGTTTGGAAGATTTTCTATATCAATACATTAAAAAAAACTACATAGTATTCCACTGTAGAGATTCATCTTTCTTTATTTAACCAAACTCTTTAGACGTTTCCAATTTTTTGCTATCACACACAGAACTGTAACAAATAAGCTTGCACTTTGCTCTTGAGCATGTCTGTAGGATAAATTCATAAGAAGGAAATTGTTGAATCAAAGATATAAATATGTACAATTTTGATATTGCTGAATCTCCTCCATTGGGATTTTACTAATTTACATTTTCCCTGGCAAAGCATCAATGTGCCTATTTCTACAAAGCTTTGCCAACATTACTTTTGAGTTTTTACAAATGTGACAAAAATATTATTTCATTTTTTGTTTATACAGTCCTTACAGTGAATGAGGTTGAATAGCTTCTCAAATGTTTACAAACTGAGAGAATGGTTTAAAATATATATCTTATTGACTTATTGAATCCCAAGAAAATACCTTGGAGATAGTAAGGGAGTCACAAAAAGAAATTCTAAGATAATTTCAATATTTTTGTTAATATCATAGCCTATCTTTTTAAAAAAATTTACCTTAGCTTTTGAAAAGTTGCTGAATCTGTCTTCAAACTTGTAATCCTCCTGTTCCAGCCTCCCAAGTACTGGGATTACAGGCATGGGCCACTATACCTGGCTCCATTCCAACATTTTTAATCATTAAGTCTTCATTAAAACAAGCAAATGTGTATGAGAAGTATTGAGTGCCATGCCAAAGAGCTACCACCGTTAACATTTTGTGTTATATCCTTTGCTTCAAATAGAAGACAAAGCAATGTATAAATGTAAAAGCCACTTAACATTATAATTAACATTTCCCCCCTTTTTTTTTCAGAGATTACTTCAGGGGTTCCTTGAGAGGGTCACTTGCTCCTATAGGTCTTGCGGGTGACTGAAGGCAAGACCACCCAGCAGCCATCACAATTTGAACATTATTTTTTTATTTTTTTTAAAATTTAATTTTATTTTTTATTGGTGCAATGTATTCATACATCATAATGGTATAAAGAAAATACTTTTGTAGACATACATGCACACATCACCCAGTTAGCCCCTACCCGATCCCCACCCCATTCCTTCCCCATCCCTCCTTCCCATGCTTGGCTTAGTGGTTGACATCTAGTTTTATAGCAATTTATCCAATATTAACGATGATAATCTCACAAAACAGTTTCATTTGTCTGATACCAAGTTTTTGATGACTAAAAGATAACAGTTCAATATTTCTTTTTGCTTTCTTTCTTACCAGAGAATATATTTTTTCTTTACTTTTTTTTTAGGTGAAGCTATCATACATTTATTTATTTATTTTTCAGAAAAAATCTATCCTGATATGGAATATGGACTCTAGATACCCAAAACAATCTCGAGGCAAAAACAAAGCTAGAAGATGTATATTTTCTGATTTCAAACCATATAAAGCTACAATAATTGAAACAGTGTAGTACTGTTCTAAAGGCAGATATATAAACCATTGGAGTTAATAAAAGCCTAGAGATAAATTCTTCCATATATTGTCAAGTTATTTTTGACAAGGTTTCCACAAACATTTGGTGGAAGAAATAATAATCTTTTAACTAAATATTGTTGAAAAATAATAATTACATGAAAAAGAATAAAATTGGACCCTTACCTAACACATATACAAATATTAACTCAAAATAGATAAAAGACCTAAATGTAAATCTTAATACTATAAACTTTTAGAAGAAAATCTGGGTCATAAAACCTCACAACATTGAAATTGGCAGTGATTTCTTGGATATGATTTCAATGGCACAGGCAACAAAAGGGTAAATAAACTCCCTAAAAAAATAAAAAAAATTGTATATCCAAAGACAATGTAAACAGATTTAAAAGTTACTGATAGAATGGGATAAAATATTTCCAAATGCTATATCTGAAGGTATATTAATATTCCAACTAGAAATCCTAAAAATTAGCAACAATAAAAGCAAACAATACAATTTAGAAATAGGTAAAAGACTAACATAAATAATGAATCTCCAAAGATAGCCAATCTTAGTTGTCTGTTGGATGGAAAATCTTGTTTCTCTGGTTCTGGTGTGTGTTACCTATTTCTTCTTTGTAGTTAATCTCTTTGAGTATTTTCTCTAGTGTTGGTTTTGAAGACATAAATTCCTTTAGTTTCTGTTTGTTTTGGAAGCTTCTTATTTCCCCATCTAATTTGATAGAAAGTTTTGCTGGGTAGGAAATTTTTGGCTGGAAGTTGTTTTCTTTCAGAGTTTGGAATATGTTACTCCAAGCCCTTCTGGCTCTCATGACTTGGTTTGGGAAGTCTGGAGTGATTCTAATTGGTTTGCCTCTGAATGTCACTTGGCCCTTTGTTTGTGTTGCCTTTAAGATTCTCTGCTTGGCTTCCACATTGGTCATTTTGACAATTATGTGGCGTGGGGATCCTCTTCTCTGATCCTCTCTAACGGGAGTTCTATAAGTTTCCTGGACCTGTGTATCGACCTCTTGCTCTATGTTTGGAAAATTTTCTGCTATTATTTCCTTGAAAAGATCGTTAATCCCTTTGGTTTCACCTTCTTTTCTCTCCTCTATTCCAATTATTCTTAGGTTAGCTCTCTTAAAATGGGCCCATATTTCTTCAATGTCAGATTCCTGCTGTCGGATATTTTTTTCTAAATTAGAAACTATGCGTTCATTTTTTGAATGATCATCTTCTAGGAGCGAGATTCTATTCTCCATGTGTTCTAATCGGTTGTTTGTGCTTTGAATTGAGGCCTTTACTTCATTAATTGCATCCTTTATCTCTCTTTGGCTCTCTCTGAATTCTTTTCGAAACACCTCTATTATTTCTACAGTTATTTTCCTGATTTGATCTTCTATAAATCTCTGAATTTCTGTTTTATCAGGTTCTGATGTTGTGGGGTTGTGGGCATTTATTGCTCCATTGTTATTCCTCTTTCCCATGATTTTGGAAGTTTGTGCCTTCTCTGGGTTCTTCCCTTGGGTCACTATGACTTCACTTAAGGTGCTGTGGATCTCGAGTCTATGGTATCTCAGTTCCCACTACTCCTTTACTGGGTTGTATCGCAGAGTCTCAGACCCTGGGAGTCAATCGAGGCTGCTTTAGACCATGGGGGGTGCCAGGTTGGGCGTTCTCCTATGGTGTAATATCTCTGCCACCACCACTCCCCCGCTGGGTCAAGTCCCTGGGAGTACAGTACTGGGATTTCTCCTCTAGGGGTCCCAATTTGACTCACTGTTGAGTGCGCAGATGGAGCTGTCGTGGACTCGGTGAATTCGTTGCTGCTGCCGCCGGTAGCAATATGGCGCTGCTGTCATGCCCTCGGCCATGAGGCTGGCATATTTCTTTTCTGTTTTTGAACTCCACTCTAAGTCCCTGCAAGGTGTGCTGAGCCCAGCCCCTGGGAGCTTTAGATGCTCCCTGCGCTGAGAAATCTGCCGAATCCCGCCCGGCTGTTCCGCAGCAGCTCACCTTGGCTCGCTGTCCGCCACTCCTCTCTGGAGCTTGGTGGGCTGTTGAGTGCATTGGTCTGGTGCCGTCCGGTGAACTCGCCGCTGCCGCCAGCAGTAAGGTGCTACTGCTGCGTTCTCGGGCGTGAGGCTGGCGTATCTCCTCTCTGGTTTCTGAGCTCTGTTATGAGTTCCCTTTTTCTCTGGAGCCTGGTGCTGCAAGGCAAAATGGCGCCCGCTGCTTCACACTGCGGCTCCGGCTGCAGCACTGCGGTCTGGTTTCTGGTGTCTCGTTTTTCCAGCCCTCTTTTTCTCTGTCCCTTAAAATTACATTTTTTGTTTCTCTGCTGATGGTATTTTCTGGCTATGAAAGGCGCTGATTTTGTGGTAATAGAGATTGGTTGTTAGCGGGGCTCGTAAGCCCCGTTTTGCTCCGTCGCCATCTTCCTGGAAGTCCACTGAACATTATTTATATCCCATGGAAAACTGCTGGTTCTGGGCCTGCGTGAAAAATTCCACCACACTTTGCAATTTGGACTGAGGTTCTTTTCTGTTTCTGACAATGACATTGGTTCGTGAAAACCCTGTACTTTGAAGCTATCTATACCTTGGTAAGGTGTAAGAATAAACTTTTATTCTCTCCACTCACTGTTTTTGATTCCTCTCTGTCCACTCTTCCTGATTTTCTGGGTAGCAGCAGAAATTGAGGCCATCTCGGGCTGAACTTCTTCCTTCCCTGTCACTTCCAGCGTATCGACCTCGGGACACTTCACACTCTAGCCTCACATCTCTTTCAAAATTTCCCCTCATCCCTTGGCAGGCCTGACTTCTGGCTTCGAAGATGCCGTGCATAGAAGTAGTGTGCTCTGCCTTCCTGTTCCCTACCCTAAGCATTTGGAGGAATCAGGGACAAAGAGGAGGGCTGGAGGCACAGTCACACCTCCTAGTGTTGATTGTTGCTGCTGCTTTTGCTAAAAGTGGCAGGCTGAGGATGCTCTCCCTGGGGCTGGTGTCCACAGGCTTATTTTCCCATGGGGGATACTTCTTTGGGCCTCCTCGGCACCCTCCCTGGCAGTCTGCCCCGCTGCTCGGGTTCACCATTTGGTGGGCAGAACTTTGGAGCGCAATGTGGGCAGAGCAGCTTTTTCCCAGCAGCACCCCTCCATGAGAGGCAGCCGGTCCATGCCAAGAATAGAAACACACACTTCTCCCTGCCCCTCTGTCTCCAAGGGCCTGCCATTCCCTTCCATTTCTTTTTCTTCTGTTCAGTGAAACAGAGAGAAAATCATCCCTTCCACCACCAAAGGATGCCATTCTTGACTTTTGTCGGTGTCTCTAATCCTGAGCTTCTCAACTTGAGCACCACTGATGTTTGGGGCTGGACAAGTGTCTGTTGTGAGGGGCTGCCCTGGGCATTATAGGAGATATGGCAGCACCTCTTCTTCTCTTCCTGCTAGATGACAATTATGACATCAAAAATGTGTTCAGATGTTGACAAAGACAGCCTGGTGATAGGGTGACCGACTCCGGCATTGAGCCCAAAGTCCCTTGCCCTGGTATGGTATGCAGAACAATGTATCCCGGGACCTGTCCACATGCAGATCCCCCCCCCTCCCCAAGCCCCGAGTATACTACCTGATGTGGCAGAAAGGACGGTGCAGAGATGATTATATATTTTGAGATAGGAAGATCATCCTGGGTGTTCTGGGTGAGCTCACTCTGATCACAGGGTGTTTATAAGAGAAAGAAGAGGAGGTAGGTGTTAGAGAAGAGATGCAACAATAGAGCAGAGATGGGAGCAATATAATTGCTGGCAATGAACACATAAGGGAGCCAGGGGCCATGGAAGGCAGGCGGCCCTAGAAGCTGGAAAGAGTAAGGCATCATCGGTTCTCCCTTGGAGCCTCCAGGAGGGACACAGTCCTTTCAACACTTCGGCCTTAGTCTAATTAGACTTCAGAGCTCCAGAATGGTAACACCATGGGCTTGTAGTGTCTAAGCCACTGAGTCTGTTAATTTATGATAACAGTGGTAGAAAACTAAGGCCTCTGGGACTCCCTTCTCCCAACCCAAGCCAGAATGTTGGTTATCTTATCTGGGGTGGGGGCGGGGGCGGGGGTGGCTTGTTCCTAGATTAGAAACACTTCTCTACTTTTTAGGAGTGATTTTTTTGAGCTTTGCTCATTCAGCTTTGAGAAAGGACCTGCCTATTTTCCCTGCTTCTAGGCTGGGGAGGGAATAGTCTCCAATTTCAAACATTACATTCCCCACAAGGGAAATGGATGAATAGCTTCCTCTTGTTGTCTCGGGAGGTTGGGGGTGGGCCAGAGGATGGGTCATGTGGATTCTGTAGGGATGTCAGACACAATCAGTGCTCAGCTTCTTTCAGGTTTGGGGCCACCCAAGTCATTTGTGCCCTTCACTTTTGCCAGTTCCTTTTGCTAGTTCCATGGCAAAGGGAAATTCCTCTGTTCTAAAAAGCAGCTTCAGCTTCCTGATTGTCTGTGAGTATGAGTAAGAAGATCTGAGTTTAGTTACAAACCTCTGTTTCCTGTCTATGATGGTGGCCACCTATTCGCCAATATATGCTATTCCATAGGAACAGAGTTTTAGGCAGAGAACAGGACCACAAAGCTAGAGAGTACAAGCACACTTTAAAGCCTTTCTAGAGCTGGCTATGGATAAGGGGCTAAAATATGGCCAAAGGGATGTTAGGAACTTCTGGGTCCTAAAAAGAATGTGGCATATGCTCTGTTTCCTCTTTTTCCTTGGGTAGAAATGCAGTTAAAGTAATGGTGAGTTAGCTTCAATCAGGCAGATGAGGTCAACATGCTGGAAGATGTTAAAGCCACAGGACAGAAAGAACCTGGGTCCCTGGGTAACCCCAAGGAGGAGGGCCGCCTCCTGGCCTTAAGTAAGGTTATGTGTGTGTTAGCACACTAACATTATTCATTTTTCTAAAGCAAAGGCCCTTCTATTACTTGCTTTGTGTTCCTGGAGTGGAAGTTTCCAAACATTGTCAAGCCACACTGTCCGGCCAATGACTATATAGATAGTCACCGGGAATTGAACCTGGGGACTTTCTTCTTCTGAGATCAGCTAAGTCGCTGAGAGTTTCACTAAGTTCCTAAGAATGGTCTTGAACCTACAATCCTCCTTGACTCAGTCTGCCCAAGCACTGGGATTACAGGTGTGCACCATGCTGCCTGGCTTTGACAGTATTTTTAACTATATTGAAATGAAAAAATAAGAATAAGATACAGAAAGATACAGTGGTAATACAGCAGATCCATTCCAAGTCCTGTGCTGCCTATTAGGCCACCCTCTGGCTCTGACCCTCTGACCATCTGGTTCTTTACAACAGCAGATGGTCAGTAGTATGTCTGATTCCTTAAGACCAGGCTCCAGCAGCAGCTCCTCTATATCATCTTCACATAAACTAGCCAGAAAAGAGCTCTCTCTCTGGACTCACAGGGACTCTTCCAGTGTCACACTGTTCCTCTGGATGCAGAAGGGGGAAGAAACTGGAGTAGCCTAGCCGGGCAACCGATGGCATGCACATTGGAGAGGCTGGCCCTGAGCTCTGCATGGGCATGGATCTGTGATGAAGGTTTCCAAGGTCTGGATCCCAGACTTGTTTTCCAAATGTATTTATTTTTAGCTAGGCATGGTAGTGTATACTTATAATCTCAATACCTGGGAAGCTGAGACAGGAGGATCACGGGTTTGAGGCCAGCTTACGAACTTTGCAAGGCTCTCAGCAACTTAACAAGTACCTGGTTCAAAATAAAAAATAAAAAGGCCTGGGGGTGTAGCTCAGACGTATATACACAAACTTATCAAGGAACGGGGGTGGGGAGGAGGGATAAATGAGTGCTGAGTGCATGTATGCCTTTACCACCCTGAACTTCATCAAGATGTATGATTACAATGCAAAAAAAAAAAAGTAGAATGCCTCTGGATTCAATTTCCAGTAATCCCCCCCCCCACACACACACACACTGTAGGGGTTGAACATGGCCATGAGAACACTAGGCAAGTGCTCTGCCACTGAGCTTTTCCCCAGCCCTAAATGTATTTATTCTTATTTAATTAACAAGTAAAATTATATATACCAATGGTATCAACTGATGTTTTGATATTTGTGTATGCTTTAGTTTGGCTAAGTGAAGCTACTTAGTAACATATGTGTTACTTCCTGTGCTTATAACTCTGTGTGTGTGTGTGTGGTGAGAACACTTAAAATCTATTTTCTTAGCAGTTTTCAAGTATATAGTGTTATTAATTCTAGCAACCATAATATACAACAGATTTCTTGAAATGAAGAAAAAGAATAATGCAGTGATTAAGAGAATCAAAACAAGGGCCACAGACTGGGAAATAATATTTGCAGAGGAACATATATCTAATAAAGAATGTATGTATAAAATATATAAAGAGCTCCCAAAACTCAATAATAGAAAAAGAATAAACTAACATGTCATCAAATATTTATACGGATGGCAAATACACTGGCAAATAGATGTTTATCATCATTAATCAGCAGGGAGAGTTGTCATTCGACTTCCGGGAAGATGGCGACCGAGAAAAGCGGGGCTTAAGAGCCCCGCTAACAACAAATTTCCATTACCACAAAATCAGCGCCTTTCATAGCCAGAAAACACCATCACCAGTGAAACAAAAAATCACCAGGCTCCAGAGAGAAAGCAGACTGAGAACAGAGCCACAGAGGAGATACACCGGCCTCGCGCCCGAGGACACGGCAGACGCGGCAGCAGCGCCATACTGCCGGAGGCACCGGCGAATTCACGGGACGGCTACAGCAAGCCGAGGTGAGCCACTGCAGAACAGCCAGGCGGGATTTCTCCGCGCAGAGAGCATCTAAAGCTCCCAGTGGCCGAGCTCAGCACACGCTGCAGGGATTCAGAGTAGAAATCAAAATCAAGAAGAAAAACGCCAGCCCCATAGCCGGGGGCGTAGCAGCGGCGCCATATTGCCACCGGCGGCAGCAGCAGCGAATTCAGCGAGGCCAGTACAGCCACATCTGCGTACTCAAGAACAGTGAGTCAAATTGCGGGCCACAGAGGAGAAATCCCAGTACTGTACTCACTGGGACTTGACCCAGTGGGGGAGGGGCGGTGGCAGAGATATCACACCATAGGAGAACGTGCAACCTGGCACCCCCCACAGTCTAAAGCAGCCTCTATCGACTCTCTGGGTCGGAGACTCTGTGATAAAACCCAGTAAAGGAGTAGTGGGGTCTGAGATACTACTGACTCGAGATCCAGAACACCTTAAGGGAAGTCATAGTGACCCAAGGGAAGAACCCAGAGAAGGCACAAACATCGGAAATCATGGGAAAGAGGAATAATACTGGAGCAATAAATGCCCACAACCCCACAACATCAGAACCCGATAAAACAGAAAATCAGAGATTTCTAGAAGATCAAATCAGGAAAATAACTGTAGAAATAATAGAGGTGCTTCGAAAAGAACTCAGAGAGAGCCAAAAAGAGATAAAGGATACAATTAATGAAGTAAAGGCCTCAATTCAAAGCACAAACAACTGATTAGAACACATGGAGAACAGAATCTCGCTCTTAGAAGATGAGCAATCCAAAAATGAACTCATAGTTTCTAATCTAGAAAAAAATATCCGACAGCAGGAATGTGATATTGAAGAAATATTGGCCCATTTTAAGAGAGCTAACCTAAGAATAATTGGAATAGAGGAGGGAAAAGAAGGTGAAACCAAAGGGATCAACAATCTCTTCAAGGAAGTAATAGCAGAAAATTTTCCAAACATAGAGCAAGAGGTTGATACAAAGGTCCAGGAAACTTATAGAACTCCCTTTAGACAGGATCGGAGAAGAGGATCCCCACGCCACATAATTGTCAAAATGACCAATGTGGAAGCCAAGCAGAGAATCTTAAAGGCAACAAAAGCAAAGGGCCAAGTGACATTCAGAGGCAAACCAATTAGAATCACTCCAGACTTCCCAAACCAAGTCATGAGAGCCATAAGGGCTTGGAGTAACATATTCCAAACTCTGAAAGAAAACAACTTCCAGCCAAAAATCTCCTACCCAGCAAAACTTTCTATCAAATTAGATGGAGAAATAAGAAGCTTCCATGACAAACAGAAACTGAAGGAATTTATGTCTTCAAAACCAGCACTAGAGAAAATACTCAAAGAGATTAACTACAAAGAAGAAATAGGTAACACACACCAGAACCAGAGAAACAAGAGTTTCCATCCAACAGTCACCTAAGATTGGTTATCTGTGGAGATTCATTATTTATGTTAGTCTTTTACCTATCTCTAAATGGTATTGTTTGCCTTTATTGTTGTTAATTTTTAGGATTTCTAGTTGGAATATTAATATACCTTCAGATATAGCAATTGGAAATATTTTATCCCATTCTATTAGTAACTGTTAACTCTGTTTACATTGTCTTTGGATATACAATTTTTTTATTGTTTTATTTTTTAGGGAGTCTGTATACTCCTCTGTTGCCTGTGTCATTGAAATCATAACCAAGAAATCACTGCCAATTTCAATGTTGTGAGGTTTTATGACCCAGATTTTCTCCTAAAAGTTTATAGTCTTAAGAGTTGTATTTAGGTCTATTATCTATTTTGAGTTAATATTTGTATATGGGATTAGGTAAGGGTCCAATTTTATTCTTTTTCATGTAATTATTATTTTTTAACAATATTTAGTTAAAAGATTATCATTTCCACCACCAAATGTTCGTGGAAACCTTGTCAAAAATAACTTGACAATATAGGGAAGAATTTAGCTCTAGGCTTTTATTTAACTCCAATGGTTTATATATCTGCCTTTAGAATAGTACTACACTGTTTCAATTATTGTAGCTTTATATGGTTTGAAATCAGAAAATATATATCTTCTAGCTTTGTTCTTTTTCAAGATCGTTTTGGGTACCTAGACTCCATATTCCATATTAGGATAGATTTTTTTCTGAAAAATAAATATATAAATATATGATAGTTTCACCTAAAAAATAGAAAAAAATATTCTCTGGTAAGAAAGAAAGCAAAAAGAAATATTGAAATGTTATCTTTAAGTCATCAAAAGCTTGGTATCAGACAAATGAAACTGTTATGTGAGATTATCATTTTTAATTTTAGATAAACTGCCATAATACTAGATGTCAACTACTAAGCCAAGCATGGGAGGGAGGGATAGAGAGAGAATGGGGTGGGGATTGGGTGGGGGCTGACTGGGAAAAGTGTGCATGTATGTCTACAAAAGTATGTATCCTACTATGATGTATGAATACAGTGCACCAATAAAAAAAAATATCCCCCCAAAAAAATCATCAGGGAAGCACAAATCAAAACCAGATACCATCAACCACTCTTTAGAATATCTAAAATGAGCAAAATTCTACATTATCAAACATGGGCTAGGATATGGAGTGGTTGGAGCTCTTACTGACTGCTGATGTGATTGCCAAGGGCTACTCAGTCCTTTGGAAGACAGTTTGATAGATGTTTGTAAAGTTGAACGTGTACTTATTCCATGACCCAGCAATCGCCCCATCCCAGGCACTTACCCAAGTGAACTGTGAGCCTACCTTCCCTCCAAAACCTATGTATTGATGCTTTACTAAAAGTTGCTAAAAACTGGAAACAAACCAAGTATCTTTCAACTGGGTTAGTGTGTAAACACAGTGTGATATATTAATGTAGTGAATTGCTAGTCATTGCACTACATGCAAAAAGGAATTTATGGTGATGATGATGATGATGATGTGGTGGTGGTGGTGGTACTGGGTATAGAATCTAGTGGTGTTATGTCTCCTAGTTACACCACTGGCCCTATTTTATTTTTTATTTGAAACAGGGTCTTGCAAAATTGCTGAGGCTGGCTTCAAACCTGAGATTCTCTTGAATCAGCCTCACAAATATTGGGATTACAGGAGTGTACCACCACGCCCCGCAAAGGGATGGATGATTGATACACGCAGCAACATGGCAAATCTCAAGTATATTATACTGAATGAAAGATGTTCGAGAATAAATACTGTACTTTCTCACTCTATAAAATGAATGATGTATGATAATCTGGTAAAGACAAAACTCTAAGGACACAGGACTAATCAATCACTGGTTCCCAGGGGCTGGGGCTGGGCAGAAAGGTGAATTGTAAAGGCACAAAAGGAACTCTCCTGGGTGATGAAGCTATTTTGTCTAATCCATTTCATTGATTCCATTGTGGTGCTGGTTGGTTATACAACTCTAGACGTTGTAGAGCTTAAAGAACTGTGCAATAAACAGGATAAAGTCTATTATATGTAAATTGTACCTTAATATCAAAATGGAAAAAAGGAAAACAGTGTATTTTATTTTTGTGGTACTGGGAATTGGACCCAGAGGCATTCTACCTCTGAACTACACCCCCAGACCTATTTTTTTTTTTTTTGGTACTGGGGGTGGAACCCAGAGGCTTTTCTACCTCCGGACTATACTCCCAGACCTATTTTATACTTTATTTGGAAAACAGGGTCTCGCTAAGTTGCTGAGAGCCTCACTCAGTAGCTGAGGCTGGCTTTGAACCTGTGCGATCTTCCTGTCTCAGCCTCCTAAGGGTAGGGATTACAAGTGTGAGCCATCACACCCAGCGAGCCCTATATTTAAAAGTTTTTATTTGGAAACAGGGTCTCACTAAATTGATGAGAGTCTCACTGCTTTCTGAGGCTGTCCTCGAACATGTGATCCTCCCGTCTCAACCTCCCAAGCACTGGGAGTATAGGCGTGCATCACCACACCCAGCAACACAGTGTATTTTTAATAAAACAATTCATTAAAATGTGTTATGTATTACACATACATCATATTTTGTAGCACAGAGTTTCTTTCTTCATGTCATTGAAGTAGGTCATGACATTTAGTAGGTCCTAAATCGCGAGACTGTGGCCTGTTGAAATTCTGATGTCTACAATATGCTCAAAGGCTATATCTTTTTTTTCCAACCTTTGAGCTACATCCCTAACCCTCTTTTGTTTTTTCACTTAATTTTGACACAGGGTTTCACTGAGTTGCTGAAGACTGACTTAAGTTGCTGAGGCTGCCCTTGAACTTGTGATCCTCCTGTCTCAGTCTCCCAAGTATTGGGATTATAGGCATGTGCCATCATGCTGGGTGTGTATTGTTTTTCACAGCCCAGAGACTATTGAAAACAACTTTTATTTAGGTATTATAACTGTTACTTAATTTTTTTATCTGTTTTCAATAAAAATAACATGCTATGTTTTTACAGTCCCAGCAACTATTAACTGATTAATCGTCCCTCAGCCCTGAGCATCCTTCTTTACTGCATGAGGAGTCTAAGAATTCAGAGAGGTTAAAGGAATCACCACGGCCTCTTGTGATTTGATAAGGGCTTCGGGGCTTCTGGCTTCCAGCCTCAAGCTCAATCTTCTAGGTCACATAATAAAAAAATAAAATAATAAGTCAGCACAAAAAGATCGATTCATTCTGTAATTGTGAGAATTGGAAATGACCATGGTACTGTGGTTTTTAATTTTTTTTTTACTGTTTTATTACACAAGGAAATACATGTTCTTTCTAGAGAAATGAGAAAGCATGGATAAGCAGACAGCAGAAGTTGAGATACAATATATTTAATTTTAAATCCAGAGGGGAGATGTGTTTTTATAATCATGGACTGGGGCATTCTCCTTCCTACCTTCAGATCAGAATTCTTTGCTCACATTTGGAGAAGTGAGCACACTCTCCTCCTTCCCCCAGCCGAGCCTCCCCTTTGGCTCTTCAGAAAGGGAGAACCGCTCCTCAGCTAGTGCCGAGGAGGCTTCTGGCTCGGGGATCCCATGTCTTCAAAGAAGTGAAGCAAAGCTGCGGCTGAAGCCAGAGGAAGTCTGGGAGAGGACCATGGAAAATGTGCTCCATCCTCCAGGAAAACACAAACCAGAAACCCCAGCTCCACGCAACACACGTATTCAGGATTCAGAACCAAGAGTTAAGGAATCGTAGTAACGCTGTTCCCCAAGCAAGGACAAAGTCTCCGTGGAAGGAAGGACAAATCTATTTTATAAATATGAGGACATGGAGGATTTTGAGAGGTAAGTGAGTTGCCTAGGAACACAGAGAGTGGAGTTATATGGACAGAATTTGAATCCAGATAGTCAGACTCCAGAGCTCGCTATCCTGACCAGGACTCTCTGAGAGGATGATTCTTAAGTCATTAATTTATTATTTTGATACTAGGGATTGAACTCAGGGGCATTCTCCCTCTAAGCTACTCCTTACAACCCTTTTTAATTTTTTTAAATTTGAAACAGGGTCTTGCTAAGTTGCTGAGGCTGACTTCAAACCTGTGATCCTTCTGTCTCAACCTTCTAAGTGCTTGGAATACAGGAGTGTGTCACCATGCCTGGCAAGGCAGAAAATTTAAAACCACAAAAAGCATAAAGGAGTGATTACTCATCATCTGTATTTCCAACACTTAGAATTAACCAGGTACCATATTTGTGTTTAAAATTTTTTAAAAAGAGAAAGATCACGTGCAACACTGAATAATTTGATGCAGGAATACGCAAAGAAGAAAGTAAAAGATGGACACAGAAAGTTACTGCTACATTAAATAAACATCATAGCAGATATGCCTCTGTTTATTCAGATAGGGTGGCAGGTACTCAGCTCTGCAACTCATTCTGAACCCTATTTTGTGATAAAGCATCAGTATGTCACAGGAAATAAAAATTTGGTTTGGAGATTTTATTTATTTATTTATTTATTTATTTATTTATTTATTTGGGGGTACTAGGGATGGAATCCTTCTACCTCCGGGCTACACTCCCAGACCTATTTTATATTTTTATTTGGAAACAGGGTCTCCTAAAGCCAGAGAGGCTGGCTTCGGACCTGCGTGCTCCTCCTGTCTCCACCTCCCAAGTGCGGGGATTACAAGGGTGCGCCACCATGCCCAGCTTGTTTGGAGATTTAATTCAGGGATGCTGTACTATTCCAAGCCCCTACTTATTTATGTATTTATGTATTTATGTATTCATTCAATAATTCATTCATTCATTTTACTGGGGGTTAAACTCAGGGATGCTGTACCTCTGAGCCATATCCCTAGCCTTATATATTTTTTTAAATTTGAAATGGGGTCTCACTTAATTGCCAAGTGTAGCCTCGAACCTGTGATTCTTCTTTCTCAGCCTCCTAAGTACTGGGATTACAGGCATGCACCACTGTGACCAGCTCCTTTTTTATTTTGAAAGAGAGTTTCACTAAGTTAATTAGGGTCTTGCTAAGTTGCCAAGGATCTCTGTAAGTTGCAGAAGTTGGCCTCAAACCTGCAATTCTACTGTTTCAACTTTCCATATACTGGGATTATAGGCATGTGCTTATTATTATTATTATTATTATTATTATTATTATTTATTGCTTATTATTATTTTTTGCCACTTCTTTTACCATTCTTCTTCTAAAATTCATATTTATTACACTTAGAATAATCATCTTCCATAGCCAGGCGTACTGACGCACACTTGTAATCCCCGCGCTTGGGAGGCAGAGACAGGAGAATCGCGCAGGTTCAAAGCCAGCCGCGCGCGCTGGCTTAGGAGACCCTGTTTCCAAATGAAAATATAAAAATAGGTCTGGGAGTGTAGCCCGGAGGTAAAAGGGCTTCCAGGAACCCCAGTACCACCAAAAAAATAAGTAAATAAAAAAAGAATAATCATCTTTCAGCCATCCTCTCATCGGTACATCCACCCAGTCCTCATATATACCAAACATTGTACTAAGTGCTTGGAATAAAAAGTTACTGGCAAATGGTAGAAAAAAGCCTTGTGGGAAAAATACACTTGAGAACAGTTACAGGAATTTAATAGTGTTTTTTTTTTTTCTAGTACTGGGGATTCAACCCAGGGGCATTCTACCTCTGAGCTAAACCCCAGCCCTATTTTTTATTCTTTTTTTGAAACAGTGTCTCACTAAGATGTGAAGGGTCTTACTAAGTAGCTGAGGCTGTCCTCGAACCTGCAATCCTCCTATGTCAGCCTCCCAAGTATTGGGATTACAAGCATGAGCCATCAAGAGTTATGCCTGGTGAATTTAATAGTTTCTAACAAAATAAAGATAATGTACAAACACAGACGAAGATGACAGCAAAGAAAACTGGTACCGAGGCATTAATGTAGGTCCTCTCCTGAGCTCATCATATAGATAAACTCTCTTTCTTGTACCTGAGGAAGTCAAGAAGGGCTTCCTGGAGGAGCTGGTATTTGAGTAGGATCATGAAAGGTGAGAAACCACCAAGCTGAGGACCCAGCAAGGAAAACATACCCCGGGAAGAGGGATCAACTTGTCACAAACCAGAATGTGGCCTGAGAACTGCACACGTTTTGTCATTTACTGTTTTGTCAAGAAGGAAGTGGCAACCGAGGAACCCCAAAGGGTCAGGTCACGGAGGACCATGTGCAGGATCATAAGGAACTCCACGGCCCAGTCAGACGCTCAGATTTTAGAGATTTCTCTGTGTGAGCAAAGCATAGGCCAGAGGAGAAGGAGGACAAAGGCAGGAGGGCCAGGAAGACAGACCTGCAAGTGCTGATCCCGTTGAGAACCGATCAGGGCCTGGATGAAACGTGTGCCTATGGGAAGGGGAAGGGAGGGGGATGGGGGAGACATCTGCAGGTTAGAACTGTCGCCAGTGGTTAAAATAGTCATAGAACACAGCAGCGTGGTGTAGACACCGCTGTCAGTCTCACGTTACACAGAAGGAAACAGAGCTCTTGTGTGTGACCTATTCAGAGTTACATGGTTAATAAGTGCTGGGGTCTAGATTTGAACCCAGGTTCTTTGACACCAGGACCCATGGATTTGACCCAGTGTGGCACCAACTCCCATCATTTCCGTCAGCCAAGATGGAGATAAGAAACTCGAAGAACAACAACGAGGTGTGGAAATAAGAGGACCATGTCTATGATGACTGTGAGGTTTCACCGTCCTGGGAGATTTTATCCTGGGAGCAGCTATTATTTATTTATTTATTTATTTATTTATTTATTTATTTATTTATTTTTGTGGTATTGGGGGTGGAACCCAGAGGCTTTCTACCTCCGGGCTATACTCCCAGACCTATTTTATATTTTATTTGGAAACAGGGTCTCACTAAGTTGCTGAGAGCCTCACTCAGTAGCTGAGGCTGGCTTTGAACCTGTGCGATCCTCCTGTCTCAGCCTCCCAAGCGCGGGGATTAGCTGTTATTTAGTGTGACATCTGTGTTGCATCGTGTAATAAGAATATGAGGGTATGTTATATGCTAGCACATATGAAGTGCTGCTGCTTAGCAAATCACATAACTGTCTTCCTTTTATATATGTGGCGGAGCAGAGAACTTCTCAAGGCTCACTGCTATGATTTGCATATGGTTTCTGTCCTCCAAGGGGAAAGGCATGATCCCTGGGTGGCACTGTTGGGAGGTGGTAGGCCCTTTTGGAGCTGTGGCCTGGTGAGAGGTCTTCAGGTGGCTGGGAGCATGCCCTGCGAAGGGATTGTGGGCACCAGTCTCTCTCTGCTCCTGGTTTGTTATGTAAGCACTTGTTTGCTCCATATGCTCTCCTGCCATTGCCATCCACTATGATGAGGCACAGCTCAGAACTGAGCTGCTGCCAGGACCATGCCCTTGAACTTCCCACACTTTGATCCAAATAACCCTTTTCTATTTTTAAATTTCGCTGCCTCAGGTATTTTGTTGTGGCCATGCAAACCTGAATACTTCACTCACTGTGGCAGAGAAGGACAGTTACATCCAACAGTTATGCTCACTTTCTTCTGTAGCAAATAGAAGCAATGTTTTTTAGGTGGGCTCATGGTCATCCAGAGTAAATATTATGCTTCCCAGCTGTGTGTGGGCCACATGTCTAAATGAAAGAGGAAGCAGGGAAAGAAACTTCTTTTCTCTTCTTAGCTAGATTGTTAACATGACTTGGAACTGAAGATGGTGAAGCAAAAACAGGAAAAACCTGGGTTGCTGACACCACAGGACGGCCATGTTCGCCCTGAACTGACGAGCTCTGGGTTCCGTTATTTTTTGTGAGCAAGTACTTTCTTCTCTAAGTCACTATTATTATATTGATTTTTCATACTTAAAGCCTAAAATAATCCCAACCAACAGATTGATGCTGAGATTATTTTCAAGAGTGTATTTGATGATAGCGTTTGACTTTTATCCTTTTTTCTGGTTGATGATACTAATCCATTCATTTAGCATGTATTTGCTGAGTTCCCACTTCTTGTTAGAGAATATTTAGGTATTGGTGATATAACATCGAATAAAACAAAATCCCTCCTGTTTTAGGACTAACTTTCAAGTGGAAAGAGGCAATGAATGAATGCCAAAATATTATAATCTAATGCCAGTTATTAAGCTATTGTCTTGGGTACAGATACCTTCTCCTTTGTGATGCTGGATAGAGACTCTGCAAACCAGTGTTGTGCTCTGTCCCCGGGGTTCTTGTTGGGTTCTGAGGATAGGGGGCGCCAGATGAAACCTGGACAGCAGGAAGAGGAAGAAAGGACGCACATCCTTTCTCCTGTACTCCTTGCAGAGCCAACCTTATCACATTTCTTGGGGAGCGTTAGCACCAGCCACAAGTGTCTTCTTCTTAGTTGTCTGAGCTCCAGCTTTGCAGGAATTCTCTCCTCTCTACTCCCATATTTTAAATCTTAATTATTTTCAACCTCGTTTCTTTGTTCCTCCAGTCTTAGGGGTGGAAGCTACTTCTTATAGCTGTCAGATCTAGGAAAACTTGGAGTTACTGTTTTGGATTTTTGGTTCTTCAGTACCCAGCTAACAATCCTTTATATTCTGCTGATGCAAGGTGAGCCTGTATCAAAGTTAGAAAGATAGTAGATGATGGTCTAGAGATTTGGGATGGCCTTCCAGAGGGAACTTTTAGACGGTGTTATTTCAAAGAGCCACCACATTCATGCTGTGGCTCTGAGCTTCTTAGGTTCACAAATTTAATTTGGTCAGTGTGCCTGGACTTGGCCGGGTTCTCTCTGATGGGTCCAGACAAAATAAGCTCCCAGAGGATGAAGATGTAAAGCTTAAACCTGACTCTACTTTGTTAGATGATGTAGGTTTGGGATATTCATGTTCCTTGTTAGTCCCTCCCTTCTTGTAGGCCAGTCTACCCAGGAATACAGATGTGACCAAAGGATCCTCAGTGAGACTGAGGCTCAAGCCAAGGGCAAGAGTGGGGTGGTCTCAGCAGCAAGGTGACTGGGTTATCATGTTCCTCCCTACTAAGGGACAGTCTGCCAGGTGGGCCAGAATGCTCATGTTAACCTGTGAGGATGGATGCCCTCTGCCTGGACGGTGACAGAGACACACAGACAATCTGGGCTCTCTTTTTGTAGATTTCATGCAAGCCAACCTTATTTGTGCTTGCATATCTTTTCTGCATGTGGATATGACTACTGCTCTCATTCAACGAACACCAGGTATTTACAGTTTCTTTTATTTTTTATTTTTTGACTCGTGTGTGTGTGTGTGTGTGTGTGTGTGTGTGTTACCAGGGATTGAACCCAGGGACATTCTACCTCCAAGCTACTTCCCAGCCCTATTTTTTATTCTTTTTTTTTTTTTTTTTTTTTTTTTGGTGGTACTGGGGATGGAACCCAGGGGCTTTTTCTACCTCCGGGCTATACTCCCAGACCTAATTTATACTTTATTTGGAAACAGGGTCTCACTAAGTTGCTGAGAGCCTCACTAAGTAGCTGAGGCTGGCTTGGAAACCTGCGAGTGCCTCCTATCTCAGCCTCCCAAGCGCTGGGATTACAAGAGTGTGCTACCTTGCCAGGCTTTATTCTTTATTTTGAAACATAGTCTCACTAAATTGTGAAGGGCCTCATTAAGTAGCTGAGGCTGTCCTGCAACCTGTGATCCTTCCTGTCTTAGCCTCCCAAGTATTAGGATTATAAGAGTGTGCCATCACACCTGGCTTGATTTATTTTCTAAGATGACTTTTACTGATTTCACATAATGTATGCTGATTTTTCTTTTTTTTTTTGTGGTACTGAGTATTGAACTCAGGGGCTTTCTACCTCTGAGCTACAACCCCAACTCTATTTTATTTTTCATTTTGAAAAAGGGTCTCATTGTGCTGGGTGTGGTGGCACACACTTGTAATCCCAGTGCTTGGTAGGCTGAAACAGGAGGATTGCACAGGTTCGAAGCCAGCCTTAGCTACTTAGTGAGGTTCTCAGCAACTTAATGAGACTCTGTTTCCAAATAAAATATAAAATAGGTCTGGGAGTATAGCCCACAGGTAGAAAAGCCCCTGCGTTCCACTGCCAGTACCACACACAAAAATAGAAAAGGGGTCTCATTAAGTTGCTGCCAGCCTTTCTAAATTGCTGAGAAGTTAGCTTTGAACCTGTGATCCTCTTGTCTCAGCCTCTCTAGTGCTGGGATTACAGGCGTGTGCCACTGTGCTCCGCTTGCACAATTCTTTTAACTGAGTTTAAACCACATTTCTGGTTCTCAGTACGGAAACTCATTGTATTGCTTGGGGACGGGCCTCAGATCAATGGGACCTTGGAGGGGAAGGACACGGGCCTGCACTGTGATCCAGTGGGGCACTGAGAGAGGCCGAGAGCAGGGATGAGCAGGCCCGCCCGCCTAAGGGGCAATCTCCCAGTTGGCTGGAGAAGAGAATTGATGTGGGACCTGTGGTGGGTGACTGTTGCGGGTCAGTGTCAGATTCTGGAAAACTCTAAATTCCAGGCTAAGGAGTTTGTACCTTATATAGACATTAGTGAATGCTTGTAGACTTTCTTATGTGGCTTGGGGTTGGATGGGGTGGGGGGATGTTAGCACTGAATCTTGGCCTTAGGACTCCGAGTTCTGAGCTCTGCAGACAACCAGCTTCCAGGCACAGACTTCTGCATAAAACTTTACTTTCTGTAAGGATGCCGGGTAGACGAGTGCTTGGAGGGGTAAGTGGTTGAGAAGGAGGTGGGGGGCCAGGAAGTTTAAGGAAGCAGGAGCAAGTACACAAACACTGACCGCAGAAGAGGAAAGTGAGCTATTGGTTATTATTCCCATTCCTGTGGATATGAAATCCCATCCCATCTGTGGGAAGCTGAGAAAGGCCTCAGCAAAATCCAAGAGACGCTGTCGCATTAACAGTGATGTTCAGATGTTGGAAAGGGGCTAAGGTGTAGACTTACGTTATGGAAATATCCTTAACCTCAACCAAATTCCGAGAGCATTCTGAAAGGGAATGCTGGCAAAGCGGGGTTTGCTTTGTAGGGTCTTCGCCATTAGAGACCCACAAAATTGTAAACCTTGGAAACTGCTGTGTGTTTTTTTAAGTCTTCTGCACTCTTGTCATTTAAAATGCATTTTTCCAGCATCATTTCAAATGAGTCAACATTCCCCCCCCCTTTTTTTAAAGTCTCCAGCTCACTAAATTAGTTTAAATCAGATTTAGAAATGATATAATTCTGAGGTAGAGTATATCCTAAATTGCCAACCATTCCAGCCTGCAGGGGTGCAAAATGTTTGAGTAAAAACAATAAAATGTAACCCAGTGGGTTCATTCTTCCTCTACCTTGCCATCAATGGAAAGGTGACACACTGTGCCTTTCCTGGGATGGCTCACAGTTTATCCTTAGTCAACACTGCTCTTCCCCAGAAGCCAGTTGCTGCTTGTGCCTGGTCCACTCCCCGTGGCCTCTGCTGTTTTGTGCTATGATTCACCTTGTTGTGTTGTAAGAAATGCAGTCGCCATGTGTTTTATTCAGCTTTTCTTGTCGCTGTTACCAATACCTATCATGAACAATATAGAGGAGGAAAGGTTTATTTGGATTCATGGTTTCAGAGGTATAGTCCATAGTTGGCCAACTCCAAGACAGACATCATGGCAGCACAGTAGGAGAAAGCAGCTCGTCTCATGGCAGCTAAAAAGCAGAGAGAGTGAAAAGAGAGGGGGCAGGGACACATCTCCAAGACCTCGTCCCCAGTGACCCCCTCCTCCAGCCATACTCCACTGCTGAACCTTTCTGTACTGGGGACCATGCTTCCAACACATGAGCTTTGGGGGACATTCAATGCACTGTAGCCCCATGCGAATGTCAATCCTGCTACTCTCCCTGCTGAGGCACTGGTGTCCAAGTCATTCTTACCTCCCACTCTGCTTCTGGTTCCCTGTCAGCAGTTGCACTGGGGTACAATAGGAACTCCCCAGTCCTCTGCTGCTGTCACAGCTCTTAATTGGGGCCCCGATGAAGGAGGCCTTGCTCCTTCTCATCGCCACCAGTATCAGCTGCTATGTATTAGCCATTTCATATCAGAATCCTCATTTGGCTCGGTCTTAGAGGTTTTCAAGCAAACACTCTGTTGAGGGCCTTGCCCACGTTCCCTTAGGAACGGAAAAGAAAAGATAGTATTCCTTTTCAGCAGAGTCCCCGCACCAAGCATGGTCACTTTGAGTCCTACCTCACTGTGAAGCCAGGGAGTTTCCAGGTCTCTAGCCCTTGCTGAGGAAACCAATGTGTGGCCTTTACACCTCTTCCTTGTTCAGGAGACTCTGGTCAGGTGCCACCTGCCATTCTGCTGTGTCTTCTCCACCCTGCCCCCTGTGGCCTGCTTCGGCCTTTCTAAGAATAGGATCACCTTCGGCGTACACTGAGAAACAGTCACACGATCCTACCTTAGAGCTGGCGGGAAGAAGGCCGGGAAGATGCCCTGGAAAGAAGAAGGCAACCCTGCCAAACTCTCAGGTTTCCAAAGTCAATAAGAAACCTGGTGCCCCAGAATGCTTGCCCACCAAACGTCCTGCAGAGGGGGTCCCCATGGGAGGTGTGCCCACTGTGAGACGCCTGGGGGAACTGCTAGGTGCCAATCCACTGGCCCAGCCCACCATAGCCCTTAGCAATTCCTTTTAGGGAAATTGTATGTCTGAGCTGCCGATGACGTGAAGAAGCCTCTTAAGTTACTCTGTATTTGCAAGGCAGAAGACGGGCTATTTTCCACCATCTGGGGAAACTTTGTCCAGGCTGTTCAATTGGAACATTCTGTCAATCTCCACATGTTGACATCCTACAAACTCTCCCTGGGTTGCTTAACATGGCACTTCTTCCTTACCGCCTTTGCCAGTTTTTCCCAAGTCACCTCTTATGCACATCTTTTGTATTAAAAATTCCTGCAGGGTGGCGACTAGTCAAGCTTGCCTTCCACGCAGCACCAACATAATATTTTGTGCATAGAAGGCTGCCAAATTAAATTGAGGTTTTGGTGTCTGGATCGTAGTAGGAATTTGTTATATTCAAGTTAAAAAAAAAACCCTCTTGTTTCAAAAGCGATAACTACTAATTTATTTCTGATGAAAACTATCTGATTTTCTGTAGTGACTATAAAATGGTTCATTGCTTCTAATAGGTAACACTATTTGGATAGTTTTGAATTAGGCCTCATTACCTAACTTTCTCAGCATTTGTGCTTGTTTACATCCTGGAGAAAAATAGATTATTTAAATCTGATCAGATTACTACTCTTTGGCAAAAGAACATTTAATACTCTTTTAAAACCCTTTTTGGTACTGAGAATAAACCCGGGATGTTCTACCTCTGAGCTATACCGCTAGTCCAATTTTATTATTTTTATTTTGAAACAGGGTCTTACTAAGTTGCAAAGGGCCTAGGTTGCTCAGGCTGGCTGCAAACCTGAGATTCTCCAGTCTCAGCTTCCCAAGATAACTCTTAAAAAGAGTGAAGAGAATATTAACTTTTAGATAAAAAACCCAGTGTTCTCTCTTGAACTTAATCATGTATCACAAGTTCATGTTGGGAACTGCTGATTGATATCGAAGATGACGGATAATGATACAGGTTTGCTGCTTCTCAAAGCCCTGTTGTTTTCCCTAAGTGTCAAAGAGCTTTATTCAATCAAGGCACAGAGTTCTCCCAAGGTCCCCTCTACTAGTGCCAGAATTTATTTTGCCAGGTGTCGGAGACTTGAGCATTTGGAATCATTACATAGAAAAGCAGATCCTGTCATTGCTGGCGCTGGTGCTTGCCACATGAGTGAGGCCACCAATGAGACTAGCAGTCCCCTTTGCTTATGTGTAGATGATCATCCTTTGTTAGAAGTTCAGATACCGTAAAACACCCCCCAGGCTTCCACCAGACGTAGTGATCTTAGCTCACCATTTCCTGGTAAACATGACATTTCTTCAAGGAACTTTAAGCTTCAACCAACACTAGGTTCAAGTGGCCAATGACAGGCAAAGTTTCACCTGCTTAGAGACAGGTCCTCACTCTTTGGAATTTGTATCCAGAGCCCCTGCTGGGGTGCTCAATTTATTTCCCCACACAGATAAAGTAGCCTAGATTGTGCACATAAGTGAGAGCTGAGCTTGATGCGTGGCCATTAAAATAGAAGTTCTTTCCCCTGGAAGCTACTGTGTGTCAGCTGGATCAGTTTAACTTAGCTGTCCTCTGGAGGAGACATGTTCCCTCGTTTCTCTTTTTCCTTTCTTCGTCAACAGTCAGACATCCATGGCTCTTGTGTCCCCAGACGTTATTTAGCTATCATTAAATATAATTTGGAGCTTTTACAATGCTGTCAATATGCCGGGGCATTTGGTCATCACTTTGCCATTGGTTAAAATCCCTTTCACTTAAGGAGACTTCCCCCCCTTTTCATCTTTGTGGTTGCCAGACTTGTAATTTGTTTTTCTGTTTAATAGAAACCTTAGAATCGTTGGTATAAAATATGCTATGAAAAACACATGCTTTTTAAAATAGCTCTTTTTGTCTTTAAAAATGAAAATATTGTGCTTTCATCTGTTCCAATACCAGTAAATGCATATTTTATAGGATCTCCTCTAAACTCTTCAACAAGATAATTAAAAAATGTTTGTAGCCACAGTCAACTCCCTGAACTTCTATATGCTCCTTTATTTTTCCTTTAAATAGAAGAGATGTAGGACATACAACGTAGGCAGCAAAGAGGACAATGGAAAAATCTCAGAGGCTGGCAAAGATTTTTATTTGTAGAGATAAAAACGTGGGAGCGCCGAAAGGTGGTAAGTCTTTTGGAACTTCTCATTCTCATGGTATCTTTCCTCTAACCAAAAATGGTCCCTCTGGGGATAGTGGGTGATATGGGGCCTCTCCATTGGTCTTTCTAATTGGACAATTTGAGTTCAAAAGTATAATCAAATATGAGTTAAATAAAGTCTTTTCAACCGAATGAAGAACAAACAGAGCTTCTAAATTTCCAATTAAGTTTTTTTTTTTTTTTTTTTTGCAGTACTCGGGATGAAACCCAGGGGTGTTCTACCTCTAAGCTACACCCCTAGCCCTATTTTTTATGCTTTATTTTGAAACAGGATCTCACTAAATTGCCAAGAGCCTCTCTAAGTAGCTGAGGCTGTCTGTGAACCTGCGATCCTCCTGTCTTAGCCTCCCTAGTACTGGGATTACAAGTACGCATCACCACGCCTGGCTCAACTTTAAATATTTTAAAGCTCTGAAAGTAGAAATATGTTATCATTTACAGAAATATTTAGAATCATACATTTCATTGGAGAAAAAAAGAATTTGTTTTAAATGTGGAATCACATTCATATAGTAAAGTTCACAACTCGTAACCACAGGTCAATAAATTCTTTCGTATGTCTGCTGCATCTGCGTGACTGCCACTCAGATCCAGAGGGTGTGCATTTCTGTCCCCTGGAAGGCTCCCTCCTGCCACCTCTCAGTCAGTATCCATCCACTCCCAGCCCTCTTTCCAGGTAACACATGCTCTGTCTGTCCCCAAAGGCTAGCTTTTGCTCTTCATCTACATGGAAACGTATCTCATGTGCTCCTTTGCATCTGGCTCCTGACATGTTTGTAGGATGACTTGTCCATGATGCGTGCAGCAGTCATTCATTCTTTTTTCCTCTGTGGTCTTCCTAAAGATGGGTTTGTGCATCTCCTCAGTGGTGAAGAGAGCAATGTACACAAGGAACAATAGCAAGCACAAATTAGCTTTACTTCTTTATTTGCTGAGCCAGTGCCCAGAGAGATCTTACCTCATAGCCAGACGCTAAAGTGGAGAGCCCAGGAATCTGAGCTGGAGCACATGGCTGTGCAGGCTTCTCTCTCCCCTCTCCTCCCATCCCAAACCCTCGTCTTAGATTTCACCATCCCTGCCCAGCAACGTGGTACCACATTTGTGATGCTCAGTCTAATCAGAGAGATGCAGGGCCTGTCCTGAAGAGGTGAGGCCTGGGCCAGTTACCTCTCCCTTCAGGTGGAAATAAAAACACAGTGGAAGGTTGACCTAGTCTGACTTTTAAAATTCAACAGTGCTTCCCCAGAACAAATGGCCTGGTCAATTTTTTTTAAAAGCCACTTGAATATTCCCTCTGAGGGAAGATTGAGAAAGAGGCAGGTGTCTTAGTGTGTTGTCAGTTGCTATTTAGCAATTCTGTGTACTTTATGAAGAGTAGAATTTTGCTTAGCTCATGGCTCTGGAATCTAAAAGCCTGGTGCTGGCATCGGAGAAGGGCTTCTCCCTAAGTCATGACACGGCAGAGGGATAACATGGTGTGATCGAGTAAGCTAGCCAGAGACAGTCCTTTATAACAAAGCCAGTTCTGCAATAACCCACAAATCCATCACTCCATTCACCTTCCAAAGGTCCCACTTCTCAATGCAGCTGCATTGGAGACCATGTTTCCAGCACATAAACTTTTGAGGGGCACATTCAAGCTAAGAAGGAATGGGGCAAAAGTAAGAGGAAGGATTTGGGGAGACCCTCCACCCATCTTAAGTAATCCTATAGAATTTAACACTTTTGTTTCAAAATGGCATCTGTTCTTTGATTCTTGAATATAGAAGTAAGCCTTACCTCTTCTTTGACAGGATCCAGGGCATGGGCTGTAGTGGGGCAAATAGGGCTGGGAGGACGGGCCAGGCTGTGGTTGATTCCTATGCCAAAGGGCAGGCAGTGTGACTTGGCGGCTCACTCACCTTTCTTATTCTTCATCTATAAAATGTACAAGTGGGGCTAGTGATCCTTCCAGTACCATGGAGAAGTGTTAAAGGCAGCAAATTACAGACTCTGCAAGAGAGGAAATGTTATACCTCCAGGCTTGCCCCACCTTTTATTAATAAGCATCTGTAAGCCAGGATGTCTCATTCTTCTGGAGAGTTCTGAATACTCTGCCTTTGCCAGGCTGGGCAGTGCTAAGTGCCAGTACTGACTGTTGGTGCGGTTATTACCTTTACACTCAGGATCTGGTTTAAAAGTACCAAATGAAGTCATGTAGAACCAAAACACTGAAAGTGACAGGTCCAAGCCTCCTGTCATCTGTGTTCCTTGGAGAGTTGAATGACTTCAGTAGTCTTAGCTGGAGCTTGCATCATCCTGAGCATGTGTTTGTGTGTATGCATGTATCTTTGTGCACGTGTGTGTGAGTGTGTATGCGCGTGCGTGTGTGTGTGCATGCATGCGGGTGTGCGCCTGTGATAGGCTTTTCCTGTCTACACAATGGGCCGATGTGGTCAGCACTTCTCGGGCCATTTATGCTTTCTAGTTATATACTTTTCTTGCTTTGTCTTCCCATTTTCCTAAAATACAGACTATGTTGGTTTCCTATTGCCAAAAATCACCACAAATTTAGTGGCTTAAAACAACACAAATGTATTTATGCTATAGCTCTGGAAGTTAGACATAAAGAATGGGCCTCACTGGGCTAACACCAAGGTGTCCACAGTATTGTGTTCCTTTCTGGTCTTTTGAGGGGCATTTGCTCTTTTGTTCTCTTCAGTGTCTTGTGGCTGCTGTCATTCTTCAGCCACTCTTCCTCCATCTTAAAGCCAGCCGTGGATGGTAGAATCTTACTCACAGCACATCACTCCAACACTTGCACTTTTGCCCCTCTCTCCCATATTTCTGGCCCTTTGCAACACTGAGTCCACTGAGTCCATTCAGATATTGTAGGACGACTATATATATATATATATATATATATATATATATATATATATATATATATATTTGCAGTACTGGGGATGGAACCCAGGGGCATTCAACTTCTGAGCTATACCCCCAGTCCTACTTTTTAGTCTTTTTATTTATTTTTTATTTTTATTTTTGTTTTTTGTTTTGGTGGTACTGGGGTTCCTGGAAGCCCTTCTACCTCCGGGCTACACTCCCAGACCTATTTTTATACTTTTTATTTAGAAATAGGGTCTCTTAAGCCAGCAAGGCTGGCTTTGAACCTGCGTGATCCTCCTGTCTCCACCTCCCAAACATGGGGATTACAAGCGTGCACCACCACGCCCGGCCTTTTTATTTTTTGAAACAGGGTCTCACTGAGTTGCGAAGGGCCTTGCTAAGTAGCTGAGGTGTAGGTGAACCATGATCCTCCAGTCTCCACCTCCCAAATGCTGGGATTACAAGCACGTGCCACCACATCTGGTATCCTCCTTTTAAAGTCAGCTGATTGGCGGCCTTCTTGTCACCTGCAGTCTTCAGTCCCTTGCAGTGTCACATAATGCATTCACATGTTCTTGGGACTAGGATGTGACATCCTTGGGAGTGTGTGCCAGGGGAGAGGGACTCATCTGCCTATGTGCTACATTTGCGTAGAGTAATTTCTTTATCAGACTAACTACTATTACATTAAATGTGATTAACATTTGCTGACTGCAAAACTTTAATTAGGGAAAATATCACTTTCTGTATAGAGATGTACACCTCTGAACAAATGCATGGCTAGCAAAGAATCACATTCTTCTTTCCTAGGCAGAGGTATGTGAGAAGGACAAAATTATACAGAAGTAATAAGTGCATTTATATGAGAAGTGTGTGCGTGTGCGTGTGCATGTGTGTGTGTGTGCGTGTGTGTGTGTGTGTGTGTGTGTGCACGTGGGTGAGAGAGAGAGTTTGAATGTAGGCAGCTGTGGGCTGGAACTGACTCTCATTGGTTTGTGACAGACATGGTGTGCCTATATTTTCTTAAATCCTTATTCAGCAGTATTATATTCAGTGGTTTGATATTAGAGATAGTGGGAGTATTGACACCATGGGAATTGGCAGTGGCTATTAGCCAGGGTTTTCTTTTCCCTGGAGAGCCTGTTAAACAACAGTAGCCAGTAAACCACAGAGGCAGAGATGCATCCCCTCCGTTAGTGTGCAGAGTGGCACTGGGGGGGGGGGGCATTACTACACCTGTGGGATCCCTAGGCCCCATAGCTGGAGAAGGAAACTAGTCAAGACCAGCTGCTTTGTTGCCCCCTAACACCTGTAGTGCTCCCAATGCCATCCAGACTGGTCCAGGAGTGGCTGGGTGGGGCACACAGCTTTCTCCTGTGTGGACCCAAGCTTGCTTCTTTGGTACCACTAGGTTTTGTTTGGTTGGGGTTTTTGGTACTGGGGAGTGAATTTAGGCACATTCTACCTCTGAGCAACACCTACAGTCCTTTAAAGTTTTCTTCTTTTTAAGAGTTTGAAACAGGTTCTTGCTAATTTGCTGAGGTTGGCCTCAAACCTGAAATCTTCCAGTCTCAGCCTTCTGAGTACTGGGATTACAGTTGTACACCACCACACCTGGCTGTTATCTCTGTGTGACTCTTCTAGGTCTAGTGTTTCCTCTGACCAAGCCGCACATCTGTCATGACTCCGTCCATTTGCACCCTCCTCCAGCCCTACATTGCCTTTGCTTGGCCTGTCTTGTTCTTCCAGTTGGCTATGAGACACTCAGACTTCAGAGAAATCATCTGGGGGGTTGTTAAATGTTGATTCTAAGGAGCTGTCTCTAGAGATTTGGACTAAGCAGGCCTGCGTGGGCCCCAGGATCTGCATTATAGACCACATGCTGTTATTAGCATTATTGACAAGATTCTGAGGCCAGCAGGATGGAGTGGTGCAGCCTTTGGAAGCCCGATGGAGGCCCCGCAGGCCAGACTCCACCCTCCAGCCCCAGTCTATCACTTCCTGTGGGTTCTCAGTGGGAACAGAGCAGAGCCACGTTAAAGAAGCATGACTTCTGTCTCTAGGAGGGTTTCCCTATCTGGCAAAAAAAAGTTACTGATAATTATACATACAGGTGGTTGCAGAATAACATGTTCTCAGGTTCCCAGAGAGGAGGAGACTTTTCTGAGAACGTTATTAGTTGGAAATGTGATAAAAATCATGCAACTGCCAAGACAATGGGTCCTTGTGGGTCCAATATTGTGAGCATTTGAAACCCTCTGGATGAGAATTGACCTACTCACTTCACCTGGCCATGTTTACTGCCTGTTGTGCAGACATAAACCCCACAGACACAGACAGTGTCTGACGGGAGCAGGATTCGGTCTTCAACAAACCTAGCCTGACTTGTTTTTCAGCGGCAAACCACTCGGACTGTGGCAATTTTCTTAGCAGGAAAAATTTTAGATGGCTGTGTGGTTTCTAGCTTTACTCTTTTTTTGTTTTTTTCATTTTACATGCAAAATGTTTGGAATTAGATCGGGTTTTCTTTAAATCTACAGTCCAAATTAATCTATACTGACTTGATTAAAAAGAGCAAGAAATTGCTACCTCTAAGAGATTTTGACCTCAAATCCTCTGATATTTGAGACAATTTCTTTTTTTATTCCCCCCAGGATGAAATCCTTCAGTAGCATGCAGGCAAGTTTCAAGGAAAGGAAAGAGTAATGAAAAATCTAATATAAAGGCTATAATTTTCTAAAGATGTCTGTTCCTTATTAAGATCAAGTGCATGTCAGTCATCGTATATTTTTGGAACGTCCACTGATTGTGGGAAGTATGCTGGGTGCTTTCCCATGTGTGGAAAATTTTATCCGGTGTAATCAATTTTTCTAGTTCAATAATATCGTAAAAAGGAGACAAATGAGATAGTTTCCATATCTTATTAGCATAATTAAAACATCTGTGTGAAGTAGTAAAAAAACCAAAAAACCATGTCACATGAAACTTGTCACATGAAACTCCAGCCCTGTCTCTGTGGGTCTCTTCTCCTTATAAAAAATGAGGCAGAGAACATTTGTCTTAAGTATCACTGAGGGGTTATGAGAATTGAATAAAATAATATATGTAATAGAGGGTTTTTTTGTACTGAGGATTAAATTTAGGGCATTCTAACTCTGAGCTATATCCTCAGCTCTTTTTAAATTTTTTTTTTTTTAAATTTTGAAACAGGGTCTCACTAAATTGCTGAGGCTTGCTTTGAACCTGTGATCCTCCTGTTTCAGCTTCCCAAGTACTAGGATTACAGGCATGGGCCACCAGCCCAGTGTAAAATAATTTCTATCAAAGAATAAGAACAAAATTAATAGGGCTTAAACCAATGATAAGATATAAAGTTTGAATCCAACTTATAAATATTAAATTCTATGCCGGTGTCGTGGCACACTCCTATAATCCCAGTGCTTCGGAAATTGAGACCAGGAGGACAAAGGTTCAAAGCCAGCCTCAGCAATTTAGGGAGGCTCTCAGCAACCTAGCGAGATCTGGTTTCCAAATAAAAAGAAAAGGGGTCTGAGGGTGTAGCCTGGAGGTAGAATACCCTGGGGTTCAATCCCTATCAGCCCCCAAAGCAAAAAAAACAACAACAACAAAACAAGATCCCAGAAATTCTATACGCAAGTAGAGCATTCTAACCTTATACTTCCAATTTACTTCTTTCATTCCAGTTCCCTCTAGTAATACGATAGAATCGCTGCCTGGCCATTTTGAGATGAAAATTGGTAAAGATGTCTGCTCTCCTTTGCCATTTCCTTTTCTTTTTAAAGCTCTTTCATGCTGTGCCTGGAAGTGGCTCAGCCTGCTGCGGGTTTTCATGACTGGCTGGTCGGAACTCTGAAGGCATAGCAGCTGCTCCCGAGAGCTGGGGTGGCGGCCCTAGGTCACCCCTGCGCCTTACTGCCACAGAGCGGGGTCTCCCGGTGCGCTGGTTCTCCTGTGTCTGCCCTGCTTGGAAGTGAACCCAGGTTTTGAGGTAGCCTCAGCAATAAATCAAAATGAATTTTGATTACTTAAAAATATCCCTTTCTCTTGTTTTTTATTTTTATTTCTAGCTCATACACACAGCCATTTTGAGCAAAGACATATTCAGCACCAGGGACCACGGAAAGAAGAAATGACACCATTATAATATCTAATGAGTCTAGCCTATAAACACTTTGAGATTTATTAGATTTATCAAAGGTCTTCTGTAAGTATTTTTCTTGTTTACTGGAGCAATAGAAACAAATAGTAGCCGGGCATGGTGGCGGACGCTTGTAATCCCCGCGCTTGGGAGGCTGAGACAGGAGGATTGCACGGGTTCGAAGCCAGCCTCAGCTACTTAGTGAGGCTCTCAGCAACTTAGTGAAACCCTGTTTCCAAATAAAATATAAAAAAAAAGGTCTGGGAGTGTAGCCCAGAGGTAGAAAGCCTCTGGGTTCCACCCCCAGTACCACCAAAAATAAATAAATAAATAAATAAATAAATAAATAAATAAAAAATAAATAAAAATAAAAATAGAAACAAATAGTATGAAACGTGACGAGTATGGGAACCACACAGGAAAAGCAAAACACTGTTATCGTGAGTCTTATTTTCTTTGTACGTATGTGTGTGCCCCTGTATGTAAACGTATTCATACATTTAAGATTATATTGTAATTACTAATTTTTAAAAATTAAATAACACTTATTTCTCACAGTTTTGGAGGCTGGAAAGTCCAAGATTAGATTAGATTTCTGGTGAGAAGTCTCTTGGCTTGCAGACTTCTCCGTATCCTCACCTGGTGGAGACAGAAAGCTCTGGAATCTCTTTCTCTTCTAATTAGGACACTAATCCCCTGTTTGGCTCCACACTCAAGACTTCATCCTACCTAGCTTTCTCTCAAAGGCCCTACTTCCAGTACTGTCATACTGGAAGGAAGGGCCTTAGCATAGGAATTGGGTTTAACATTAAATCAGTAACATTCTTCCTCTAAACCCCCTAAATTCATGCCCTTCTTGCATGCAAAAGCCCATTCAACAGCCCCCATATCTTGACTCCACCCAGCACCAAATTTAAAGGCTAAAGTTCAAAGGGTCATCTAACCACTATCATCTAAATTAGATATTGTAAGGACATCTCATAGATTGATGTGTGGAGTTTATATTTAGCATTTTTCTATCATCAAGGTTTCTTGCATAGAGTTCCTAGAACAGAGTAGGTGTTTAGTAAATATTTGCTGAATGAATAAAGATATCATTTTAGTAGATGTATAATATTCCGTCATATGAAATACCATCATGGATCTCATCAGTTCCCTCTCTCATTCACTCAAAGTAGAATGATCACAGGGGAAGGTGAGAAGTTATTTGTAATGATGGTCACACTGAGGAAGGAAGAAGAATGGAGGAGCAGGGAGCCATGGGGACTCTGTGGGGGAAGGTCAGAGGAAAGCGGTGCGGAACTTTCAATAAAGACTCTGAGCCTTAGGCTCAAACTCGGTTTCAGCACACTCAGAGACTCACCGGTTCAACCTGGAGTAATGTAAAAACAGGCCCTAAAGTGAGTTCAAACATGGTTGTAGAGTCTGAATCTGCTAGTGTGAATGCTTTGGGTAGCAAGAAATGAAAGACCAACATAAACTGAATTTAACGTTAAAGATGTGGACTGATGATGTGAATAAAAACTTAGAATCCAGGCCGTCAGTCACAGTTTGATCAAGGCTTCTGCTTTTCTGTGGTCATCACAGTACTGAACTCCTCTTGTACTAATTTTTTTCTCAGGCTGGTTCCCCTGAAGGTCTTTGGGTAGCTGCTATTGATGATCAAACCTAGAGGCTTTCTAGTCACAAATAATAAAGAACGAGAGAAGACTTGGCATATTGCATAAAAGAAAGAAACCATTTCCCCCAAAGACTCCAAGAAATCTCTATGTCTCACTGTCCACAATAGGACTAGACATCTCCATCCCTCACCAGTCGTGGACGAGGGAATGGATCACCATAATTAATCCACACCAGCCAGCCACCGAGAACCATAAGCTTGGATTTAGCTCACACGCCTGTGTCTTGGCCGGATGTGGCCGGGCTAGGGTGTCTCTGCTCCATGGACCTCTCCTGCTCTGCTCCACATGGCTTGCTCTCTTGGGGCAGAGGCCCAAGATATGGGGACATTAATCAAGATAACTAATATTTTAATGAAAACAGTTTTTTTTGTGATAGTGGGGATTAAGCTGAGGGGCAGTCTACCTTCAAGCTACAACCCCAGCCCTATTTTTAATTTTTTATTTTTTTGGTGGTACTGGGGTTCCTGGAAGCCCTTCTACCTCTGGGCTACACTCCTAGACCTATTTTCTGTATTTTTGAAACAGGGTCTCTTAAGCCAGCTCGGCTGGCCTCGATCCTCCTGCCTCTGCCTCCCAAGTGCAGGGATTACAAGCGTGCGCCACCTCGCCCGGCTTATTTTTAATTTTTATTTTGAAACAGGGTCTCACTAAGTTGGTGAGGATTTCACTTAGTTGATAAGGCTGGCCTTGAACCTGTGATCTTCCTGTCAGCCTCTCACATACTGGAATTATAGGTGTGCACCACCACATCTAGCTTAATAATTTTTTTTGCATTGGTGCATTGTAGTCATACATGTTAGTGGAGTACAAGGTAATGGAGGCATACATGCACACACCACTCCTTTAGTCCTTCCTCAGTTCCCTTCCCATTCCCTCCCCGCTCCCTCCTCGTGTTTGGCTTAGTGATTGACTTTGATATTATGAATGTATGTCATATGCACCTAACTGAAGGGGATGGGAGGGGGAAGAGGAAAATTCCCTAACAAAATAATTTTTGAAAATCAAAATTAGAGGGAGGGCCAAGATGGAGGTGGTGGCAGCGGCCAGTATTGGGGAGAGGTAGGGAGATTCATTCTAATCTACCCTGAACTTTTGAGGAAATCTCCCCGAAAGTAAACTGTACCTGCCCCACATACTCAGGAACTCTGGACAACGTACTACGTAAGAAAAATGTTTGGGCATGTCAGATGGAGCCCCACATAGTCCAGTCAGCCAGCACCGTGCGACCTGGGAGTCAAGGGTGCTCCCAGCTGCCGCACTCATCTGCGCAGCACTGGGACTGGGTGCCCTCAGAGCAACAGAACCCATTCTCCTTGATGAAGCTGTGGGCCTCCGCTCTTGGTGGGGAGATAAAACACATTGCTACTAAGTACTTGGACCCTCAACTCCTACAAAAGATATGTACTGTTTTCTTAAATTAAAAAATATTGAAGAGGGAAGAAGATGGCAGCGACTGCAGTTGCAGCTGCAGCGGCAACCGCAGCCACAGTAGTGATGGTTAGCAGCGGCTGAATAGGATATGAATCCCCCTAAGAAACCCTGGACAACAGATTTTGATTTAATAGCTGACTGGGACAACACAAAGAAACAGTTCCAGTCATGACTTCCTATCTGAAATATAAGATAGAGAGTGGAAAATGGCGGAATTAGAGGCAAGACTGCAGCGTGGTGCCCACCACTGCAAGAAAAGTGATTTTTGGAGGGATATCCCAGATGAGATCAGAAAGCACACTACTCTTGCTACCCATGCACAGGAATACTTAACAACAATATACTCTAGGAGAGACCAAGAAGGCAGCGGGCATTATTCAGGAGAGGCAGACAGATCCAACCAAATCCACCTTGAATTTTTCAAGAAATTTCTCCAAAAGTAGACCATTCCTGCCCCACATGCTCAGGAACTCTGAACAACATACTATGTAAGAAAAAGTTTTGTGGAGATGGACCGAAATGGCGGTAGCAGCGGCGGCCAGTATTCAAGAGAGGCAGATGGATTCAATCCAATCCACCTTGAATTTTTGAAAATATCTCTCCAAAAGACTGCTCTTCCCTCACATGTGCAGGAATTGTAGACAACACACTATGTAAGAAAAATGTCCAGGGCAAGTCAGAGGGAGCCCCACCCGTATTGCTGGGCCAGTTCACTGCACTGGGATCCCGGGAGACCTCAGCTCATGGCTGCTGTGCCCCTCTGCACTGTGCTGGGAGTCAGGGTGTGCTTGGAGCAGTGGATTTTGCTCTCCATGGTGAGGCTGTGAGCCTCCGCTTTCAGTGGGGCAATAAAATCCATTGCTGCTTGGGAATTGGGCTCTCAGCTTCTGCAAATGACACATGCTGTTTCCTCCTACTAAAATATATGTGGAGGGAAAATGGGAACCTCTGTAAACGTCATGCCCACAGTGACAGGAACCAGAGCCTGCCACTGGGTGAGGCCGGGTCTGGAGCCAGGGAGGCCGGGTTTGGAGCCAGTGAGGCCGGGCTCAGAGCCTGTTTCAGAGCAGGCCTGGAACTGGGGCCTGCTTCACAGCAAAGGGCCAGTGGATTTCTTCAACTGTGCGGCCAGGAAGCAATAGAAGCTGCTGCTGCCTCACCTAATCTCTCAGCAGATTTCCAGATCCAAATGACCTCTATTTAAAAAAAAAATTGGTTGTAAGTGGATCATCCTGTCAACGTTACTCACCTATTGGCTTTCAGGTTTTCAGTAAGTGGGAATAAGTGTAGAAAAATAGAAGCTCTATTACATTGTTGGTGAGATTGCAAGTTGGTGCAACCACTTTGGAGAACAGTATAGAAGATCTGCAGAAGAAGGGAAAAGAACTTACCATATGATCCAGCAATACTACCTCTGGGTATCTACCAAAAAGAATGAAAACCAAAATACCAAAGTAATGCATGAACAACCATGTTCATAACTGCACAGTTTATCATTGCCAAACTGTGGAACCAGCCAAGATACCCTTCAATGAATGAGTGGATTTCAAAACTTTGGGATATGTACACAATGGAACTTTGCTCAGCCATAAGGGAGAACAAAATTATGGCATTTACAGTGAAATGTCACACACACACAAAGAAATCAGATGCTTTTCTTAATGTGCAAAATATTAGGAAGAAATGGGTAACAGGAGGAACTCTAGATGAAGAAGGAACCCTATAGAGGAGCAATGAAGGTGACATATCTGAGGGGATAAGAGGGAGGATAAGGGAAACTCTTTAAAGCACATGATGTACTTAAACATATCAAAGTCAGTCAGGAAGCCAAGCATGGGTAGGAGGGAGGGGGAGGGAAGGGGTTGGAGATTGGGTAGGGGCCGACTGGGTGATGTGTGCATGTATATCTCCAAAAGTTTTTCATCCCATTGAGGTGTATGACTACAATGCACCAATACAAATCTATTAAATCAAAATTAATGCAAAAAATTCTTAATTAGCAAAGTAAAAATTTAAATCAAGATAAAATAGATATAGGGAGGAATAAGCATTTAGGTCCCATAACTCAGTGTACGGAGACCAGCAGCCTGAAAGTCCCCTTGCTAGGACCTTCCTGCTCAGCCTTAGGGGATACACAAAGAACTCTGTCTTCCCGAGCGTCTCTGTTGCTTCCTTCTAGGTCTGTAGCTCAGATATCTGGTTGTTCTGGAAGTTTCTATGAAATTTAATAGGAACAATGTCAAGGAAATATTCTTATGAATAAGATTTTCCTCCAAACTTTCTTGGTAGAAGAAAGGAAAGACAAAAGAAAAGAAGAATTGAGTTCCATTCAATGGCTTTTGTACACACTAGTTCATTTCTTACTTGCTATTTTAAGAATTGGTAGGATTTCCACCAAAATTAGAGTTAGTAAGGCAGTATAACGATTATCATAATAATGAAAGACTGAGTTTCTAGATGCTTTTAGGTTTCACATGCAGTACTTGTTTTGGCAAAGTACAGTTAAAGTCTTCTTGGATCCATCACAAGTTTTGCCATGGGTGCTTAACTTTTTATAAATGAGATTGGCTTAGGAATTCAAGATCATACGTTCGTGTGGGGAGACTGTTCTCCTGTCTTATTTGGTGAGTGATGTACTAATCCCAGCACAGAGCACGTTGGCCCGAAGAAAGATTTTGAAGTTCACAGGGCGTGTGTGTGTGTGTGTGTGTGTGTGTGTGTGTGTGTGTGTAACCACCACCAATTCATGGCTGTCACAGAATTATGCAGGAAATAGTTTTCAAGGAAAAAAAAAAGAAGAAAACATTATGGGATCCAAAATTCTATCACCATTTTTAGCTTGAAATGCTAGAGCTACAACCCATTTCTTCTTAAATTTGTCCTAGTGGGAATCACATGCCGGGTCATGTGGGGTGGTGAGTGCCTTTCTACCTCAGGTGACACTCTCCCCCACTCCCTGCACCCAGAGTTATGGAACGGGGGAGGGGGAGGGGAGGCTGGCACCACTCCAGGAAGAAACTGGGACCTTGTTAGAGTACACGGTAGAACCGACCAATGCTCACTGAACTGCTGGCCTCAAAATGGTTCCCATTACAGTGGGACATGGTGTGGAAATGCCAGCGCGTGCTGTCATTTAGAATTGATCACGGGGCTGTGTCTCCATGAGGCACTTGTCAAAAGAAAGAGTTAGCTCAGGAAGTGACCAACTCACATCCCACATCCAGAGGAACTCCAAATGGAAATGGGGAAAGGCCAGCAGGAATCCGCGGACAGCTGTGGAGAGCCGGGCAGTACGAGGCCCGCACGCAGCATTTGCAAACAAGTGTGACAAGGAGCGAGGGTTCTGAGGAAATCTATTAGGAGAGGCAGAAACAAAGCAACAGTTTCGCTGGGCGTGGTGGCGCACGCTTGTAATCCCCGCGCTTGGGAGGCTGAGACAGGAGGATCGCACAGGTTCAAAGCCAGCCTCAGCTACTTAGTGAGGCTCTCAGCAACTTGGTGAGACCCTGTTCCCAAATAAAATATAAAATGGGTCTGGGAGTGTAGCCCAGAGGTAGAAAGCCACACACACACACACAAAAAAAAAAGCAACAGTTTCAGAGGCCTCCGTGGACATAAACTAAGCACCATCACCGCTATGAAGTGAGGTTCCACAACAGGGTGGCTCATAGAATTTCCAAAGGGTACTTTTGCTCCCAGGATTTAGAAAAAACGTAGCAGAAGAAGGCGTAAGCTGAATAAAAATCCAACATATCCGTTAAAAATAGCTATTATGATATTTTATTTTATTTCTTTTGAAATTGTATAAAATAACACAGTCCTGAGAGCCCTTTTCTAAAATCCAGATGTAATTATGCCATTTTGTTGATGTCACAAAAATTTAGGCTAGTTCTTACTGACATCCCTTTATGGCATAAAAATGCTCTTTAAAACCTGGTTTTATCCTACTTTATTCAACATCTAAAATAAACATTTTCTGAGGGCCTAGTCTGGCTATTTCAGAATCTCTCTACACTGGAGACACACAGGCCCCTTGTTATTCCCAAGTCATCTGTTCCACTGTAGTCTCTTTTACCCAGAATGCCCTTCCTGTCCTTTGCAGGAGAACTCCTACTCATCCTGCAAGACCCAGCTCACATGTGAGTGCCTCACCATAGCCTTCCCTCACAGGCCAAGAAGAAATAATCACTCTTTCTCTGTTTTCAGAAAGTTTATGGCTTATATTCTGAAGATAGGATGCATAATTTAATTTTGATTATGATTATTAGATGTTTATCTTTCTTTCAAGTTGGCATAAGACCAGTGATGGAATGAGGGCTTGCAGCAGAGTAGGCAGTTACTGGCTGTAAGCAGTCACGTTCAGGGAGGAAGTTAGTGATGGAGACACAGTCTGCAAAGGAAGCCCAGGCCTGAAAATAAGGATGCTGGAGTGTAGGGGCAAAGAGCCAAGGAGAGAGAAGAGGGAAGAGAGAAGAGGGGAGAGAGAGAGAGAGGAGAAAGGTGGGTGAGGAGTGGAAAGAGGGTCACTGTATGTACTTCAAGAGGCAGAACCATGATGGCAGATGAACAGGCATGATCAATCATGGCCAGGAGCTGCTGGGGGACATTACTGCTCTTATGACCCAGCAGAGAAAATGGCACATCCTCCAGGCACAGCACAACTCGGGCACAGGGCCAACGTGAAGCCACGATGTGGGGCCGGTCAAGCTGGGCCTGCCTCACCCGGATGCCTCATTCCCTTTACAGCAAACCTCCAGAAGGTTCCTGACTGAGCTTGCTGACAAGTTCCTTTCCCAGTGCGTACTTAGGGACTGAGGGAAAATGCAACCTTCGATAAACTTAACGAGCAAGGCGGAATCTGTGTGTGCGCTGTGCTATTTACGGGCACCTTGGGAGAGAGGGTGTGATAGGTGGCCAGGGACACTCAGACAGGTACAATTTTTATGAACTCTAAATTCCTGGAGTGCCGATTTCTTAAAATTCAGGGGAAAGATACACATGATTCCAAGGCCCAGGGTTTGAGAAGAGGCTTCCTAAGGGCGGATACACTCATAAGTAGGCTTCAGAATTGTAATTACAGCTGGCCTATTGAACATTGCGGGGAGGCCCTCCTGCCTTCCTCTAATAGAGTGGCAGCACCTGCAGCTCACTAATGAGCTCCAGGTCTACAAAGGAGGCTTGATGGAGGGAACAGTTCAAATAATGCTGTGTCTATATATGAAGGCATCACTGCCAAGCCCACTATGCATGGGAAGTGGGGGGCGAGGTGGGATGGGGGAATACACTACCTGCTGTGTGCATGTGTTTCTATACTTTGAATTTCACTATAATTACAGTGCACCAATAAAAGTATATTAAAAATAAAAGGCAGTTACAAAACTGGGAAGAAGAGCATATAATGAAGAGCCCAGAGAAGACCTTTGCAGTGGTATGAAGTCAGGAGGTCAAGGGTACGCATGCGCCTGGTGATGGGAGAGCCCAGTGTAAGAGCGGGGGCCCTTGCTCTCAGCCTCCACATCTGCAAAAGAGACATTCACGGAACCAATCCCACGGGTTGTTTTGAGAATTAAACACAGTAATATGTGTGCAGCACCTGGAACTGCGTTTGGGGAGTCGACCGCATGCCCGAGGCCACCTGCATCCTCACCAGGCCTGCGGTGTTGAGCCCAACAGTGAAATTCCCACTTCCGGAGCTCACTTTTGTGAGGGAGAAAGAAAGGGTGCTCGTTGCAAGCGTGAATAGCCCTGTGGAGGGCTGTAGGGGCAAAGGGCGCTCACCTGAGCAGGAGATCCTTAAACAGGCTGGAGCAGGCAGGTGGAGAGGGCAGAAGGGTCAGGAGAGGAGAGACTGGAGGAACCGCAAGCCAACCTTGACTGCTAGGCATGGAAAGACGCCACGAATGGCACAGAGGAAGATCCCTGGTACGTTTTGTTTTGTTTTGGTCTCTTTTGCCAACCAGAATTACTGAAAAGGTCCAAACATTGGAGAAAGGAAATAAAAAAAGCACTGGCCTCTCCAAGCCCGAGCTGCCCTGCATGGATGTTAATTGTTTTCTCTCAGCTGTCGCCACGCAGACGGCCCATCCAGGAGCACTTGCCGTGAAACCATGTTTCTTTGAAGTTTCAACTTTAATTTTTACAAATTCATGGCCAAGCAGAAAACAACACAAGAGCTTCCAATTAGTGTTTTTAGAAAAAGCCTTTGCTTCAATGGTGCCGATTAAGCGGATAGGTTGGGGAGATGGTCCAGGAGGACTGGCACTTAGGTCTTCTGGCAATTGTCCTCTGCCATCTGCAAGGGGGGCAGTGTTCTATAAGAAGCAGGCTGTTGAGCCGGGCGTGGTGGCACACGCTTGTAATCCCCGCGCTTGGGAGGCAGAGACAGGAGGATCGCGCAGGTTCGAAGCCAGCCGCGCGCGCTGGCTTAGGAGACCCTGTTTCCAAAATGAAAATGTAAAAAATAGGTCTGGGAGTGTAGCCTGGAGGTAGAAGGGCTTCCAGGAACCCCAGTACCACCAAAAAAAAAAAAAAAAACCAAACCAAAAAACCAAAAAAAACCCCCAAAAACAAAACAAAACAACAACAAAAAAAACCAAAGAAGCAGGCTGTTGGACACAACTGGACAGTTAGGCCTGGAAATTTTTTTTTGTAGTACTGGGGATTGAAATTCAGGGGCATTCTACCTCAAGCTATACCCTCAGCCCAATTTTTTATTCTTTACTTTGAAACAAGGTCTCGCTAAGTTGCAGAGGGCATCACTAAGTAGCTGAGACTGGCTGTGAACTTGTGATTCTCCTGGATGTTTGCTTCTAACAGGAAATTCCAGGGAGGCATCAGCCTAAAAGAGAAGAGTGGGTCTTTGATGAAAAAAATAAATAAAAGTCCAGTGATCACTGTATAATTTTTAAGCCCAAAAGCTCAAAAGGGGGTAATGAGTGGACAGAGATATTTGTAATAGCATTTCTTGGAGACATATAAAACTGGAAACCATCATGGAGAGAGGAGGTGTAACACTGATGGTGTAGACTACTGTGTGACTATCAAGAGAAGGAGCTGGAGGACTGTTCATGATGTGTTATTATCATTATTAGTATTATAATCACTCTGACACGGAGTCTTGCTATGTTGCCCAGGGTGGCCACAAACTCCTGAGCTCAAGACATCCTTCTTCCTCAGCCTCCCAAGTAGCTGGGACTACAGGTATGTTGCCTCTGCACTCAAATCGTGTTGTATTATTAATCAAGCCAGGTCAGCAATAGAATAAAGTGTGCACTGCTTCCATATTTGTAAAAAGAAATGACAAAACTCCCTAATTTGTCCCTAGGCACCAATATCTAATTGTGTTCGCATGGATAGTGGTATGGAGAGATGTATTGGCATCTATATCTAATTGTATTAGCATGGATAGGGATGAAGAGATGTTAGGGAGAGGAATAACTTAATTTATATTATATACTGAGGGATTATTTTATTTAGCTAAATAACTGGATTACTTTGTAACTTGAAATTTTCTTCTTAAATACATTAAGAAAACCATTGATATCAGATATCAAAAGGAAGAGGAAACAAGGAAAATTGTCATGGTAATTTCACTTCTTATTCAATAATATAAAACTACATTTTAAGGTTATCTGGTGTGAGAATTACAGTTTTTTCATGAATCTTTGAAACAAAAATAAATGACATACCACATTGATTTGATGGTTGTGAGTGCTGGGTCCCCAGTGCTGTGTGCCCATGGGTGTCTTAGCCCAGTGAGAGAAGTGCAGGACCAGCTCCGTTATGATCATCCTCTACTTTACTGATGTTGGATACTCAACCTCTATTCACACCCAAAGACACACTTTCTCTTCTCTTCATTGCTTTACAAAAGCCCTGGCCCTGACCCTTTTTAAAAAAGTCACGTCATACTTGTTCTGGCAAACAGCATCGTGGGCACCAGCGCAGAGCCTGTGCCGGATGCCTCAGTTTCAATTTCCTTTTGTCTCCACTCGACTGCATGGGGGTGGCTTGCCTTGGCAAGCTACTTAATCTCTGTGTGTCCTGTAATGGGGAAACCCTGGGGCATATATACTACAGGGTCCTATGAGAAATAAGCAAGTTAATGCATGTAAAGTGCTTACATAGGGCACAGAGTCAGCCATATATTTTAAATTGCTAAGTTGCCATTACTCATCTTTCCAGATTCTGTTTTGGCACCGCCTCTCTTTAGGACAGTCTTTCCTGAACTCCCGAGACGCTGGGTGCTCTCTCCCTCACGCTCTCAGCAGCCTGCACCATCTGGTGGGAGCAATTCATTGCCTGTTACATGGTTTTCTTTATTTGGCTTCCCTCTCTTGCTCCAAACTATGAACAACCAGGCCAGGAGCCAAGTCACCTTTATCCTTGGGTTGCGGGCATTTGGTCCAGTGCCCACCAGGTAAAGGAGGCAAAGTTGATGTGGAAGGAATGGATGAAAGGATGGATAGATGGATAAAGCCACCCCTGAGGCCCCTTCTCAGGCTATTTCCAAATACATCGGAAAGGCTCAGTGTTTGTGTGTCTATTCTAGTGTATCTTGTGTGCCTCGTCCAATTTCTCTTTCCTTACATCAGTCTTGTTCCAAAGCGAAATCTTGTGCCTCTTTGGCTCATGGCTGCATCTGTTTTCTTTGTTGTGGCGTTCAGGTGTCCACCAGAGGAGGCTGAGCCTGACTGGGGCCGACTGCCCTTTCTCCACTCTGTCAGTGGGAGATTCTGGGAGGGAGGGAGTGTGGGGGGTGGTGGCCTTGGGGATGTCCTGAAGACGCGCCCAGAACTTCAGGAGATGTTTCCAGGCTCCACAATGTAATAAGAGAAAAGGAAACCAAGGCTTTAAATGAAGATACTTCCAGCACCTCTCTGCAGGTCCATTTTTCAATTTCATTTCCTCAACTCTCTCCCTTTGATGGTATATGGCAGTAAATATTATTATTTATTATGTATTTATTTTTGCGGTACTGGGGATGGAACCCAGGGACATTCTACCTCTGAGCTACAATTTTGAAACAAGGTCTCACTGAGTTGCAAAGGGCATCACTAAGTAGCTGAGGCTGTCCATGATCCGCAGTCCTCCTGTCTCAGCCTCCCAAGTGTGCCACCACACCTGGCTAGGTAGGATACTTTAAAGGGACATGTTAAAGGGACCTTGCTAAAAGAGGTAGGGAAGTTTGCACAAACCATTTCCCTTTCTTAGCCACAAACTAGACACAATATCATTCTGCTAGAAATACATGTCTCCTCCAGCATCCATCATTGGTTCTGACTAGTCTCCTTGATCTGTGAAAATGAGAGCACTTGAAGACCTGTTGTAGATTTTGAAGCAGAACAAGATATATTGGTAATGCAAATATTTTTATGCCTCTATATATCTTCATAAAATAACATTCATGTCTGGAGAGTGTGTCAGCCGGGACAGCCTGAACAAAGCCAGATCTCTTCACTCGAATGAGGAGAGGCGGTGGCCATCCTGAAAGCGTCGGCTTGCTGTGCTCCCGTGACTGAACACAGATACTGCTAATTCGGGTGCACACAGGCAGATCTCTGAAAGGAGAGAATTAACTCCTGGGTTTCTGCGATGAGCCAGCTGCCAATGATTTGAGATGCTGGGCCCACCCGCTTAGATCTTGCGCCTATGCAGAAATTCGAATGAGATTTTAAATTTAGAATATAATTGCTGGGAATTCTAGTTCATAGCCAAGCGACGGAAGGACTGGGTTTCCAGGGTCGACATTCTGAAGCAGCATCCAGCACAGGCTTTGGTAATTCCCCAGCGAGGATAAGAGTGTATGTTGTCCATCTTTGGGTGGTTTACTCTGGGGCTGGGCATCATGGTGATTTGATGTCCTCCTTGAGGGGCAAAACTAACTGCTCCATAAACAAGAGGGGGGGCCATTGTTATATCATACACTATTTTTTCTACTGCAAAACAGCCCAGAACCGAAGCTGTATTGGGGTTCATAGGCTTTGGGGTCACAAGAGAGAAGAATTGTGTTGTCTGTATCCCATTAGCATTCTCTTAAGCCTTATATTCTGGAATGCTTCTGGTTTTTTTTTTGGTAGCTCAACCTCAGGAAAAAAGCTGCCTTTAGGGGTATTGGGGGCCAGTTATTCAATCTTCATTTTTTTTTTTTTACTCTCTATTTCACTCAAAGAAACAATGTACTTTGAAATAACACATACCAAAAATAAATAGAATTGGCTTACTTAGATTTCAAAGTTCTAATTTTTTTTTTGTGTGTGGTGGTACTGGGGTTCCTGGAAGCCCTTCTACCTCCGGGCTCCACTCCCAGACACCTATTTTGTATTTTTATTTGGAAACAGGGTCTCCTAAGCCAGCGCGCGCGGCCTCCCAAGCGCGGGGATTACAAGCGTGTGCCACCACGCCCGGCCTCAAAGTTCTAATATTTTTAAAAATTGCTTTCTGTTGACATTAGTATGTATGAATGTGACTCACAGTAGTTACTGGCATTCTCTCAAACCGTTAAGGAGTTATTGTGGTATTATATCCCTATGGAGGAAAAAAAAAGACTCGAACTTGATATAGATGAATGTTGGGGCTATGAAACCTGTATAATTAGACCAGAGATTGAAAGTGGCATCATCTGTGTGAGCTCTATGGTTTAAATACTAATGGGCAGGAAAGTGTGACATACTGAGCAGTTATGTCGCCAACACACAGAGACCAGTTCATCAGTTCTCTAACAGAAAGCCTGGAACTGATGGATAAACAGATAAGGTTGGATGGAGGGTGAGGGAGGGAGGAAAGGGCAGGAGCCTGCGGAAGGCAAAAGACCGTGTGGCACCATGAACCACCTCGGGGCCCCCAGCAGCTGGCCTTGCTGGGCATGGAGAGAGGAAGCTCAGCCAGAGGCCAAGAGTAGGTCAAGTTCACATCCTCCCCGGATCCTCCTGCTTCTCATTCAGGAGTATGTATTCAGAGAAGCCATCCCGAAGGTCTGATTCAGTGGCCAAAGGTACCTGCAATAGGACTCTAATTCCTTGGCTTGAGCTACAAGAGAAATCACGGTTTGGTTTGTAAATCACTCCAGAGAATGTAGTGTGGAATTAATTTCTGGTTGTATTTGTGCAGGAGTCTCATGTGTAATCTTGAAGATATGTAGTCTGCTCAGTCTTCTTTTTTGATTTAATCTCATTTTCAACAAATCTCTGCTTCACAACATTGAAAGAGTGGCTGAAAAATGGGATTGATTTGTGAGCAAATTTTAAAGAAGTTCATATTTACACTAAAACATCTTCACAGATATTCAACTTTCTCAAACACTTATTGGATGGATGTTTGACAGAAGGAAACAAGTATATTATTTCAATGTATAAAGACACATTAAAAACATTAAAATTGTTCATAGTTTATAAAGTCAACACCCTCTTGGTTAAAAAATGCATCAGGCGATAAGCCACCATTTGAAAACAAAGCGCCATCATTAGACAACAAAACAAAAAGGAAAAAAAGATTCATCTGCTTATATTATCAAGTGTAAGTATTAAGCCTAGCCAAAAATATATTGCCTTAATCTACTTGAGCTGCCATAAAAAATGTCATAGACTGGGTGATTTGAACAGAAGAAATTTATTTCTCATAGTTTTGAAGGCTTTGAAGTTAAAGTTCAAGGTGCTGGCAAGGCAGGTTTATTTCCTTTTTATTTTGTCTCATGTGACCACTTTTTTGTGTGCATACCAACAGAGTAAGTGAGCTCTGGTGTCTTTTCTTCTTAACATGAAGGGCACCAGCCCAGTTGGCTTAGGGTCCCACCCTCATGACTTCTTTTTTTTCTTCCCAGTTGTACTGGGGTAGAACTCAGGGGCTTTCTACTCCAGGCTATACTCCCAGACCTATTTTATATTTTATTTGGAAAAAGGGTCTCAATAAGTTGCTGAGAGCCTCACTAAGTAGCCGAGGCTGGCTTTGAACCTGTGCGATCCTCCTATCTCAGCCTCCCAAGCACGGGTATTACAAGCATGCGCCACCACACCCGGCTACTTTAATTACTTCCCTAAAGCCTTATCCTTAAATACAGTCACAATGGGAACTGGAGCTTCAGTGTAGACATTTAGAGATGTGAACATCCAATCCGTAGCATATATACTAAGTTTGTAGTTATAAGTATTTATATCAGTTAAGATTTAACTATCGTTAATCAAAAGCACTTGGTGGTGCACTCCTATAATTCCAGTACTTGGGAAGCTGAGATAGCAGGATCTCAGGTTCAAGGCCAGCATGTGGTAACTGAGACCCTGTTTCAAAAAGGAAAAAATAAAAAATAAAATAGGGTTAGTGAGGTAGCTCAGAGGTAGAACCCTTATAGGTTCAGTACATAGCACCACACACATGCACATAAAAATTGTGAACAGAATTCAACAGATATTATACTTAAATATTCATTCATTATATAACATACAATTTATACTCCCAAGACAGAATAAAAGGATAATGGAAAGAGCAGAAAAGTCAGGTAATGATACCCTACAGTTCTCTGTCACTTTACAGTTCACAGAACATTTGGGCCCACCCGTCCTTACTTACACTGGGATTCTAGAAACGCTCCCCGAATCTCCTGTGCTCACTGGACGGCAGCAGGCTTCCCAAAGAGGGCTAGGCGGTATTGCTGTGGGTGCAGAGAAGTCCCCGCTGATTCACCCCCAGGAGGAATCTCACCACCAGGACCACACGTGGCAAGCTAAATGACTTCTGTGGCATGAGGGGCAAGAAGACTGAGCTCTGAGATTCCCCCTCAGAGCTAAACAGGGGACTCCCTGCAAGAGCAGAAAGGGGCTCTTGGCCACACCCAGCTTGCAGGAGTAAGGCAAGCCTAGTCCCTACAGAACCCTCAATAAAATGTAGCTATTAGAATTAATAGTCTTAGTGAAAATAATATAGTGAAAGAGCTTGGCACAGCCCTGGAAGGTCTGCTCAGCTCTTGTGGACGAGAAACTCCAGCTCCTTTCTGCCACTTTCAGTCCCAAGATGTCTACATCTGAGCTATCAGCTCTTGCCACAGCCCCTCTCCCCCTCCTCCTCCATCATTTTAATTTTCATTTGGGGGCTGATTCCAACTCTGTGGCTGAGGACTCAGATAGGATGGCCCTGTCCTGTGCTGACATGATTCATCGGCTAGGTTGACCTGTTGGACACACTGTCTACTTGGCTGCTCCTGTGAGGGCAGGAGCTCCCGTTGCTGTGTTGGGTGTTGTGTCTTTAGTGACCATCTCAGTGCCTGGCACCTAACGGAAGCTCAACAAGTATTTGTCCAGTGAGAACTCAGACTTTGTAATTCAGAGCTTGGAGGAGGTCACCAAGTGCTGAGTTCAGGAGATAACCTGCCCCTTGTTAGCACTATTAAAAACAAACAGGGGAATAAAATAAAGTTGTTTGTAGAAGCAGTTTGAATAAAATACAGCATGATTTTTCTTGCCTGTATCCCAGCTCACTTAATTTAAGTGAAGGCCTCCACCACTGTGTTAAAACATTTACACATGTTTTTCTACTTGTGAGCATTGTCAAGCTCAGAGCATCTCAAATGCTAGGCTTGTCCATGACGTTGTCTTGGTGGTGATGTGGTGGCAGGAACAGTGGCCTGCCCATCAAGTGACTCTGCCTTGGCTTCCCTGCTCAGCACAGAATCCCTGTCAACTCTGGCCAAGGCAGCCCCAGTTGCAGATGACTGAAGGGTGATGGATACGCCGGGCCTGGCATTGGCATGTGCTTGTCTATCAAGCGATCGGATGACAATTATGTTGATAACAGTCAGACAGGCCTGCCTCGCTGGAAACACAGATGCTTTGCGTGTGTGATCTCTGCCCTGATCCCCTCCTGAGAGCCACTTGAGTTGAGACAGAGAAGTGTGTTCCGAGCTGGTATCAGCTGGTGAGGTACTGACATTCCACTGTCGGCTGAGTTAATCCCTTGTAGAGGTCCGGGGACATTGCCACTGCTGCTGTCTTTCCTTCCAGATTGGTCATCCGGATATGGTAAATGTGAGTTTTACTTCTAAGATTAGACATCTCCTCAGCCCCAGCTCCAACCAGTGGGGTGGTTTTCAGCATCAGCACTGAAGAAGTAGAAAGAAGGCACATTTTGGCTGCATCATTGAAAATGTCATAGTCTTCATGGGTATGTAAAGAAGCTTCCTGGAGCTGGGAATGGTGGCACACACCTGTGATTCTAGTACTGGGGAGGCTGAGAGACAGGAGGATCCCAGGTCAGAGACCAGCCTTGGAAACTTAGTGAAACCCTCATCAACTTAGTGAGACCCTGATTAAAAAAAAATTAAGCCAGGCACGGTGGTGCACACCTGTAATCCCAGTACTTGGGAGGCTGAGACAGGAGGCTCGCAGGTTCAAGTCTCAGCAAGCAGTGAGACTCTTATCAACCTAGTGAGGCCCTGTTTCAAAATCAAAGTCAAATATGGCTGGGGTGTAATTTAGAGGTAAAATGTACCTGCGTTCAACTCCCAGAACCACAATGAATGAATGAATGAATGAATGAATGAATAAATAAATACATACATAACTAGGGTTAGGGCATAGCTTAGAGGTAGAATGCCCCTGTGATCAACTCCCAAGGCAAGTCTGTGTTTTAAATAAAAGTGATGCTGTGACAGCTTCTGGGTATGGCAGTTTCTCTCCATACTCCTTACAGTGAGAATTACTCCAAGAACACAGGGCTGGGTGGGAACTCTTGGTTATTGTGGTGGATAACACCTGTGGCTGGCACAGGGAGCCATATGGCGTGCCAGCCTAGGATGCTGAGGCCCAGAGTGATGGGCATTTGCCTGGCCAGTCCTTGCTCAGCACTGGGTCACTGAGCCAGGCCAGATAGGGTCCGTCTCAGATGTACAAAGCGTAAACCTAGTGATTTCCCAGGGCCTTGTGCCAATGTACCCAGGTTTAGAATTCTGGAAGGAAACGAAGCACATCCTGGGACCCTCCTTTCGGGAAGAGAAAAGGGGTGCAGAAAGGTAGAGGAGAGGGGGCAGGTGGCTTGAGAGGAAAGAAACAGACTTTGAGGACTGACAGGTTTTGGAAATGTCAAAGTTCCAATGTGCTTGTTCAGTTACATTTTTGTTAGATTTCTGGGTCAGTCTTTGCCAGGCAGAAGGACCAGCAAGCTCCCCTTGGAATGGGCGCCATTGCTCACACCTAGGCCACAGGGCCAGGTGCAGGTGGAGGGACTGGTTGTCAGGTGGAAGGCCCTTCGGTGTGGAACCCAGCTCCTGAGGGGTACCCCATGGAGGATGGCCGTGAGCCTCCTTTGTTGTGGAGCGAGGCTCTCGGGAAGCCATTGTAGGCTGTGCGAAGAGAAGAAAAAAGGGATTGCCTGACTCCTCACTCCAGCATAGAATGGGGCCAGATCTTCACCTTGGTGGCACTATTGCATGGTCAAGATGGACATGGTAGTCCCAAAGGTGCTGCTGGGGACAGGCGGCAGGAGTGCTAGGCAGGTGCAGTGATCCTCGTGGGGAGAGGCTGGAGCTGGGGGAGAAGAGACCAGCAGCGGCGACACACGGTGTCTTTGGGGACCGTGACTACAAGTGGGTGTTCCCTCAAGCCCTCCAGAAATACTTTAGAATAAGACTTTGCAAAGAATAGGGTTGTATAATATAAAGTAAGGATGAGTAAAATAGAGTAAAAACATAACAATTAATTTTTGTATAAATTTACTTTACAAGAACTATAAGGAAGATCATGCATTATTCATGGTTTTATATTTTACTCTGTTCCCCTAGCATTATTTCAAGAGCATTCTTGTATACCCTTATATATCACATTATTTCTTGCTAAATACCCAGGGATCCTATATGCTCAAGATAACTCTTCAGCTGGGCATGGGGTGCATGCCTTGTAATCCCAGTACTTGGGAGGCCAAGAGAGGAGGATCTCAAGTTCCAGGCCAGTGCATGGTAACTTAATGAGATCCTGTTTCAAAATAAAAAATAAATAAATAAAAAGGACTGAAGGTGTAGCTCAATGATAGAGCTCCTCTCGGTTCAATACTCAGTATCACACACACACACACACACACACACACACACACACACACACAATCACACTGCATAGCACTTAACACAATCTGCAGAAGGGATCTCCATGCAAATAAATTAAAATGTTTAACTTAGGTCAATTTGAAAAACAAAGAGAGTTGGGCAGATAAATTATTTGGCTCTGCAGAGGCATGTTGGATCAAATATAATATAGCAAAATCTCAGTCTTACAAAAAAAACTCAAAGGAAAAGATTATGCTTGAAATTGCTCCTGGCTGACTGGCCTCCGGGTTATTAATTCAAATGTCCCTCCTATTGGTGTTGTTAATGGCTTCAAACAGCTCTTGTCTCCTCTTATGCAAGGGGAAAATTGGATTCAGTCCAAACAAAATAGCAGTAGCAGAAGGAAGCCAAGATTTGCAGCATTGTTAGATAACTCCAACCATTAATTTTCTTCAACCAAGTCCCTTTCCATTTTTTAACAGATATTTCTTACACCGCCTAAATCTACAAGTAAGACATTTCTAATACTTAAAAAGATCTCTACATAAAAAAGAATGTTCCCATTTAATTAACATCATGTCTCTTTTTCTGGGCTATTTTACCAACTCAAGGCACTGAGTGAGAAGTGGAATCTTAGATGTGGTGCCGATTTTAGTTCTTGGTTGGAGATGGGGGTGAGGGATGGGAAGGAGGTATCAGGATCTTTGGGGACAGGGAAAACGGCTAGGCAGAAATTATTTGGAGAAAGTGGTTCTCATGAACCTGACATGTTCCCACATTGAAAACTTAGAGATATAGAATCCTTGAATTTAAAGATTCTCCAAGGTCAGGTGATAATCTTCTTCAGGTTAGAGCCTCCTCTGTGGGCTCCTGTGACCTTGAATAAGGGAGACCCCACTAGATAGTACATTTCTTGACCATGTTAATTTTAGAAAATGTTTATTCACCTTGAGCTCTGCATAATGGTCATTTTTTTTTTTGGTGGTACTGGGGTTCCTGGAAACCCTTCTACCTCCGGGCTACACTCCCAGACCTATTTTTTTAATGCTCTTTTATTTGGAAACAGGGTCTCTTAAGCCAGTGCGGCTGGCTTCGAACCTGGGCGATCCTCCTGTCTCTGCCTCCCAAGTGCAGGGATTACAAGTGTGCACCACCACACCCGGCCATTTTTTAATTTTTTTTTTAGTTTGGAGGTACCTTCAAGCCTTCCTAAGAAAACCATGATTTTTCTTTTGGGAATAACCTCATCTCCATGCAAGCAGCCTGGGTGGGAGAATTAAGTCTAGGTGGTGTCTCTCCACTGTGGAAGGCAAAAGGATCTCTGGACATTCTCTGCCAGACTTTTCCTCTCACCTCCCCAGGACAGACAAGGGACAGGCCTGTGACTATACATGTCTAATAAAACCCATGCTCCTGGGGCTTGGATCTTGAACAGTGACAGAAGGATCAATGCCGTGGTTGGAATTCTTTTATTCCAGAAGCAGTACAAGGGTACTGGTGAAGAAGTTCCTGGTGGCAAGACCTTCTGGAGCCACCTGTTTCTTATGGGTCCTCGGTCTGGTTCCTCAGTCTTTCTAGGAACTGGGGAGCTTCCTCACGTACATGCAGTAAATGCGTCTTTTTGCTTAAGCTAGATGTGTGTCCTCCACTCACCACCAGAGTTCCAAATGATACCATCTGTCATCTCCAATATTACCCACAGATCCTAGTTCTGCTATTACACAAAGTATATCTGGTTCCCTTTCAAAGTGACCTATGAGAAATTTAAAGACCTCTACTGTGCTCCTCCTAAGACTTCTCCTCTTCAACTGGATATTACCATTTCCTTTAACACTTATTCACTGCTGTGGTTTATGGGGTCTTTACTATTCTGATTTCCTTGGCCTAGAGCCCAGTTTATCGAGGCCCTTCTAACAAGTGTGTCATCCTAGATTGAAGCCATAATCTCCATTTGCTACCATGGCCAGTTCAGATTATGGTCAGATGTTTCCTGGCCTTGACTTGAAAACTCTGTATATATGATTGCAAACAGAACTTGTCTAAGCTTTTATTAACTCTGTGTTGTACTCTTGACTCAGATTGAGTAATGAAGAACAGACATTTAGAAAGCTAGAGTTATCATAATTAATAAGCTTCCTGGCTTGTAAATAAGAAGTGCTAAAGTCAGGTACTCTATTCCCCCCCCCCAATTGTTTTTGCAAACATGAATGTCGTGCCCTAATTGGGCATGGTGGTATATGCCTGTAATACCAGAACTTGGAGGACTGAGAGAGGATTGCAATTTCAAGACCAGTCTCAGCAACTTAAGGAGACCCTCAGAAACTTAGGGAAACCTTGTTTTCAAAATAAAAAATAAAACTGGAGCAAAATGCCCCAGGTTCAATCCCTAGTAAATATACCATGCTCACACACACACACACACACACACATACACACACAGTGTGTCCTTTGTTTTTGGCCTATTCTTAGGCCAATGCAATTAATTTTTTTGACACTTTCTAATCATTTTAGTCTCTCACATCTTATTATCCTCTTCTAGTAAACATGCTTTTGATGTTTCCTTCATGTCCTTAGGAAGAGTTCTACACAGTTGTATGACACAGGACCAAAGACTTTTGTGCAGGTTCATTAGCCAAATCACCACAGTGTGTTGCCTGCTAAACATACAAGCTACCTACACTGTATTTTCCCCCTCTTGTTCACAAGAACATGACAAGCAGTACAGTGGGATGTCTGGCTAATACCGCTATCTGCAATGCACATGGCAGGTGGGGTGGGCATCTGTCAAGTGGGGTTCGTTTTCTATCTTCCTTTCATATTGGACCATTTCCTCCCACATAGACCCCCAACACATAGGAGATGACAGCAGGCAGAATAGGGCCAAGTGGGATTATGGGAGGGGGTCCATTGTCGGCCAGGAGCCTGCTTGGACCAGCATCCCCTTCTCCTGAAACCTCTTAAGGAAAGGATAACTTCTAGAAGCTTTAGGTTTTAATATTCTGATTTTAAAGATCCCAAGAATTGAGAGTTCCCTGCATTTTTCTTCTATCTTCAAGCCTACAAATGTCAGCATGGGACGACAAGATTTTACCAGAGATTCTGTTTTTAGTAGGGTTCTATTTTATGTTTAAAATGTTTTTGATTCGGGTGTGGTGGCGCACGCTTGTAATCCCACGCCTGGGAGGCAGAGATGGGAGGATCGTGTAGGTTTGAAGCCAGTGTGCTGGCTTAAGAGACCCTGTTTCCAAATAAAAGAGTATAAAAATAGGTCTGGGAGTGTAGCTCGGAAGTAGAAGGATTTCCAGGAACCCCAGTACCACCAAAAAAAAAAAAAAGTTATTGAAAATATCGATGTGAAAAGCTTTACACTAGGAGCTGTTGGTAAACCATGGCTGTCTTGTCCAATATATTTGTTAAAGACATGGATGAAAATGCAAACGCAAATGGCTAAAGTATGAGTGCTTATTAACTTTTAAAAGACAACAGCAAGCCTTCACAAACAGAGATGAGGACTGTTGGCGTTCTACAATGATACATGAAAAAGGCCAAACATTTTAGATTTTAATATATTAAACATGAATTATACAAGTATGGAATTGAGAGGTCTAATTAATAGCCTTTTGTCTTTTGTCTTTTGAGGGGAGTTTCAGGGCCAGGGTTACCAGTCACGGAGAGCCTATAATGGATCAGGCATTTGTTATAGGTTAGGGCTAATTTCAGGCCTTGGGTTAGTTGGATTTTCATCACTGTGACCAAATATGTGAAGTAAACAAACTTGGAGGAGGAAAGGTTTACCTTGGCCCACGGTTTCAGTCTATGGCCGGTTGGCTCCATTGCTTTTGAATCTGTGGCGAGACAGCATATCAGGGCAAGAGCATGTGGTACAATAAAACGGGTTACCTTCTGGCAGCCAGGAAGCAAAATAAAGAGAGAGGCGAGGCAGGGTCCAGCTCCTTAATTTTCTTATACTAGGCTCCATCTTCTAAAGGTTCCACCATTTCCCAAAGTGCCATAGGCTGGGGACCCACTTTCAGATACACATGAGCTTTGGGGGACATACAAGATCCAAACTGTAGCAGGCTCTGAGAAGTTTAATGTCTAGTAAGCAACTGTGTCATGGTAGCACAAAGACAAGGAAGACTCATTTGCTGAAGAATGTCTTCCTGGGGGATTTCTGTTGGAGAATCCACAGGTTGTTTGGTGAAAAATCACTCTGCTTGTGGTAGGCTTCAGTCTCCTGTTGTCAATGAAGGGAACCCCATTCTGATCTTTAAGAGACTCACAGTAAGCATAACAAAGGAGGCAGACATGTGGCTGTCCCAGGTCATATCTGTGTGCCAAATTAGATGGAGAGAAAGAGCAGGTTGCTGGGTCCTGGGCAGCTCTAGGTCAAGGCAGAAAAGAATATGTTTCAGTCAACATTTTCGCTTCTGTAATCCAAAACAAGTGACCACAAAACTTAGAGGAAGAAAGATTTATTTGTTCTCAGGGGTTTGAAGATTTCAGGGTTCAGTTCATGTTGCTCTGGGTCTGTGAAGCTCCAGGCACAGTGGCAGTAAACAGAGAGAGGGAGAGAGGGAGACTCTGCTCTCAAGTCATGAAGGCTGGAAGCAAGAGAGCAAGTAAGCAAGGGGATTCAAAGACAACAGCACAGTCCCTGAGGCCACAGCCCCAGAGATACACCTGCTCAAGCCACACTCCCTCTGCCTAGGTTACCACCCAGTAAATCCAGTACAATGGATTTACCTACTGATGAGATAACAGCTCTCATAACTTCCTTATATGAATTCTTAACATTAATACATGGGCTCTTCAGGAGCATTCTCTATCTAATAATAACAGAGAGTTAGTTTGTTACTCCTGGAAGTGGAACTACTAGGCTTCCTTGACACATAGTAGGAGTATCTCCATGAAGAAGCAGAGTGGGACATTGAAAGGAAAAAACCTACCATGGACACCTGGATGGCCAAGATTCTCTGCCTCTGTGGTATGTGGTGGCCCCAGTTGCAGCTTAGGCCTGGAAAAGCTCTACTACTCACCCCTTACTGGTCAGTCACTAACATATTCACCCCCTTATTGGTTATTTTTGCTTGTCATTTATTCTTCACCCACCAATTCTCCCTGTTGCTCCATCTGTGGGCGAATGGATTTCCACAGGACCCATCTCTCCTGCTGGGGGGCATGGAGATTAGCCTGGTACACTAGCCTACTGTGCCTGTAGGAGTGGGCTCTGCTGGGGTATCAGCTACAGCTCCCTTTTGAACTTTTACTTCCTCATAGGTCACTGTGGGAGAAGTAAGCAGCAGTACTCAGGAAGGCACAGGGAGTAGGACAGGCATTCTGAGGCTTGTTCTGCTCTGGGATCCTTTCTCAAGAGGCAGTGTGGGGTAAAGGCTAAAAAGCAAGGGCTTTGGTTTTAGTGGTTATTCTGAGTGACCCTGAGAAAGCCTGCTTCTCTCCAAGCATCAGTTTCCTCATCTATAAAATAATTTTTTTAAATCATTGGGTTAAAGGAAAGAGCTAATAGAAGACAATGCACATACTGCTTGGTATGCAAGGAGAACAAAATAAATTTAATTATCTTGATTATCCAAGAATCCCCTGCCACTTCTTGTTTAAAGAAGGCATCCCTTCTCCCCACCGTATTCCCATCAGGGACCTCATTCCTTCTCTCCTTGACCCTTGTGAGACCATTGGAGATGAAACCTAGGGGCGTTTTACCTCTGAACTACACACCCCAGCCCTGTTTTTAATTCTTTGTTTTGCAACTCTCACTGAGTTGCAAAGGTCCTCACTAAGTAGCTGAGGCTGTCTACGAACCATGATCCTCCTGTCTCAGCCTCCCAAATGCTGAGATTACAAGCGTGCACCACCATGCCTGGCTTGTCTTACTATCAATTTCCTTGTATTTATGAGTCTGCATGTGAGCTCTCAGTCCTCTGAGATTGGCCCTGGGCTCCTTCTTCCCTGCTGTTTTCTGATGATCCATTAATGGACACTTCCTCCACCATTCTTGGCTGTCCATCACAGTGTGTGTGTGTGTGTGTGTGTGTGTGTGTGTGTGTGTGTGTCTCCCTGGGGACTAAACCAAGGGATATGCTACTTCTGAGCTACACCACCAGTACTTTTTGTACTTTTATTGGTCCATTTAAATTATGCATCATAGTGCAATTCAAAGTGATACATTCATACATGTATACATCACTTGGTATATTTCTTTTCAAATTCTACCCTTCTTCCCCTCCTCCTTTCTCGTATAAGCTAGTGAGACTGGTAGTAATAATTTCACATATGCAATAACAGTATTTGAACTGTTCCCTTCCTTAAGCCTCGTTTCCCCCTTTTCTACTCTCTTCCCACCCTCATTTCCTTTCCATTATCCTGCTGGTTTCTCTCCTCATTTACCTAAAGTTTTTTTTTGTCTGTTTGTTTACTATTTTCTCTCTTTCTTCCACATATGAGAGAAAACATATGACCCTTGACTTTCTAAAACTGGCTGATCTCACTTAGCATAATATTCTCAGTTCCATCCATTTTTCTACAAGTAATATAATTTTATTCTTCTCTATGTCTGAGTAAAATTTTATTGTGTGTATATACCACATTTTTTTGTGTGGTACTGGGGATGAAACCCAGGGGAATTCTACCCTGAGAGACACCCTCAGCTCCAATTTTTTATTCTTTATTTTTTGAAACAGGGTCTCACTGAGTAACGAAGGGCCTCACTAAGTAGCTGAGGCGGTCTGCAAATCGCGATCCTCCAGTCTCCGCCTTCCGAATGCTGGGATTGCAAGCGTGCACCACCACGCCCGGCTCACATTTTCTTTATCCATTCATCTGTTGAGGGAACATCTAGGTTGGTTCCATAATTTGGTTATCATGATTTGTCCAGCACAGTTCTCGTTGACTATTCTGAAACATTTGCAGTTGTATTGGGGAATTTCTCTTCCTCTCCCTCAAGTCTCCACGTCTGATCTTCCTGATTGGGTCAGGAGCTGGGTACCCAGAATGCTGTCTTTGGCCACGGAAGATGCTCTCATGGCCTGGCCAATAACCTATTGTTCTGTGTGGTGAGCCTTGGTCTAGAAACCCAAGCCCTGCTCCTTGATACTATGTCAAAGTCAGTTGCTCACTCCCTGTTCTTTCCCTTTTTCCCTCAAAGTTGGGAACTACCAGTAGGAGAAAAACTCCTTCTACCTGCAAGATGTTTGAACTTCCTATTGAGGACCAGAGATACATCCTCAATATCAACTATCCATAAGAGAATTTCACATTCATAAATACCTGGATGAGTTTTAAATGTCTGAGTATAAACACTCTAACTTGGCTTTTTAAAATTTTAAAGATAAATTAGATTTTTTGGTATGCATTATATTTTAAGTGCTTTTTCAGATTGTCAGATTATATAGAAGAGATATTTTAAACATATTAAACTTATTTTGAGTATCATCTCAAAATCAAATTGGAAATTTAACTCATAGGAAAATTAGTTGTTAAACAAATGATTACTAGCCCCCTACATACAATGTAGAAAATACAATTAACCTCTGATTCCAGAAGCACATGTATGCCCATTTTCTTACTACTTTTTCCAGCATTTATTGTGGAATAGAAAATAAGGCCTTTGGCATTAAAGTGGTCACTGTTCAAGTCCACAAAGCATGTGGCCATTAATCATTGCCTCCTTTGCCCTTTTCATAGGCAATAAAAGGGCACTGTCTACACTTCATCTTCTCTTCTCAATGTTCTCCCAATGCTGATGTAAAAGTTCAGAAGCACAAGAAGTGAATTGTTAAGGCTTCAAGGCTAGAGTATCAGCCCAGGATTGGGACATAAGTGTCCCAAAGGTAGAGAGGCCTGCCTTCTGTTTCTCTTTGTTTTTCCTTCTGTGAATTCTCAGCTGGAAGAAGGCTGACATGCCCAGTGTGTGAGCTCACCTGATTTCTACTCCATAGCACTTCCCGGTCTTGGTCTTGCAGCAATATCAAGTGCTATGAAAGCACAGAAGGTCTTAGGAGCCAAGTGGTCTGTTTTCAGTTCCCCTAATTCACCAGAACATCAACCTGGCCATAGAGTAACATTCAATGTAATTTCCCAACCTTTATTGTAGTGTGTCAACAGTGGGGTGGGATCAAAAATAGACCTTCTAGTTCTCTCTGGCTCATCCTCATGGTCTTGTGGGGCAAGGAGGCTTTCTTCCACTGAAGCGGTTCAGTTTGCAGATTTCCCTGTGCTCTGTGGATTATAGCAGTTAGAACAATCGATTAGCTTATCATCAAGGAAATGGAGTCAGCCATTACATGGATCGGTGAGCTTTGCTCTGATTCCTGGCCAGAGAAGTTGCTGTATTTATTTTTAAATTCTATATTCTTTAAGCACTTGACCTAACAAATATCTATTATTAATGTAGATTGGACCAGAGACCAGTTTAAGGCAGAACAACCCAAGACCCTGACAACTAGGGAAGCAGGAGACGGAGGGGCCTGACCCCCGAGTAGAGGAGTACAGCTCCTGGATTTGCAGGACTTTCGGGGTTGCTATGGGTCAGTACTCCTAGGATGAGGGAAGCAGGAAGTTCCCTAATTCTGAGGAAGGGATCATCACTCTGTCGTGACGAGCAGTAGATGGGGCTCAGCGTGTAGACTACATGTTGATGCGAGAATAAATGATTGCGAACATTCATGAGCGATGGAACTTCAGAGGTACCTGTTCATTGCTTATCCATAGAGAACTTCAATCCATACACCAGGCTGCAAGCCTCTCATCCTGTTTAATTTCATCAGTTTCACTCAGTCCGTAATTGGCCTGGAAGAGCAGAGAGGAAAGCTGGGGTTTCGCTATCCAAAGTCCACTTGGCCACACTTGGGCCTTTTGACCTGCAACTGAACTCGGAGCTGAGCCTTTCCGTTATTCTAACTTCTTACCCACTTCCAGGAGAAGTGGTCAAATATATTTCCAGAATCTGAAACTAACCAACATCCTTAGCAAACACAATTAGAATTGGAGGAATTTAAAATCCAGGTCCAAATAATTACATGACCACTAAAAGAACAAATAAACCAACCCAACAGCACTCTGCTTGATGGTTTGAAAAAACTTACCAGGTGCTGTGCAAGTCACGGGTGACGTTTTCAGCTCCCTGGGGTACAAATGTTAAGCTTCAGATGAGAAGAGCTTGCGGGGCGGAGCGCCGAGTCTCATGAGCAGAGAGGGTCCTCTGCGGCAAATCTGACAGTGCATGTCAAATCCCTCAGCCACCCTTCTGTGCCACCCACGGCCAGGCCTCTCGCTGCACTTGCTTGACACTGTGCAGGCTCCAGTTTCCCTCATGGAACAAAGCCCACACCGCGCTGACGTGGCTCACGGAGTCCCCAGCAACCAAACAAAGTCTCTGTGTAGGGATGGCCTGCTTCATTCAGCACGGTGTGGAAAAATGACCCGCCATGGTTGATGGCGGCCAAAGCTGCCCAGTGAAGCCAGCAAACCTCTCTTCCCCCCAACACACACACACACACACACACACACACACACACACACACACACACACACGTGTCTCTTTAAAGGCTTCCTGAGTATCGTCTGCATGAAGCACATATTTTCTTTGTTAGGAAAAGCACTGGCCAGGGTAGGATTTTCCTTTGCACTGTTGACAGTTTCGTCCTTATTCTTGTGTTTGGTTTCTGACCCTGCGTATTTTTCCTTCCCTGTTAATTCTGGCATCTCTGGTGTTTTCTTCTTTTTATCGGTCTCTCCCCTGCTGCCCGCCTGCCCTTCGCCATGCCTACCTTGGGCTTCAGATGCCTGGCACGCTGTCCTGAGGATGACATTAAGAATACAAGTTCGAGTTGCGTTCTTCTAAAGGTCTCTACACACCGGCCTTTCTCTTCCTCTGTGTACTATCAACGTCACCTTTTCCTGCCATCTTTCTCCTAAGTGTTCTTTTCTCCTTTCTTTCAGCCTCACAAACAAACAAACAAACAAACAAACAAACAAACAAACGAACAGTTCTCTTTGGGGGCCACTGGGCCCTCTCTTCAGGGGGCTTTCCAGCATCTGTGTTAAGTCTCTGATCACACACACACACACAGACACACACACACACACATTAGTCTCTTGCTTGACTAATTGGCCATGGCTGGCTATTCTGGGGTTTTCTGTGGTTCTCAGAGGCCAGTGTGATTGAATTGGCACTTTGGGACCCTTAAACTGAGCACATTTAAAAGGCTGACTTAGAGGGAGCTTCAACAAAGGCTCTTTTAATTATTTTCCCCCCACTTTGCCAGCGCTCAGTGCTGTAGTCGGCCAGAGGCCGGTCCCTGTGTCGTTAGGGGGCCAAGCCATTAGGTGTTCCTGCTTACTCTGCAAATATAACAGGCTTATCACGTAGAACTCTGTCTCCAGCTGGTTTAAAATGTAGGTGGTGCCAGTGGGGAGCAGCTGTTCCAGGCTGGGGAGCCAGGAGACGCGGGGACAGTTCATGGTGCAGGGGGGTCAGAGTGGAGCCTGCATACGGGCCAGTGCGCCCTGCCGCTCCTACATCTCAGCGCCCCTGGGGTTCTGAAGGGCAGCCGGTCTCCCCAGGGTCCTCAGATGCCACCCTCCCCTTGCCTGCTACAGCCCAGGAGAGCTCAGGGCAGCCTTTTAGCACGTGGGGCCAAAATACTTAGTCACATTGCAAACAATGAATAATTCATACATTTGTAATTCAAATAGTCACGGTGATGCATAATTCAAGTGAAAAGTTGTTATTAGGAATAAGGGGGAAATGAATTCATTTCAGAGATTTTGTTTTTAAATTTCAATTTTTTTTATTTTCCTCGGGTTTCAAGGTTGGGGCAGCTTCTATTTTTGCAGCTGTTTTATCTGAATTGGAGCTGGCTCCAAGGCTTCCTGGCAGCTTTGATCAGATAGGGCAGGCGGTGGTTGGGGCCTTTTGCTCTGTAACATTTATTGATTTCCTTTTCTCATCCAGAGAGCTGAGGTTAGTGTGGACATTCTATTTATTCTCTGATGGGGCTATGCTGTCTTCCTATTCCCAACTATGCTAGCAGATTAAAGAGATTTTTTTATTATGAAGAGGTTCAACCATCCACAAAAATAGAGACTAATATAATATTTGCATGTGCTATAAGATTAACCCTTTTTTAAACATTTTATTTGGAAACAGGATCTCAATAGGTTGCTGAGAGTCTCACTAATTTGCTGAGGCTGGTCTTGAACCTTCAATCTTCCTGTCTCAGCCTTCCAAGTAACTGGGATTATAGGCACACACCACCATGCCTGGCTTATTGCTTACTTAACATTCTACATTTTAAAATAATTTTTGGTCATAAATACTTTAGCATGCTAGCTGCTCTTCTTGACTTTCGGAAGAATGGCGTGCATATTACCTAAATCCAGAAAAGACTCCTCACCAGGGCTGTTTGGGGACAGTGGTAGTTTCACTGAAGGAGAGGGCAAGTCTCGGGGTGGCCTCACACAGTGACATCACACAGGAAACCAGTCCCTTGAAGGAATGCCCCGAGGTGCCTCCTCTCCCCTCTGGCTGCAACCAGGGCCTGGCATCACGGGAATGTGCCGCGTCTGCGAGTTGGTGGTAACATGACACGCTTTCTCTGAGAGCCCATATCAAGTGTGTTGGTCTCTCAGACTCGCCTCCGGCTGGGACACCAAGGAGCCAGGCTTTTCACAAGCCAGCTTCACTCTCTGCATATTTTCAAAACCCAGGAGACTATAAAAGTTGCCATTAAGGTGATCAGAGTTTACTGGAGCAGAGAGAGGAATGTGATATAAAAGAATGACCCTGGATCCTAATGCATTCGCACATTCGTCGTCTTCTCAGTGACCTTCAGGAATAGAACTGACATTCAAAATCTTCTTACTGACCTATAAGAAAAGGCCGAGGAACTCGTTTAGTGTTTCAACCTACCGTCCTTCAGAGAACATGGCAAGAAAAGATCTGCTTTTGGTATTAAAGGTTGTTTGTAATAGGTGAGCCCTGCTTTGCATAATACGCATCTTCCTGATAACGCTAAGCAGCTTGACTATTTTATTTTGAGGGACAGTATAAATAATTTCTGTTAAAGCTGAAGTTCCCAAAAGGAGTTTTGAGGTAAATTTATTCAAGAAGCTCACAATCTTTTCTTCATTTATTAATTTATCCATATATTCTCTCATATATCCATTTGTGTGACAGACCCTTCTGAGCTCTGAGCACTATGACTTGTACATTTTATAATATGTGTCTAGCATTGTCTGATTGGTATTTTGCTTTTCTAAATAGTGGCCTCATGGAACTTAGTAACCAGAATAGACTAAACCAGGAAAAAAAGCACATATTAGGGGAAATAAAGCGTCTTACATTTGTTTTTACACTTCATGTCTTTAAAAAAAATGGTGCTATGAGAACAGGCTTTGCTCTGTGGTAGGAGCCGAAGGGTCCAATGATCTTCCTGTCTTCATAGCTCTCTCTCTGCCTATGACTTGTTCAAGGGGAGGCTCCATTCAGATAAAACCATTTTCACCTGGGGAAGGCAGCAAGTGTTACTGTAGATTCCTAGGAGCAAATCATCAGCGTCACCCAGCACACACACACACACACACACACACACACACACACACACACACACCAGAGGACTGAAGGCCACCCACTGTGGAGTCTCTGGAGGACGGAAGCAGAGGTTTCCTCCCCTTCCCTTGGCCTTGTGTTGTAATTCATCCCCAGCCTTAGCTGGACCTATTTTCTGTACAGGGGAGTCTGGCTCCAAAGCCAGGTCCCCATGCTGCTCAACACAGCGGCCTCCATCTTGGATGGCTAGAACTTGGGATTCGCCCGTCTGAGTCTTGTGTCTAAGCCTGATTTAATTAGAGTCCTGCACACTCCTGGTGGCTGTCATTTGTATTTTTATCAACTGCTTTTGTGCTTTTTGGCAGCTTGATCCCCCCATTGCGGCTTTGGGGCCTTGGAGAGGAAAGGCCCTTTTACATCAGCAGCTCCCTGGGCGGCGCCTGCTTATTTTCTCTGCGTATCCTTCTTGAACTCTTAATGCTTTGATCTTGAGTTCTGAGATGTTAATTTTGTGCTTTTAAATTCTGCTTGTTTTTGGGATACTTGAAATGTGATGGTCTCCCTTCCCTCAGTTTTTCAGCAGTGGGTCTGCCTAGCAGCAGAACGTGCCTTTCTACTCAGAGGCCCCAGCAGGAAGAGTAGCCTGCTTTTTGCTCTGTGCCTTAAGAGCAGATAGAGTTGATTTGAGTCCATCCAGTTTCAAAAGTGTGTCTCTTGTTATCAGCTGTGGGACAAATACAATTCCTATTCGTATTCTAACAGGGTGGTTGATCCACAAGAGGGGACAGAAGCCCAAGGGGCGGTCTCCAAACACCTTGTCATCCTGCTCTGAGTTGGCCTGACAAATGCCAGATGTTTGCTTTATTTTTTGATCTGACTGGTAACCAGTGGGTCACATCAAAGAACTCTGGCCTACATTTGGAATCTGACATATTCTGAAAATTTTCCCTTAGATATTGAATTCCATGTTTTCCTTTCATTAGTAGATCCATAGTCTTTTCCCCTCCCTGTTTTTTTTCCTGACATAGAAATTGAATTTAGTTACGGTAAAGCTTTAAAACACAGATGGATTTTGATGGCCAAGAAGCAGCTTCTCAAGTGGGTAGTTCTGATTTTTTTTTTAAAAGACGTGTATTCCTATTACTTCCTTTGGGAATTTAAGTACACATTCTCCATTTCTCTTGTTTGGCATGTCAACCCCCGAGAGCAGAGACAATGTCTTCGTCTTGTTGTCCTTTGGGTTGGCTCTCACATACAGAGCAAATCGCAGTTCTAAATCTATTTTAGCTGAAAATGTCAGCTTTAAAAAAAAAGTATAATAGACGTTACAAGCACTTGACCAAAGCACAAATTCCAGAAAGAGACCAATTAACCCCAACATCCTTTAGATACATAGAACTGAAGAATAGCCAGAGAGCAACATACGCTATCAATTACACTGACACAGTCTGAGGAAATATGTATGTAGGAGAAAATACCTTAATTCCTTTGTCAGTTCTCCTTTTTATTTTTCAAGAGTCTGCTTAACTCCCACATAAAGGTATGTAGGGCAGCATCAATCTATGTATCAACCTGTCCCTGATTTAAAAGGCAAAGCCAAGAATAGTCTTACCCTGTCACTCCAGGACTGGTTTCTTCCTGTTGCTCTTTTGTTCTTGGAGATGCATATGTTCTCTCTTACCCCTCGTGGCACTGTGGGCTGGCATGCTTCCCTGGACAGGCACCAGGCTCTAACAGGATGAATATTTCCTGCATGTAATCTGAGTGAGAACCATTGCAAGTGGTGCTGTAAGTTACTCTAAACCAAGGATTACCAGGAGCAAGAGGAAAACAGGACCCATCATTTCAGAGTTCAGCCCAGCAGCCGCTGATATGCATGTCAGTTTTTGACAGTACAGATGGGAAATTTTATGGGCAGAAGCCGGTTAATTTGACTTGGTCCAGGAAAATGTTTTTGAACTTTCAGAGGGCAAATTTAAGTGAAAAAATATATTTTTCCTAAAAATAGGATATCTCTTTTAAAAGGGAAGACTTTGGTTATCTTCCAAAATGATTAGGTCACCGTATTGTAAGATAATACTTAAGTGCAATTAGCTCCTTGTACTATTCAAAGTGCGTGCCAGAAATACATGACTACATCTTGTTCATTATCACCTTTCCAGCGCAAGGGCTGCCATCGAAATCATTTTCTCCCAAGGTCAGCTGTAGTTACAGCACTGAGAACTGTCTAGGTATATTTAACTTCGGGGATGGGTCCAACATGCCACTTTAAAAGACGATCGTATTGTTTTTCCTGCGTTCCATTTCTGAAAAGGCAAAGCTTTGGCCAGTGGGTACTCTACATATCTGGCTGCAAATAGGTTACCAGGAGCCAAGCAATGTGGTGTCTAATTTCAGCATTCACTTAAGTGAAATTATTTATGACAGTCTCTACAGGTTTTGTTTTCTTCCTTTTCCTACCAGGGTAGATGTGTTGTCTCAGCTAGACTGAAGGAATATTTGCATTCAGCCTCAGCTACCAAAGAATTTAAATGTGGCTCTGAAGGCTTAAATTAGGTATGTGTATAAAAATTGAATTAAATATGCAGAAAATGAAAAGCAGTCATTGAAAGCATCACTAAATCAAGTTCTCAAATGGTAACAAAGCTTAACATTTTTTTTTTCACACCAGCAGCTGAAACAACATTCAAAGAACTCCGTAATAAGACAGGGACAGCCAGTCTGTATCAGGCATTTGACCACCCAAGCCACAGAAAGCCTAGGCAATGGGGATTGGAAGTGAGAGAGTTGTCTTCTCTTTCCATCTGGGTTTGTATTACAAGTTGAAAGCATTTTCCAATGGATTAGCATGGGGCGGGAAATCTGAATCATCCTTTATGACATGGCAGGACGATAAACCAACAGCAAGAAACACAAGCTTTGATCGGGAAGCAAATAAGAGTTCTAGATCATTACATTTCAGAGCCTCACGAGTCTCAGAGATCAGTTGTTTCCGTTTCTCTTTAGCTGCACAGATTCTGCAAACTAAAACAAATGAAGGGAGGTCCAGGAACAGGTGGTCTGAGGGGCTGCCCTTGTTGATCAGTCAGAAGGCTCTGAGAGCCAAATTCTATGGCAGGAATTGAAAACAGGAAAAACAGAGCTGGTGAGCCCTCACCGTATTACCAGGAAGCTTTTTTGTGAGAATATATTCTTTTTGATATTAATGAGATAGTCCTTTGAGATTATATTTCATGTTGTGGTCCTTGCCACTTCACAAAAAAGATGTTTTTTATTGGCCTTGATCTCAGTTCAGAAAATGAATTTGGTTTGGGAGATACTGAATAGAAAGGGGGCAGCAATCCCAATCTAGCAGAAAGATGAATTTATAATACTGATGATCTTGCTGTTAATTTTGCTTATCAGCAGTAATTCCTAACAGATGTGATGTGGATTACTTAGAAAAAAAAAATGATTCTAGCAAAATGGCTTGTTTTTCTGTGGTACTGGGGATGGAACTCAGGGGTATTTTACCTCTGAGCTGCACCTCCAGCCCTATTTTGTACTCTTTATTTTGAAACAAGGTGTCACTAAGTTACAGAGGGTCTCATTAAGTAGCTGAGGCTGTTCATGAACCTGCGATCTTCCTGTCTCAGCCTCCCAAGTATTGGGATTACAAGCGTGTGCCACCATGCCTGGTTCAAAATGGCTTTTCTAACTGCACAGAAACCTGATATGAAATGGAGAGGGATAGAGCATGTGAGAGAAGCAGCCTTGCATTGCCATTTGTGGGTAGGCTTCAGTGTGAAAAAAAATATGGCGCACACTTCTAAACATCCACGGGTTCTCTGTTTTCTCCTCCTACTCTTCTTCCTCTTCTTTTTGGTACTGAGGACGGAATCCAGGGTCTTTCTATCTCTAAGCTACATTCCAGCCCTATTTTATTTTTTAGTTTGAAACAGAATCTCATTAAGTTGCTGAGGTTGGCCTTGAACTTGCAGTCTTCTTGTCTCAGCCTCCCAAGGAATTATAGGCATACTTTATCATACCTGGTAGTTCTCTATTTTCAAAAGTCATAACTATCACCTACTATATTAGTCAGTGTTCTCTGGATAAACAGGAACAATAGAATATACAGGGAAATATAGAAAGAGGTTTACTGTGAGGGACTGGCTCTTGTGATAATTAGGCCAAGTCCCACAGTCCCACAGTCTTGTCTGCAAGCTAGAGATCCAGGAAAGTCAGGGGTATAGTTGCAATCCATGCTTGAAGGCTTCGAAAGCCCAAGTGCTGATGGCCAAGGCCAAGAGAAGATGGATGATCCAGGTCATGTAGAGAGGGCAAATTCACCTTTCCCCCACTCTTTTGTACTATTTGGGTTCTCAACAGGTTGATTGGTGCCTGCTCCCAAGGTGCATTTCTTAAATGAATCCACTGATTCAAATGCTAATCTCTTCCAGACACCCCCTCCCAAGCAGACATTGAAATAATGTTTTACCCACTCTCTGGGCATCCCTCAGCCAAGTTAACACATAAATTAACCATCACACACACATTCCTGTGGTCAAGAGGGGTGCATGACTTACTCCAAGTCTGGTAGTGGGAATGGAGATGAGTTGGAATCCTGGCATTTCTTAGATAATTAGAGAACTGCTGTTTCCTGACTTCATTCCCGGGTTAATTACCCAGCAACAGTCTATTCTACCCAGGCTTCGTGAATGTCCGTCCCCTACCACCTTACCTAGAATAAATGGAGAGACTCACCCAGGAAGCTAAATGCTGTGGTTGGAGTATATCCGTTTCTTTACCACGGGAAGGACAGGGACAGGAGCCTGGCCTCTGAGGATTCTCTCTAGGTTGGCTGTCGTGGTGACTCTCTGGGGTGCACCCCAGCCCCGGAAGTGAAAACCATGGGGTTAGGACTACTTTCTAACCACTGAGATGTCATTTGCCTTTGCACTGGGTTGACTTTGATAGTGAAGATGACTGTTAGGTCAGAAAGGGTAAAATTGGCAATGCTTCAGGACAAGTCAAGACAGTGGCACCAGACTATGCGAAGAGTCACTGTGCTTTTTACCCATGTGCTGGTAAACTGCACCAGTGTCCCTGAAGAAGGCTCACGAAGCAGCAAAGAGTAGCTAGTATTTTAATCCTAGTTACAGGCCTTTTGGAGGTTTTGACAAAATGGGAAGTACAGGTGAAACAGCATTTCTGCTGCATTTGCAAGCACAAAGACGGGCTTGAGGAGGACCGCTGCGCAGCTATTGACTGTGAGCTTAACTAAGCTGCTCTGTCAGAGAGCACCATTTTTTTTTTTTTAAAGAATGACTGACAAACTGTGCTTATTCACACTTGGATATATGGCAGATGTTTTCTTGAAAATGAACTAAGTGAGCTTGGCATTTCAAGGAAAACAACTGACAGTATTTGTTGCCAATGATAAAATTCAAGTGTTTGAGTGAAAATGAGATGTTTAAAAAACTTGAATTTTCCACTGAGGTCTTGACAACTTCCTTAAACTCCAGAACTTTTCTGATGAGATTTGTAATGATATCAACAGATATCATTCGGGGAAAATATTAGATAACGAAGTGTGCCAACATTTGAAAGATCTGAATAACTCGATGAGTTTCCAAATGACCAGTGCTTGATGTCGCCAAATCACGTGTCTTCACAGTGGACTATGTGCCATGGTTTGAGTGAGTCCTTCGTGTTGGAATGTATTAAAGGCCTAATAAGAGCCTTCATGGCTGAGTTAATGCTCTGTTGCGGGAGTGACTAGTTATCTTGGGAGTGGGTTGCTATAAAAGTATATTTGGCCCCCCTTTTCTTGCTCTCTTGCCCTCCACCATGGGATGATGTACCACCAAAGCTCTCACAAGATCCTCGTTACTTAACTTTCCAGCCTCCAGAATAATGGGTCAGATAAAACTTCTACCCTTGATGAATTACCCATCTGTGGTATTCTGTTAGAGCAACATGAAGTGAACCAACATAGTCTAATGGAATCTAAGGTAAGGAATATTAAAAGTCCTTTGATAATGAACTCAGATTCCATTTATAATTAACCTTAAAAAAAGAGACTACCACTTGTTAAATTTCTGTAGGGTTTAAAAGAAGAATATCCACAAATCTCTGGAAAAGTAATGATAATATTCCTCCCCTTTCCAACTATGTGTTCATATAGAAGTGGATAGTCTTTCCATGTTTCAATCTGAACAACAGGTCACAACAGATTAAATACAGAAGATATGAGGACCCAGCTGTCTTTGGTTAAGCCAGCCATTTTTACATATGTAAAAATTATATTTCCTACTAATTTTTTTAAGAACATGGATTACTCATTGTGAAAATGTTATTTGTGTAAATATGTAATGGGATTATTATTTTTTAAGGTCTTGTGACCTTAAAAACTTGAGAATTGCTGGTCTCTTGGGATTCTACAGGTTATAGCCAAGATCTCTTGAGAAAGTATAAAAAATAATGGAAGAACTAGAGGAATGGGAAAATAGAAAAAGGCTTTCTTTGAAATGAGGGTGAACTATTCTAGGATATCACAGTGAGGCAAAATGTCGGGGTGATTCAGAGTCACTGATTGAAAACAAAGGCAACATAAAGTAATGGGTAACTTTGAAAACAAAAGAACATTTTGTATGGGTCCTCTTCCCTTAATTGGTCCTATATACATTTTCTAGCTCTCCATTCTTAAAAGAGTAGTGATCTAAAGATAAAATATTATTATTATTATTATTATTATTATTATTATTATTATTATTAGTGTATGTGTGTGTGGCATTGAGAATTGAATCCAGGGGAATTATTACTCTCAGCCCCATCACTAGCCTTATTTATTTTTTAGTTTGAAACAGAGTCTCCCTAGGTTGTTAAGAGTCTCCCTACATTGTCAAGGCTGTCCTTGAACCTGTGATCCTTCTGTCTCAGCCTCCCAACACTGGTGTGCTCCATCATGCCTGACTTGGTCTCACTAGATTGCTGACAGTCTCACTATGTGGCTGAGGCTGTCCTTGAACCTGCGATTTTCCTTGTCTTAGCTTCCTACGTCCTGGGATTTCGAGCATACACTGGCACATCTGGCTTGCTCTCACTAGATTGCTGAGAGTCTTGCTAAATTGCTGAGGCTGCCCTTGAACCTGCTATCCTTCTTGTCTCAGTCTCCCAAGTACTGGGATTACAGGTGTGTGTCACCATGCCTGGCTTAAAGAGAAGGTTTTAAAATAAATAAAAACTCAATTGGAATCTAAGAAAGGCACTTTGCCAGCCATAATATCTGGGCAAATTGTTTGGTCTCTAATGAATGTAGTGTGGCACTGTAGACTTTTACTTGACCTGGAGCTTAATGCACAGTAAGAGCTCAGAAGATTCGAGCAGGTTAATCAGATACACATGTGTGCAAATGCGTCCCCCTAATAACAGCACTAAAATATGAAACACAGGAAGAAAACACAAGTTAACGTTGAAAACGGAGTTGGCACAACTCTGGCAAACGGTGCCCTTCCTTGCTCAGAACAAAGATTTTCTAATTGTGAAGCTTCTGGGCTCTAGTGGTTTGAGTTCTGGAAAAGGTTCTGTGTGACCTCTCTGACCTTCCGGCTGTCACCCCTTTCCCATCCTTCCCAGAGACATCTGTAATTAGTAACTGAGTACAGGACAATGAAAGGCGGTTCATAGAGGAGCGATGTGCAAACCAAGAAGGAAGAAGAAAGTTCCTAAGTTTCCTGGACACAGTCTTTCTTTTCTAAATCTGGTTTTTGCTGGCACGATGCTAGCGGTCTCTTTCCTTTGCCGTCAGGGACTTAATGGCACTCTAAAAAGGCCCAGGTTTCTCTTCTTTTCTCATTAGTGTGCCTTTCCCAGGACTCTCTCCTGAAGTCCATCAAGCAGAATGAGCAGATCACAGAGGTCCATTTTGCAGAAACACGGCTGCTTCCTGTCTCTGTTACTCTCAGAGAAACCAACTCTGTCTCAAGTGTTCATCAGCGCACGCTGAGTGTGGGAACAGAAGGGGCCCGGGTCTGCGCCCCTGTGTGACTCAGAACCAGACGAACCCCCAGAGCCTCAGCATTCTCCTCTATGAACATCCTTCCAACTCTACCCTGACTGCCAGCTTGAGGCTGTGTCTCCAGGGACAGTCCCTCTGGGAGTGTGGGCCGGGGACCCCACTTGAACCGGTGTCAGCTCAAAGCTTGAATGTTCTTTTCTGGCTTAATTCCTTTCTTTTTTCTTTCTTTCTTTCTTTCTTTCTTTCTTTCTTTTTTTTTTTTGCGTATTCTTTCATCTTCTTTTAATCCTTAATCCAAACTAATCTTTTTTTCCCCTGAATAAGCATTTTAATAAATCTTTTTTTTCCTTGAATGAGTACTATTCATTTTTTTCTGAGTAAATATAAAACATGTGCAATGTTATTTTGGCTTTCTGAAAAAATAAGTGGTTCTGTGCTGCCAACGACCAATTTATCCAAGGACCAAATTTACCACAAAGGTTTTTAATTTTTTTTTTTTAGGTAGTGTCAAACAGGAGCCATTGAGGACTAATGCTAAGCTTTCCATTCTTCCAAATGTTTTTATTTTTAAGTAAATTTGTTAGAATTAGTTTCCTCACTGAGTGCAGAAGAGCCCAACTGAGCAACTTAAATGAGATGTTTACCAAGTTAGCATGCCATTTTGCAGCTCAGAGACATGGCTCATTTGGTCTCAGAACTCTGCTGGACATGGCCTCCATTCTCAGCCTCGTGTTGTGTACGGAGATGTCACGCTGCCTCCTGTTTTTGCCTCCACACTTGTACTTTAGGCCTTGGGAAGGAGGACAGGAAGGTCCTGTAAGGATTCTTTCTGGGATATGCATAAAGCACTTCAAATTCCAACCTACTGGCCAGGACATGGGCCGTTGGCACCTCTGGGAGCAAGGCAGTCTGGGAAATACATTCTTCATGTTCAGGTTTAAAGTGGGATAGATTTGATGAGAATCGGAGAAGGTACAAAAGACTTAACTAATGAATTAGAAAGCTTAGCGCCTAGTTAGCAAGAATAACTGGGTGAAATAAAAGAAGCCATTACACAGAAAGCATCACTGAGAACACTCATGGTGAGCCACGCTGGGACCATGTAGTGGCCTCATGGTTTCTTTTAGTGTTTCCTGGGCACCTCCTTTCTCTGGGCCAGGCTAACTGGCTAGACAGAGGCACTGGCCAGCTCCTGGAGCTGGGTGCAATTGCAGGTGGGGGCCACTTGGTTGGGGCTGCTGTGGACCACCAAGTGCCCATGACTAATGAATTAGAAAGCTTAGCGTCTAGTTAGCAAGAATAACTGGGTGAAATAAAAGAAGCCATTACACAGAGAGCATCGCTGAGAACACTCATGGTGAGCCATGCTGGGGACCACATGGTGGCCTCATGGGTTCTTTTAGTGTTTCCTGGGCACCTCCTTTCTCTGGGCCAGGCTAACTGGCTGGACAGAGGCACTGGCCGGCTCCTGGAGCTGGGTGCAATTGCAGGTGGGGGCCACTTGGTTGGGGCTGCTGTGGACCACCAAGTGACCATGATGCCAATATGCAGCTCCCTAGGGCTGTGAAGGACACAGACTGCTCCTCGGTGAGGTGGTCCTATGGTGATGAAGGCAGAAGGGGACAGAATTTCAGGAACTAGAAAAGGCTGGGCACAGTTAAAAGGGGAAACAGATTAAGTCAGCGGAGGCTGGAGTCCAGGTGAGCTTGCCTCTCAAGTAAGCGGAGAGAGAGTTGTATAGGGGTAAAGAGAAAGTGCCTGGCTCTTGCTAGAGGGGAACTATTGAACCCAGTCCCAAATTTTCCTTTTTTGTAGGTAACTGGCAGGTGGTCTGTTTTTCAGTTTCTTGCGACCTTGTGTGACTTGTAAACAGATTCCCCGGAATGTTGCTGTCTCCGGGGAGAGTTGTTCTGCTAAGCTAAGCAAAGCAAAGCATGAGCCCCCTCGGCTGGAACACTGGCCTTGCCACCATGAGGCCTCGGGTGCCTTTCCAGTGCCTCTGTGACTCCTGCGAGGCCACGTGTGTGCTCAGACTGGGGAGAAGTGATTATTGATGTAATAGGAAAGATCTGAGCAATGTGCTACAGGTCACAGAGAAGTTGCAGGGCACTATCTCACTTTCTGGCCACAAAAACTCTGAAGGGAACAGGAGGGTGAGCCAGATGAAACATCCTGGTGTGGGATACTGGTACAACTGGCTGTACGCTCTGACTGTACTCCCTTCAACGGTTTGTCACCAGCCTGAGAGGTAGGTTGGCATCATGTGCCTACTTTACAGCAGGGACAGCGGACTCAGCACGGTTCAGTGATTTGCCCAGGACCTGACAGCTCACAATGCTGCGTGACATTGCTCAAATTGGATGGGGCTCAGTCTTTAGAAATCGATTCTGGTACCCTGCTCGCCCTTGCTCAGCTGTGGGCACCCTTGGATGGTAGGACAAGGCAGATGTCAGGGACTTTAGAAGAAAACAGATTTCAGCCAATTCCAGGGCTACTATTCCAAGTAAAACTGAAAAGAATGGCAGTCCCCGAACAAATCATTTGTGCAAAAAACCCACTGGCTGCAGGAGGTGATATTCAACCTGGGATCTAATATCAGGAAGGCTCCAGCTTTTAAGAGAACAGCATCACCTGGACAGGGAACAGCCATGGCGAAGGATGCAAAGAGAGGATGAAGCTGGTGTGTTTGGGACACAGAGAAGCCCAGTGTGGCCGGAGCACAGGACGGGAGGGAGACACAGGTGTACACAGGAGGTCGGGGATGGAGAACGACCTGATTCCCATGGGGACTCTGAAAGGGTTTGAAGTTTCCTTAAGTTTCAAGGAAGCCACTGGAATGCTATCAGGTAGTGACATGATCTAGCTTACGTTCTTCAGAGAATGCTGGTTGAAGCGAGGAGAATGAATTCTATGGGGCCGGACTGGACACAGGGAGACCTGGTGGGCAGTTGACAGTAGACTGGAGGCCCGTGGTGTGGACCTCAGAGAGAGCCACCCTGCTGGAGGACAGCTGCTGCTTTGGGATTTATGTTGGATGTGGAGATGGCAGACAATGGACATGTCAGAAAAGGAAGGGAATGTGTTTGCCTCTTAGATTTTTTTATCTGAGCCATAGAGATGGAGAAGACCAAAGAAGAGCATCTTTCTGTTCTAGAAGCATGGAGTTTGAGGTATCTGCTGGGCATTTAAGTCAACGTGCTTTTATGTGCAAGGCCCAGAATATAAAAGGTGAAGTCCATATACACAGTATACAGAGAGCCATAGTCACAAGACAGAAAATTCTGTCAGGCTGTTTTCTGGATGTGTAATAAAGTGTCAACACCCAGGAAAGCTGATCATTTTGGACCTAAGAGTTGTGTGGGACAGCGGTGGGATAGGTAGAGAAAAAAACGGGTGAGAGCCAGTGCCCGGAAGACCTTGCGCAGAGATGTTGGGAACTAGTGAGGGGGAAGAATGGAGAATGATGTGGCCACATTGAGTTTTTCTAAGATAATTCCAGAAGCAATGAGGCTGGAATCAGGGTGAATGATGAGGACTTACTGCCAACAGTGTGGGTGAGAGATGACGATGGCCGGCCCTCAGTTGGTGACCATGGGAAAGGCAAAGGAGCAGATTCAAAAGATTTTTTTGTTTGTTTGTTTGCAGTACTAGGGATGGAATCCAGGGCATTCTACCTCCATCTACCCCCCTAGCACTATATTTTATTATTTATTTTGAAACAGGATCTCACTGAGTTGCAGAGGGCCTAAGTAGCCGAGACTGGCTGCGAACCCAGATTCTTCTGTCTCAGCCTCCCATATGTTGGGATTACAAGTGTGCACCACCACACCCAGCACTATTTCAAAAGATTTTTGAAAGAAAAATACTTGGATTGCTTTGGCTGTGAGAGGAGCCCTCACCCGTTCAGTTTTCATCCTGGGACCCTGGGTAGACTTTGGGGCCATTCTATCTAGCGTTTCCTGTTTAGTCTGAGTTGTTGATTGGTGTTAGCATTTCCACCAAAGGATTTGCCAGTAGACCAAGACTTGCTCAATGGATTAGCAAGGGTGGCCCATGGAGGTATAGTCAGACTTAAGTACTGAGCTAAGTCAGGCATGGTGGTGCATGCCTGTAGCCCTAGTACTTGGGACGCTGAGACAGGAGGATTGTGGGTTTGAGGCCAGCCTCAGCAACTTAGCTAGACCCTATCTCAAAATAAAATAGGACTGGAAGGTACAATGCTCCTAGGTTCAGTTCCCAGTATGAAAAATAAAAGAGGTGGTCATTAAAGTGACTTGGTGGGTGGCAGGTCAACCAAGAATCAGAGGACTCAGAAACCTGCAGATAGGAGGGTGCAGGGAAAATCAACAGTGGCGCTTGGAGCCAAGGGGCCAAGGAAGCAGGGACTCCTCAGGTCTTTGGATTTAATATTGGCTGCAGAGGTGGCCTGAGAAGTTCCAGGGGAATTGGGTCGAAGGACAAACAGGACGGGGAACGGGAAGCCCTCATCTGCAAACCTCTCGGGTTGTATGAACAGAGTAGAGAGTTTCTCTACTAGAGAAAGAACCTGTTTCCCTATCTTCTTTGCAAATGAGGAGGAGGCAGATATTCTATTGAAAGTGAAGAAAGCCATTTGGAAGATCACAATCAACGATGGATTAAAAAGAGAGTTCCAGAAACTCAGCTTTGAGAAACAGACCCACATATTCCTTTCTTTGACACCATGACCTCTAGAACTGTCCTTGAAGGAGAAAGCTCTCTAGGAGATTGACCTGACCTGGAGTTAAGCCAAGCGCAGAGACGAATTTTTCTACCTGCGGCTACGAAATGCTCTGTCAGAGGACCCTTGACAGGCGGCTTCGACTTTGGCTCTTCAGCTCGGCGCCACCAGACTGGAGTCTGACTTAGTGTTCCAGGTCAGGCCAGTTGGTTGTGTTCAGCTGACAGGGTTGATTTGCTTTAGTACTTCCATGAAATACAAAAGAGATTGGATTTGGAGCACTCATGGGCATTGCTGGAGGCCGAGAGGGCTGTTAGACATTCTAAGTGCGACCTGCCCTTCAGAGAGAGATGTCAAACTCTTGTTTCTTCTGATAGATGTTGGTAGGCGTCCAGAGACAAGTTAAAGTTCCCATTGCTTTTTCCAGAAAGAGTAATGGGGAGCCCTCGTGTTCCAGCCAACAATCCCTCTTCTCAATAAAACAAATAGGTTCTAATGCTGGCAGCTTTCAGAGCTGTTGCTGAGAACATAAAGGCTGCTCTGTCTTTCTCCGTGGTAAATATACAGCGAGCATTTAACTCGTTGCTAGATAAATCACACCGAGGTGCCTCTGAGGAAGACATGTCTGGTACTGGGTTTTAATAATAATAATAAAAAAAAACCTTGACGAATTCACTGGTCCTTTCTTGACTGATTCAATCCCTGAGACACAAATGCACATAATTAACAATAGCAATTTTACTAATGGGACTAATTAGAGAAATGAGCTGTTTAAAGAAAAGATGTGAAGCCGGGCATGGTGGTGCACACTTGTGATCCCAGCATTTTGGGAGGCTGGGATGGGAGGATTGCGGCACCCGGTGCCATGGCAACCAGTGCCATCGTTAAGTGAGCTTGCTTGGACTCCCTTGAGGAGAAGCAGGGAATAATAAGCAAGCCCATGCTTTGTACAACCTACGGTAGCTGAGAATCTCCCTCAGTAACCTTTTGCTTATGCGCACATCTGCAGACTGTCCCTCATCAGCAATGATGTATTTTATGGAGATTCTGCTCTGTGCAAGGCATCCTTTCAGATTCCTTGCCTATGCTATCTCATTATTTTTTTCATGAGAACTCTGTGGGGACTAACTGTTGTTTTCTCCATTTGGAAGAAATGGACATTGAAATTCAGAGAACTGAAGTAAATTGTCCCAGGTCATAGAAGTAGTAGAGGGTAACGCTGAATTGGAAACCCAGATGGACCCCTGTCCAAAGCCTTTGTGCTTTCTTATTATAGAGGGACGTTTCACATCACTGCAACGCTGCATCTCTAGCCTGTGCAGTCGTGCCTGGGCTTGTTATAATGTTCCAAAGTGAGCTTGAGGCCCCTGGTCTGGGTGCCTTCGGTGGCCTGTGATAATGTTGAAGAGAACATGGGCCTCTCTCATCCTTCCTGGTCTTGGGCAGTAGGAGTAGAAAAGGAGATTAAAAAATACTAGATAAAATGTATTCATGAGCAATAATCCTCTGAAATAGTCATATTAAGAAAGGCATTTTGCTGGGCATGGTGATGCATGCTTGGGAGACGGAGACAGGGGGATGGCACAGGTTTGAAGCCAGCCTCAGCTGGCTTAAGAGACCCTGTTTCCAAATAAAATATAAAAAATAGGTGAATGGGAGTGTAGCCCGGAGGTAGAAGGCCTCTGGGGTCCATCCCCAGTACCACCAAAAAAAAAAAAAAAAAAAAGGCACTTTTTCTAACTTGAATGATACTGTACATGGATTTCCTCCACCCACAATTATTTAATTATACAATTAATTTAATCAATGGGTCATGTCATTAGCTTCTTTATTCATGTATCTGCTTTCAAATTCTATTTATTTATTTATTTATTTATTTATTTATTTATTGCTCTCTTCCTTCTCCTTGACCTATTAACCAGAGGCTAAGAAATGGGATTGATTAAAAAAATCACTCGCTCCTTAGCTGTGCACAGACATACTTTGGAATTATTGCTTAAATAATTAAGTAGGAATAGAGACATGAGCCTTACACAAGTTAAATAGTGCTAAGGAGATAAAATAAAAACAAGCCTTTTCCAACCCCTACTCCAAGTCTAAGGCCCAAGAGATAACTACTTTTATTTACTGATGTTTTGGTGGCTACTAGCATTGCACTAGGAATATGCTGATGCCTCTTTTTTGTTAAGGTAGGAACTTTAGGTAGCACCGCTTGGCTGCCTAAGGAAGATGAAGGCTTCTGCATACTTACTAGTCCTTTCCCAGATGCTGAATTTTCAGGAGAGGGGAGGGGCACTGGTGGTCTCTTCAGTGATCGTTCTGATGTCCTGCTCTTGTTCTGTAGTGGTTGTCCCAGACTTGGGCATCTCTTGAAGCTATTAGTCAGGGGCCATGTCAGGAGACCAGAACGTATGCCAGGTAGTTCAATAGAGGGAATTTTTTTTTTCTTTTTGGTGGCACTGGGGTTCCTGGAAGCCCTTTTACCTCCAGGCTACACTCCCAGACCTATTTTATATTTTTATTTGGAAACAGGGTCTCTTAAGCCAGTGTGGCTGGCTTCGAACCTGCGCGATCCTTCTGTCTCTGTCTCCCAAGCGTGGGGATTATAAGCGTGTGCCACCACGCCCGGCACTCAATAGAGGAAATTTAATTAGGGGAGTTAATTATAAAGGCCTTGGGACAGCTGACAGAGCAAGCAGGACGATGAAGCAGCTCGGATTCTCGAAGCAGGGTCAGGAGGAGTGTTTCCAGAGCTCAACAGCTCAGGCTCCCCCTTGCTGGGTGCTGGGTATCCAGAGCAGGGCAGCCCAGCTGGAGCAAGTCCCCAAGTAGAAACTGGAAGTATGGAGCAGCTAGAGCTCCTGCCATGGAGACCCTGTCCCCAATTGAGAAGGAAGGGGAGGAATATCCTGGTTTCTGCATTCCTCCTATCTGCCAGTGTCTGGCCAGTGCCATCCAGTGACCATCACAAGTCAGTTTGCCAAGGAATGTGGGAAAGGTAGGAGTCAGACTTCAGAGGCAGAAAGAGCAGACAGGAAAGGACCAGAAAAAGACTTGAAAGCTGACACAAAGGAGCTGTGGGTTTAGTTGTGTGCCTCCTAGAAGGAAGTCAATGTTCTGATCCCCGCTGCCTCATTCTGTGACCTCATGTGGGGACTGGGTTATCGAAGCTGTGATTAAGTAGTAAGATTGTATTGGAGCAGCAAGGACCCTTAATCCAGGAGGACTTTATAAAAGAAGAAGCAGAGACTATGCCGGGAAGGCACCATCTAACTCCAGAGGCAGCAACTGGATGAGGATTGTGGAAGGTCACCAGCCACACCTGCTGAGAGAGCCCTGGACCAGACCTCCCCTGGGCCCCCTGGGGAACCAACTTGCCCACACTTTGAGCACATCTGTGCTGTGATAGGCTGCCCATTTTGTGATCTGTTATTAGAGCCACCCCAGGGAACGAATAAGAGAGGGTACAGGGCTGTTCCGGGGAAAGGACTCAATTCTTGCTCTGGTTTTATGTTCCTCAGATTCCATATACTTGGTTTTCAGAAATATGTCAAAATCTCTGGCTCCCTCCACTCAGAACTGTTACGGATTAATTCTACTTTGTTTAAGTGTCTTTTAAGTGGAATTCCATGATGGAGATCAAGTAATAGCAGTACTTCCTCTGCTATGCTAAGGCACAGCCTGCTGGTCCATGTGGACCAGGTGAAACTCAGGGCATCCCTACCTCTTCTTGTCCAGTAATGTGGCCTTCCAGTCACACATGAAGCAAATCCTGGGCACAGCAAATATAGAACAAGGGTTTGGATAGAAGAAACCATCATATTCCCTTTACTGAAGATGAACCCGTTGAATTTTTTAAATTTATTTTTATTCTATTCTATTTACTTATTTTTTTTCCTGTTTAGTGATACTGGGAGATTGAATCCAGAGACATTCTACCTTTGTGCTACACCCCACAACCTAACCCTTTTTATTTTATTTTTTATGTTGAAACAGGGGCATGCTAAATTGCTGAATGCCTTGCTAAGTTGCTAAGGCTAGTCTTGAACTTGGAAATTCTTCTCTCTCAGTCTCCCAAGTACTGGGATTACAGGCATGTGTCACCGTGCCTGACTCAGTTTTTTAACTCATTGATTGATATAACTTGTCGAGTTAGTTTAAGTGCTCAGAGTTTATCTATATAGATATCTATCTTATCTATAAAGAGACCTGGTATATCTTTCCTTAAGATTTATAGGGATGGGGAGGGAATGGGGTAGGAATTGGGTAGGGGTTAAATCAGTGATGTGTACATGTATGTACACACAAGTTTTTTACCCCAATATGATGTATGAATATAATGTACCAATTAAAAATTAAAAAATAAAAAATATATAATTATATATTATAAGTTGCTTATGCTAATTTTTATCATTTGTAGGCCAAATTTGATTATTGACTAAATTGTGTTTTAATTTCTATTTAGATATTCTGTAATGCGATTTTCTTTCTTTCTTTCTTTCTTTCTTTCTTTCTTTCTTTCTTTCTTTCTTTCTTTTTTTTTTTTTTTGGTGGTACTGGGGTTCCTGGAAGCCCTTCTACCTCCGGGCTATATTCCCAGACCTATTTTTACATTTTTATTTGGAAACAGGGTCTCCTAAGCCAGTGCGCGTGGCTGGCTTCGAACCTGCGCGATCCTCCTGTCTCTGCCTCCCAAGCGCGGGGATTACAAGCGTGCGCCACCACACCCGGCTGTAATGTGATTTTCATAAACATTCTTATTTTATAATAAAAAAGATTTATATTATTAGTTTTCCATATTTTATGTCAATGTTCTTGAGAATGGTGTTATTTATTTTTCAGTGCTGAGAATGGAACCTGTGGCCTCACATGTGCCAGGCCAGTCCTCTGTGCTCTGTGGCTGAGCTACACGCCCTGCCCACTGATAGTATTTCAGTGTCCTTTATACATTCACCAGTGTTGGCTAGTATCTTCTGCTCCTCTTCATAGCTAATGAAGCTCTTGGTGTTTCTAGAACTTCTAAGAGTTCTTAAAAAAATAAACAGCAGCAGCAACAACAACCCACATGGTACAAACTGCTTGAGACAGGATCATTGGGCACCAAAAAAAAAAAGACTAGTTATTTGCCTTCAGACCCCCCAGGTTTCCAGGGTCCATGAAGCCACATAGCTTCTAAGAACCCTTGTATATTCTTATCATGGGCACTGAATCAGCTATGTAGCAATTGCTTAGAAAAATCTGGTTTGATGAGGAAAAAAATAAAAACAACCTTCTAATATGTGATCTTCTCTCCAAGAGACTAATCCCAAGGATTTAGAGAATATAAAACCATTATTTTGAATGACATTTTTACATGGGTTTGTGGTAGTCAAGTGCATGGTTTTTAAGATATAAAAGAATAGTTATCCAGACCCATGCTTTGATCTGTTTTAAATTATTTTTCTCTGCCTCCATAGCAGTAGAATGATTTCCACTGGATGCTTCCTCACAAAGGTACATTATGTTTTTGTTTGGCAGAGAGAGAAAGAGAAAGCAGAGACTTTCTTCAGAGATTTTTCTCAGCACAAACTTCTGTATTCTAACCCAAGAGGGCTCCGCACATGTTCACCCACTTTCTGGCCCATGTGATGTGGGCTGGGTTTGGTGAGATCATCCTCCTCATGTCTAAGGGTTGAGCTGGCAAATTGTGCTTGATTTGATTTGAAGTTGTAATCATCACAGTGCTTGTGTTTCACAGGAAGGGGAATGATTGTCTGGCTGCTGCAGTGTCTGTAACTGAAGGCCTGTAGTACTTTGCACATGAGCATGCTGAGTACACTTGGCCTTGGGAAGCCCGAAGCCCAAGGCTGGTTCCACTGTTTCGGACGTGCAGCTCCCAGCCTGTGCCCTGTGTGTTCTGTGGCTGCCTCTACTTCCACTTCCCAATTTCTGCCGGAGCACAGGCCTTTAGCTTACTGGAGAAGCAACATCCCTCTGGCAGGGCTCCTGGTTCACCGCAAGTCCAGTGTACACGCTGGCAACAGTCGCTTGGTCTCTAGTTAAGCAGTGCTGGAATTCTAATAAATGAGCTTTAGATTCAGCTCCCCCATGGCACTTCATGGCCTTCCATGACACAGTGTTCAAGGTTCCTTAATCATCCACTTGAAAATAATTTAGAGAGTGCACAGCTCATGTGCTGTTCTTTGCTAAGGCATAGTGAGAGAAATATGTGGAATGGTCTCTGTGGGAGAAGGGGGAAGCCTTGTTTGGCTAATCTGGTACTCATTCCTAAGCCCCTTTTCTCTTGTCTGCCTTCACTTTGGATACTGAAAAAAAGTCAAATATTCATTTTCTTAGCCTCTTTTGCAGTCGACAGTGGCTACCTTGTGATCCAGTCTGTGAAGACTGAAGTTTATAGACTGAATGTTCACGTTCCTCCAAAATGCATATGAAGCCCATTGTGGCCACATTTGGAGAAAGGGACTTTAAGGAAGTAAGGTATAATGAGGTGGGCCCCTGATCTAACAGGATTAATGTCCTTATACGAAAGGATTCAAGAGAGCTACTTCATTTTCTTGTCCCCTTCTCTCTCTCTCCTCTCCCTCACCCTCTCCCTCTCCCTCTCTCCCTCTCCCCCCTCTCTCCCTCTCCCTCTCCCCCCATCTCTCTCCCTCTTCTCCCTCTCTTTCTCTCTTTCTCTTCTTTCTCTCCCATCTCAGCACATATAAAGTCAAGGCCACTTGGGCATATAGCAGGTGGCACCTATAAGCTAAGAGAAGAGACCTCAGAATAAAACCAAGAACTCTTTGAAGATAAATATCTGTTGTTTAGGCCACTTTATCTATGGCATTTTGGAGCAGACTAATACAACATGGGATTGAGTGCCGACACTCAGACTCATGCTGAAGCCTTCTCTCTTTTTTTACTGTCAAATTTTCCTACTTGTGGGATCTGGCAGCGCACATCTGTAATCCCAGTACTTGGGAGGCTGAGACAGGAGCATCGCAGGTTTGAGGACAGAGCCCAATAACTTAACGAGACCCTGCTTCAATATAAAAAAAAAATAAAGGGCTAAAGGTGTAGCTCAGAGGTAGAATACCACTGGGTTCAATCCATAGAACTGTACTACCCCCAAACAAGAAATATTTTCCTACTTCTCTGCCTACCTCTGAGACGGTCGAAATGCAAGTGATAGTCTTAAGTGTTTGACTTTCTGAATAATTAACTTCTGTGTCTCTCATCTGGTCAGTGTTCATTCACTTCCACTTTGTCCTTTCACTTGTTCCCTACAAAGTCTGAGAGATTCTTTTCACCCTCAGTGGTGCTCTGAAACATCTTTTCTCATGTTTATAATAAAGGTGCAGTTTTGGTTCACGATGATAAATTGTTAAGGCCACATCACACAGTATAAAAAAAGCATGATAATTTTTTTGTGCAGATATACAGTAATCCTTAGCATGGTGAAGAAGTACACCCAAGTCTCAGAAATAGAAAATTGCTCCCTTCCTTTTTGGCAAACATGATCTTTGAATGTAGCACACGGGCCCCAGGTCCCTGGAGGGATTGTTCTACGCCAGTGAAGTGCATCCCTGGCCCCTACCACCTGTTCCTATTCTCTGCCACCCCAGTGTCACTTTTTCAGAAGTATTTATAGTGACTTAGCCCTGTGTTCTGAGTTCCTGGACCGGGCCCCTGGCAGCGTCCGCTCCCTGTCTTCACGGTGCCATTGTTCATTAGGTTTCCCTGGCTGCCCGGCCTCCGGGGTGTCCCTGTGGGGACTGGGCACACAGTCTAGGTGCTTGTTTTGCTCAAGTCAGTGAAAGAGGCATGAGGAACACATCAAAGGACTCTTTCAAACTGCTGATCTTGGCAGTTCTGCTGTTTTGAAAGACAACAGAGCAGTGGGAAGGAGGAGGATTTCACTCTCAGAGTTTCCTTGCTCAGCTCTGGAAAGAAGAGTAACAAAGGGCATTTTGGGAGAATCATTTGAAGCAGGTTCTTATCTGCCTTGCTTGAAATACAATTTCATAAAAAAAGACCCATCAACCAAAAACTCTCTGCTTGGCGGGTGTAGTGGTGCAGGCTTGTAATTCCAGCATTCTGGAGGCTGAGACCAGAGGATCACAGTTCGTGGACAGCCTCAGCTACTAGTGAGGCCCTTTGTAACTCAGTGAGACCCTGTTTCAAAAAAATAAAAAGATTAAAATATAGGGCTGGGGGTGTAGCTTGGAGGAACAATGCCCTGGGTTCCATCCCTAGTACCGCAAAACAAAACAAAACAACAACAAAACAAAACAAAACTCTCCACTTAATTTTAACTGATTTAGCACATATTTCAGTCTGGTTTGTTTCTCAATAGCAATAAATAACTCAGATTTTGGTTCTGCTAATAAATAAAAATTCATCTCAATGATTTCCAAAACTACGGGATTTCTAATTTAACTCTATCATCTATTTCTCTAAAAAAATTAAATAGCTTGAGGGAAAAAATGGAGACTCTCCAGTGTCATTTGTTCTTGAATAACTCCTTTCTTTTGTGGGTTAGTAGGGGAGTAGACTTCTCAGGGTTTACCATGGCTTAGCCTAGGTGGATGTCAGCACCCAACCAAGGCTCAACAAAGCACCGTGTCTTGACTCATCGGCTGTTTTCTAGGAGGGTCTTACTAACAATCAAACAACTTAAAGTGACAAGAGAAAGAGAGGTGTCCACGTGGGCACAACCTGTCAACTTACTCTTATCCATTTCTTTCTTTCTTTCTCTCTCTCTCTCTCTCTCTCTCTCTCTCTCTCTCTCTCTCTCTCTCTCTCCTTCTTCTCTCTTTCATTGGGGATTGAACCATTGAACTCAGGGGCATTCTACTGACATCCCCAGCCTCATTTACCTTTTCTTTTGTAACAGGATCTCAATAAGTTGCTGAGGCTGTCGCTAAATGCTGAGTCAGGCCTCAACCCTCTGATCCTCCTGTCTCAGCCTCCCAAGTAGTACTGGGATTACAGGTGTGCACTACAATGCCTGGTTCTTAGTCATCTTTAGATACCAGTCAGGCAGGTACCAGGAACTGAAGACTCTGGGTTTGCCGGTGACAACATAGACTGGAAATTGCCATTCCTTGCTTTGCGTGCAGCCACCTCCTCTGCCTTGGGAACATGATTTAAGACTGTCTAGACATTAGTTATGAACAGCTGACAGATCCTTAAGGGGAGGGGCCGAGGAGGAGGTCGCTGAGTACAATTAATGGAAAAAAAGAAAAAGAAAAAGAAAGAAGGAAGGAAGGAAGGAAGAAAAAGCATTAAAAAATAACATTTTAAAATACTACCCCAGCACTACATGCAGGGTAGGGAAGAGGGTCCAGTCACCTAGGTCACCCTTTGTTAGCTAGTCAAGCATACAGCATATGGGAGAAATGTGCTAAGCAGCCTTGTCTTGAATCTGAATTATACATTCAGCTCTCTGCCCTACTGCAGGTACTCCCCATGCTATCCCAGGTGACTTGCCCAGGGTCTTCCTGGGCAGGCCTGGTGATGGATTCTCTGAATGTCCACATGACCATCCCTGGTAGCCAGTCCCCATCCCTGGCCTTTCCCTCCATGTCTCCTCCCTTTCTGGTGATGCTTCAGACCACAGAAACTGTTCTACTCCTGACAAAGTCCCTCCCCTTGGCCAAACCTCCATGAAGGTCCTGAGAACCTTTCCAAACTAGGCCTCCTCTTTAGCCTGTTCTTGATCTGCTGGGCCCCGTGTTAGCAGAGAATCCTGTTAAGCCAGTTTATCCAGAATCTCCCTCCACCCATCTTCTCCCACCCAGCCTTGACACCTAACCAAGTCCCCCTTAGTAATTTTCTGTCCATCCCGTCACCCTGCCTGTTGGCTAGAAATTACTACTTCTCCTGGTGTTCTGAGTGGAGTTCATGTCTTCTCTCCCCTATTATAATAGTCTCCATAGAGTCTTCCTTCCCATCTAAAGTGTCAGAGTAATTTCTCTGTGCCGGTATTGGAAAATTGCTCCAATATTAATTTAGGAAATGTAAAGACAGTCAAAGTCTGGTGCTGTGTTGGCGCTCAGCAAGGATGCACAGCAGCTTCACACTGCAGAGCTCCCCCTCTCTGCCCTTTGCTCTAACGACTAACCTACAGTATAGATGTAAAAGAAATGAAGGCCTCTAACTTTTAAAAGCCCTAGGGACAATTGAAGCCTCTAGCCCTAAAAATATGTAGAGGCAATCAGTGCCTCTGTTTACCTCCTCTCTTTTGTGACCTGGCTTGAGTATAGGAAAGGTATATGCTACTTTAAAGCACTCTTAGCTGATGAGCAACCAATACTGCCTAATACAATAGAGGTGGAAATTAGGTAGATTATTGACCCCTGCACTTAATAGGGGCTCTGTCTGGAGGCACAGAGGTACCAACTGGCAAAAAAATAAGTTACTGACTCATCGCCTTGGTAACACTGATAAGAACATACCACACAAAATCTACTTGAAGGCCAGGAATGGAGAAGGGGGGCACAGAGTTCCATCTTTGGGCTCTTCAGTGTGCCCCAGGCATGTTTTTTTTTTCTTCTCTATTTTCTAACTGATTGTTGTAATAAAGACTTGTTAAAGCTGCACCAAGCTATTAGTTTTAATTTCCCTATTCAACAAATTCTAGTTGGATAGAGGAAGAACCCACAGTGCCATTACAACCATAACATTCTCTTTAACACTCCACAACCCGCCAAACTTTTACACATAGGATTCTCTTTTTCCTCTCCTTTATCTTTTTCAGATTAACACCTTCTGTTGGGGGCATTGAGTCCTGGGGAATGACCCATAAGAGGTGAAGGAGCTTTCTCAGTGCTCTGTTCTCTAGCCTGGTGGTTAAAGTATTAGAACTTTCCTACTACTCAGGGCAACAGTTCTATCAGGTATCTCTTCCATTTGCAGAAAGAGCACTATCTCTATTGTAAGTCTGGTCTGGAACTCCAAGAAATTTTAAAAAAGGAAAAAACTTCTCCTTTGTGACTTTGAAAGAACTCATCCTGCAGTAGTGAGAAATCCCATCCGCCACAAAAAAAGAATTGACCTCTTTATGGAATTAGAAGCGAGGACAAAGCATCTGTAATGGATTGGATTTAAAATGTCTCCAGAGCACACATGTTGAGCTATGCAGCCATGTCCAGAGGCAGGATATGGCTGGAGGTGGGCCCCTGGGGGCATGGTCAGGGACAGTGTCTTTTCCCTTGTGGCCACTGCATCTTCCTCTCTCCTCCACTGCCACCAGCTGACAATAAGCTCTCTCCCTGTCTCTCTGCTCTCCACCACAATGTCCTGAGACCTGTAGCCATGGCTCCTGCTTGGAAGCTGGCTTAACATGGACTGAAATCTTCAGAACTGTGAGACCCTGAATACAGTTGTTCTTTCTCTGAGTTTTGTGTGTCAGATATTTGGGTCACAACAGTGAGGATGCTGACTAAAAGAGCAAAGGTCCAAAAGACTGCTGAATTATTCTTGCAATGGGGAAAAATAGAGCTGGGGTCAGATAGATGTAGGTTTAAAGCCTATCTTCCCCCTTAACTTGCTGGGACTATATGCAAGTAGGTCAAGATTGGAGCCCCAAATGCCTTACCTGTCAAAATCTCCACCTCACTATGTGGATAAGAGGAACTCATGAGTTTCTAACACCCTGGCTTGACACAATCATGTTGTTGTTGTTGTTGTTGTTGTTGTTGTTATTATTATTATTATTATTATTATTATTATTATTATGTTATTATTATTTTGGTGATACTGGGGTTCCTGGAAACCCTTCTACCTCTGGGCTACACTCCCAGACCTATTTTTATATTTTTAAATTTGGAAACAGGGTCTCTTAAACCAGCGCGGCTGGCTTCAAACCTGTGTGATCCTCCTGTCTCTGCCTCCCAAGTGCGGGGATTACAAGCGTTCGCCACCACACCCGATGACACAATCATTTTAAAAAAAGGTCATTCTTAAGCCGGGCATGGTGGCGAACGCATGCTTGTAATCCCAGCGCTTGGGAAGCAGAGACAGGAGGATCGCGCAGGTTCGAAGCCAGCCGTGCTGGCTTAAGAGACCGTTTCCAAATAAAAATATAAAATAGGTCTGGGAGTGTAGCCCGGAGGTAGAAGGGGCTTCCAGAAACCCCAGTACCACCAAAAAAAAAAAAAAAAAAAGAAAGAAATCTATAGTTGCTGTGGGGCCCACTTCAGGGACTAGAAATATATATGATTCAAAACTGCTTTATTTTATTTTAATTCTTAGTGCTTTCATTTATTTGATGATAATATTATATTTTAAAAATTCTTAATGATTTTGTATATTTACTAGCATTTTATTAATTATATTTCTTTCATCACAAAATGTAAGGATACTTTTTTTTTTGGTGGTACTGGGGTTCCTGAAAGCCCTTCTACCTTCGGGCTACACTCCCAGACCTATTTTTACAATTTTTTTTTGGAAACAGGGTCTCCTAAGCCAGTGCGCGCGGCTGGCTTCGAACCTGCGCGATCCTCCTGTCTCTGCCTCCCAAGCGCGGGGATTACAAGCGTGCGCCACCACACCCGGCGTGTAAGGATATTTTTAAATTTTATTTTATTTTATCTGAGCTAACATGTATTTTTAGACAAAATGAAATTTTAGTTCTGTAATCGGAGCATAATGAGAAAAACTGGAGTTTAGATGTAATGATAAACTAGATGTTTACATTTAAGCTCTATGATTTTATAGAAAAAAATCTAAGCATATGTAAAAGCAGAGAGAACAGCACAATGAATCCCAGTGGCTCTGTCACTCTTTTACATTTGACTTGCTTGAATCAGGATCCAAATAAGACGCACAAGTTACATTTGGTTGGTATGTTTCTTAAATCTCTTTCAATCCACACTATTTTTTTCTTCCTCTTCACCCTATTTGTGCCACTTACTTGCTCGAGAGACCATTCAATTGTTTTATAGAATTTACAAGGATCTGCATTTTCCCATTGCATCACTGTGGCATCATTTAACATAATTTCCGTCCCCTTATTGCCTATATCTAGTAGTTAGATCTAGATGCTTAATAAGATTCAAATTTAAGTGTTTTAAACAGGAAAAATTCATGGGAGGAGCCGGTACTTGCTGTTAATCTCAACTGGAGACGTGTAAGGCATCTTTCTTACAGGGAGTTTATAACTGATCAGAAATGAGAAAAGCTGTGCTGATCTCAGTCTAGGATAATATAATTTTCCATATGTGGCAGAAAGGACATGATCTTTGAAGTCATACAGACTTGGAATAAGAGATTGAACTCTGTGACTACAGACATGACATTGTGGATTTTACCTTGTAGGTACTGAATTTTTTTATTTTGATAAATATTTTAAAGCTTTGTTCTAAGATGCAGTTAAATTACTTGTAAACAGGCTGACCCCTTTGTATCTTATTTTAATATTATTAAATGAATCCAGAACAACATTAATCTAGGGCTAATTTTGTGTCACTACTGAATTAATACCTTTTGATTTATTTACCCAATGCCTATGAATTATGAAAATTCCCAGTTTGATTGGTGGCCTATGTGAATACCAGGTACTATATTTTCTAATCACTTAGAATGGCTCTTTATCCAGCCTTAGATACCTTTAACACACATGTGGGCCAATAGTTCCTATGCAGAATACTCAAGAAGGGGCCCTCTCAGATCTTTGAAGTTCTCTCTCTGTATGGAGCTTTCTTTCTTAGAATTGTACTTTGTGAGCTCTAGAAGGCTTGGTCTCCCCAGATTCTCAGATTCATCTCCTTAATTTGTCTGCTGGGCTCCACTTGGATTACCTTCCTTGTACCATGGTATGAAAATACCACTTTAAGCTGGGACAATCCTTGGAGTCCTTGAGTTTGTTGTTGTTTTTGTAATTCTTAGGAATCATTTTTCTTCATTATTTGATATCCTATATCTTGAAAAGTGTTGTTCCATATATTTTGTCTAGATTTTAATTTTCTTTTTGTGGGAGGGAAAATTATGTTTCTCTTCCTTGGTCAGAAATTCATGTTAAAAGGAGCTTTTAACTAAAATTTACTCTACCAATCCATGAACATGGTATATATCTTAATTTATTTGATTTAATTTTTGTTATAAATATTTTTTCAGTTTTTGATGTAAAGACCTCCGGCTATTATTTTAGATTTATTCCTAGGTATTTGATTTTGATTATATTTTGTGTGTGGTGCTAGGAATTGAACCCAGGGCCTTGTTCATGGTAGACAAGTGCTCTACCATTAAGCTATAGCCCCAGCTAGGTATTTGATCTTTAAAAAAGTCTTTCTGGTATCTTTTATTGTTTCTAGCAAGTTTATATTTCTTTTCTGGTGTCAATTCCATTGGACCTGAAGACATTTTTAGCATTTTTTTTCTATGCTGGCCTACTAGCCATGAATTAACCCAACTCTGCAAATACTTGGCTTTTTAACACTATAATTTTGAAGCTTATTCTGTTTTCATCATTAGGGTCTTAAAATGATTTTAAACTTTTCTTTCTCCCAGAATTTATTATAGGACAAAATTTAACATGGAAACAGAATACATTAAACAGATTAAATTGACTCTGGATAAAAAATGTACTTGAATGAGGACAGGGTTGGGACTGGTATGGGAGGAGTTATCCCATGAGCTTTCTCATTGTTCTCTGCCATGTCTACTTGGAGATATTTTTTTGGTGGTACTGGGGTTCCTGAAAACCTTTCTACCTCCAGGCTACACCCCCAGACCTATTTTTTTATTTTTAAAATTTGAAACAGGGTCTCCTAAACCAGTGAGGCTGGCTTTGAACCTGCACGATCCTCCTGTCTCTGCCTCTTGAGTACTGGGATTACAAGCGTGCGCCACCACGCCCAGCTAAAAATGTTTTTTCTACCCCCTGATGCTGTTTCCTCTCCCTAGGATACTTGCTTCTCTCCTCATTTAAATAAATAATTTTAGAGCCCCATTTGCCTTTAAGGATTTCTGCATCGTCAGAACTGTTATAGCCCTTACTGTTAGGTGGTAGAATTAAAACATACCTACCTACTGTAAGGAGATGCCATACTCCTGGTTTGGCAAGTGTCACTCTTGCCTCTTGAGCTGGACATCCTTTCTTCCAGATTAAGACTTTGTTGGAACTTTTCTTTCATCTCATTTTGGACTGTAATGGAAGGCAAACTATGAATATTTGCAGTCACAACATCTATGGATGTAAAAACTGCCATTTGGCTGATGATTTTTTTTTGGTGTGTGTGCAGGTCTGAAGATAGAACCCAGGGGCATTCTACCTCTGAGCTACACCCACTGCCCTATGTTTTTATTCTTTATTTTGAAACAGTCTCACTGACTTGCAGAGGGCTTCACCAAGTAGCTGAGGCTGGCCATGAATCACGATCCTCCTGTCTCAACTTCCTGAATGCTGAGATTACAAGCGTGTGCCACCACGCCCAGCTTGGCTGATGAATTCATATTAGACAGGATTGTTGTGTTTGTGATTTAACATCTTTGTCTTGAAACTCACATGGCTTCCACTTAAAATGAGCCCATTTCAGACTATTGTTAGACATTCTGAGCCAGGTGCTTGACTTTGTTTCTGCAACTATGCCGTGGATGCTGGCTCTAGATGTCTGTTTAGTATTAGTGATGCCTGAAAACTCACTACACAGATACTTTAACTGCCCTGCTTCCTCCATCCTTCACCCGGCCACGCTAGCCTATGCTCCATTGAGCTCTGCTTCAGTGGGGGTAGACTGGCTGCATTCCAGAACCATACTTCAGTAGGATTAATGCGGCTCTGAGAGGCGCCAACTGAGAGTGTCTTTTCCCTGATACGCACTGGGCTGTCCGTTGCACAACTGGCCTATTGCAAGGTGGCACCCAGAATGTCTAGGCAGGCTCTCAACATGTAAGTGGGAGGATTCAGAATTAGTATGTGACTCTTGATTCAGCCTGATTGTTTTCCTCAGAAGTAGTATATATTTCCTAGCCTCTCGGACTCAAAGAGATTTCTGGGAGATGGGATGTCTTTCTCTATTCTCAGGGATATCAAAGAAGATTTATCTTTTCCTTCTCTGGAGTAACTCAGTCAGTCAATCTTCATTCTTCAAGTAATTCGTTTCTGATTCTCGGGGTTGCTGTGGTGATACTAATACCTACCTTATAGAGTTGCTATGGATATTTTTAAAGGCAGCAGCCTTGTTTACATGTCATGCATCTTCTTCAATAGGTGTATTTTCAGGCCCTTTTATGAGGTAATTGAGGGCCAAAGCCACAAAGGGACAACCAAGGAAACAATAACCAGCCTGTTTCTTTAGAGGATCCTGACCTTGGGGGGTCCAGCTTCAAGTCATTACAGCCTTCAAATCAGATTTGAGACTTGGCACATTTAGAGTAGAGGTGTACAGTCCCAAACTTGCAAGGATGTAAAGTTTTGATGGCAAAAGGCCCACAAGTTGCCTCTCTAACTCGGGAGGAGTTTTCTTTCTATTTTCAGGGACACTCTCTGATTTTCTTAAACTATATTTTTTGTCATTAATTTTTCCTTTCTTCCTCCCTCTCCCCTTCTCTGTTTCTGGGGATTGGACCCAGATTCATTATATCTCTGAGCTATATTCCAGCTCTTTTTTATTTTTTGTTTTGAAACAGGGTCTTGCTAGGTTGCTGAGAGTCTCATTACATTGCTGAGGCTGTCCTCAAGCCTGCAATCCTCCTGTCTCAGCCTCTCAAGTACTGGGATTACAGACATGCACCACTGTGCCGGCTGACATATCTTTCTTTTAAGATAAGATATGTCATATCTTTCTCTTTTGCAAACCCCAGTGTCCCCTTCGGTAGCATAGAAGCTCGTGCACTCTTTCTGCTTTTACTGAATCGCTTGCAGGGTTCCATTGTCTCACGCTGAGCTATAGGCTGATAAAAGCAGAAATTTAAAATCTACCCAGAAATCAGGTGGTAGGCTGGGGCTAAAATGAATAACTAGAAATAAAATATGTTGGGGGATTTTGTTTGGAGTTTTAAGTTCATCTTTCTCCTTTCACTAGCCCAGTGAATCCTGGTCCTCTGGTAATGAGTATGGACATAGGTCATGAATTATTGTGTGGATCTCCAGGAAGTATACAGTAGCATAGGTAGTATCTCCCTAGCTTTGCAAAGGGGATTATTGTTGTTCAAATTCCCTGGGACTTGGATTGAATCATCTGAGGACTCTATCATCTTACTTCTGAAATAAAACCTCTTGGGGAGTGAAGGACTAGAGCCTTGGCAGACAACAGCTTGGAACAGAGCAGCCCCCTCCCTGACCCAGGTGTAGGGGATCTATTGCTCAAGTAGATAAGATTTGATGTAGTTAGACTTGTCAACCTGTCCTGGTGTGAATGCAATGCCCTTCCTTGACTGTACCAAGGGAAGAGTGGATCACATGACACTGGCTTTCATTTCTCAGCTGTAACATCCAAAGCGTCTTTCCTCTTAAAGGGCACTGAAATATTGGTCTTCAAAGGTCCCCACTGCAGGGCAGACTCAGGAAATCATCTCATGTTCAGTTTACTCATTTGTAGGTCAAAATATTTTCAAGTGCACGAATTATCTTAATGTAAATTTATATACAGAGAAAACAGGGCATATTTGCAGAAAATAATTATAATTAATGACCTTAGTATCAGCTTAGATTATGACACTGGCTTAGGATATCTAGAAGGAAGGGACTAAGCTCCACCATAGCCACTTCTGCACTTAGCTTTCTTGTCCTTTTGATGGTGCATGCTTGGAAGTCCTGTACTTGTGAGGCTCAGACAGGAGACTGAAGGTCTGAAGCCAGCCTCAGCAAGTTGGTGAGACCATTAGCCAACTTAGTGAGATCCTGTTTCAAAATAAAATATGGCTGAGAGTGTAGTTTGGAGGCAGAATGCCCCAGGGTTCAGCCTCCAGTACCAAACACACACACGCATGCAAATACACACACATACATGTACACACAGGAAAAATGATCAGGCAGTTGCTATATCAATGTAGTGGAGGGGGGTGTGAAGTCTGATGGAGAATCTGTCTTGGGGCAGGGGCCTGGGAAGGGAAAAGATTCTTGGAAGAAGCAAATGAAAGCTTATATCAAAATATTTGATGGCACAAGTCTTGCTTGCTCTGCCAGTCCTCATCCTCATTCAACCAACCAACCAACCAACCAAACAAACAAACAAACAAACAACCAAAAAACCAAAAAACCAACAGTCTCACTAAGTTGCCGAGGGCCTCACTAAGATGCTAAGGCTGTCCAGGAAGCTGTGATCTTCCTGTCTTAGCCTCACAACGAATAGGATTAAAAGTGTGCACCACCATACCTGGTTCAAATTTAACTTTTGAAATCTGGGCACAGTGGTGCATACTTGTATTTCCAGTACCTGGGAGAATGAGACAGGAGGATTCCAAGTTCAAGAGTAGCCTCAGAAACTTATGGAGATCCCATTCCAAAATGAAAAATAAAATTGGGCTGGGATATAACTCAGAGGTAGAATGTCTTTGGATTCCATATCCAGTCATGCATGCATGTGCTCTCTGACACACACACACACACACACACACACACACACACACACACACACACTAAAAAACAAAACCAAAACTTTTAAAGACTTATAAAGACATTTCACTAGTGAGGACTATATAGGTAGTGCCTGTTTTGAAAACAGCTGATTCTCCTTTTGAGTTCACTTTGATGTTTCTAGGAGTACTAAATAATATTTGTGCTTGGTATAAGAAAACTTGCTGAGAATAGTGCAGTGGGTCTTCTGTCCAAACACTCTCAGAAAAAATTTTAAAACATTTTGGCCAGTCCAGACCTACTGAAAAGAATTCCACCTCCATCCAACACGCATTCAGAGGAAAACTTAAATGTAGCTATTTCTTGCCTTTCCCCCTCCACTTTATTGGGATTTAATTTACATAAAATAAAACACAATGATTTTAAGTGCATAGTTTGATGAGTATACCTGGGTGATCAACACTACCATAAACCCCAGCCCCTCCCCCTGCCTGCCCCTCCCCCTCCATTCCTAGACAATCATGATCTGGTTTCTGTCACTCTAGATTAGACAAAGTATCATATACATGGAATCATACAGATATAGACTTTTTTCATGCCTGGTGTTTTGATCTGAACTAATGTATTTACAATATTTTCATCAAGGTACAATTTACTCAAAGTATACTCACACATTTTAAATATACAGTTTGAAAACTTAGCAAATATATGTCATTGCTCCCATCAAGCTAAGACCCAGATCATTTCTGGGGCCCATCTCAGTCCTCTCATTCCCCTTGAAGTCCATCCCTCATCTCAAAGCCATGCCCAGCCTGCCGTTCATCTCATCATGTTGTATTGTTCATATCAGATGCTGCTTTTTTATTTCTACAAGTTCCATTTGGGTCCTTTTTCATATCGTGTGTGTGTGTGGGGTGCCCATATACATGTGCTACGAGGGATTAAACTCAGGGACTTTCTACCTCTGAGCTACACCCAAGTCCTTTTTATTCTCTGTTTTGAAACAGGGCCTCTCTAAATTGCTGAGGCTGGCCTCAAACCTGCAATTCTCCTGTCTCAAGTACTGGGATCACAGGTGTGCACCACTGTGCCTGGCATACATTTCTTTTATCATCATGTTCATGTTTTCTTTTGTATCTCTGAATATGTTTGTAGGATTTTAAAAGCTTAATCTTTGAATCTTAAGGTCCTTGTCTAGCAATTCCATTAGTTCTGCCATTTTGGGGTCGGTTCCCAATGACTGTATTTTCCTCCGGGTTATAGGTCATCTTTTTTGTTTTTTTATATGCTTTGTGAATTTTATTTATTTATTTGGTCCTGGGAATTGAACTCAGAGGCATTCTATATCTAAGCTACACACCCAGCCCTATTATATTTTTTATTTTGAAATAGGGTCTGGTGGCTCACGTTTATAATCCCAGTACTTGGGAGGCTGAGACACGAGGATTGCAGTTTGCGGACAGCCTCAGCTACTTAGGCCCACCACAACTTAGTGAGACTCTGTTTAAGAATAAAAAATAAAAAATAGGGTTGGAGGTACAGCTCAAAGATAGAATGCCTCTGGGTTCCATCTCCAGTACGGCAAAAAAAAAAAAAAAAAAAAAAAGTAGGGTCTAAGTTGCTGAGGGCCTCACTAAGTTTCTGATGCTGGCTTGAAATCTCTATCCTCCTGTCTTAGCCTCCCAGCTCACTTTGTGAATTTTGATTGGATGTCGGGCATTGTGAATTTTATGCTGTTGAGTGTTCATTTGACTGTATTCCTTTTATAAATGTAGACTTTGTTTCTGAGTGAGCAGTCAACTTACCCAGTATATTTATTTTTTCTAGATTTTATTTTAAATTTGTTATGGTGGCCTATAGCAGCCTTTACTTGTAGCTGTTTTATCCCCATTATTCTAGCACAATGGTTCTTAACAGTTCATTGTAATGATTTTTTTTGCTTTGAAGACTTACTTTTAAAAAATATTAAAAATTAGAAAAATAATTTTATTTTTGATGACACATTTGCCATTTCTTATTCTTCATTTTTGGCATAGATATAATTTCTTATGGTATCATTTTTCTCCTTGCCTGAAGAACTTCCTTTAACACTTCTTAATAAGTAAAGCTCTCTTCAGTTTTGTTTGCCCTCAATCTTGAAAGATATCTTCTCTGGGTATAGAAATCTAGAATGAGAGGTGTTTTTTTCTTTCAGCACTTTAAAGATATGGTTCTGGTCTGTCGTGATTTGTATTGTTTCTGGCAAGAAGTCTGCTACTACGTGTGTGTGTGTGTGTGTGTGTGTGTGTGTGTGTGTGTGTGTTACTGGACATTGGACCCAGGAGTGTTCTGCCTTCGGGCTACACACGCAGCCCTTTTTATTTTTTTGTTTTGAAACAGAATCTTGCTAGGTTGCTGGAAGTCTCACTAAATTGCTGACACTGGTCTTTTGCTGCAGTCCTCCTGTCTTAGCCTCCCTGGTACTGGGATTGCAGGCGTGGACCACACGCTGGGCTTCTGCTTCTGCTTTACCTCTTGTTCCTCTATTCCATGATGTATCTGTTCCTGCAACATGCCTTCTTTACCATTGGTTTTGGGCAATTTAATTATGATAGTCCTGCTATAGTTTTCTTCGTGCTTCTTGTACTTGGAACTCTTTGAGTTTCTTGAATCTGTGATTTATATTTTTCATTAGACTTGGAAAATTTTAATTATTTTTTCTTTATTTTTTCTGTAGTCTTTTTTCTGGGATTTTGTTCACATATGTATAGATCATGTATACTTTTTCACAGGTCCATCACTGTTTAAAAACTGCTTTTGCTTGTGTGCTTCATCTGGACAGTTTCTCTTGCTGTGTTTAAGTTTAGCGAACTTTTCTTCTATGTTGCATGTTTTAGTAAATCCCAACGGGCAAACTTTCTCACTTCAAATATTTTTCATCTTCGGAATTTCCATTTTTATCTTTTTTACTCTGTATTTTTTTGTGTGGTACTGAGGATGGAACCCAGGGGCATTCTACCTCCGAGCTACACCCCTAGCCCTATTTTTTAGTCTTTATTTTTTTATTTTTATTTTTTATTTTTTTGGTGTGGTACTGGGGTTACTGGAAGCCCTTCTATCTCTGGGCTACACTCCCAGACCTGTTTTATTTTTGGAAACAGGGTCTCTTAAGCCAGCGCGGCTGGCTTCAAACCTGCGCGATCCTCCTGTCTCCGCCTCCCAAGCGCAGGGATTACAAGCGTGTGCTACCACACCCGGCTTAGCCTTTATTTTTAAATAGGGTCTCACTGAGTTGTGGAGGGCCTCACTAAGTAGCTGAGGCTGTCTGTGAACCCAGATCCTCCTGTTTCAGCCTCCCAAGTGCTGGGATTACAAGTATGTGCCACCACGCCCAAGCTTTTACCCTCTATTCTGTCTCTATCATGTTCATGATATCATGGCCATAATTAAAATATTTTTATTACTAGTTTTAAACCCTGACTACTAATTCCATTTTTGTCATTTTGAGGTCTCTTTCTTTCTTTCTTTCTTTCTTTCTTTCTTTCTTTCTTTTTTTTTTTGGTGGTACTGGGGTTCCTGGAAACCCTTCTACCTCCGAGATACACTCCCAGACCCATTTTACACTTTCTTTATTGGGAAACCTGGTCTCTTAAGCCAGAGAGAAATTGGCTTCGAACCAGCTCGATCCTCCTGTCTCTGCCTCCCAAGTGCGGGGATTACAAGTGTGCACCACTACGCCTGGCTGAGGTCTTTTTCTATAGACTAATTATTTTTCCTGGTTCTGGATGATATTTTCCTTCTTCTTTGATGGCAATTGTTGACCAAATACCAGACATGATGAATTTTACGTTAAGCATTGGATTGTGTCATGTTTCTCTAATGAGTGTTGAACTTTTTATGTTGGGCAGCTAAGTTCCTTTCAGCTTGGTTTAATCCTTTTGTGTTTTATTTTTAAACTCTCTTGGGACAGCGCTAAATTAGTCTCTAAGTTAGTCCTATTTCTAAGGCACGGTCGTCCTGGAATATCTATGAAATGCCCCGTGTATTTAACGAGGTCTCTTTACTTTGCTCCAGGAGAACTGGAACTATTCCCAACTTTGTGTGAAGTTAGGAGTTGTTGGTGTACAGTTCTCTTGCGATTGTTCTTTTTCTGGAAGTTGCTTCTTTTTGTAGTATGGGCTGTCATCTCAGCATGCATGAACTGACTTTTAGGTAAAGATCCAGAGGACCCCTGTGCAGATTTTCTGAGCTCTTCCTCTGCATGGCTCCTTCCTTTCAGATCCCCTTTACCCCCTGCAGAAGTTTCTGTGGATGCCCAAACTCATGTCTTTGTCTTCTTAGCTCAGTAAGATTGTTGGGCTCTGTCTGCATCTCACACTCTTTCTCTGAAGTCCAGAAAGTTCTTACAGGAAGAAAGCTTGTCAACCATTAGGCTCTCTTCATTTGTTTTTCTTTTCTCGGGAAGAAGGATCTTGCAGTGCTTGTTATACAATGTCTGAGAACAGTTGTTTCCTATACTGTGTTTGGTTTTCTAGTTGTTTGTGATGGGCTGGGAGTTCTGGATCCTACCAATATAGCTTTTATATTATTATTTTTAAAGCATATGTTAAACATCAGTAAGGGTTTAAATTTATTTTGTGATCAAGTTTTTATTATAATATGAATCTGATTTCTATAAGTAGAATCTCAATTGTACTTAATAGAAATGAAGTTATTGCTTTTTATGGTCATAGTTCATTTAGATTGTACTCCAGTGGTCACCAGTCCCTGCAGATACAATGCATTCTGTACTTTGATAGGAATGCTATTAGTTTTAAAAGCATTTTGACTGGTATTCTAACAATAAATCTAAGTGTCATAGAACAAAAAAAAAGGAAGTGGGAGGAGTCAAGTTTTATTAGAAATAAAACTACACACATATTAGAAACTAAAGAAATGGATATTTCTGTTCCTTTTTCTTTGTTTTTATTTCCCACTTTTGCATACCCTCTTTGTTTGCTTTAAACAACTCCCCACATGAATAGTCTTCACCAAAGGATCAAGGTGGACTATGTCCCAACCATGAATAATTGCCCACATACCCAGCACCTAAAAATAAACCATGATGTAGCTAAAGAAATCAGAGTGAGAGTAAGTAGAGATAAATATCCAGGCAGCACTGAGTTTATGGTTACCTCGGGGATGGATGGGGTCTGTCACATTTCCTACCAATGCTCATGGCTCCCACTCTGGAACACTCAGAATGACGCACGTCGAGAGGGGTATTCAGCTGATGGAGAAAACCACCTTGCCACTAACCTTTAAGACAAGGTTTTATAATCGCTGTCCGCATTAATTTCCTGTAGAGCAAACGAGTTTTTGGTGCCTGGTGCCTGCTGTTGTACCCATTGCCTTCTAGATGGATAAGAAAATATATTCCTGGAATACTCTCATCTAGGAAGCATTTTTCGGAAAAATCATTTACAAATGAGGAGGTACAGTACAAACATATTATTGTGTTCCAGTTGGTACATATTAGAAGCTAAGTTGGCTTTGGGGCTGGACGAAGCGCTTAGTTTCCAAGACAATATGAGCTTCAAACTTTGGGGGGTCCTTGTTATTCCCAGATTCATTAGAGGAGTCCCTACAGTTATGAGGTTGCAGGATGCAATAGGGAAGCCAACATCAGAGGCAAGCAAAACCCATCCAAGCCAGAAAATATTCACTAATGATCTGACCACTTGGAACACCAGCCCTTAGACAAACAGCCCTCCTGGTTGAGCACTCAAGTAATTCTCCGTTATGATGTCAAGGCCTTTGTGGCTTCTCTCTTGCTGATGGTCAGATGTTGTTAGCATTCAACAATATAATACAAAAGAATCTGGAGTTCATAAAATTGATGAAAGTATTGTTGGAATTGATTTAGATGATTCTAGATTATTTAGTGTATGATATTTAGGCTTTTGTTTTTGGTAGTGAGAACACTTAAAATCTATCCTCTAAGCAGTTTTCAAGGATACAGTATGTTGTCATTATACTTTGACCATTAATCAGTTGTGTAAATCTCTTAGTAACATAGCACCAGCAGAAGGAGAAGAAGGCACAGGGACACTTGCAAATCTGACATTTGCATCTCAGGGGACAGATATGCTTCCCTGAGCTCTTTCTGTGCAGTGCAATTTCACAAACCATAGTAAGATCTGGTACTGCTTTCTCCAGATGCAATGCCTCCACACCTTACACTGGCCCACTAATGAACTCAGAGCAGGCCTCTCAAATGACTGCCCCTGAACCTTCCAGAAAGTTTCCCCAACTGCCCCTGAACCTTCCAGAAAGTTTCTCCAACCTGTTGAGTTCACCCACTCTGGTTGGGGATTTTCTATTCGCTCTCAAAAATTTTGTTAAGTCTACATGTCCTACTTTTTTTTGGGGGGGGGGCAATTCAGTGCCTGACACATAATAGTCATTCAGGGAATATTTGTTGACTTTGAAAAGAAAAAAGTATGGCCTGACCTGATTGGGTGGGGAACTCTGCCCAGGGCAAAAGGGAAAAACAGGAGATGGGGGTAGGGTGTGGTGGGAGCGGTGAAGTTGGGCATGCCATAGGTAAATATGCGTGTTGGGGTGGTTAATGTTGATTTCATAGATGAATTAAAGCATTTGATAACCTTGTAAATAGGCTACTGTACATTTATATAAATGGCACACTTAGCTTGTAGTTGTAAGGAGCTAAAATAACTGCATGAGAAATGAAAGAGTCCATCAGTCAAATGCTTGTTTTGCCTACGTGAAAGTCAAACAACCAATTGGGCTGACTTTTTCCCCTTCCTCTGAATTGGTCCTTTGTTCTCGGCCCGACCCTGCAGCGCCTATGCGGACCCCACCGAAAGCCTGCAGACCGCTGCACTGGTCCCAGCGTGCCGCCGGCTCCTGTGTAGAAAGGAAGCCAAGTTTGCTTGCTCAGCCCTGACGCTGGCTCAGCAAAGATTTGTTACGGTGCCTGCTTGGGGTCCTTTAGTCACTGGGGCGATTAGGCTGCTGTGTCTTCTTTCAGGGCATTAGGTTGGTGATTAAAAGGAGAAATGAGAAAAATAAATGTGGTCTGTAGGCGCTACGTTCTGAAGTTGCTAATCTAAAGGCAATTCTATTTTATTTAATTTAGTTAATTGCACACTGTGTAATTACTTAAAGACCCCCAGAGATGTCCCAGTTCTAATCTCAGGCACCTGTGAATATACCACTTCCCACAGCAAAGGGAACTCCGCCAACGTGATTAAAGATTCTGAGAGAGGAAGATTATCTTGGGTTCCCTGGGTGGTCCCAAATGTGCTCAGGTCCTTGTAAGAAGGACACAGGAGGGTCTGAATCAAAGAGGAGAGGTAGCAACAGAAGCAGGGGTGATACATTTGAGGATAAGGTGATGGCTGGCTATAGTGGTAGAGAAAGAGTCACGGGTTGGGGAATCTTGCTGACCTGGAGAAACTGGTTTTCTCCTAGAACCTCCCCAAAGAACAGAACCCTGAGGACCCACTAATTTTAGGCTTTCTGACCTTTAGAACAATGAGATAAATTTGTGTTGTTTTAGGCCACTAAGTTTGGAGTGATTTGTTACACCAGCAATACAAAATGAACACAGACCCAATTAACTGCTTGATTAACAAAGCGTTCTCTACATTTGCTTGATAAATATATTTGAACAGGAGTATGGTTCATTTTAACATTTAAATATTATTAACAGAACTCAAATAACCCAAACTTCTTCAACTATAATCCTCTCCCCAAGTACATTATTTTTATCCTTTGTGTTGTACATTGGTTTTTAGCAGAAGGGTTCCACACTGGGTGGAAGGGGCAGCTGTGCTGTGGGTTTGGTGCTGGCTTTATTTTGCATGATCCATGGTCTTAGATCTTCCCATGCTGCTTGTGTATTTTAGAGGGCTGGTTTGGTTTATGTCGGTAGAGTAAGTCATCCTTCCCAGAATGCAGGCAAAGCGCAAATGTCAGGGCTTGCTGCGGATGAGAAGAGGTCCCACTGGAGCCCTCCCTGCCCTGGGCGACAAGATGGAGACTCAGAGGGAAGGGGTGTTGCACACTGGTCATCTGTGCTGTAGAAAAAGCACTTTCAAAATTTAAAACCTCAAAATGGACCTAAGGAAATCTGGTATATGGAGGGAAGGAAGACACCAAGCGATGTGTGCATGTATGCTTGTATCACTTTGAATTTCACTGTGACATATGATTGCATTGCACCAATAAAAGTATATATATATATATATGAAATCCAGAAAGAACTTGCTTCTATGTAATGGAGTCTTAGAGCATTCTCAATGCCCTTTCATGTTGAAAACTCTCCTATGTTGAACATTTATCAAAACCAGTTGAGAGCACTGTCAGAATCTCCATTTCTGCGTGCAAGAAAAGGAAGAGATTGCAAACGGGTAAAAGCCAGCTTGACAAATACTGGTGAAGTGCCTCATAAGAGCCCTAGAAAGTGGAATTCCTTTCCAGTGAATGATAGAAAAAAATGAAGTGCAAAATGTTTTAAAACAAATGCACGGATCGGAAACTTCAGAGGGCTGGTCTTGGTGGAAGGGATATGCAGAGTCTAAACATTCAAAACTGATCATCAGTTTTGACAAGTGGGAAGCTATGCAGGAGCTCAGATCTGGAATTGGGAAGGCTGTTGCTTGCAGTAAGTGCCACGATACTGCCTTGGCTCAGAGGTAGAATGTCCCTGGGTTCAATTCCTAGTACCAAAAAACAAAAACAAAAATAAAGATTAGGTTGGGAGCCCCTTCTGTCTGCAAGAACTACACTCACATTTGCTCTATTATAAAACAGTAATTAAATAAAACTTAACCAACGATCAATTCTGCACTGTGTCCTTTGGGAGAACACAATCCAACCTGTAACAACCTCTCTGTCCAAGGACATGCTCTCTGCTCGCCCAGCCCGCAACAGCCTTGGAGATGTTCACTGACCCCAGTGGCTGCTCCTGTCAACCCTGCCCAGTTGAACTCAGAGAAGGAAGGGAGTTAGTTTTTGTCACTATAAAACACACTGGAACTAATTAACTTATACTGAGAAAAGAGTTATTTTGATTCATGGTTTTAGAGGTTCTGGTCTGTGACTGGACCCATGACAAGACAGCAGGTCACGGCAGAAGTGTGCAGTGGAGGAAAAACATCACCTCATCACAAGCCAGGGAGCAACAGAGAGAAAAGAAATCAGCATTCCACAATGCTCTTCAAGGACACACCCCCAATTACCTAAAGACCACTCACAAAGCCCCACCTCTTAAAGGCTCCACCACCTCTGTTATGGTTTGAATCTTGAATATCCCCTAAAGGCTCATGTGTTGAAGGCTTGGGTCCCAAAGCAGAAATCTTCAGAAGTGGGACTTGTGGGGTAATTGGATCATGAGGGCTTTGGCCTAGTTAGTGGATTAATAATTTGATAGTATTATGAGGGCGAATTAAAGGAGGTGAGACCTAGTTGAAGGAACAGGTTCTTAGTGGCATTTCCTTGGGTATTGTATGTTGGTCCTACCCTGTTCCTCCTTCTCTGTTTCCCAGCTGCCACGAGGCGAGCAGTTATCTTCCACTGGGTCCTCTCTGTCATGATTCTCTGCCCTGCTTCCTACCCACAGGAACTAAATCCCCAGACCATGGATTGAAACCTCCAAGACTGTGAGCCACTAATACAATTTTCCTTTTCAAATTGTTTTCCTCTGGTATTTTGTCCTAGCAATGGAAAGCTGACTAACAAACCTCTCACAAGTGCCACAGGCTGGTGACTAGACCTCTAACTCTTTGAACTTTTGAGGTACTTACACCATAGCAGGAAGCTTATGGTAGGACTGTACATCTAACACCTGGGGACAGACGCCTGATAGGCTTGGTCCTTATGGCCCCTGGAGCAGGATATTCCTAATGTCAAAGGCTCTGGGGACCTCAGCAGACTGGGTACAGAAGTCCATTCTCTGCTCTGCTATGAACTGACCTCAGCTTCCTCCTGCCTCAAAGTGACTTCCAGTCTCTACTGATCAGTTTTGACTGTGCCCGTCAACTCCCATGCCCTGCTCCCGAAGCAGCTCATTTCCAATTGGGCTTTTCCAAGCTTAATTCTGTCTTGGGATCTTACAGCTATATGTCAATCAGAAGCCAACATATTCTTTTTTTTTTTTTTAAGTTCACATGTGATTCTAGATTGCATGTTTGTATCTCCCCAAAATTCATATGTTGAAGCCTAACTTTCAATGTGGAGGTATGTAGGGTGGAACTTTGGGGAGATGATTAGTTTAGATGAGATCATGAGTGCAGAGCCCCATGGTGAAATTGATTCTGCAGGACAGGAAGACAGCCCTCACCAAAAACTGGATCTGCTGCTACCTTGATACGAGACTTCTAGTTTCTATACTATGAGAAACAAATGTCTGTCATTTGCACACACATTCAGTTTCTGGTGTTTTGTTGTAACATTGTGAGTTAAGATACATGTGAGTTAAGATGCATGCGTATGGAGAGGTCCTGCGTGGCCCAGGTCCCTTGTCTGAGGCAGGCTCCAGGACAGGCCTTGTGAGAGTCAGCGGAGTCAGCGCAGGGATGTCAGCTCAACATGTTAAACCCTGTTGTTGGTCCCAGGTTTGGAGATATATATATGTGTGTGTGTGTGTGTGTGTGTGTGTATGTATGTATATAGGTGTGTGTATATATATATATATATATGGGGGGATTGTGTTGTATTTTAGTAGTAGATGGTGGTACTGGAAGCCGAGGGACTTCTCTGTAATGGTGGCATTTGAAGCTTAACTGCATCCTGCTGAGAATCCCCCAAGGCTTCTCAAAGCACAGCAAAGAGGTGGCCCCAGGTCTTCTGGAATGCAGCTCCCTGCAGGCTAGGGACTTAGCAGGACTCAGAGAAGTGCTCAGCATCCTTAGGGGCAAGTCTTGCAATTGCAGATGGCACTCCTGCACTTTCACGTGCGCGAGAGAGGCTTGTTCTTCTGCGTTGCAGGATTGGTGCATGAGTGGAGGAGGGGATTCCTCGTGCTTCAGGACCCTGGGCACTGTTCCCACACCTGAAAGCCAGGAGAGCAATGGCTTTGCACATTTGCATGTATTAAGCAGCTGAAGCACACACTGTCTCATGGTGAGTGGAGGCAGCCAGAGTAGGGCTCTTGGATCTCTTTTGCAGAGCCTTTTCCAATTTGGAGATATAAAAGCCCTTTACAGGTATAAGAAGCCCCTGTGCTCATGTAACAGAAATTTTAAGTACCACTCAGGTCTGGTTTCAAGTCTGGTATTAAAAAATTCTTTTTCACCCTTTCACAGGCTGGGGTCCCTGGTGTATTTCAAATTGGTACAGTTAGCTGAACCCCCATGTCTCTGGACACAGAAGGAGTGGGGGCGATTCAGCCTTGCACTCAATGGCATTTCACTCCCCATTATTGGATCGGAGCTGTTTTAGTGTCCGTTGCTGCATGAGAAAGTTTGATTGTGAAGGGATATGGAAGTCTATACGACCCATATTTGAGAGATGATATTGACTAAGCTATAACAAGACTGTCGATTTTTAAGTCATTGATGGGAAAGAACTTGTTTACTTAAATATTCTAATCTGTCTATTTAAAAGCAGTGTTTGCCAAACAGTTTATTCATGTCCCCAGCTTCCAAAACAAGCAGAATCGAGGGGTTCAGATTACTGGTTTGGATATGGGTATCCCCCAGAAAAGCTTGTGTGTTAGCAATGCAACAATATTCAGAGGTGAAATAACTGAGCCAAGAGTCTAGCTTTAACAATAGATAAATTTGTTGGTGGATTAATAATCTGAATGGGCTTACTGGGTGTCAACTATAGGCAGGTAGGGTGGGGCTGGAGGAGGTATCATGGGGGGGGGCATGGTCTCCAGGACTATACCTGTCCCTGGTCCCTTCCTCTCTCTTGCTCTGCTTCCAGTTACCATGAGCTAAGTAGCTTTTCTCCACCATACCCTGCCACCATGATGTTTCTGCCCTGGAGCTGGCCAACCATGGACTGAGCCTCTGAAATCACAAATCCACAAGCCAAATAACCTTTTTCTCCTAAGTTGCTTGTGTCAGGTAGTTTGGCCACAGCAATAAAAAGCCAATGAATACATCTAGAAACAAGTAAAGCAGGTGGAAGTTAATGAAAGTTTATGTGGACTCACAGAAAATAGGCAGTCAAAGGTGAAAGGGCAAAAAAGCACCTCGCAGCAATTACATCGCTCTCCACAGTGGATCTGCTGAGTCTTCTGAGGGATGCAGAAAACAGAAATGAAACTATTAACTGTCTAGGAGCTTAGAATCCAGTTAGAAAGGCGAGATATAACTTAGGGGAAATTATAGTAGTCCCCCCTTATCCATGGGGAATATGTTCCAAGACTCCAGTGGATGCCTGAAACTACAAATAGCACCATGTACTACATACTAACTATGTGTAGTATGCTTTTTTTCTATACATACATAAATGCATATCTATGATGATATTTAATTTATAAGTTAGACACAGTAGGCAACTAACAATCATAACTAACAGTGATTATAATAATGATGAGTAACTGCACTGACATAAGTTATGGAAGTAAGGTCTCTCTGGGAATCTGTTATTGTATTGTACTCATCTTCCTGTGATGGTGCGAGGTGGTACAATGCCTACATACGGGGAGGAACTGAGGCAGATGACAGGCATCGTGACAGAGTGTTAGGCTGCTGTGACGGGGTTTCTTGAACACGAGCACTGTGATTCCTTAACAGTTGACCTTGCGATGAAGACGGCTACTAAGTGACTAGAGGAGGTAGGGTCTATGGCTGTGTAGATACAATGGACAAAGGGAAAATTCATGTCCTGAATAGGACTGAGTGGGGCCTCAGATTTCATGATGCTACTCAGGATTATGTGTACTTTAGAAATTATAATTGTTTATTTCTGAAATTCTCAATTCAGTATTCTTGGACCCTGGAGAGTAACTGGAACCAGGGAAATGAAGCTGAGGATGAGGAGAGACCATTGTGAATGGACCCAAGTGACATTTTAGGAGAGCAACGGAAAGACTCTTTCATGCTAAACCTGGGCAAATTGCCAAAGCGCTCCTATCAATAGTGATTGTTCTGCATAGAAAGGGGGGCACTACTGCAGGCTGTGGCAGTCAGGGAAATAGGACTTCACCAAGGGGGTGCATAGCAGGTTGACAGTGAACAGGAGGAGATCAGAGGGGGAAATGATGTAGTCAGAAGAAACTATGCAGGGATGTTGAGTAAAGTGCAGGTATTTGTATTTCACATTTGTAAAATATCCCGATAGAAAGAAGAGGGGAAAAGTCTGTTCTGCACAGTCTGGGTTTTGTAACAACGGCTGACAATCTGGGGTTACTGCAGAAGGGTTTAAGTGAACGTTTTACTGTAAAACTTCAAAAAGAATATAGTGTACAGCTCTACTGAGATAAAAACTATGAAAAACACCAGAATTTTAAAGGCTAATTCGTATACAATTTCTCTGATAGGACTTTTTATACAAAGTCTCTTTTTTAATCATCAAAGAAAATTCTGCCTTGTCCAACGTGTTTTGAAATATCTCACCTGGGAAGATTTTTCAATGAAAAAACAATTGTGTCATCATTCACAGACGTCTCTGCACTGCACGAGAGGGAAAGCTTTTATTGGGGGAGCTTCTCCAAATCTCTCAATCCTAAGACAAAGTTTCAGAATGTTACCGGTGGGCAAAAAACCGAGAGTTCTAGACGAGGGGTGTTGTGTAGGTTATGGTGGTCAAGGAGACAGAGTATGGCTGCATTGTTATCATTTGTGAATAACTGGCTTCTTGTAAAGAAGACTCATGAATGCCCAGAATCTTTGGAATCTGCTTGTCATCCTCATCCTTAGGTACTTTTCTTCCCCTCAGTGATTGCAAATGGTTCACGCACAGCTTACAAGCACCACAAAGTGAGAAATACAAATGGTGCCGTGGGGTGGTGATAACTGCCCTCTCCGTATCTCTAAGAAACTGCCCGTGCTGGTACAGCACAGAGATGACTCAGTGGGATTCATCTATACCCAAAAGGCATTTAAGCAATTTCCCCCCAAAGTTGAGCCTGGTCAGCTTCAGAGCTCTGCCCTGGCCTTGCCCTTTTGGGAGGGCATAGATCAGGGTTACAAAGCCCATTGAAATGTGAGCCAGACGTTCATCTTGGACTGCTGAATGCGCCCCATTGTAGATCCGTATATGTCTTTGCTGCCTGTGGGCAGTCTGTAAAAGGCCTGTTTGTATATGCTAATTGAAAGAATTCAAGTGTGGCAGAGTTGCTGGTTCCAGGGAAGCAAGGATTAGAAGGATAGTTTTCCAGCGCTCAACCCTAGGAGCCTAGAGACACGAGAGCCAGATGTTTATAGAGGAAGATGGAAGAGGTGAGCAAGAGTAACCAGAAAAGCTGGGTGTGGTGTTGCATGCCTGTGATCCCAGTACCTGGGAGACTTGTAGGAGGATTGCAGGTTTAAGGACAGCCTTATCAACTTAGTAAGATCCTAAGCAATTTAGTGAGACAGTTGGGTTAACAATAGTGGGAGACTCTCGAAAAGAGGAAGCGCCAGTTTAGGAAGGCCCCACTTGAGCAGGGGGCATGCAGGGGTGTAGGAAGAGATGCAAGTACAGAAAAGTCTAAGCCTTCCTGGGTGAGTTCTCCATGCCATGACTGTTCCAAGCAGTTTATCACTCTCTTAATCACCCAACAAAATTACAAGGAAGATATTATTATTTCTACTTTAAAGACAGTAAGACTGAAGCATACTCATGACGAGGAACTTATGTATGGTCCCACAGCCAGATACATGGTAGAGAGAGGATTCAAACCTAGGCAGTGTGGCTTCCAAGCCTATGAACAGCCACTCTCTTTTTTGGTATGGGGAAAGGAGATCCCTTTTAGTGGCCAGAAAGACACATTCATGAACAGCAGCCCTATCAATTATTAATTGTGTGACTTTGGGTTAATAACTTGACTATGTATGATATGAGAATCCATCTATAATATTAGGATGATAATACTTATTCAATTTATTCCTCTCTAGTTAAATGGTGGCAACATTTATCCAACAGAGCTGTTTGAAGATTGAATAAGACAATGATCATAAAAACTCTGAGTATTAGAAATAAACTATTAATTTTTTATTCTTAAGCAAGACATAATAGGCCATTGCGCTATTGCCCTGCACCGGTTTTTTTTTTTTTTTTTTTTTCCATAGCTGCCCACACCTGAATTCTACATGGGTAGAATCAAGAAATTCGAAACTGTGCCATTCGCAAAGTCCTCTGAGGAGAGGTACAGGTAAGCAGAGCTAACATTCATTCAGTGTCTTTGTTTATTTTGTGTTGCTATAACACAATAACAGAAACTGGGTACTTTATGAAGAAAAGAAGGAGATTTAGCTCACAGATTTGGAAGCTGAAAACTCAAGATCGCACAGCTCTAACCATTCAGGCAATGGTAAGGGCCTTCTGGCTCTATCACACCATGACAGATGGCATCATATAAGGGGGGAATTGTGAGAGTGCAGAGGAGAGAGATGGGGAGGGGATGTCAGGCTCCACATCGGCCTGCTCTCCTAGCAGCAATGCAGTACCTGGAGATCTCACCCACTCCCAAGAGAGGGACGTTACTTCCTTCTGAGGGTGGTGTCTGCACGACATAATTACACCTTCCCCTGGGCTCTGCCAGGCTTGAGATCTCATGGCCTCTCAATCCACTTGCACTGGAAACCAAGCTTCTAGCACACGAATCTTTGGGGATAAACCATATGCAGTGGTTGCAGCCCCTGTGCTCTGGCACACACCCACCAGTTGATAAAATATAGAAACATGTCCACACGGGTTGGAAGTTTGATGCTGTCCTCAGCCTCCTCCAGTGAGTGGCTGTCACCCCAAGCTCCCAGCTTTCTCTGGCCCAGGCCCGCCTCCGGGACATTCCTGGAGGACTATGGCTGGTGTCCATTCCAGCCGTCCAGCGCCTATGCTACTCTGGTTGTTAAAACATCCAGAATATCACCACTGCAGGAAGACACAGAAGCACTGCACGGTGGCCCTCAGCTGAGGCCCCACGTTCTTGGGCAAGGGCCAGCAAAAGCAGGGAGCATGAGCTGGGCACCTCGCCATCCGTCTATGTGTGAGCGGATCAAAGCGAGAGAGCGAGAGAGCTGGAGTTCTCCCTCCGTCCTCTCCACTCCTCATACCTTTGAAAAGTGACCTCCTAAGAGGCTGGGTAACATTTCTAGACCCTTAGCAAAAGGGAAACCATCTAGGTTTATAAAAATATTATTCCAAAATGGGATCCGTGCCACATTAAGCTGGTCTGAGCGATAAAATCACCTTTGTCTGGGCTTAAGTCAAATTGCCTGTGAACTCTGAACCCTAACTGTGTGCAGTGATAAGGGCCTCTTCTCAAAAACACCCACCACAAATTCCATCCACTCTGGGACCACCCAGCCTCCTTCACATTTATTATCAGTCTGGAGACCGTTGGCTTTGATTCCATCTTGTGAAAACATAGCTGTAGTTTCCTATGAGCTTGGCCATAAAGCCAGAAGGCATTTTTACAATCACATTTGAGCTGTCACTGGTTACTCTGGAGTTGGAAACAAGGCTTTATCCACTTTGCTGTGAACATTTGGGAGAAGGCTCCTGAGATCTGGAAAACTCAGCTAATGATTGTTTATGAACTATATTTATCACATGACTTTTAGAGAGAAACACCCAAATCATATTTCCTTTTGTATGTAAAAACTGCACAGCTAGCCAAGATATTCTTCATGTATCATCTTGTTCTTCTTTCTTGAAAAGCCTGCCTGCAGTATATCCCATTTTACAGCTGGAAAAAATGAGATTTAGGGGCATTGATTTTGTTACTCAGTAATGAAATGTAAATAGACTGTAAAATATTAGACCCATAACCTAATTGCTTAGAACTGAGGAATTATAAGGGAATCAGTTAAAAATAGTTCTTAGGAAATAGAAATCCCTTTAAATTATTTTCACTTGGCTTTCCAAAGGGAGGCTGATTAACCTTATTATATCCCTAAATAAAATGGAGATTTAAGAATTAGGAATGGCAAGTTTGTATGTGAAAGCTTATCGTTCACAAATGTTATGAGAACTAGCAACGGCCTTAGCAATTAGCTAACTCTTCCCTAGGTATATGTCCTAGGATGTTGAGAGATATCGTGCATTAAGAGAATTTCATGATCAAATAAAATTCAGAGCGGTGACTTAGACACTTAACCAGGTATGTTTACGATAGAACTATCAGGGGCCTTACCAGGGTGCTAAATACTTCACAAGTAGTGCTCTGGAGAAAAGGATCTTCTGTGTAGTGTCTGCTGATTTCTGTGTTGGCAATTTTCTCACCATGGTGGATTTCCAGCTACAGTACACAGCAACCCACTGCTAGCACGTCTACAATTTGGATACATTAGACATAATAGAAATATCAAGAACATATATGTGTTAGTCATCTATTACTGTAACAAAATACCTGAGATCATAAACTTAAAAAGAGTAAAGGTTTATTTTGCCTCTCACGGTTTTGGAGGTTTCAGTACATGGTTGGTAGGCCCTGTTGCTTTCAGCTTTGTGGTGAAGCAGTACATCAGTGCAAGCACACAGAGAAAACCCATCCACTACACATCTGGGAACAAAAGAAAAAAGGAAGAAGAAGACATCAGGGTCCCATAATCTCCTTCAAGGGCACAGCCCCAGAGACCAGAAGACCTCCCACTAGGATCCACTTCTTAAAGGTTTCACCATCCTTCAGAGTGTTGTACTGGGGACCCACCCTTTATCACAAGGGTTTTGGCAGACTGTTAGGATCCAAATTATAGCAGCACACATGAGCAAAATGTAGTGAATTAATTAGGAAGTATTCTTTTTCAATAATCATTACTCTTATTTTTAATATAATGTATTTAATGTACGCTCATGCAATTTAGTTTTTAATAATGACTCCATTTAACAATTGGCTCACAAAATTCCTAAAAATTTAACAACTGACTTTTGCAAGCTGGAACAGACCGGCTCCAGCACACCTCTGCTTAAAATTCCCAAGAGCGCTGAGTGAGTGGGAGTGTATCATGCGGCGCTCTACAAAATAATTGGAGCCAGGACCCTTTCTTCAGGTAGTATTTTATAGGATCTGTGTTCTGCAGAGAACACTTCAGAAACTGCTGCGCCGGTCCAACTTGGCCATTGCTTTCCTCTTACTTTTCTTCATTTTCAAAGCTCCTGTGGTTTTCTTGACTACTTGCTGAGCATTTAGCATGCCACACTTCCACGAAATTAATTTTGGTAAATATTTATTGGGCTCCCGTTATGTACAAAACATTATTCGAGTACTACAGAGAATTCTGGAGGACTGAGACTCAGCTTGGCCCTGCCTTTGGGCCAAGCTATGGGCCAAACACACAAAGAGCTACAGTGTAAGACAGCATGTGGTTAGTGCCCTAGGAGAGGTCCAAGCAATATGTTTTTGAGTTCAAAAGAAACAAAATCACAGTCAGTCATAGATATTAGGATGGGAGATACTCAAGTCCAAAGGAGGCCTGAGGTTCAGCTGTTCCTCTTGCCTGGGACCAGCAGGAGAATGGCCAGTGTGCCTCCTGTTCAGAGTGCATTCACTCATTTGTTACTTCATTCAACAGACAGATACTGGGAAGTTCCAGTAAAGCCCATCTTTTTAAAAACTTTGCTTTTTTTTTTGGTGGTACTGGGGGTGGAACCCAGGGGCTTTCCTACCTCTGGGCTACACTCCCAGACCTATTTTATACTTTATTTGGAAATGGTCTCACTAAATTGCTGAGAGCCTCACTCAGTAGCTGAGGCTGGCTTCGAACCTGTGCAATCCTCCTGTCTCCGCCTCCCAAGCACGGGGATTACAAGTGTGAGTCACTACGCCTGGCTACATGTTTTTAATACTAGCTGGACTAAGCATGTGTTCCCACATTAGTTAGATATTAGAATTTTTCTCTTCTGGGAATTGCCCATTCATATATTTTTGCTGACATGTCTTTAGAATTCCTTTCTTGCTCCCCTGATAATTTGCAGGGATTTCTGGTACATTTTATCATGTAAGTCACAGCTGTCTAAAATACTTTCCTCTATTCTGTCACCCATCCATTTAATCGTTCATGTTACTTTTCAGAAGAAACCTAATGTGGAGGTTCAACAGGAGGCCTCTTTCACTTCTACTCCACGAACAAGCCACAGAACCAGTGTATGCCTGATTCCTCACCTGTAACAGGGCAATTATAGCTCCTACCTCTTAGGGGCTTGGGGAAGAGTCCATGAATGAATATACCTAAAATGTCACAGAGTAAATATTAGGCTTTATTAGTTGACCTGAGATTTTTAATGTTGATTTTATCAAACCCATTACTTTTTATATATTTATTTATTTATTTATTTATTTACTTATTTATTTATTTACTTATTTATTTATTTTTGAAGTACTGGAGATGGAAACCAAGGGCATTCTACCTCTGAGCTATACCTTAGCCTTATTTTTTTTATTCTTTTTATTTTTTGAAACAAGGTCTCACTGAGTTGCAATGGGCCTAAGTAGCTGAGGCTGTCTACACACCATGATCCTCCTGTCTCAGCCTCCCCAAATGCTGGGATTACAAGCGTGTACCACCATGTCCAGCTCCATTAGCTTTTATTTTTATGATTTATATTTTTGGGAAAAATTTCAAAAATTCCCCAACATGCTCTTGTATTAATTTTATATTTTCATTTTCACATTTAATGGTATGAGGAATGGCTTCCAATTTTATTGTTCTCTATGAAATGAGTCAACACTATTTTTAAAATTTAGTTTAAACAGTTTTTATTTTTTCAACATCATTATTAAATTCATTTTTTTCTGAGAAATATCTTATAGTTTCTTTTACTTTAAATTCTGTATTCTCTGGTATTAGTACTAGATTAAATATAGCTTACTACATGTAAATATAGAAACTATTATCTCCTTTTTTGGTTCATATTTGATTTTGCAATAGTTTGGTTTCAGTTTTTCTGTATCTTTTTAAAAATAATATTTAATAAGCAATAACAATAAGTGCTAAAAGTCCCTGTCTGTTGGTCTGTTTTAATTAACTTATATTTTAATGATAATGATCTATGTAACATAGTATATATTATGTATGATAATTATTATATTAGAATGTATAATAAATCTCTCTGCTATATTATCTCATGTTTTAACTTACCAGGTCTTCCTTTTGTTTCCTTTTTCTTTTTTTCTATTTCCTACAGGTCATATAAAATTTTCCTTTGCTTACTTAGAAGTTATACCTTCTATTTTTGTTTTTCTATCACAAATTAGGTTACCCTTAGCTTAGTAGATTATTTCAGGATGCCATCTATTATTATTATTATTATTATTATTATTATTATTATTACTGGTACTGGGATTCCTGGAAACCCTTCTACCTCTGGGCTATACTCCCAAACCTATTTTCATATTTTTATTTGGAAACAGGATCTCTTAAGCCAGAGTGGCTGGCTTCCTGTGTGATCCTCCTGTCTCTGCCTCCCAAGCGCGGGGATTACAAGCGTGCGCCACTACACCCGGCTGTCATCTGTTATTTAAACAAGTATTATAAAATTCCTGCTGAGTCAGGCGTGGTAGTGCTGGCTTGTAATACCAGCATTTGGGAGGCTGAAACAGGAGGATCACAGTATATGGTCAGCCTCAGCTACTTAGGCCCTTTACAATTCAGTGGGACCCTGTTTCAAATAAAGAATAAAAAATAGGGCTCAGAGGTAGACTGCCCCTGTGTTCCATCCCCAGTACCACTAAATAAATAAATAAATAAATAAATAAATAAATAAATAAATAAATAAACTTCCCTCTGAAATAAGGGCTCTGATTTTTAATAAAAGTAAGACTTTAATTTCTCTCATAATTGAATACTGTATATACAAATTGAAACCACAATCAAATGTCATATTTTAATCTCAGAAATTTAAAATTTGGATAATACCCAAACTTGAAAAGAGTCTATGGAAACAAACACAGTTGGTAGAGGCACAAATTGCTGCAAAACTTTTGGGACAAGTTTAAGAAATACCCATCAGAATTTGAATCCACCTACTCTTGATCTATTATTACTGCTTCTAGAAATGTACTCAATAGATAAGGATTTTTATTTTAATATTGTGTGTTGAGGATAAAGTCTATATATTCCCAACCCCTTTATTATCAATTTATTATGAGCATCTATTGCTTTTATCATTAATGTATACTATAAACATACACTTGAAAAGGAAAGAAATATAAAAATACCACAAAGCCAAATATAGAGTCTTAATATCAGAAGTTCGGTGACCTCTGATCTAATATATCCCTTTAATTGTTTTCTTTTTTTTAATTGGTGCACTGTATTCATACATCATAATGGTATAAAAAAAAAAAAACTTTTGTAGACATACATGCACTCATCGCCCAGTTAACCCCTACCCGATTCCTACCCCGTTCCCTCCCCATCCCTCCTTCCCATGCTTGGCTTAGTGTTTGACATCTAGTATTATAGCAATTTATCTAAAATTAACAATGATAATCTCACATAAAAGTTTCATTTGTCTGATACCAAGTTTTTGATAACTTAAAGATAACATTTCAATATTTCTTTTTGCTTTCTTTCTTACCAGAGAATATTTTTTCTTTTTTTCTTTTTAGGTGAATGTATCACACATTTATTTATTTATTTTTCAGAGAAAATCTATCCTAATATGGAATATGGACTCTAGATACACAAAACGATCTCGAAAAAGAACAAAGCTAGAAGATGTATATTTTCTGATTTCAAATGTTATAAAGCTACAATAATTGAAACAGTGTAGTACTGTTATAAAGGCAGATATATAAACCATTGGAGTTAAATAACAGCCTAGAGATATATTCTTCCATATATTGTCAAGTTATTTTTGACAAGGTTTCCACAGACATTTGGTGGAGGAAATAATAATCTTTTAACTAAATATTGTTGAAAAATAATAATTACATGAAGAAGAATAAAATTGGACCCTTACCTAACACCATATACATATATTAACTCAAAATAGATAAAAGACCTAAATATAAATCTTAAGACTATAAACATTTAGAATAAAATCTGGATCATAAAACCTCATGACATTGAAATTGGCAGTGTTTTTTTGGGTATGATTTCAATGACACAGTCAACAGAAGGGTAAACAAACTCCCTAGAAAATATAAAAATATTGTATATCCAAAGACAATGTAGACAGAGTTAAAAGTTACTGATAGAATGGGATAAAATATTTCCAAATGCTATATCTGAAGGTATATTAATATTCCAACTAGAAATCCTAAAAATTAGCAACAATAAAAGTAAACAATACAATTTAGAAATAGGTAAAAGACTAACAAATAACGAATCTCCAAAGATAACCAATCTTAGTTGTCTGTTGGATGGAAAATCTTGTTTCTCTGGTTCTGGTGTGTGTTACCTATTTCTTCTTTGTAGTTAATCTCTTTGAGTATTTTCTCTAGTGCTGGTTTTGAAGACATAAATTCCTTCAGTTTCTGTTTATCATGGAAGCTTCTTATTTCCCCATTTAATTTGATAGAAAGTTTTGCTGGTTAGGAAATTTTTGGCTGGAAGTTGTTTTCTTTCAGAGTTTGGAATATGGTACTCCAAGCCCTTCTGGCTCTCATGACTTGGTTTGGGAAGTCTGGAGTGATTCTAATTGGTTTGCCTCTGAATGTCACTTGGCCCTTTGTTTTTGTTGCCTTTAAGATTCTCTGCTTGGCTTCCACATTGGTTATTTTGACAATTATGTGGCGTTGGGATCCTCTTCTCTGATCCTGTCTAAAGGGAGTTCTATAAGTTTCCTGGACCTGTGTATCAACCTCTTGCTCTATGTTTGGAAAAATTTCTGCTATTACTTCCTTGAAGAGATTGTTGATCCCTTTGGTTTCACCTTCTTTTCCCTCCTCTATTCCAATTATTCTTAGGTTAGCTCTCTTAAAATGGGCCCATATTTCTTCAATGTCAGATTCCTGCTGTCGGATTTTTTTTTCTAAATTAGAAACTATGCGTTCATTTTTGGAGTGATCATCTTCTAGGAGCGAGATTCTATTCTCCATGTGGTCTAATCGGTTGTTTGTACTTTGAATTGAGGCCTTTACTTCATTGATTACATCCTTTATCTCTTTTTGGCTCTCTCTGAATTCCTTTTGAAATGCCTCTATTATTTCTGCAGTTATTTTCTTGATTTGATCTTCTAGAAATCTCTGAATTTCTGTTTTATCAGGTTCTGATGTTGTGGGGTTGTGGGCATTCACTGCTCCATTGTTATTTCTCTTTCCCATGATTTCGGAAGTTTGTGCCTTCTCTGGGTTCTTCCCTGGGTCACTATGACTTCACTTAAGGTGCTCTGGATCTCAAGTCTGTGGTATCTCAGTCACCACTACTCCTTTACTAGGTTGTATCGCAAAGTCTCAGACCCAGGGAGTCAATCGAGGCTGCTTTAGACCGTGGGGGGTGCCAGGCTGGGCGTTCTCCTATAGTGTGATATCTCTGCAACCGCCACTCCCCCACTGGGTCAAGTCCCTGGGAGTCAGTACTGGGATTTCTCCTCTAGGGGCCGCAATTTGACTCACTGTTATTGAGTGCGCCAATGGAGCTGTAGTGGACTTGGTGAATTCGCTGCTGCCGCCCCGGTGGCAATATGGCGCCGCTGCCACGCCCTCGGCCATGAGGCTGGCATATTTCTTCTCTGTTTTTGAGCTCTGCTCTGAGTCTCTGCAGGATGCGCTGAGCCCAGCCCCTGGGAGCTTTAGATGCTCCCTGTGCTGAAAAATCTGCTGAATCCTGCCCAGCTGATCCGCAGCAGTTCACCTTGGCTTGCTGTCCACCGCTCCTCTCTGGAGCTTGGTGGGCTGTTGAGTGCGTTCGTCTGGAGCCATCTGGTGAAGTTGCTGTTGCCACCGGCATTAAGGTGTTGCTGCTGCGTCCTCGGGCGTGAGGCCAGCGTATCTCCTCTCTGGCTCTGAGCTCCATTCTGAGTTTCCCTCCTCTCGAGCCTGGTACTGGAAGGAAAGATGGCATCTGCGCGGCTCCGCGCCGTGGCTCCGGCTGCAGCACTGCGGTCTGGTTTCTTTCTGGTGTCTCGTTTTTTCAGCCCTCTTTTTCTCTGTCCCTTGTATTTACCTTTTTTGTTTCTCTGCTGATGGTGTTTTCTGGCTATGAAAGGTGCTGATTTTGTGGTAACAGAGATTGGTTGTTAGTGGGGCTTGTAAGCCCCGCTTTTCTCCGTTGCCATCTATTGGAAGTCCCCTTTAATTGTTTTCTAAATAATATTTTGTTTCAGTGAAAAATAGTTTTCTGTACTCTTATCAGCTTTCATTTGAGTACTTAAAAATTCTCTATAGCTTTCCTAATTTATTTTTGTAACACGTTATCTCAGCTAGGAAGAAGTTAAAATAGCTTGTGTAAGTTCCTACAGTGAATTAATGCAGCTGCAGATAAAGCCTGAGCCCTGGTTGACCCATCACTCAGGTGAGATACACATCACGGAGGGAGGTCACCATAGCCATTGTGAGAGTCTCATCCCTCAGTCACTGCTTGCTCCTTTCATGACTGTTCCAAGAGGAATAAACTCTACTGAGTGTCATGAAGGGACTGTATTCACTTTTTAATCAGTATACTTACTCTTTCTTTTATATCTTAGGCCATTTTGTGCTACCATAACAAAGTACCTGACACTGTAATTTATAAAGAAAAGAAATGTGGTCCTCATGGTCCTGGAGACTAGACAGTACCAGGTCAAGAAGTACCATATCTAGTGAGGACTGCTCTCTGCTTCCAAGATGGCACCTCATTACTGCATCCACTGAGAGCAGGAAGGCTGTGTCCTCACGGGAAGGAAGAGAGAGGGTCAGAGAGCGCTCCTATCAACCTCAGTTTCTAAGCATGCCATCCCATTCATGGTACAAAGACCTCCCAAAGGCCACACTTCTCAATACCACCACCATGGGGCTTGCATTTTGATGTGACTTTTGGAGGGGACACAAATACTAAAACCATAGAATGGGTCGTTCAAACTGCAATCACTGGCCACTCATCTGCTGACCTGGTAATCAATGAAATTTGACAATTTCAGTGGCCTTCTATTAGGATTGCATAATAGTCCATGAAATTACAATTTTGCATTGCATTCTTGACACAGGCCTAGAAACCACAGAACGAAAGCAATGGAAGCGTGGGTTTGGATGAGGAAGGCCTGTAGAAGCTATGTTCCTGAGGTCTGGAAGCAAGGACTAGGTGATGGAATTCACAGACTTGAGAGGGCTTTGGTACAAGGAGCAGGGCAGCCCCTATTTCTAACTTTGATTTATGCTTTGCTCAAACAAAAATCTTGCTTCCTGAGTGCTACTTTGGCTTAATTTCACGCCAAGTAGCAATTTTTAGTCCAAATCAATGAAGAAGAATTTGCTCGGTGGTCAAGAAGCAGTGTTCTGAGTGCTTAAAAATTATGAAGGCCTTCTGTTGCACAATATTGTCTAGCAAATAAGGCAGGCATGTCCACAGGAAAGAAGAAGACCAAGAAATGTACCAGATCAAGTCAGGGGCAGCACTCTCTGTCCACTTCACATTTCTCATTCCAGTCTAGTCCAAAGGAGGCAGACAAAACTCTGCCTACTTCTCAAATTTCCATGAATATATTATTTACAGCTGGAAACAATGGTGCACACCTTGTAAGCCCATGGCAAGCTCAAGGTCAGCCTGAACAACTCAGCAGGATTCTGTTTCAAAATAAAAATTAAAATGGGCCAGAGGTATAACTCAGTGGTAGAATATCCTGGGTTCAATTCCAGAACAGCAACAACAACAACAACAACAACAACAACAACAACAACAACAAAGAATGTATTCTTTATTACCTCGTCTATGCCTCCAAAGCTCTCTTACCATATTTTCATTACTGTACCAACTGCATTCTGTATGGTTGTTAATTTGTCCATCTATGTTTGCAGATAGAATTTAATTTCTTTGAGGGTAAGACTGTGCCTTCATCATTGTATTTTCAAAGTCAAATGTAGTGCCTGATATATTAGGCACTATATGCTGTCTAAAGAATAAAGACACGGACCAATGAATGAAATCTACTCCTAATTATGCAGTTACAAGTACTTTGGAAGGATAAATATATCATTCACCAACACAAAGATCCAAAGCAAGTGTGTGATATAAAAGAAGAATTTCACATCATCGTCTCTAGATTTGAACAAATCAAAGGCAGTTTCTACCCTGATCATTTATTACCTTATCCCTGGTCACTAAAGTAACTGGAATGCCAAAGGCAGTGCAAATTTGCAATAATTAAAAATTAATTTTCAAAGTATTTCTAATGCCCTTAGGGATGTTAGTAAAGTAACAGAAAAAGTCAGTTCTACAGGTCAAATTGAATTCTCTTTTTCTTCACAAAACTTCCCCTATATGAGAGCAAATTATTTAAATTCTTACTTACCTTAAACCACAAATTTCAGCAACTTCAGTTAAGTGGGAAAAGATGACACTACCAATTATTTTCCTTAATTTTCAATTACTACCACTACTCATTTATATGATGACAACTTAGAAGAAGAATTTATGCACTAATAGCATATCCACAGGCCTTTGTATCTAAAAAGAGTTGTCTTTCAACATCTTTTTCTTTTCAACCCTGCAGAGAGAAACTACTTTGATAAGATTTAAGGAAAGAATCATTAGACAATTCATATTATCGGCTAATACTTTTTAGAGAGTTAGAAATAATCGGTTAACATCAAATGTTTAGGAATCTCTCATCTAACGTATCACTTCAATTGTTTCTAAATAATATTGTATTTTAATGAAAAAATGGAGTTTTCTGCCCTTATATAAGCTTTCATCTGAGTACTTAATTTTGTATAGCTTTTCTAATTTATTTTATAGGCAGGTTATCTAAGCTAGGAAGAAGTCAAGATAGATTCATCCATCATATCTGGAAGGCGCACTCATCTGAGAGACACATCAGAGAGGTGACAGCCAGTCTCATTCTTAATCCAAAGCCATCCAGAAATGTTCTTTAGTCTGATACTCAGCATCACAAGTCCACCACTTAGTCATCAGGGAAATGTGGAGGTTCAGGGTAGCTACAAGAGTACGGGGTAGACCTGGACACGGCATCTTAGAAGGGCCCCAGAGAAGAAGATGATATTAGGATCATGATCAATAAGGGCAGATATTTTTATTTCTTAGATGTAATAATAGTATCATTCACATGAAGACATGTAAGGCTATTCTTTGATACGGACCGGTCCTGGAGGACCTAAATGAGAGGAGAGGGAGCTTGGAAAAGAGATGCAGGCAAAGAGACCTGGTGCAGGGAATCAGCTGGCTGCCCCTCACCCTCAAATTTGGGGGTGTCTTAAAAAGAGGGAAAAGGGTTCTAAGTGGTAGCTGTTGATTTACAGGAGACACAGGGCTCCACCCCACCTAAGATGATGATCTAGGGTATGACAGGCACTCCAGTGTTCTCTCTGTAAGACAATTCTGTTTTGTGAAGACTCTGGCCTCTGCTCATCTTTTGCATGAGAATCTTGAGCTGCCTGTCTTTCTGGATTTTGCCTGCCAAATTGTTGCCTTCTCATGAGCAAGATTATTGCTCCCAGCCCAAGATCCCATTAAGCTTAAAAGATCTGCAGCTATCTAGACAGGAGGAAGTGCAGGATTGAAGTTCCAGAACTTTCTGGATGGGGACTGGGAGAATATGCAAATCCATCTTCACAGTCATAGGAAGATCTCAATATTTGAAACAACTCAGATAAGTGCTTTGCAACTGAAGAAGTCTGACCTGAACATTCAGCTTCCTATGTGGTATCCTTCCTGGTGCCCAAATTATAAATTTGGGGGACAATACTAGTAATTGACCCCAAAGGCATTCTGCCACCAACCTATATCCCCAGCCTGATTTTATTTCTTATTTGGAAACAGTGTCCACTAGGTTGCTGAGAGCCTTGCTAAGTTGCCAAGGCTGGATTTGAACCAATGATCCTCCTGTCTCAGCCTCACAAGTATTGGTATTACAAGCATGTGCTGTCATCCCCAGCTTAAATTATAAAAGTTGACCTAAACAGAATTAACTGTCATGGACCTGCCTTAACTAATTTTGCTTCTCCCCACCCCCACAAAGGAGTAAAATCTATAAAAAAAAAAATGCTTTGCTGCTACTGGTAGTAGCAACAATACTTCTCTTAAACAGCATTTTTAAGGCTTCAGTTATTTATTTCAGAACAACTACTAAGAGAGAAGTAGGCAGTTACAGTTGTGTATTTCAGCTTAGGTGACCTTCCAAATTCTCAGAAGTTATCTGGACACTTCAATTAAATTTAGCTGAATGCAAGATCACTTCTCTGCTTTGCTTCAAAGTCCTACATAGAAGACAAAAGAAAGTAAAAGGAAAGGAAGAAACTTTAAAATTTTGGTTCTCTTTTCAGCTTTTGAAGCACCCTATTTTTCTGATTGGTATAGTTCAAATTAGCATAATTCTAAAATAGCATGTTAGGTCACTTCATGGTCCTCTTGAGATCGGTACAGGTGTAGACCAAAGGCTAAACCTAATGTATGTTTGCCACCGTATCTTCTGGAGCACATCTGGCCCCTGCTCACTGCTGGTCAAATTAAAGAATATTAGGCTTCTTTCTTTTATGTGTGTCCCATCTTACGGATCTAAATGCCCAGTTGAGTTGTTAGGTTGGAAAGCTGTACACTTATTGCAGTGAGTCTTCTAATCCCGTCTGGAATTGTCTCATTGGAATTCCTGTCTTAGACCAAGGCATGCGGTTTTAAAGGATTTATTGGTAGCAAACTTTGGTTTTGTGAGAGGATCTGCTATTTAGAAAATGCAAAAGGCATCTGGAGCTCAGTCTGGTAAATAAGTTGAGTAATCGAACTTCTTAATCTCATTCATATGCAATTAGAAAGTTAAGGAGACTCATTTTCTGATGCATTTTATACACTATAGGAGAGCAATTCCAAGCCAGGAATTCCACAGATTTCTTAGAGAACGGTACAGCTTTGAGATGGACAGCCACCTTCCACGAAACTATATTCCTTTTACTCTTTAAAAGAACTATGAAGTTTTGTTTCAAAAAAGGCCCCCAAATTCCAAGTGATGCTTATTTAAATTTTGTGGATGATGCCTGTGGATAATTTGGAGCCAAGTGCTGCTGGGGCTGGCCAGTATCCCTGAGGGCTATGACGAATCTGAGTTCATGTCCATCCTCATCTGTTCTGCAGTGCAGTGGAAAGGCTGGTTAGTATCTTGACTTTTTTTAGCCAATTATGTTTTTACTGGAATTAAAGTAATGAGCTTCTGTGCTACCTATTAACTTCCTACACGCTGAGATGAGGATAGCTTGAAGCTGCGGAAAAATGCTGATATACTGAAAATAAAGACCCAAAATAGCCACATAAACAAACCTCAGGGAATTTTAACCAAGAAATTACTGCCAAATAAATCTTTAGCAGCCAGTCAAAATGCTGAATGTTTTATTTTGAAAAGGAACTATATTTTTGGTCTCTGCCATGCTTGTCAACACTCTACACTAAGAATATATTCAGCCGTTAATTTAAGAAGAAGACTTGATGGAAGCGATCATTTTCATAAAACCTGTGAGCCACTCCAGGCAAAAACACACAACTGACTAGTGATGATATCAAATGTTAGGTCAGGGCATTCAGAGCCCATAACCAGGAATCAGAAACATCTGCTGTCAGAGGGCACTTCCTCAACAACCGCTGGCTTCTGTGAGACCCTTCCTACAAGAACAAAAGATGGGCTGAAAAATAAACACAAGCTAACGCTGGCCATGTTTCATTTAGCCCAGCCGTCTTTTCTTCTCTCTTTTCTCCTTTAGAGATCATTTTATTTATTTGTAGTTTTGATATTAGGGGTTGCACCCAGGGCAACTCTACCTCTGAGCTATACCCCCAGCCCTCTTAATGTTTTTGGTTTGAAACACTCTTGCTACATTGCGAGAGTCTTGCTAAATTGCTGAGGTTGGCCTCAAACCTGTCATCTTCCTGTCTCAGCCTACCAAGTACTGGAATTACAAGCTACCATGTGTGCCACTATGCCTAGCTTATTTATTGAGACCACTGTCATGAGATGAAAGGCTGAAGGAGCTAATCAGAAAAGAGGCAAGAAATTATTCGAACACGTATTTTAAACATTTTCTGTATTATTGTCTGGCATGGTGGCGCACACTTGTAATCCCAGCATTCGGGAGGCTGAGACTGGAGGACTACGGTTCGCAGACAGCCTCAGCTACTCAGTGAGGCCCTCTGCAACTTAGTGAGACCCTGTTCCAAAATAAAGAATAAAAATAGGGCAGGGGCATATAGCTCAGAGGTCAAATGCCCCTGGGTTCCATCTGCAGTCTTGCAAAAAAAAAAATTTCTGTATTATAAAAATTATACACACATACTTATCTTTAATAATTTGGGAAAGACACAATCAAAAAGAAAATTGCCCATATCACACCATTCAGAATTAAGCATTGTTGCCAGTGTGGTGGCACACGCTTGTAATCCCAGCACTTGGGAGGCTAAGACAGGAGGATCATGGTTCTCAGACAGCCTCAGCTACTTAGTGAGGCCCTCTGCAACTTAGTGAGATCTTGTTTCAAAATAAAGAATAAAAAAATAGAGCTGGAGGTGTATCTCAGAGGTAGAATACCCCTGGGTTTCATTCCCAGTACCTAAAAATTAAAAAAAAAAGAATTAAGCATTGTTAAATTTTTAAAATTTAGTTTATACTTTTATTGGTACATTATAATTTGAATCTCAAAGTATAGTGATATTCAAAGCAATAAATTGTTCATACATGAATAATTTCCATGTATTTTTTCTGAAATTCTTTACATCATATTCAAATATTTTAAGATAAAATTAGAAGTAAGTATATATTTCTTTTGTGGTAATGGTGATTGAACCCAGGGCACTCTACCACTGAGCTATACCTCCTACCCCTTTTTATTCTGTATTTTAAATAGAATCTAAGCTATCATACACTGGCCTGCAATCCTCCTGTTTTAACCTTTACCATTTTGTATTTTGATTTTTTTTTCCTTTAACATATATTATGAACACTTTCTCTGTTAGTAAGTAGTTTTCAAAAAGATAATTTTTAAAAACTTCATGATAGTCAACCATATTCATGGAACGTAATTTGTCACTGAAAATTTTCATTGGTAGATATGTAGTATTTTTTCCAGTTTTTATTGTATACATATGTATATATAATGAACATAAATATAGCTTACATATACATATAATAAATGACTTTCTTGATGTTTTATGTACTGTCATGATTACTTACTTATAACATTCTGAGAAGTGGATTCCCAGGCCAAAGGGATTTTCTCCACACTTCTAGTTGTTTTTTTTGTTGTTGTTGTTAAAAATAAATGTCTCTAATAATAAATTAAAAGTTACTGTAATAATTATCCCTCTGCTATTTTTTTGTCTTTCAAATATAACTACTATACATCTGAATCATTAAATTCTTAGTCCCATGGTTGTTGGACACTTCATATGAAATCAAACATGAGGTAGAGTGTCTTATCTTAAAGGCACCACTCCACTATGTCACTCTCTCTCTCTGACGTAGTGCTTTAATTTCTGTCTCTTTTTTCTACCTTTGTAGTAATAAAAATTACTTAAGTTTGACAAAAGATAAAATCAAACATGAGATAAAGTTTCAAGAAGCTTGTTCTTGCCTGTCTGCCAGAGTGAACAGGAAAAGAGAATTTGTCAACAGGTTCAACTGAGCCAGGCGTGGTGGTACATGCTGGTAATCCCAGTATTTGGGAGGCTGAGACAGGAGGATTGGGTTTACTGGCCAACCTCAGCTACTTAGTGAGGACCTCTACAACTTAGTAAGACCCTGTTTTAAAAGAATAAAAAATTGGTCTGGGGGTGTAGCTTAGAGATAGAATGTCCTTGGATTCCATCCCCAGTACCAAAAAAAAAAAAAAAAAAAAAAAAAAAAAAAAAGAAAAGAAAAGAAAAGAAAAAAGAGGTTCAACTGTATATCCAAGAAATGTAGTAAATATGTTTGGGGTGCCTGAAAAGGGCAGTCCATAGGCTTTGCTGGAGAGTAAGGTACGTTCCTTATTTCTATAAGAGATAGATCAGGAACAACAGACTCAATCTGAAGCACCTGGACAGAAAGCACAAGAATTTAACTGAAAAGGCAGAGACAATGTTGTTTCACGGCAATGCCTTCAGCCAGAAGATTGGGCTGTAGCAGCCTTTCTGGGCCACGAGGACTGAGGCCTAAACAGAGTTTGCAAAGAAAAGCCAGAGGTGAGAACAAAGGCAGAGGGAAACAGAGATGGAAAATGGTTAGGTTGGCCTGGGGAGGGCAGAAGAGGAGAGCAGGCCAGAGTCCAGTGGCCAAAGACTTGGATCCTATGCATACATTTTATGTTTCATGAAATTATGCTTCTTGTGATAAGTTCCTTTTCACTCAAATGAACTGAAATGGGCCCTCTTTCTCATGACCACGTTATCCTGACTGCAGCAACAGGACTGATGTCGATCAGTCCTTCTACCACGGTGACCTCAGGCACATGCTCTTGGCTAATGAGAATGGGTGCTGGTCAGTGCTTTTTATTTTTTTCCTTTGATCGTATTGGGATGGAACCCTGGCTACACTCCAAGACCTATTTTATATCTTATTTGGAAACAGGGTCTCTTAAGCCAGCACGGCTGGCTTCGAACCTGCGCGATCTTCCTGTCTCCGCCTCCCAAGCACGGGGATTACAAGCGTGTGCCACCACGCCCAGCTGGTCAATGCTTTTTAAAATAAAGAAAAATTAAAACAGGAAAATGTAACTACCAAGTGTACCTAATTTGAAAATGTTATGTTTTTTTCCCTCCTCCTATGGACAGAACATATTGGTCAGACCACATGCTGACATTTGAATTTATTCCCACCAAATGAGTCAGTTGAAATTTTAAAAACAAAAAACCCCAAATACCTCCCAATTTTTCTGGAGTGTGTGTGTGTGTGTGTGTGTGTGTGTGTGTGTGTGTGTGTGTATCTTGTTGGTCTTCTTGGTTTAACAAAAATAGCCAAAAACTACACCCCAAAACCTGGCTCCAATATATTTAAAACAATAATATTAGCTGTTTATGTTACCCGAGTGGGGACAGAGTTGTAATAAACGACACACTGTCTTTATTGGCTTGATTTTAAATTTGTGGGGGGATGAAAAATGCTCATTGCCTAACCCAAGGTTAAATGGTGAGAGCAAAGTTCTCTTTTATTCACGTTTTTTTAGAAGAGTTCTTTGCACAGAGGAGGGTGACCCTGTGATGGGGCAGCTGAGACACTATTGTGTGTGGCACTGGGGACTGAGAGATGTCAGCTCATTGCTACCTGGTTAGTATTGTGTACTAGAATTAAGATAGGACTCTTGGGAGACTGGAGTGTGTCTGTTTTTTGCTTTTACGGTGGCCCCTCTCTTATCTACAGTTTTGCTTTTTGCAATGTCAGCTACCCACCGTCAACATAAATGCTAAACGGAAAATTTCAGAAATAAACAATAAGTTTTAAAAAGCCTGCCAGAGTGTGATAAAATTTCCCTTCATCTTTCTAAGGGCATCAGTTATTTCTATGGCCAGTGTTTCCATGCTGTATATACTACCAACCTGATGACTACTTTGTAGCTATCTTGGCTATCAGATTGGCTCTCACAGTATTATAGTGTGGTATATAAGGCACCATCTGCAATTTAATATGTCGACTAGAGATTTTGATACATATATCTGTGGATGAAGGGGGACTACTGAATTTTGGAGTGACAAAATATAGATATGAAAAAGTGATATTGCTGCAAAAAAAAAAAAAAAAACCCTAAGGAGAAGGCCAAGGATCTAAGCAGAAGTTGTTACTACTCCTTCTCTATCTTCTTCCAAAATTGAAATACTCCAGGTATATTTTCCTAGAGAAAGATTCAGAGATGGAGATTTGTATTGCTGGAGATTTATTAGGAAGTGCTCCCTGGAGTATCATCTATAATAAAGCATGATTCCATATAGGAGAAGCAGTTGCAGGAGAGGTCTCAGCTGCTTGCACAGGGCTCTGGGGCTTGGAGGGCCATTCAGAGTTATCTTTAATTAAGGGAAGTGGTGTAGGTCTGTGTAGTTTTGCATCATCGGCTGGTCATTGGATGCAGGCTGTTCCTGTGTGTGTATGCGTGCAGGGGACATAACCTTGGCCGGGCAGCTTCCTTCTGCTGAGGGCTTTTCCTGGGGTGGACCCAGCTGTGATCTGCTGTCAGTCAGCATGACTGGTAGCTGAGGAATGAATGTCTCAGTCCTCAAGGAGGACCTGGGCAGCAAGCAGCCATATCCCCTACAGTCCGCCCCTTGTGCCACTTGGATCCACTTGCTTCATATAGTAAGTTCATCCCAACTGGGACAGCTTTTCAGGATTCTGGGTGTAGGCTCTATTTCTGGATAACTTTACAAAAGGTAAGTTGTTGGAAGAAACTACAGCCCCCACCTCCACAGGTGGTCCTGAGGCTTTAGATCATACACAGTCTCTCTATGACCGACCTCAGTTCCCTCACCCTTGGCTACCATCCGTCCTGGGCTAAGCCGGATGCTGGCCTCACCTGCTGGTCTCATGACATGAGGGTCTTGAAGTGATAGGTGGCAGCCATAATTTAGAGATGAGACTCTCCCTGCAGCACCTAGTGGCAGCATTGACTCTCTGGGGATTGGGTCCTCCAGACCATAGAACCTAAAGTTGCAGGAATGAGGCATTCCAATTCTTCAAGTGGGCATTATAATAACCAGATCTGCTCTTGGCTTCACCCCTTGATTTTTGTATCGATGTCATAGAATACTACTGGAGCAAAACCTAATATAAAGATCATTGGTGTGGGATGTGCATATTTTGGAGAATAGTGTCTAATTTTTACAGGGGCCATCTCTATGCTGGTCTCTCAGCTACATCTTCAAAAGGCTGTTTGCATCCTTTATCAACCTGGAAGTTGCTAGTGGTGTGGTGTGTGATAGGACCAGTGAATCCCACAGTCATACACCTACTGCTATACCTCTTTTGCTCTATAGTGGGACCCTTGTCCAAGACGATGTCAAGCAAGATCCCATGTGAGTTGATCTAACACCCTGGTTTAGCTGAGGCTCCCCAGGCAGGAAAGCTAATCCAGGCTCAGAATACATATTTGCTCTTGGTCAAGATAAACCACTGCTTCCTGCTGGATGGAAGTGATTCAATGTGAGGCCGTGGTGCTGAGTCGGGACTGGGTTTTGGCTCGACTGCACGTTTGACTACAGCAGTAGCTAGAACAACCTCATGAATGGGAGCCCACACTATAGGGCCCTTGTGGCACCTCCTGAGCTCACTGTGTTGTGACTGTTTATGGCTGTTGTCAGTGGGCAATCATCCTGCCTCCTGGTTACTGAGCGAGCCTTCTGTGGCGGATGCTCTTGGGTGGGCATTAGCCTGGGAAACAAAGTCCCTCACCCTTTGTGCCTGCCCCCACATGCCCATCCACATGTCTTTTCCCTAGACCTTCTTGCCTCTGACCTTCCAACTTCTCTTGTTACAGATCTGACCGACCAGTCACGTGGTTTACCACGGCCCATGCCTCATAGTGCCCAACAAGACGTGCAGCCTGAAGCCCTGCCTGCTGGGAGATTTCTTCCCACTATAGCCTTCCAGTGACATTTCTAGGTGGAGCAGAAGTGTAGTCGCCACCCAATTTTAGCTCTTAGCCACCTGCCAAGATAACCAGCTGTGAACCATGCTCAGTGTTTTTTTTTTCCTTCAGCTGGTCAGAAAGGAGCCACCTTCCCCATGCAGCTGGAGTCCTAAGCTCAGGGAGAGGGCAAGAGTAGCACTGTTGGATGTCACGTGGGGCTGGCTGCCTGTTCTTGCAGCTTATTTTAAGTGATCTGAAGCTGGGTGTACCACTTCTATCTATGACAAGCGTGCGGCCGAGCCTGCCCAGCTTTCTAACTCACAAACTCAGATCGTGATGGGCAGATCTGGCTGCGTGGTCCCTTGGGGTCTCTGCTTCTACCAGGGCTCAGTAACATGTTAAGAGTCACTTTTCAAATGGTGTCTAACTGCTGAATAGGGCATGGGTTTGCTCTGCCATTCTATGGTCTACATTTAAAGTCTCCTGTTGAGACATGCATGAACTCCGCACAGCATCTTGTCTCACTACATTTACCTTCACTGCCATTGGCTCTGCCTGCACATAGCAGGGATGCTTGAACTTTGCAGCATCCTTTCCTTCTCTGTGTCTTATTCAAAGCTGACAGACTCCCACGTCACTTGGCAAGTAAGTTAGAGCAGTATTTGAAAGGGTGGGATACATTGCTTCCAGAACCCAGAGATGTGAACTAGGTGTTGTGCGTCCTTTGTAGTGGTGTGAAGGGGAAGTGGAAGATGACTTTTAATTTTACTCTGGTGCAGTTACCTTCAGCATGCACTGGACCACTGGGTCCACATGGGTCTTCCTAGGTTACTGTTTCTTTTTCTGGGAGACAAGGTTTCTTATAACGGCCTCCAACATATCAGGCACTTCTTGATTATGGTGTCACTAATATAGTCATCCAGTGTGAAGGTGTGTAGTATGATGTTCAAATGTTCCTTGTTCCTTTGTACTGTATTTTAAGAAAGGATGGGAGAGTTTATATAACTCTGGGCAAATCTGTAAAAATACACTGTTGTCATTCCATGTGACTCTGAACTGTTTCTGATCCTCCTTCTTGGAAGAGATGAAAAAGAATTCATTCTCCAGATGAATGACTGTATACCATATGCCCAAGCCTTTGTTAATTCTTTTTGTGTGTATAGTAATGGTGATTGAACCCCTAGGGTTCTACCACTGAGATGTACCCTCAACCCATTTTTGTTTTGTTTTATATTTTGAAACAGGATCTTGCTAAGTCACTGCATGCTTGTCTCTAACCTGTACTCCTGCCTTAGCCTCCCAACTACTGGGATTTGAGCCATACACCATTGCGTCTCACTCAAAGGCTTTGTTAATTTACACAAACAAGGTACTATGTCTAGTAACAATAATGAAGGCTATTACTTAAAGGAGTCTGTGGTCATCCACTGTGTAGATTCTCCAGAACCCACCATATTTTTTCAGAAGCCCAAAGACCACCATCTGCATCAGTTGTGTCACTAAAGGAAGCACCCATCTCTGCCATTCTCCTCAGCATGTGAGACTGATTTTTATTTACTGTCTTGGTGAATTGTGGAGTGAGGTTGAGAGGTCCCTTTCATAGACTTCCACTTGCCTTCCTCAGTGCAAAGTTCTCCCTGCATGTGTCAAAGAACGAATGTGGGTGTTCTGCTGACTACCCAAAACATCAATGTTAGAGTTAGGGACCAAGAACAGGACCACCGAGGGGGTGTCCGGGCTCTGTAGATTTACTGTGAGCTGCATCTGGATTCCCATTACAAATAAGGCATCTTTGTTCATCTTCGTGAAAACACTCCCCACTGGGACTCACATTTCTCAAACAACAACAACAACAACAACAACAACAACAAGTTTAACAATATGCCAGCGCTAAGAAACGGAATTGATTTTTTTACTTTATTTAGGGCTACAAAGTTTTCAAAAACAAACATAAGGGGGAAATATGTTAACTGAAGAACCACAGATAAATTTTCTTCTCAACACATGGGTGAAAAATTCGTAAAAAGTCTTGAAGATATTAAGAAAAAAGTTCTTACCTTTCTCCTGTGCACAATCTGTCCTTTACCCTCTCTTATTTACAGCAAGTGGCTGAGAATCTCCAGCTTACCTTGACTTCTCTGTAATCCCATCACACTTATCATTGAAGCCTGTGAATCCCAGTGCTTATCATCCCGCCATGTTTTCTTTTCTTTTGCCTATTTCCCTTCACTTCCTGGCCTATTTAGGCCTCATTGTGGCTAAATCCTTCAAAAGCTAGAAGAAAAGCTAAAAGAAGCATTTCCCCAGACTTGACAACCTGGGGGATATGGGCTGTTCCATCCTGGATCTCTTTTTGCACAGTGACATCCATGTCTCTCTAGGGTCTCCAGGAAGAAGGTGGCCGGGTTTTAAAAATGCTTACCTTGGCTGGGCATGGTGGCACACACCTGTGATCTCAGTCCTAGGAAGGCTAAGACAAGAGGAATACAGGTTCGAGGACAGCCTCAGCAAGCAGTAAGACTCTCATCAACGTAGTGAGACTCTGTTTCACAATTTAAAAAATTATAAAATAGGGTTGGGGTGTAGCTTGAAGGTGGGTTCAATCCCCTGTACCCCTTTCCCCCCCCCAAAATGCTAAGGTTGATCTTGTCAACTGCATAAGTGAATGTATTTATGAAAGCATGTGAGAATGTGAGATATTTTGGGGGATCCCAAAATGTTAAGGTAGAACTTAGAGGTACCCATGTTCTTACACTAGCAGGTATGAAGAGTAAATAGTTACAGTGAGATTGTTGCTGTTACTATAATGGCACCAGTGTCCCTTGGTGAGGTCTACATTTTAAATAGAGACAAAATCAGTGGGATTTTACCCATCTTAAGTTAGTAATATTCTGAGCACTGCAGTACTTTTTGTTTACTAATTCCTGATTGTCAGAAACAATTGGAAACTCCTTCACTCATAGTTTCAAGATGTTTCTAAGTTCTTTTTAAAACTTTTTTCAGTTACTTCATATTCTAAGAATAATTTTTATCTGTCTCTCTCTCTCATCTTCTAGCCAAGGGTCCAATGCCTTTCTGAATTTATCATTCAGAGCACTAATTCCCCCTCTGGGTTGGCCTTGTATAAATAAATGATGGTAGGAATGATACATCAGATGCCATAGTAAAATATTAAAGGGTGCAGAATATCACAAAAGAGAAGACATAAAAATGTCGCAATCTGGGTGGAGCAGGGAACTGGATGGAGCGTGGGTATGCAGAAAAATATTATGAAAGCATTCCAGGACATGATTGGGTAAGCAGGCAGCGCCTGAGGCTAAACTGGGGCTCGGCTGATTGGCCTGTGGCTCAAATACTATAACTTGGGCAGCCATAGCCAGTAGAATGGCAAAATCTGTAAACAAGACACTCCTGTGGTGGCTGTGGCCAGGTGCTAATACTGGTCTACGGGGGACAAGTTTCTGAATCCAAGAATAAGATAGGTTAATGGCAGGTTGAATTTGTTACATAAGGTATGTATTTGTAGGGATCGTATGACTATAATCAGTTTCGCCATTATGATGCTTTATCTGATGTTAAGATCTGTGAAATTAAAATAATTGGTTTTACTGTATTTTAAAGTTTGTGTTGTAATAGTTGATTAAATGATAGAAAAGGGTGTACTTCTTAAATTTGCTGAAGATACTTGGTGGGCATTTGAAGTATTTGTGAAGTTCAGATGTGTTAAATAGGTAATTGTAGTATATAGTCGAAGGAAATTTTATTAGTTATTTGATAGAGAAGAATTTAGTCTTTTAATTTATTAATTAATTTAAACACTCACGCAGAAGATGAAAATGTTTCTTCTTATAGTGAGAGAATTACTATATTTCTAAACAAACAACAAGCCTTACAAACTAAATATCAACATTTGATATTTGATTTTCTTCCTTTGTGAAATATTCAAATTTTTCCTATTTTTCCATTGGTTTATTTATTATTTTTAATAGAGCTTGGTGACAAAAGAGAAGGAGAAATTACTCATAGCACTCGTTATATTCATCATCCTAAGCCTTGGTCAGGTTTTCCTGTGGCAAATATCTTTTTCCAGTTGATGGTAAGTAGTTTTCATGTTTCATGGTAGCTTTGTGTGTGTGTTTTCTTGTATTCTCATGTGTTTTTATTTTTTGCTTTGGAAAAAGAATTATAATAATTTTATAAAGCAAATTAAAGTAATATTTTCTCTTTTTCTGCTTTCTGAGTGGATTAGGCAGGATTGAAAGTATCTGATCATGAATTGGAGGAGATCTCACTTGTAGACCCATCCAGGCTCAGGTCTTACTGTGGGAAGGCTTTAAACTACAGATTTAATTTTATTATCAAACCACTCATTTTATATTACTGCTTGAAGCATTTTTTTTTTTTTTTTGGTGGTATTAGGGGTGGAACCCAGAGGTTTTCTACCTCCAGGCTATACTCCCAGACCTATTTTATATTTTATTTGGAAACAGGGTCTCACTAAGTAGCTGAGGCTGGCTTCAAACCTGTGCGAACCTCCTGTCTCAGTCTCCCAAGCGCAAGGATTACAAGCGTGTGCCACCACGCCCAGCTTGCTTGAAGCATTTTTTGGTAATTTAGATTGTTCTGAGAATTTTTCCATTTCATCTAAGTTTATAAACTTATTTTTATTATAAATTTGTTCATAATTTGATTATCTCTTGTGATTTGATGCTTTTTAAATTTTAGACATATTATTGCTTATTTATATCTTCTCTTTTTTCTCGATCAGTTTTGCTAGAAGTTTATCCAATTTTTAGTTTTTTTTAATGACACAGCTTTTAGCACCTTGATCCTCTTTATAGTTTTTATTTTAACTAATTTCTGCTCTTGTCATTGTTATTTCTTTTTTCCTTCCTACCTTGGGTAGTTGTGTTTTTCAAAGTTAAGTTCTTAATTAGGATGTTAAATCAATTCACTTTTAAAAAATTAATATAAGCGACATAATAGTTATGTAAATTTCCTTTCTGTACTGCTTCCCCCCCCATTTTATTTCCAGTTTTTTAGTGGTTCCCTAGAAATTTTATCATGTAAATTTGTATTATTTATGCGTGTGTGTGTGTGTGTGTGTGTGTGTGTGTGTGTATGTGTGTGTGTGTTATTGGAGATTGAATCTGGGGGCATTTTATCTCCAAGCCACGCCCCAGCCCATTTATTTACTCATTTATTTACTTACTTACTTATATTTGGAAACAGAATTTCAATAAATTTCTGAGGGTCTTGCTTGGTTGCTGAAGCTAGCCTTCTGTCTGAGATGCCCAAGTACTGGGATTATAGGCATGTTCCACTTAGCAAGTTAGGGAGACCCTGTTCCAAAATAAAGAATAAAATAAAATAGATTAAGACTTCATAAAATAAAATAGATTTAGACTTTAGTACAAACAAAATTCCCAGAGTTAAAATTTTGTACCCTTTGGCATCATTTAAGCATGCCTCTCTACCTCACTTCCAGTTACCCTGCAATGACTTAACATGTTAATTATTGTCAGGTACTTAATTCTGTCTTGTTTTTGCTTTCCAGTCCCCACACATTAGACATTATTGTCTCAAAATGACATCCTGATGGTCAAGTCAGTACCACTTTTGATCTCAGGTTAGTTCTTTCAAGTCCTAAGATCACCCTCTGGCTTACCTTGGCTTTCATAGCCCTAAACTTGTCCAGCCCTGACTTGGAGGATACCAAAACCACTGAAAAACTCAAATTCATGAAACGATGGCTCTTTCTGAGAACTGTTTACCTCAGACACACTTCCCCTTGATGAAGATGATCAGACCACGGCTACTGTCTCACCCTTTCCTGTTTTTATACCCTGATGCATTCTATTTTTCTCTCTAATGAAACAGCTCTAGGGGGATTTCCTGGTAGCCCTGAAAATGTGCTTTGAAAAAAGTTCATGAAACATTTCCCCTGTACTGGGGGTCTACAAAACCCCATTTTGTAGAACTGGGATTCTGTTAGTTCCCCTTTTCTGTCCCCGTGGCTGTAGTTTTGAGACTTGACGGCAAGCCCGGTGCTGGGGTGACGGGGCAAGCCCCTCGTTGAAGAGCAGAAACGGGCTTCGCTGGCAGTGTGCATCTTGTGTTTCCTGAGTCAACCTGTCAGAAAAATCCCGGAAGACAACTGGCTCTAATCAGGCCCTTGCAGCACAAAAAGGACCAAGTAAAAACTTAAGAGAGAATTACAACTATTCTCTCAAGAGAGAAAGCTGTATTTGTGAAATGGCCTTTGTAGGGTCAAAGTAAGTACAGTCCTGCTGGGAGTTAAGAAGGACCTGGTGCCGGGCGTGGTGGCGCACGCTTGTAATCCCCGCGCTTGGGAGGTGGAGACAGGAGGATCGCGCAGGTTCGAAGCCAGCCATTCTGGCTTAAGAGACCCTGTTTCCAAATAAAGTATAAAATAGGTCTGGGAGTGTAACCCGAAGGTAGAAGGGCTTCCAGGAACCCCAGTACGACCAAAAATAAATAAATAAATAAATAAATAAATAAATAAATAAATAAATAAATAAATAAATAAGTAAATAAGAAGGACCTGGTTTCTGACCTGGGACAGGAGCAGAGACTTTGCTCCTGGCTGAGGGCCCTTCAGCTCACACCCTGGCTCGAATGATCCTCTCTCTCAATGGATTCTCACTACACCTCATTAGGCACTTTTGATTTTAGTTTAACTCAAAGTTTATCACATGCAGAGTTTATAAAAGATGAGGAAGGGAAAGAAAGACATCCTGTTACTGGATGAAGGTTTGATGCAAATTTTACTGGCTGAGATATCACCAGAGGACAACCAGGCACCAAGCAGGGATAGAGTAGCTTCATTGTGGCAGTCCTGGGAGGACACCGTGGCCGGGGAGGGCAGCAGGAGGTCTCTCTGGAAGGTGAATCTACAAAGTCAAGTCATGAAGTGGCAATGCCAGCCTCTGATTGAGAACAAGAAGACTGGAGGAGAAAGTTAATATGTGGATAAGCAATTTTGTTTGCAGCTCTACATTTAGAAGAATTATTTTTTCCTTTTTAGAATCAACAAAATGAGGGTTTTTTTTTTTTTTTTTTTTTTTTGCAGTATTGGGGATTGATCCCAGGGGCATTCTACCTTTGAGCTACACCCCAGCCCTATTTTTTATTCTTTAGTTTGAAACAAGGTTTCACTAACCTGCGGAGAGCTTCTGTAGCTGAGACTGGCTGTGACCCTGCGATTCTCCTGCCTCAGCCTCCCAAGTACTAGGATTACAAGTGTGTGCCACCACGCCTGGTTTCAAAATGAGTTTTTCTAAGATAAACAGCCATCTCTTTGTTGATAATGAGAAATTCTTTCCATATATATAACAAGAAAGGATTTTGGTTTTCCTCTTTGAGATTTCACTGCTATCTCCAAATCTCAGCCTCTGAACACTAGTAATATTGTGATATTTTACTTCCTCACTGGGTTTTTCAAGTTTTACTTTTCACTGTATTAATGGAACCTGCCTTACTTACCCTTCTGACAAAGTCCGTCAAATATTGTTAATAAACTGATCATGAGCACACCTGTAATCCCAGTACTTGGGAGACTGAGACAGGGGAATCTCAGGTTCAAGGCCAGCCTTAGCAACTCAGTGAGTCTCAGAAACTAGTGAGACCCTGCTTTTGGTGTGTGTGTGTGTGTGTGTGTGTGTGTGTGTGTGTGTGGTACTGGGGTGGAACCCAGGTGCTTTTCTACCCTCTGAGCTATATTTCCAGACCTATTTTATACTTTATTTGGAAACAGGATCTCACTAAGTTGCTGAGAACCTCACTAAGTAGCTGAGGCTGGCTTTGAACCTGTGTGATCCTCCTGTCTCAGCCTCCCAAGAGCTGGGATTACAAGTGTGCGCCACCACGCCTGGTGAGACCCTGTTTTTAAATTAATTAATTAATTTTAAAGATTTTCAAATCAATTTATTGATTCTTATTATCCTGACAGCTGGCATCACTGATACTTAACAAGACCACTTAAAAATAGCCAAATATCTAAGGTAGATACATGTACAAAACAGATATAAAAATAAAACCATTTAAAAAGTGATAGATACCATAATTTTTCCTTGGCTATAACTTTTATATTCAGAAATGATTGTGAGATTAAAATTTAAGGTAAAAACTTGAAGTTTGATTTACATCTTAGAAATCAATGGCAGTCTTACACATTTAGGGTGAGACCCTGTTTTATTTTGTTTTGTTTTTTTGGTGGTACTGGGTTTCCTGGAAGCCCTTCTACCTCCAGGATACACTCCCAGGCCTATTTTATACTTTTTTATTTTTGGAAACAGGGTCTCTTAAGTCAGTGTGGCTGGCTTCGAACCTGCGTAATCCTCCTGTCTCCGCCTCCCAAGCGCAGGGATTACAAGCGTGTGCCACCACGCCCGGCTGAGACCCTGTTTTAGCACAAAAAATAAAAATAGGGCTGGGGGGATAACTTGGAGCTAGAATGCCTATGAATTGAATCCCCATAACACACACACACACACACACACACACACACACACACACACACAAATTTATTGTAGTTGCAACATTGCAAATTTTGCAAATGTGTATTCTGTGAAATGAATGTTTGGACATTTCTTTTTTAAACCATTGCAGAATATTTTATTTTCTTAAGATTGAAAGGTCCCATTTTTTCTCCCTTCATTTCTTTCTGTTTCCAATAGAAAATTCATGTTGAATTCATATAATATTTATATAATGAATATAAGGTATTCATTTTTGAAGGTAGGCAGTTTTGTTCTCTTCAAAATAATCACATCAAAAGCATTTAAGTTTGCCGGGCGTGGTGGCGCACGCTTGTAATCCCCGCGCTTGGGAGGCAGAGACAGGAGGATGGTGCAGGTTCGAAGCCAGCCGCGCGCGTTGGCTTAGGATATCCTGTTTCCAAATAAAAATGTAAAAATAGGTCTGGGAGTGTAGCCCGGAGGTAGAAGGGCTTCCAGGAACCCCAGTACCAAAAAAAAAAAAAAAAAAAAACACAACCAACAACAACAACAAAAAAAAAACATTTAAGTAAGTTTTATGTAAGGGTATATTATTTATAACTTTTATTTATATAAATGTTGTTATGGTTTGGATGTCATATGTGGCTTGAGACAGCCATGTTGGAGGAAGGACTTGGTTGCTGGGAAAAGGTCCCTGGGAGTGTAGCTGGGGAAAGCACTTTCCCAGGTTGGCTGCTACAGCTTCCTTCTCTCTTCACTGCTGTCCTGAGCTGACACACGCTCTTGCTCTCTACTTCCTATTCTCTCTCTCCCCCACCCCTCTCTCTTCCCCCCCTCTCCCCCCCTCTCTTTCTCTCCCTCTCTCTTCTCCCCCCCCCTCTCTCTCCTCTCTACCATGATGCCCTGTGGACCTGCAGCTCTAAGTTCTGCTCGGAAGCTGGTGTAACATAGACTGAAAACTCCAAAACTGTGAGCAAATAAAATTCCTCTTCCTTAAAGTTTTGTATGTTGGGTGTTTGGGTCATAGCTGTAAGAATGCCAACTAAACATATGTTTATATAGATTCTTTTTAAAAATTATATTAATATTCATACAGTGCCAATCACGTGCCAGGTATTATTGTGTTTTACTTATAAAATTTATTTGATCCTCATAATAGTCCATGAATACTTATTGTCAATATTTCTATTTTATATGTGAAGTGCCGCAGCTCAAGACTTCTTTCAATCACACAGCTCGGTTTTCTGGGCCCAGGCTTCAAATCCAGGTATTCTGGCTCAATGCCATGTTCAGACTCTGACCATGTTCTGCTGTAATAACTCCTAGCCAGATGTGCTTGCCATTTAACCTGTCTCCTGTGTTCACACCCATGTGGAAGCTGCATTCACTTCTGAAAACCACGAGGATACTATGCAAAATGAAACATGTCAGAAGCAAAAGGACAGATATCGTTTAATGCCACTTATATGAAGCTCCATAGGAGTCACATGCATAGAGACAGGAAGCATAATGGTGATGCCAGGGCTGAGGGGAGACGGAGTATGGGGCACTGTTTAAGGGGCACAGAGTTTTAGCTTTACAAGATGAAAAGAGTTCTGGAGATGAATGTAGAGACCGTCACACAACACATAAATGTACTTAACTGAACTCATTTAGAAATGGTTAAAATTGGTAAATTTTATGTTATGTTTATTTTGCCATAATTAAAAAACACATGCTAGGATTCTCTTCCATAGACCAATGACTCAGTGAATGCTGAGTATCTACTGGTCGCGAGGAGCTGCTGGGAAATGGAAACGCTGTGCTCAGCTACTCTGAACATTTCAGAAGCAAGGGAGACTTCAAATTGGGAATTATCCCCAAAGTGCTTGTGATGCGGAAAGCGCATACGGATCAGAGTCTGCCATGCACATTTCACCTTGGCTTTTAAGATGGCGCTGCACATGAATGGCAAAGAGAGACCAGAGCTGTGTCTGACGGGGAAGCCAGGAGACCTGTGGCAGTGCCACCTCTGCTCCCTGCACGAGGAGGAAGGTGATCGGCCGGCCCGCTTGGTGGGCCTCCCCAGGCTCAGCTCTGGGAACTCAGAGTTCCAGCTTTTGGACACTTCTGCTCCTGATGGGTCTTCTGTAGCAGCTGTCATCAACATCCCAGTGTGTCACAGCCCGTCGTCCCCTACAGGGCTCCAGGCTTGGTCCTCCATCACAACAGTCAGGCACCAGGAGACACACACAATTGGGTTTCATCTTCGCAGCCATCCATTTGCTCAGTGCAGCACCTGTGGTTAAGAGAGGGGGCCGCCAGGCGTGGTGGCGCACACATGTAATCCCAGCATTCGAGAGGCTGAGACTGGAGGATCGGGGTTCACGGGCAGCCTCAGCTACTTAGCGAGGCCCTTCTGAACTCAGTGAGACCCTGTTTCAAAAATAAAAAAGGCTAAAAAATAGGGCTGGGAGTGTTGTTTGGAGGTGCAATGCCCCTAAGTTCCATCTCCAGTACTGCAAAATAAAAGAGGGCCACTTCTTCCAATTCCCCTGGATGAAAAGAGGCCCCAAGGACGTGCTCACAGGCGCCCTGACATTATATTCCCAGCACTTTTCTCAAGGTAGTTGTGAGATTGGTAGAGTCTGTTTTCATATGGGGCTTCCCTACCAGCCAGTAAGCTCCGCCCTGCTGTGCTCCTAAAGGTAGTCCCCGCAGGAAGGGACACATCGCTGCATGTCCATTGGACACTGAGCAAACATTTGAGGAATGAAGAACCGAGTTCCATAACACCCCAAGGTCACTTTGCTGATAAGCAACAAGTTGAAGAACAGGGTCCAAGTAAAACCCATCACATCGCTCTTCCTTGTTGTCTATGCCATAAGAATGATGTGTGCACACATATGTGTACATGCTCATGTGTACTGTGTATATAGGTACATTACATTAAAAATATGTGTACTTTTAAAAATTGGGTGTAAGCAAGAGCAAAGGAAGGCCTGTGCTTCCCTGAGAGAGGGAAAGAGCAGGGAAAGGCCCTTGATGGGCAGATGTCAGAGAGGGTCAGTGCTTGGCGTGGCTCCTGGCTGGGCAGCAGAGCCCTCAGGGTGGCAGCCCTTCCTCCCTCCCAGGCTGGGATTGTCCAGGGTCAGATCAAACTATTATCTGACATCAGATTCCATGGAATTCCCACGACTAGAAGTTCGGCTCTCCCTACACTCCAACCAGCCAGTCCATTCCCACACTTCTGCACAAACACAACAACCCCCCATTAGTACATACTTTCAGGCACACAGCACACTGACCTATACACATACACAAGCACTCACACCACTCTCCACGTGTATATACACACAAACATAGGCACTCAGCCCCACACAGATCCTCATCAC